>NC_133334.1:206408441-207008441 GCF_042186555.1 Aquarana catesbeiana | reverse complement strand
ATCGCAGAAGACGCTCGCCTTCCACCCATAGGAACCAGCCCAACTACCGGAGCGGTCCTGGAGCTGACTACATTACCACCTCCCCACGATCCAGGCGCAGGGACCGCTAATATCGGGGCACCGGGACTCTCCATCTTTGTTACACGTTTATCTTTACTTTAGTTTTGTTGAGTTTTGTTCAGTGCCTTATCTGAAGACCTTCGTTTTGGGACCCAATTTTTGACTCCCATATGTCACTACAGAAGTGAAGACACTAATGGCTATAGGCTGTCTTCTCAATTACATCCGTTCATGCCCGCTGGGTCGCAAGATCTCCACAGGATACCCATGCTCGCTCTCACGCCTTCCTGTCTGTTTACAGATCAACATGCGGCTTGTTACCCACTCCATCGCTCAGAACTCCTTGGTTACGGCCTCAGGACACAACATTGAACTACTACTTACCCAGCACTACAATTCCCACAAGTCTGAGCGCCCACAGACGCCGCCTGGCAACACTAGCGGAGTCTCCTAAACCACGCACCCTGCAGCGGACACACTGGGATCTTTCGACCACGCAGACGCCAGCATTATACTCCCATCCGAAGAGACAAGTTCCGCTCCTCTTCACTCAACAACACTGCGTGCGCCCTGCTGAACTCAGAACTCCCACTTTGACCGCCTGTCCTGCCTTTAGGCTCCGGATGCCTCGTCCTCAAAGGAACTGACCGGCCGGTACACTACGACAGAAGCCCACCTACTTAAATCGGCAAGTTATTTACAGACTCACGCCTACACTGTCCCGGTAACATCACAGCCGTTAAGACAGGTTTCTAAGTATGAGTTCTATCTTTTGGTTATCCGTTTTTACTTTATATCTTCCTTATTAGCACAGCGGACTGTTGGCTACATAGCTGACCTGCACCAATTTGTTTTCCTAGCAGCTCAGTGTAAAGTAAGAGTTTTTAGAGGTTAATTATGCTGTTAAGATAGTTTAAGTATATGCAGATATACACAAGTCACTTCCCCAAGACTAGACAAATCTCCCTATTTAGTGTCTTTGGGGGTTGCAGAGCTTAATTTTTGTCGGCTGCCGCCGCCCCTTCCCCGCCTTCACGGAACCCGAGATGGGTGTGGGGGGTGGGGAGGGGTCGGTTTGGCGCCCTCTCCCCTGAATGGGGAGCATTGCAGACATGTAAATCTCCCTACCGCTAACCTGCACAATACCCATTGCTAGGATCACCCCTCACCGCCACACCAATATCGGGGAACCGTCTTGTTACTGCATTACCCACTGGGACGTTAACCCACCCACTATGGGTGCTCCATTAGGTATACCTACCCCTCTCACGCTACAAACCATCCCGCGGTGGCGGCTCACATTCCGTTCATTGAACGTCACACTCATTTAGTCCATCACTGCCAGGACTCTCGGCCAACCCCCACACGGACTCGGTTAGGGATATTGTCCACCTGTCAGGACTCTCTCCCTACACGTGTTCCGCTTTACACCGATTGCTACCCACGAGGTTGTTGGATAAGTAATTCCACACCTCTTCGGATACTCTCCGGGTACACACTTACCTGACTCACTCACATCCTCAGCTCCCCGGATTTCTCCCCTCCCCCCTAAATACCCTCTTATTACCCCCTCCCTCCACCTATGGCGGGCACACAGGACACCAACTCTCCTACGGACACAACTTCACAACTACACTCACTCAAACTATACTCCATAAACATTCGGGGCCTCAACGTTCCGGAAAAGCGATCTAAACTTCTCCATTCTCTACAACAAGCCCACGCCCACATCGCACTAATACAGGAGACCCACTTTCGGTCGGATTCTATCCCTAAACTTAAAAATCACTACTTCCCCACGGCCTTCCATTCCTCCAACCCGGAAGCCAAATCGAAGGGGGTCACCATCCTCATCTCCAAAAATTGCCCACTCCAAGTAACGGAAGTACAAACAGACCCAATGGGATGTTTTCTTTTTATTAAAGGCACCCTGAACCAAATACCTCTCACCATTGCGAATATTTACGCTCCTAATACTGGCCAGGTAACCTTCTTCCGTCATACTCTACAGCAACTTTCCAGCTTCCACTCAGGAACCCTCATCGTGGGCGGCGACCTTAACGTTTCCCTATCCCCCTCCATTGATACTTCAAATGGAGCCTCCTCCCTTTCCCATAGGGCCCTAAAGTCGATCAAGCAACAATTTCATAACCTCCTACTCCATGACACATGGCGCACGCTACACCCCAAAGAAAAAGATTATACCTTCTTCTCTCCCCCACACAACAAATACTCAAGACTTGATCACTTCTTTCTCTCCCAGACAGATCTCTCACACCTAGCCAATGCAACCATTGACCCAGCCATCCTCTCGGACCACAATCCCATCTTCATGACTTTACGACTGCAATCACCCACCAGGAAACCACGTATTTGGCGCCTAGACAGCTCCTTATTAACAGACGAGATATATGCTCAGAGACTGACCACTTGCCTCTCCAACTTTTTTCAGGATAACTCGTCCCCAGACGTGGCTCCCACAGTTACATGGGCAGTGCATAAATGTGTCGTCCGCGGGGAACTGATGAATATAGCTGCACACCGTAACAAACTCAAGAACTCTTGCCTGGCGGAGTTGATGGCTCGCATTCGTACACTAGAGCAGACACACAAGGCCTCCCTCGCCAAGTCCACACTTGCTGAACTCTCTCAAGCTAGGGAAGAACTCTTAGACACACTGACGACAGCGGTCAAACGCAAGTATACCTTATCACATAAGCTATATTACAAATTCGGCAATAAAGCCGGTAAACTATTGGCGAGAGCTCTTCAATCCAAAAAAGCCTCTCATACTATTCATAAGCTTACTACTCCCAAAGGAGAGGCAGTGGTCACAAACGAGGGCATCTCTGCGCAATTCGTACAATACTTCACCAAGCTATATAACCTCCCGAATGTCCAAAATACTGATGCAGCAGCTAACCGTAGGAAGACCCTAACTGACTTTTTAGCACGATTTGGCCCCACTCCGCTTACCCCAGAGGACTCACAGACTCTAGACCTCCCAATAACGACGGACGAAATCCTCCTTGCTCTCAAACACATGAAGACAGGCAAAAGCCCGGGACCGGACAGCCTCACGGCAGCATATTACAAATCGTTCCCGAAAATTCTCCTACCACATTTAACCAAAGCACTTAATGACCTTACAACAACCTCGGTAGCCCACAGAGATCTATTGGAAGCTCACATTACCCTCATCCCGAAACAGGGTAAAGACCCCTCCTTGGTACCCAACTATCGTCCCATATCGCTCCTTAATGTCGATCTGAAACTATACGCGAAAGTTTTGGCCAATCGTATCGTCCCCTTCATCCCAGCCCTGGTTTCTATAGATCAGGTCGGTTTTGTCCCGGGCCGCGAGGCCAGGGACAACACCACTAAGGCCCTCAACATTCATCATTGGCTTACTAAAACTGCCACACCAGGATTCTTTCTCTCGCTGGATGCAGAGAAGGCGTTCGACCGGGTCGCTTGGGACTACATGGAGGCTACTTTGCAGGCAGCGGGTTTACCACCGCGCATGCTAAACATGATTTTAGCACTATATGCCTCCCCGACCGCTAGACTCCGGATCAATGGTGGCTTGTTGGACGCCTTCTCTGTATCCAATGGGACGTGACAGGGGTGCCCTCTGTCACCCCTTATTTTCATTCTGACGTTAGAACCCTACTCCGTAAACTGAGAGCAAATTCAGCTATCAAGGGAATTAACATCCAACAAAAACAATATAAGCTAGCAGCATACGCTGACGACATTCTACTCTTTTTGACAGACCCTATCACGACCATACCTAACCTTCTGGCGGACTTTACCCTTTTCAAGACTTTATCCAACCTCCAAATTAATTTTAATAAATCCAAGGCCCTTAATATCACTTTACCAAGGGAGACGGTGAAGCTATGTCGTAGTAATTTCCCATTCGTTTGGGAGAAATCCGAAATACTATATCTAGGGATCAAAATCACTACTGACCTAAAAGACCTCTACGCCAAAAATTTCCTCCCCTTACTCCGCTCCATCCAGGGCGACCTGCAGAAATGGAATCTAGGTTCCTTTTCCTGGTTGGGTAGAATAGCAATATTAAAAATGAACATTTTACCCAGAATCCTCTACCTCCTTCAAGCTCTCCCGATCTCGTTACCTGCCTCCTTCTTTGCCTCCTATAAACTGCTTTCCCGAACCTTTGTGTGGGCCTCCAAAACTCCGCGTATTGGCTGGGACAGACTTGTTCTCCCTAAAAGACTGGGGGGTCTGGGTCTCCCAGATCTCCAAAAATATCACTGGGCCTGCCACCTGACCAGACTGGTGGATTGGCATATACATCGTCCCTCAAAGGACTGGATTGCACTAGAAGCATCATTCGCACACCTGCCCTTAGCCAACACACCGTGGATGACCCACACCAATGTTCCCAAGGAGTTCACTACTCACCCCCTCATCAGGACCACACTTTCATTGTTCAAAAGAGCATGCAAAATACTGGCCTTCACACCCTCACCAGGCCCCATGACCCCTCTGGACGACAACCCAGCCTTCCCCCCGGGTCTTCTCCTAAAAGATCCTGCCCCGGATACCCTCAGTTCCCCAGCTAGAGCACAGAAATTCTTCCTAAATGGGTCTTTCCTCTCTTTCCCTACACTTGTCACTACTCCATTAATGTCACGACGCAGGAGAATAGATACAAAATTTTCTCGAAATGGTACCGGTCCCCCGACAAAATCCACCACTTCCACCCTTCTGTCCCTTCTACCTGCTGGAGGTGTAATAACGCTAGAGGTACTCTACTTCACATCTGGTGGGAATGCCCCCTTCTCCAACCCTTCTGGTCAGACATTCATGAACTAATCTCCCAAATCACCACATATACTCCAGACTTCTCCCCCACCAGATATTTACTGCACCACAGACAAGGGTCCCCCACCTCATACAAAAAAACCCTAACTATTCACCTGATCAATGCAGCCAACCTCTGCATCCCTGCACGTTGGAGAAACCCCTCCCCCCCACAGTTCAAGACTGGACTCGCAGGGTAGACCGAATAGCGGAAATGGAGCAACTCATCTCCCAAGCAGCGGATACTCCTACCAAATTTCAGGCCACTTGGGCCTGCTGGACTCATTATAGAAGTTCACAAACGCAACAGGCCTTGACCCAACTAACCCCTCAGACTCCCTGAGGAGCCCACGCGACATGTGCACTCATGTCCACCTTGTTAACACACCAACGATACCGACCTGACATTTTCAGGAAACCTAAAGTTTGCCGTATACATGCATATCACACATGCCTTTACTCAATTCATATATCCCCCCTCCGAGTGACCGACTCACCCTCGGTCCGCCCTACACTTTGGACGATTTCACTTCTTCGTACAAGTTCTAAATTCCAATCGCCATGCCGTTATATTAAATACTACATATGCCTTGTCAGGTATCCCGTTCTCGTTCACAGCTAAGTTCCCGTCGGGGGTGAACGGAAACGGGATTGCTTATAACGCGGTATGGCCTTGCTCCGCAAACCACACCCGCCCTCTTTGAATCTGCATCCATAGCTGTAAGCGGCGATACCTACTTTATTATACTGTTGAGCCTCATGCATGACTACATAGGCCTATATGTGCTCATGTTCTTACTCTGCTGATCTATATGTGCACATTGCCCATTGATTGTTTATTTCTCTAAGATGTATGGCAAACATTGCATGTTAACCTGTAAAATTTCAATAAAATCTTTTGAAAAAAAAACCCCCAAATTTTCAAAAAACATTTGTCATTGGGACAAAAAGTTAGGTGAAATCTTCTGAAGAGGAGCACAGACAGATAACCCTTCCCTATGTTTTCCAAAAAGCTTAAAATAGATTTTTTGGCTGGAATTAAACATGTTAAAAATGTACTAGTTCAAAATTACAAACAGATTCTACTTAACAACAAACCTGCAGTCCCTGTCTTGTTTGCACCGCCTGTATACTGCTGTTCAGAGTATATAAGGCCTGGTGGCCCCACACCTTTCCTTTTTTTAATTTGAGTGCGGGGTTCCCCTTAATATCCATACAAGACCCAAAGGGCCTGGTAATGGACTGGGGGGTACCCATGCCGTTTGTCTCACTGATTTTCATCCATATTGCCAGGACCTGACATTACATTAAAGCCGCAAGCAGTTTTAAATGACTTTTATTCCTTTAAAAATGTAATTTTGTGCAGGGACTGTTCTAAGCACGGGAAACATGCGCCACTTTACAGGCATACTATAGACACCCCCCAGGTATGATATTTAAAGGAATATTTGACTTTTTTTTTTTTTTTTTTTTGTACTTTAAGCATCATTAAAATCAGTTTCCGAAAAAAGGGCCGTTTTTAAAACTTTTTTTTGCATTGATGTCCCCTGGGGCAGGACCGGTGTCCCCAAACCCTTTATAGGACAATACCATGCAAATTAGCCTTTAAAATTAGCACTTTTGATTTTAAACGTTCGAGTCCCATAGACGTCAATGGGGTTCTAACGTTCGTGCAAATTTTTGGTCCGTTCGCAGGTTCTGGTGCGAACCGAACCAGGGGGGTATTCGGCTCATCCCTAGTCATGATCTTTTTTGTTGCCTACATCATGTTAAACAGGATCAAACCAATGCGTTTCAGCACTTGCAGCCTTCATTAGATGAGTAATTATGCTTTAGATGAAATACATCAGCTTTTTTCCTATTTACAGTTTTGGTGAGAAAAAGAGGAATCATCGAGTTGCCAGCTCCTATTTTAACTTTGCCCATTTCTCAGGGTGGTTTGCTCCCCCAGCTACAGCACCAAATTGTACACCACACATTGTTGAATATGGTGGGGTAGCTTGTCCAAAAGTATTGTCATGTACAAAAAGCTTGAAGGTGTGCTTCCACACATTGTACAAATATCCATGTTTTGTATATTATTATTTCACCCAAAAACTTGAATACCTTCACCAGTTTTTTTAGTTACATGTTTATCTGTAATTTTTGGAGTTTTATAAGAAACTTTTATAAGAAATGTGGCTGTTAGCCAAGTTACAACTAAAAAAGTAGGAACCAACTTTGTGTCTGTCCTTGCGTCTTTAGGAATGCTTTATTTTGTTTGCAGGAAAGTACAAATACATACTTTGTTCATTTAAGGATGCAAATCGGTTTGGGCAACAAAGCCTTATGTAGTGAGTGCAAAAATCAATGTAAGCCCTGGTTCACATTGATGCTACTTTGAAATCGCCCTAATTCACTTGAAGTTGCGCGATTTCTAAGTAGCAAGGTCATCGTGATTTCAGGTGCTACTGGATAGACATTTGTGTGGCTTCATGCCTAGATGTCTATTGAAGTCGCACCTGAAATCACCAAAAGTAGTGCAGGAACTACTTTTGTAAATTGGTGCAGCGCCAATTCTGTGTCACGACTTGTCATGCGATTTTATCTCTCAAATCGCATGGCAAATCGCTACAATGTGAACCTAGGCTTTAGTGTCCGAGGTCAGTGCTTCTCCACGCCACTTCTCTAGGTACACCACCAGATCCTGTTTTCTGTATTTTCCTCAGTAGAAAAACATCTGTGTGAATTACAAAAATTATAGAAAACATGACCTGGGAATGCATCTGCAGAAGGAGAGTTGGGAAACACTGCCCTAAGTAATGTTAATTGTAATCTTTTTGTGTTTTTAAGAATCTCAAAGCCAAAATTTTAAGATGCCCACAAATGGTGCCAAAATATTCTTATTTCCCTCATGATCCCATGCCTAAAATGTGTGTCGTTCTCTACATATAGTTTGGTAAATCCACAAAAAACACAGTGGGTCAACATGTGCTAGCTCCCATTATGGGGTATCAATGGACACGTTTTGGGGGTGCAACCCCTTTCTCTTACCTACTTTAGTTATGAGGAAGGGGTTGCACCCCCAGAATGCGGCCATTTATACCCTGTGATGGGAGATAGCACATGTTCACACACTGTGTGTTTTGGGGCTTTAGAAACTAACCTGTTTGTACCTACACACGTTTTAGGCAGGGGATCATAAATAAGGGACATTTAACAGTTATGCCTCTACGTGGATGTGGCTTCAAATTTTGGATTTTAGAGGGGTGAGATCACCTCATCTGAGGAAGGCAACATCAACACAGTCTTGAGATACTAATGTCTCATATGGCTTTCACTTTAACAAACTCGAACTTTGTAAGTTCCTGAGTTGGGGATGTGTATCTTATGTTTTCAAACATGCCTGTTTAGCCCCAAAAAAGGCAAAATAATGGCATACATACACGTTTCTATACCAAGATGTTGGTTTGTTATAAAACCTTAAAACGCACATGTGAATGTGCTTTGAGTAAAATGTTTTTCACTAAACAAAGTGTGGCTTATTATTTTGTTACGTTGGTGTAGTTACAGTGACAATATGCTCTAAAATGTGCCCAACTTAGGCAATTTTATGGCCTCAAAGAAATTAAAGGAGTTGAAAAAGCATAATGTTTTCGAACTTAATGTATTAGATAAAAACATTGTGTGTGTGTAGCAGACCCACAGCACAACATAATAGTTAGCTGAAGAAGAGATTGTCACCTCATGTAGCAAATAAGGTACGTTTGCACTTTTGTCTAAAATGGACAAAAAAGGCCATTTGACAACCTATTATACAGGTAAGAAACACAGACAACAGTAGTTCAAATAACATAGTAGTTTATGATAAAATTATGATTCTTGATCAGCTACATTTTTCTGCCAAGCCACTGCCCCTCTACCCACAAAATATTCAAGATACTTTTGGCGGATATCGCAGGCATTTTGTGAGGGCAACCCAGCATGGGCAGGTTCCAGAGCCGTCATGTTGCCCACCGATGGACGACCTGCAGCCTCTTCAGCTGGGCCTGACACTGCGGGGTCAACATCCGCTGGCAGTGATGAAAGCTGCTCGCATTCCTCCATAAAAAATTGTGGCGGATGCAACAGCACGAAACCACATTGTTTATTTTATATTGGGCCAGGTTGATGGGGGTTAAAAAGAGCCTTAAACGACTTTACAGGATGCCAAAGGCATCAACTACCCTTCTGGCACGAGAGAGCCTGTAGTTGAATATTCTTTGCTCTGGGGTGAGGTTCCTCATAGGAAAGGGCTTCATAACATGTTCCCCCAGAGCAAAGGCCTCATCTGCGATAAAAACAAAATTGAGGCCCTCAACAATGTCCTGAGTAAGTGGCAAATTTAAGGTGCCATTCTGGAGCTGATGGTAAAACTCCGTCTGCATGATGACACCCCCATCCAAATTGCGGCCGTTCTTCCCAACATCCAAAAAAAAGAAACTCATACGTTGCAGAAACAACAGCTAGCAGCACTATGCTGCAAAAGCCTTTGTAATTATAGTAGTATGAACCCGAGTTGGTTGGTGGGACAGTCCTCACATGTTTCCAATCAATAGCACCACCACAGTTTGGAAAATCCCACTGATGCTGAAACTGGCCTGCAACATCCTGCCATTGCTGGGGGGTGGAAGGAAACTGTGGAGTCAAAAAAGAAAGAAGAAATTACTACTTCTGCACATAACATTGCAAGCACATTTGACAAAAACATTCTTGGCCAACATAACAATAAAATTGAACTGCGTATTTAAAGACAAAAGTATAAGGTCAACTTATCAGATTCATCACCTCCTCTAGTGGCCCATTAGCAAAATGTTATGGTGGGGGGGGGTAATGGGTAGATATTTTGTACAGGTAACCCTCTCCACTTCCATAAGAGATGAATGCATAAATAATGTGTGATACTTTGGCCAGCCCCTCCTTACACTATTGGCAGCCCAGTGGACAGGTAAGAAGTGTCATAATCTAAAAATATGGATGCACACTGTCCAAATTGAAGCACATTTTGCCATTCATAAATTACCTATCAAGATAATATGAGACAAAAACTTAGTACGTTACAATTTTAAGGTAATCAGGCAGGCCCTTGCACTACATGCTTTGGTGAATTCCTCCAGAAATAGGACCACAAAAGAAGTATAGTGTGTATGGGTTTTGCAAACTCAGCAGATAGAGTATTGTATCAGTTGACTTAGCATTTGTGGGGGGGGGGGGAGGGTTCCAAATGAGTTTGTGCCCCCAAAAAATGGCCTCTTGCACTCTGCCTGAATTTGAGGACAACAATAACATTTGGACACATTTTAGGGGGTGTTTAGGGTAAGCACCTAAATGTAGCTGACAAAATACATTGTTAAGTTACTAGGCTAGGTGTGTATGGGCCCAAGATAGCATGCTGGGGAGGTTAGTGAAGGAAAATATGCATTAAAATCTTACAGCATGCATGAGGACAAAGAGGGCATTCACAGCATATTACAATAGTAGTAATTATGGAATCAAGAAATTAATACAATACATTGGCAAACATTAAATACATAGAGTGTGATGTTAAAGGCTAAAACTTACCCGAATATAGTCCTTCTGCAGGACTTGAATAATGGCAGAACAGATGTCTGGAATAATGAGTCCTTGAGCCTGGGGGGAGATCCCAGTTGTAAACTTCAGGTCCTGGAGACTTCTCCCCGTCGCCAAGTACCGCAAGGTGGCTATGAGCCTTTGCTCGGGAGTAATGGCAAGCCACATGCATGTGTCCTGCTTCTTAAAATAGGGATCAGCAATGCCAAGAGACGGTGAAAGCAGGGGTCTGTCATCCAGAGATAATTCCTAAAATCATCAGGATTATTCTCCCGGAGCGCCCGCAGCAAAGGCATATGAGAGAATTGGTCACGATCAAGCAACCGATTCTTGGTACAAGAACTCCTCCTCCTCCTGTTCCTGGACTGAACTTGGGTCAAAGCAGTAACTAAGCCCAAAGATAGCACGATCCCTCCGACGAGAACACAACATGGTTAGTTGACGAATGGCCGTTCGAAAAGGAACAAACTGACAAACACGAACTGAGAAGCGCGAATGAACACTCACCAAACTTCTACTAACACGAAATTAGCAGAAGGAGCCCAAAGGGTGGCGCATGACAATTGAACTTCCTTTTTATCGGCTTGTAGTACGTCTAGTACGTCACTACATTCAGGATTGTTGCCCAACAATTGTGTGCCGTTTGTATGCAAGACAAGTTTGGGCCAACGCCCTTTGGACAAAAGTCAGCGGTTTCGTCGGCGGAAAATCCGATCGTGTGCACGAGGCTTAATTCAATGAATACCAAGTGCAGTTTTTGTTGTAAAACTAATAAATCAATACAAAGTTTTGAACAAGAAAAATTGCAAGATCATTCAAATTATTAGTAGTAGTCTAGAATGATTTAAATTAAAATGTGGAAATGTATGGTTTTTAAATTTTGAACAAAGATTTGCTTTAAAAATTCAAATAAAAAAACATCCTTGCAAAGTGTGGCAGTCAATAGTCTGCTTGTCCTTGCAAGCTCACAGCATACTGGTAGGCGGTATGTATATACTAGAATAGCATCAGAGAGCTCATCAGATTGTACAGATCTAATTTATTAAATAACTAAAAGACAAATATTGAACTTGCAAATTTAACACTTGATACATAGCAAATAAAGCTATATATCAAGTGGAGGCTTGGAAAAATCGGTAGATTCTTGCCAGTGGTTCTAAAACACCTGCACATACCGGGGTGGATTTACTAAAGGCAAATAGAATTTGCACTCTGCTTCCCCAGAGCTTAGTTAATGTGCCGAAGCTTCACTTTCCAAAGAATACCCAATCAGGTTCAAGAAAAAAAAAAAAGCACTTTTGCTTGCACGCGCATGCTGCAAATTTTAATTTAGTTTCAGATGCATTCATTAATTGAAGAATTTAATTTCAGGTGCATTTGTTAATTGAACCAATTTTGTTTTTGGAATTCATTTCATATCACCAGCATTCGGTTAGTTTCATTTGGAATAGCTGTTTGTTAAGGACCGGGATAACCTCTTTTGCATGTTATAATCACAGTCAACACACACAGTATATGAGTGCAGCTTTCTGCAGCTACTTCTCACTCAGATATAGTGAGCATGTGGCCTCCCACTATACAATCTGCCATCCAGTGCTTTCACATATGCATGGCATCTTATATTGCACATACTGCATGTAAAACTATGTCCACCATAATTTAGCTTCTGTAATCAGTGATATAACTAGCAATATAGTCCAAGCACCCCACGCCTGTGTGATAAATAGCTGAAGCTGAACTGATATATGTGGATTTCAGTAAAGAATCAAATTAGCGTTGATTATCAGTGCATAAAGTCTTGACCATATACAGTGGTACCTTGGATTACGAGTATAATTCGTTCCAGAAGACTGCTTGTAATCCAAAGCACTCGTATATCAAAGCGAGTTTCCCCATAGGAGTCAATGGAAACTCAGATAATTAGTTCTACAGTAACTGCTATTGTATGCAGTACCGCATGTGGCCAGAGGTGGGGGCGCTGGAGACACTCAAACACTCAGAGACCGCTCGGATGTACTCAGACACTCAGAGAGGCTCGGAGACATTCGGAACAGAGTGTTTTCGAGTGGCTCAGAGCACCTCCGAGTGGCACTGGTGCCCCACACCTCTGGCCAAATGCAGTACTGCATACCCCATTGGCTTGAATCCTGCTCGTCTTGCGAGACAACGCATGCAAACCGAGTCAGGATTTTTAAAAATAGCTTGTGTTGTGAAACACTCGTAAACTGCGTTACTCACAATCCGAGGTATTACTGTAGATGTATCTGGATGTGATCTGAAAAAGGGACAAGGATCCAAGACTGGGGTGTAAAATACTGATAATATAAATAGATCGAAAAATGAGTTTGTGTGCATATAACAGTTTTATGGGATCCTATATATAACAGCTAAGAAGACAGACATTTTGTATCTGTATTGCAACAACAAAAAACATATATGTTTTATCCCAGAGGGTGGAGCTGCAGTTCAGTGATCTGCAATAAAATGAAGATATGCTGCATTCTATTTCAGTGCACGGGAAGGCACCACATGTCACTGTACAGCAGCACATCACACTGCGATGCTGTACAGTGACATGAATGAAGTGTCATTTGTGAACCTCACATTAAAAAAAATGTGAGTTCCGGGGGTGGTATCCGGAAGTCACATACCACCCCCTATCATCCACAAGGTATTGGAGCTTGTGAACGGTTCAATTGTACCCTGCTGGGCATGCTACAGAATCTCGAACAAGGGCACTGAGATAGATGGCTCCAACACGTGGAGCCATGGTGTGGGCCTACATCAATACTGTTCACGAAGCTACTGGTCATTAGGGACGAGCTCGATAAGATCGGGTGTTCGCCCGTTCCCCAAACAACGAATATTATGGGGTGTTCATGGCAAAATCATGTGCCGCGGAACGCCCTATAAGATTGCAGCGCATTGATGTCTGATGATTGGCCAAAGCATGCACCTAACCTGCATGCTTTGGCCAATCACAGCGCACTCTCCTGCGAGAGCCATAATTGGCCAAAGGCAAGGTGCTTAAGTCCATACCCTACACTATATAAGGCTGCTTTCATAGCGGCCGTGTAGAGTGTGTGACTGTGGACGGAGATAGATTGAGCTAGATTAGGCAGGCAGATTAGTTAGTGGCAGTGTATTTAATTTATATATACAGTCTAGTATATACAGTTGTGCTCATAAGTTTACCCTGGCAGAATTTATGATTTCTTGGCCATTTTTCAGAGAATATGAATAATAACACAAAAACATTTCCTTCACTTGTGGTTAGTGTTTGGCTGAAACCATTTATTATCAACCAACTGTGTTTACTCTTTTGAAATCATAATGGCAACAGAAACTACCCAAATGACCCTGAGCAAAAGTTTACATACCCTGGTGATTTGGGCCTGATAACATGCACATAAGTTGACACAAAGGGGTTTTAATGGCTATTAAAGGTAACCATCCTCACCTGTGATCTCTTTGCTTGTAATTAGTGTGTGTGTATAAAAGGTCAATGAGTTTCTGGACTCCTGACAGACCTTTGCATCTGCCATCCAGTGCTGCACTGACGTTTCTGGATTCTGAGTCATGAGGAAAGCAAAATAATTGTCAAAGGATCTGCGAGAAAAGGTAGTTGAACTGTATAAAACAGGAAAGGGATATAAAAAGATATCCAAGGAATGGAGAATGCCAATCAGCAGTGTTCAAACTCTAATCAAGAAGTGGAAAATGAGGGGTTCTGTTGAAACCAAACCACAGTGAGGTAGACCAACTAAACTTTCAGCCATCTTTTTTTTTTTTAAATAAAGGAATTGTCAAAATCTGTCCCCTGTCGTTTTTACTTTTTTGCCACTTACCCATTCACATCGGGGGTCGGGATCTGGGGTCCCTCTTGTTAAAGGGGGCTTCCAGATTCCGGTAAGCCTCCCCACCTGCAGACCTCCACAACCACCGGGCAAGGGTCATGGGGATGAGGGCCTTGTCCCCATCAACATGTGGACAAGGTTCTTTGGGGGGGACCCCTTGTTGAGGGCAAGTGGCCTGGTATGGTTCAGGAGAAAGGGTTATGGTATTGATTTTGGGGGGGACCCACGCCGATTTTTTCGTTGATTTTTATCTTTATTGCCGGGATTCAACAATACATTACAGCCGCGAGCAAGTTTATATTATATTTTTTCCTTTGGAAATGTAATTTTGCTGCAGCACAGTAAAACACGTGAGAAAGATGTGCCACTTTACAGGCAGACTAAGGGGACCCCCAGGCACAATATTTAAAGGAATATTTCATTTTTATTGTTTCACTTTAAGGACTATTAAAATCACTGCTCCTGAAAAAATGGCCATTTTAAAAATGTTTTTTTTGCATTGATACATGTCCCCTGGGGCAGTACCCGGGTCCCCAAACACTTTTTTATGGCAAAAACTTGCATACTGTATAAGCCTTTAAAATTAACACTTTTGAATTTTCATGTTCGTGTCCCATAGACTTTAACGATGTTTGCACAATTTTTTTGTCTGTTCGCATGCTCTGGTGCGTACCAAACCCGGGGGTGCTCGGCTCATCCCTACTGGTCACTACTGGTTCTTATTGATGTTTAGATGCTATGGCCGGCTACCTGTGGATCTCCTACTGGGCTCTCCTGAGGATGTGAAGTCCTGGACACCTAGCACCTGGGTGCAGGAGCACTGGGACAAGCTACAGAAAGCTAAGCAAGTGGTGATGGATAGACACAAAGACTTGGTCAAGGATTCTGTCCTAGAGGATCTGCCATTGTGTCTGGGGGACTGGGTGTTGGTGAAAAATACCAAAAATGAGCAAGGCGGTAAGCTAAAGCAGTCCCTATCGGTCAGAATGAGCTTCAGAAAGTTCCAAAGAAACGCTTAGATCAGGTAATGCTATATTGGCTGTCTAGATACTATGGATGAGGGCATAAAAGTAGCAGAAAACTAGCAGAATGTCAGTATCCATTGAGAAATGTAATGTTTATTAAAAGGCATAATCTTGATTAAAAAGCTGTGCAAACCAGCGTCAGATGGATATACACTCATCAATAGCTAAACCTGCTTACTTCTCCTCATGTGAAAGAGTCTGGGATGTGTCTTGATGCCTGCAGGCTCTGTATAACAGCTAGACTGGGCAGATGGATCAGGGAACAGATGGAAGGCAGATGTTGAAAAATGCATAGTACAGCACTGGAAAATTAACAGCCCTCAGAAGCTGTAACTAATCTCCCCGCAGAGACACCGTATCAAAACGGCAGCTAGCGTCACTCGTCACTCGCTGCGCCGGAGGAACAGACCGGAAGTGGAGGGAAGGACTCCTGGAGAGCAAGCTGGTAGCGTGGTCCTGTCACTATGACAACATGTTTTGGGCTCCTGCACCTTGTCAAGTCCCGGACTCTTCCATCTGAGGACAAGTAAGCAGATTTAGCCACTGATGAGTGTATATCCATCTGACACTGGTTTGCACAGTTTTTTAATCAAGATTATGCCTTTTAATAAACATTACATTTCTCAATGGATACTGATATTCTGCTAGTTTTATGCCCTCATCCATAGTATCTATACAATAAGTAATATAGCATTACTGATTGGTGGGTGTGAATGCGCTACACCCATATTTCCACCACTTACAATGTTCCGTTTCTATTATTCTAAACAATCACTTATAAGTAATATCATGTGCATTAATTTAAAACTTTAAATCAAACAAAAAATATATAAATTATCCAGTGCATGAACAAAAAAGTCCTTCAAACGTGCTGCAAAAATCCTTTAACAATTGTTGTGACTGGCGTGCTCCTATGTTCCTTCAATAATCATATGTGACTATGTGAGACACCTCCACCATTCAGATTGGCCACTCACCAGATGCTTAATTAAAGATGCGCCTTTGGTTCATTCAAGGGATAACCACTCCACCTAAGTAACACTCCTCACCGGCTAAAACTTGGACTCTAGTATTCCTCATATAAAAGCATGGGGACAAAAAACGATCATAGCGCAATATGTTCCAACTATTTATTTTAAAATCCAAAAAAACGAGTATCCACTCACATTTAAAAGTGCCCTCGAGCCGGCACGAAGCTTATCCAGCAGTTATGGACGGGTGTGGGGCTGTTTGCATGGTCCGCCTGATCATACTGTGCGGCCTCCACGCTTGGCTTGCGCTCCAAGCCTCGTTCCCATTCACGTCCGGTCACCTGATGCAAAAAACATTACCTGGATCTAAGCTCTTCTATGGAACCTTCTGCAGCTTTCTCCATGTCCTTCCTTCCCAGGAGTATTTCCTAGCCGCTAAGGTCTACAGGATTGGCACTATTCCTGTCTAATTTCCATTGTTGCTCCTTTTAGCCTGATCAATTTTGCTGTTCTTTTATTGTCCTATCCGGTGGAATGACAGCCCTTTCCTCCAACTCCAGTATATGATGTAGTCTCAGAAGGGCCCAGTCCATTGTAACCTGCTGAGTTTCTGTGCAAATACAGCAGCTATTTTAGCTGCTGCTGATAAAATAAGCACCTTCTTTGTATTTACACTGTTTCTATCATGTGTGGTCTGCATATGCTTTCTGTTAAAGCAACCTGACAAGTAACACTTAATCATAATTGTTTTAATTCTATAATTACATCAATTGTCATTGCAGTACAAACCCAGGGAGTACATTATGCTCAGTTGTCATGGTGAAAGACTTAATCCAAAGTTACAGTCACATATCAACAAGACATAATAAAGGAGTACAAACAGAAAGTTCATAAGAACTACAAGCTTGCACAACTGGTATAACATGTTTTCTCTAAGCAAATGGTCGAGTCCAAATAAGGTTGTTTTCATTTATATTTTGGTACTAATTAGTAAATAAAAACAGATAGGCATACATTTTCCCCCTATAGTTTGCGTGCATGTGTGTGGGTTCCTTCAGTTTTGGACAATCCCAAAAGATTTCAAGCAGTGCCTGCCAGCATGTGTTAGGTACCTTGGGATACATACAGTGCAAAACCACTGGAGTCCTGTACCATCTCGTATGAAGTTTGCAACCCCCTTCTTGATATGTTTTTGCTAGTGAGGCCTTATGGGCAAAGAGCACCACCCTGTTTTTCTGTGGTTGAGAGAAATAAGAATTTAAATCCCATTCCTAACATTGTAGGAAAGTAAGCTCCCATTGCTATCAGTGAAGCATAAAAATGTGACAACGAATGACGCAATGGCTCTCCAGCTAAGCAGGTCTGTTCAAACAAGGATGGTTGCCTCACCCTATGGTATTCCACTGGTAGAGAGAGAAAATAAGCACCCAACTGGGCTCATCTAAGAAAGCCAAGTGTGTCAAAGTATTATCAATTTCTGAACTCATCATGGTACAAGAGAAATTAAACAGTCTGAAGGAGCCTTTTTGAAAAAAACAAACTGGGGGTCACAGAAGCCTGGTTGAAAGTCAGGAGTCCCTAGTACAGTGTTAAGGACTAGGGTAGGGCAAAAGTATAGTCTTCCCAAACAGAGCTTTGGGTACTCGCAGGGGGCCCCTACAGGTGGGTATTGCTTTACACACAAGGAGACAGAGCTGTCCGAGACCCACTGGAGTCTATCCAGAGACATATCAATAGTCACCCATTTAAGATGCACCCATGGTCTTTTTTTATCGTTATGGACAAACCAATCAACCACCCTAGATAAAAGTGAGGCTTCCTGGTACTTAATCAGGTTGGGAAACCCAATCCCCCCTCTCACTTTAGGTAATGACAACATAGACCTACACAGTCTCGCTGGTTTACTGACCCAGACAAACTTCAAGAAGTCGTTGCGTATCTCCTTCAGGAATCCCTGTGATAATTTAATTGGGAGTGCCTGAAGCAAAAAGCATTGGCATCCCATTCATTTTAATAAGGTTAGAATGACCAAACCATATGAACACTTCCTTATCCTATTATTGGAAGTCCAACTTAAACGTACAAGCAAGTGGGGAGAAATTGAGCTAAAAAAATCTTCCATAAGTTCCTTGGTATGTTAGTTCCCAGAGAGCAGATATGGGAATCAGTGCATTCAAAAGTGCATTGGGCCCGAAATTGTTGCTGTAATATAGAGCTGACCCCTATGTCCATCACCTCAGAATTGGAAAAAGTGACTGAAGTTTGAAAGAGCCCCATACCAGTGCAGTTCCGTCAATAGGGAAGGTAAGGAAATCAACAGAGAGGTCACAAAAAAGATCAAATCATCTGTGTATTTGGCTAATTTGTGTTTCATTTCCCCAGCAGAATTATCTTTAATGTCAGATTGAGGTCTGATCATCCGTAGGAGGGTGTCAGGAAGGGCATGCCAGCAGCCAAGATGGTGACCGCAGCAGACGTCATAGGCTCCCAATTCCTGTGAGAAGAATTCCACAGGTGCGCTTATGCGTGCCAATGCACATGCTCACGCACACCCTGTGACAATACATGTGCCAAAGGGCTATTTAAACTGGGTCAGCACCCAGAATCAATGCTGTCTGCTCTACAGCATTTCCCATGTGTCCCTGCTATCTGTGCCTGATACCTGTTCCAGTAGATTGACCCGGCTTGTTCTTGACTTCCCCTGCTATCTGCTTGCATCTGACCCCAGCTTGTCTCTGACTCTGAACCTGCCTGCTCCCTCTGCTACTTTGCTGCCAGCTTGTTGCCCACCCATCCTGCACTTTGACTCTGTTCCTGCCTCTGCATCAGTTCCTGACTTGCTTGCCAGTGTATGACCCAGCCTGCCTGTACCTGATGTCTCTCTGGTCCTCTCGGAGCATCCTTTCCACCAGCAGCTGCATCTGCTTCTCAGCCCTTGGTGTGTCCAATACCACTCTGTTCCAGCTTCCAGCCTACCTGCTGTTCCTGTGTCTGTGTTCCTCCACAGCTCCACTATAGGTATCGGCCCAGCTCCGCTGCCAGCGATCCTGCCAGGCACTCGTGCGACTCATCACTCCTGCACCTTCTGTCTGCTCTATCAGTGGTCTTGTGCCAGAGGTGTAAGAGAGGCCATCCTCTGGATATCAGGCTCTACCACCAGGTACATGACAGTAGAAGACAGCCAAGTCTGAGTCTGTGCGAGGACCCTCTCCTATGGATGAACTGGGCCAGCATCTAACAGGCCTTACGCAGGCCATTAAGAACCTGCAAGGGGGCTACACCCAGCTGGAAGAATGTGTACAGGCCCTGTCTTACCTACTGCTCCTGCTCAGGGATCTATACAAGCATCCTTCACCTCACCAGGGACCTTCACTGCTCCTGCAGTTGTAATGCTACCTCCCGAACCCAAAGTTCTGACCCCAGAGAGATTTCTCGGAGAACACAGCAGATTCAGATTCAGGGCCTTCCACAATGTGTGTAAACATTATTTTGCATTGCAACCATGCACCTTCTCCATGGAAGCAACCAAGGTCGGCTTTGTCATCTCCCTACTGCAAGGTGAGCCACAATCCTGGGCTCACCGTCTATTAGAACAAAAGGCTGCATCCTTAACAGACCTAGCCACCTTCTTTGATGCCATGACTCAGTTGTATGAGGATCCCCAGCAAACTGCCACCACAGAAGCAGCTCTACACACACTTCAGCAAGGTCACAGAGCAGCTGAAGATTATGTTTATGAGTTCAGGCACTGGAGTTCCGAAACTAACTGGAATGATGCTGCCCTTTTTTACAAATTTTGTATGGGTCTTTCTGAACCTCTCAAGGATGAATTAGCCCGGGTTGGGGTTCCCTCCTCCCTGGAGGCCCTCATTAACGTATCCATCCTGATCGATCAACGTCTAAGGGAACGAAGGTCTGAAAGGACCACAGGACAGTCAAGCCCATTGTGGATGCTACCACAGGTTCCCAGTCCTTTCGACTCTGCTCCCACAGTACCTGCAACATCCGTTCCTGACGCACCAGAGCAAATACAGCTTGGCTTACTTACTTACCGCTGAAGAATGCCGACGCCAGCAAAACCTCTGCCTATACTGTGGAGAACCAGGGCACTACGTGAGGTAATGTCCGGCTAAGTAAGTGCCTCTCAGTCTCTTCTGCTTATACTCCAACCTTGCCCAACAACTCTGCGCACCTTGCTTTTCCCATTCTGCTGCAGCTTCCAGGAAGGACTATCCAGGTCCCCGCTATAATTGATTCTGGAGTCTGCAGCTATTTCATGGACTTATCCTTTGCTGGGAAACATCACATTCTATTGCAACCTAAGGCTCGGAGACTTTCAGTACACCTGGCTGATGGGTCCGCCATTAAATCCGGGTTAGTCACCCAGGAAACAGTTCCAATTATCTGCCACCATTACCAAAAACCATCAAGAACTGCTACAACTGGATGCCCTCACCTCACCCCTGTTTCCAGTCATCCTTGCCATGCACATAACCCGCATATCAATTGGACCACTGAGATAATCAAATTCCATTCCCCCTACGGTCTCCAACACTGTTTACAGGAATCAACCATGTGATCAACCATCCCTGCTGTGCCTCGACACAGACCCTGAAGCTTGTCTATCTGTACCAGCAATTTATCATTACTTCCTGGATGTATTTAGCAAAAAAAGGGGCAGAGACTCTTCCTCACCATTGGCCCTATGACTGCCCAATCGAACTTCTCCCTGGGGTTGAAGTCCCTTTTGGGAGAATCTTCCCTTTGACTGAACTTGAACTTGTTGCATTAAAGGACTATATTGAAGATAACTTAAGGAAAGGTTTCATCTGTCCATCCACGTCCCTGGCTGGAGCAGGTATCTTCTTTGTGGAGAAAGGGGATCATTCTTTACGGCCTTGTTTGGATTATCGTTAACCTATTAAAGTTACTCTCAAGAACCGTTATCCCCTTCCATTGGTGCCCGAATTATCCAGAGGCTCGGTGCTGCCACCATATTCACAAAACCAGATCTCTGAGGTGCCTATAATCTGGTTTGTATACGAGATTGAGATGAATGGAAGACAGCTTTCTGCACTTGATTTTGGCATTTTGAGTACCTTTTGATGCCTTTTGGACTTTGCAACGCCCCCACTACATTTCAGCACTTCATTAACAATGTCTTCCGATATTCTCTGGATCTGTTTTTAATAGTGTACCTTGATGATATATTGATCTTCTGCCCATCTCTAGACAACCACCGCAGACATGTTAAAAGTGTATTGGGCCGACTTCAACAGCATGGACTATATGTCAAGCCTGAGAAGTGCGAGTTTGAACGCCAAAGCATTTAATTTCTGGGCCTGATCATATCTACTGAAGGTATCAAGATGGATCCCCAAAAGGTCACTGCCAGCTTGGACTGGCCAGCCCTCAGAGATAAAAAAGGTATCCAACGCTTTGTGGGATTTGCAAATTTCTACTGGAAGTTAATCAGGGGATTTTCAGTGATCATCTCCCCCATCACACAACTGACCAAACAAAGAATTAGATTCTGTTGGTCCCCTGAAACTCAATCTGCCTTTGAGACTCTGAAAAAACTGTTCACTTCCGCATCCGTTCTGAAACACCCTGATCCAGCCCTACCATATGTCCTAGAAGTAGACGCATCAGAAACAGCGGTTGGAGCAGTGCTTTCCCAGAGGCAGGGGTCCAAGGCTCTGTTACTCTGTTTTGGCATTAGCAAAACCTCTGAAATGGTGCAACGGGCATTCTGGTAGCCTCAGGTAGGAAAAGATTGTAAGAAATATGTGGAATCTTGCACCACTTGCATCCGCAACAAGAACAGCAAGTCCATGGCTTGGGGCCAGTTGAAACCGTTACCTGTCCCAAATAGACCGTGGAGAATGATTTCAATAGACTTTATTGTTGAGCTTCCCACATCTGAGGGCTATAATACCATCTTTGTGGTATTAGATCGGTTGTCCAAGATGGCACATTTCTTACCGATGATAGGCACACCATCAGCTCAAGAGACTGCACAAATCTTTGTCAAAGAGATTATAAGGCTTCATGGGGTTCCAGCAAATATCGTGTCTGATTGAGGGGTGCAGTTCACCTCTAGGTTCTGGAGAGCCTTATGTGAATCTCTTGGGATTGAACAATCATTTTCATCAGCTTATCACCCGCAAACAAACGGACAGACAGAAAGAACCAACCAAACTCTTGAACAATATCTGCGCTGCTTCTCGTTTTCCCAAGATGATTGGGTTTCACTACTTCCACTAGCCAAATGTGCTTACAATAACTCTGTTCACTCAGCAACAAAGCAGTCATCATTCTTTGCCAATTATGGCTTCCATCCTTCTTTCCTGTCTAATGCAATTCCGGAGTGCCCTACCAGCTGTCCTTGAGATGATAAATTTCTTCAGTACTAACAACAAATTGTTGCAGGAAACAATGGCCAAAGCACAGGCATACAACAAGGAGATCTTTGATAAAAAAGAAGAGGAGAATTAATCCTGAATCCTGGTGATCAGGTATGCCTTTCCTCAATGAACCTGAAATTAGCTTGCCCATCAAAGAAATTGGGTCTCAAGTTTGTGGGACCATTTCCAGTGAAGAAGCGGATCAATGATGTAGCTTACGAGTTGGAATTGCCAGACTCTTTCAGGATTCATCCCGTGTTTCATATAACCTTACTAAAGCCCGCTATCCCTGACTCCTTTCCTGGGTGGAATGTGGGATCACCTGAACCCGTAGTTGTTGACGGGTTCAAAGTCAAAGCAATTTTATATTGCAAGAAAAGGAGGAATCAAATCCAGTATCTGAAAAAATAAAAAAGGTTGTGGGCCAGAGGTCAACTGTGAGCCAAAAGGTAATATTTATGTTAAAGGCTTATTCAGGTTTTCAAGAATTCTCATCTTGCCAAATTGGCCCATTGGGAGAGGGCAATGTCAGGAAGGGCATGTCAGCAGCCAAGATGGTGGCCGCAGAAAACATCCTGGGCTCCCAATTCCTGTGAGAAGAATTCCGCAGATGCGCCTGCGCACGCACACCCTGTGACAAGTCATGGCGCCAAAGGGGCTATTTAAACTGGGTCAGCACCCAGAATCAATGCTGTCTGCTCTACAGCGTTTCCCGTGTGTGCCTGATACCTGTTCCAGTAGATTGACCCGGCTTTTTCTTGACTTCCCCTGCTATCTGCCTGCATCCGATCCCCAGCTTGTCTCCAACTCTGCACCTGCCTGCTCCCTCTGGTACTTGGCTGTCAGCTTGTTGCCGACCTGGCCTGCACCTTGACTCTGCTTCTGCCTTTGCATCAGTTCCTGACTTGCTCGCCAGTGTATGACCCAGCCTGCCTGTACCTGCCTTCACTCTGGTCCTCTCGGAGCATCCATCCCACCAGCAGCTGCATCTGCTTCTCAGCCCGTGGTGTGTCCAGTACCAGTCTGTTACAGTTTCCAGCCTACCTGCTGTTCCTGGTCATCCATTGTGCCTGTGTTCCTCCACAACTCCGCTATAAGTACCGGCCCAGCTCCGCTGCCAGCCATCCTGCCAGGCACTCGTGCGACTCTGCACTCCTACATTCCCTTCCCAAGGCCTATATATTCCATTGTGGCTCTGAAAAAGGTCCAGCATTTGCGGACAAATGGACTAGTAGTGTATGAGCCACAGTAGAGTACTGTACGGCATTGAAAACCCGCTGTGTGTTATCCCTACCTTTTCTTTCAGCCTCTTTCAGAGGTAAATCCTGATTGATCTGGGTGGATAAGAGAGGGGAAATGTTGTAACATCCTGGATGCTAGGGTCTTTGTAAAGATCTTTAATTCAACATTCAATAGTGATATAGGGTAATAACTAGAAACTGCCGGGTCTTTGCCGTTCTTTGGGATAACGGTAATTAGGGGCTCCTTGTGTCTTGAGTGAAATGTAGGCTGCTATACATCTAGGGGGCTAATTCATCAGAGGAGGTCTTATAGTAGAGTAAAGTATATTCATCTGGCTCAGGGGCTTTACTCAGCTTCTTCAATTTTATTGACCCAATGAACTCCTCAACCGAAATCAGAGCCTCGAGTTCAGCAGCTGTTTCCCGCAGAAAGGGAGGGCATCCCTGAAGTGTGGATATACTATCGTGCAGCAGAATGCCTATGGGTGTGCGAGGAGTGCGCGTCTACCAGGTTATGCTGTGACAGACCTAACCAGGACGGGTTTTTGGAGGGGACTAGGGGTTAGCCTTCTACCCACTGATTATGGCCCATGGAGGAGATTGGGGATTTTGTCTGCTTCTCCTGGTCAGCGCATGAAAAAGAGCTCAGTTCAGCCTCTGATCCCATTCTCTAATGATGGACAACAATGTGATGAACACTAAGATTGAGGCTTGGATTAATTCTATGAATGAAGACAATAAAGCTCCTGGAGTGGATGGTATAATATTAATCATGTACAGGCTAATGGTCAGGGTAAATATGGTGGCCCTCCTGCAGACTGGGTTGGAGAAGCTCCTCCACTTGGGACAGAAAAAATGATCAACCATCTCCCTCAAGAAATCTATGAAGATACATTATTTCCACTTTTTCAGACTGCTGGCACATTGTATGAGTTTTGTCTTATGATGTATTTTCTAGTGGACACATTCCACAAGTGAAAGCCAAACACTTGAAACACAGCATGTGTAATGTACTTTGTGTCTCCAGGGCCGTAGGCTTGTTTCCGGACTGTCTGGGGTGGGCTCCTTGACTAATTAAAGCTAGAGTTTCTGGCTGTTGATTAGCTTACTGTTAATTAGATCACTGCTTAATTAGGCTACTGTTAGCTGCTAGCCGTTCATTAGATGTACTGTTAGATGTACTGATGATATTACTGTTTAAAGTTTTCACTGGTCAGGATAATGTGATCAAGCTCTTATCTGATTTTGTGTGGTATAAATTCTGTGTGAATTTACAATAAAGGGAGTTCCTGTTTGCACCTAAACTAGTGCCATCTAGTTCTTGGGTGCAAATCTTAGTTATAATACCTGGTTCCAGAGTGGAGGAAGCTGTATCTTGGCAGGAGCACCCAGGCGGGATGTCAGGCGGTCCATCACATATATAAATTGGTTAGTACTCCTTAAAGCAGGGGTAGGCAACCATAAAGAGGTGATGATCTACCTAAACAACATGGGAGGAGTCAAAGATCACCAAGCACAGTGTCACTTCCTCACACCTGATTTAAGTCACGTCCACTGCACAACAATCATGGATTTAAATCAGGTGGTAAGGAAGAATACCACAGATCACGCATTTATGCATTTCCCATAGACAGGAGGGCGTTACGTCTCCTGTGTCATTAGTTATATAAATAGGTCCAAGGCATTCAAGACTTGATTTATGGAAGTTGGGTCTTGCAGAACTGTTCCATTCAATTTCTAGTGCCAATTGTGTGGTATTGCTTTAACTAGCTCGAGTGAGAAGTGCATGAGGGCATAGCCAGACAAGGCGAACAAGCCGATAGTGGCAGTGGAAAGAGACGAAAGGGCATGCTGCAATATAAAAATACAGTTGAATCTCATGTAGGTATTATGGTTGGATGAATGGAATGTATAGTGCCTATCAAGGGTATTGAGCGCCCTTCAGCTGTCCACCAGCTGGTGGTCATAAGAAGCATCTGAACATTCCATAGTTTCAAGTACGGTAAGCGGGAGGCTCCTTTTGAGACCTCCAACAAGGGGTCGAAAGCCAAGTTACAGTCTCCTCCCACCAAGGGATCAAAATGGAATCAAAATTGTGTTTTTTTTATGTTTTTGTCTATGGATTGAATAAAAATTAAATCCTTTATGCAAGACAATATCACAAAAAAAGCCTTGTTTGTCCTTAAAATGATAAATGCATTACTTTGCTATCATAAGTAAAGACACAATTATTGACAAATAAAAAGGTCCACAGTACACTTGTAAAAATTGCTCCAACCCATACAGATGGGGGTGTGAAAACAGAAGTTGTTATTGCATTAATGCAAGTTAATGCATTTGCATTTATGCAAAACATAGTGTAAATGGGCCCTAATGGTAAATACGTTTCAGAAGGGCAGTATTTTAAAGATGAAGTTTGTAGACAGGTGCCTACATTTGGGGTGCACATTACCTCTTGTTACTTTGAGCTGTTTTAATGATAAAGTTTTAGGCTATTAGGCTGCCCAGAAGTTAGGAACTGGTTAAGGCAAGGAAGGAAAAGTGGGACTTTAGATGAGATGGATGACCTTGTGGAGGCAAGTTGAAAAAATGCAAATTTTATTAATAAAGAACATTATATGCAATGAAATATTGCAATGGTTCAAGGCCACATGTACAGTAAATATGCTGATTCATATTAGATCCACCCACACGAGACATACAGGTGTGGTATGGGTAAGAAATTACTTAGGTATAGTAATTCAAAACAATTCATTGTTATATTGCATAGGATACGTTCATATAAATACATCTCATAAAGAACAGCACTAGCAGCAAGAATGTGAATATATAAAAAAAAAAGGACCATAATAAATGAATATGAGAATGTCGGAATTGGTAATCTGCTGCAGACCAGGGTCGATATGTCCATTACAGACATAATTCATCATCACGTATGGCCAACGCGTTTCGTGTAGAGACACTCTTCAGGAGCGGATGTTCAAATATGTCTACAGAGTGTAAAAAATAAATAATAATATTAGTCTATTTCTGATTAGTAATATAGAGGAAAGGCGCATTAATCCATCCTAAGTACTTACAAAAGGTTCAATGCGGTGGGGTGCTGCGACCATTCAATCAAGGTCCCCAGAATAGCTCCCCCACATTTGAAACCGATTTAGGGATGGAGATGTGATGACTGGGTAGGCAGTGTTCCCCTGCCACCCAAGTGAGAGGCTTGTAGATCATGGGTAGCAATGTCACCTTACCCAGGTTCTTGCACATTTGGGGTACAGTAATATGGTATCCTTGCTATCACACAGCACCATTGCGCTACTCCAGCGTCGGTATCCTGCGGCCCCAGCTACTCGGGGTTCCTTTTCTGGTTCGTACCCGGGAGCTGCGATGCTTTCTACGTGCCCCCTCCTCCCCCTCTCCTCCCCGCCCATTAGAGGCGGGGAGCTGTATGGGGTAGTGGGTGAATGCCTACAGCGCATTGGCGCCACACATCCTGCCCTGCGTGTGATGTCATGTTTGACGCCAGCACGCAACGCATGGGATTTTCATCTCAGCTGCTCTGGCGGGGAATACAGGCTTCTGCAGAGGGCAGTGATTACTGCCTCTGCCGGAGCCCCTCCCAGCCCACGCCATGCTCGCGTGACGCTGGTACAAGCCGGCGTGCACGTGTGTGGGGCTCTTATAAACGGCCTCCCCTGACACAATTTTTGCTGCCACACGTTCCAGACATCACATTGCAGTTCAGCACTTCACTCCAGATTCAAGCCTTGTCCTCACACGTGAGTCATTCACTAGGTCCACATACACTTCTTCATGTCACCTTTGGTTTTTTCCACTTTGTTTTTTCACTATTTGCTTTCCTTCATTTTTCTCACCACTCACCATTTTTACATTCCTCCTTTGTCACATCAGTCTACGATCACATTGGCCACACATTTCATTATACAATTCATTTTTTTTTTTTTTTTTACACATTTTTTCACACATTTTTTCGTTCATTTTTTTTTAAATTTATTCACACAGTCCCATGTACACTTTTTTTTTAGATCACTCCAGGTTACCATTCCGGGTCACTCTGGTTTTTCACCCATGCATCAGCCTTTGTGTCTTGGACCATTGGGAGGTTCGGCTATGGGCGCCCTATTGCACATGGCTGTGAGTAACTCACCTCCCGGGGAAGACTATCCTGGGGACCTTGATTGCATGGTCGCAGCACCCCACCGCATTGGACCTTTTGTGAGTACTTAGGATGGGTTAATTCGCCTTTCCTCTATATTACTAATCAGAAATAGACTAATATTATTATTTATTTTTTACACTCTGTAGACATATTTGAGCATCCGCCCCTGAAAAGTGTCTCTACACGAAACACGCCGGTCATACGTGATGATGAATTATGTCTGTAATGGACATATCGACCCTGGTCTGCAGCAGATTACCAATTCTGACATTCTCATATTCATTTATTATGGTCCCATTTTTTTATATATTCACATTCTTGCTGCTAGTGCTGTTCTTTATTAGATTTATTTATATGAACTTATCCTATGCAATGTAACAATGAATTGTTTTGAATTACTATACCTATGTAATTTCTTACCCATACCATGCCTGTATGTCTCGTGTGGGTGGATCTAATATGAATCAGCATATTTACTGTACATGTGGCCTTGAACCATTGCCATATTTCATTGCATATAATGTTCTTTATTAATAAAATTTGCATTTTTTCAACTTGCCTCCACAAGGTCATCCATCTCATCTTAAGTCCCACCTTTCCTTCCTTTTCTATATACAATAGGGATGGAGGCACACCGCATATGTGCCTCATTTAAAGTCCCACTCCCCCCCAACCCACATTTGGAATTGCTTAAGGCTGCCAAGTCCCAGGTGTTCATAGCTTGGTGGGTACCCAGTTGGGGTACTGAAGACAGCTCATGGACTTTATTGAAATTATTCATAAGGTATGAACTGGGCAACCTGGAGTTAGGTTTCAGTATGGAAGCGTGAAGGACTGTTTTAAACTAATTTGTGTCTGCAGGAAATCTTCATTACATGTTCTAAAGGTTCCTGGTCTGAAGTTCTTTATAAAAGGGGTACATGCAAGTCATATAAAAGAACAGGGCTTATAATTGGGATGAAGAGGAAGTGGTGAAGAGACAATATAGAGGTTTAGCTAGCAGTGGATCCAGAGGAGGAGAGGCAATATCAGTGTTGCTGTGGGTAAAAAAAGTTATGTTGGGTGCTAAAGCAGCCAGACAGCGTGAAGTGTGGTAACTTGACATAAACAACAGAATGCCCTGGTAGTGAAGGGGCTTGCAAGCTTAACACCCTCCTTAGTGATAGGTGCCTCACATACACGGGAGTGATATTGTGTCATGGGGTATCAGGTGTGTCAAACCTGTAGGTCATGGGACAAGAGAGAGAGAGAGAGAGAGGATCCTCGGAAATGCAGAAGCTCAGGTACATGTAGACAGTTCATTGCTAAATGTCTGTGAGAAGTCTCGGATTCTCACTGGGAGTGAGGTGGCATGATGGCTATGCTGGTGGAGTGGGACAGAGGCCCTGTGGTGTCCCCTCAGAACTGCTGCATCTAGTGGGAAAAGTCTGAGTACAGTTAAGAGAAGTGTGCATCACTCGGAAGTGTATCATACACAAAGAGTTATTTGTACCAGTTATTCTGTTTGGTTTTAAGTAGGGTTGCACCGATAGTGATACTAGTATCGCTATCGGTGCCCATACCGAGCATTTGCGGTACTTGTACTCGTGCAAACGCTCCAATGCCTGATCCAATACCTGGTAAGTCAGAGGATGATCAGTGTGGCAGTGGGGGGGCCGTTACAAGCACCGATCTCCCTGTATAGATTTCAATAAAGCATCTGTCAGGCACTTCTCTCCTTCCCGGGGCTTTCGGCAGCTTTATTAAAATCTATACAGGGAGATCGGTGCTTGTAACTCCCCCCACCACCGCACCGTTTACCCCCGACTGTCCCCTGTGTCCTCCGTTTCCCCCTCCGAGCTTCTAAGGTTCCTCATCATGTCCTCCTCCACTCCCCCTCTGTGTCCTTCTCCACTCCCCCCTCCACGTCCTCCTCTGCTCCTTCTGCGCTCCCCCTCCGTATCCTCCTCCGCTCCCCCTCCGTGTCCTCAACTCATCCTCAGTGTCCTCCTCAGCTCCTTCTCCACCCCCCTCCTTGTCCTCCTTAGCTCCTTCTCCACTCCCCCTCCGTGTCCTTTTCCGCTCCATTCTCTGCTCCCCCTCCGCTCCCCTCTGTGTCCTCCTCCACTCTTTCTCCGTTCCCCCTCCAAGTCCTCATTAGCTCCTTCTCCGCTCCCCCTCATGTACTCTGTGTTCCTTCTCCGCTCCCTCTCTCTCCTTGTCCTTCTCCGGTCTCCCCCTGTCTCCTGTCCATTCATCTTTAGTGCAGCTGAGGCTGCTGAGAAAGGGACTGGGGAATCTGTGAGCTCAGTCCCTTTCTCTGTTTCAAAGGGGAGATGTCAGGAGTCTTAGACTCCTGATATCATACGAAAGAACCTCCCCCCCCTCCCAACAGTGTTGATAAAAAATTAGATAGATAGATAGAGAGAGAGAGAGATAGATAGATAGATAGATAGATAGATAGATAGATAGATAGATAGATAGATAGATAGATAGATAGATAGATAGATAGATAGATAGATAGATAGATAGATAGATAGATAGATAGATAGATAGAAAAAATAAGATTGTGAAAAATAAAATTGTAAAAAAAAAACTAAATAAAAAACTACTGACACAGTCCACACCTCATCAGTACCCCTATCAGTGCTACTGTCACATGACATTAAAAAAGGATCGGTGTCGGCGAGTATTTAAAAAAGTGGTATCGTTGCAACCCTAATTTTAAGTTAGGAGTACCGCTTTAATGCTAAATTCACACAACCTGCAGGCATTAGCGAGCGCTGTTCACAGTGTCCTGATCGAGCGCATTAAGCTCCGCTCACAAGCTGAATTTAAAAACACCAGAGGTACGACCTCAACCTAGAAAGAGGTATGCTCAAAAGTACCATTATAAAGAATTATTTTATCCAAAAAAAAAGCAGTGGATGATTGAAACAGATTTTCAGCAGCAGCTGTACGTCAGTCTTTATGGATTTTTTCACCCAGGATTTACAAAACATTAACCCAGAATTCATAAGTTTTTACAATTGAATTCAATTAGAAAATGTGTGACTCTTAGGTGAAAAGATTTCTGAATAGAGCCATAAGTGAATTTAAGGTCTCAGGCACACTGGGCATTATAAAATTCCAGTAGCTTTAGCTGTAGAATGCTGCAATAAAAACATGAGTTTTGCCGTGTTTTGCAGGGTTTGTTAGCATATTTTAACAAAACTATACTCCCACAAAAGCTTATGGCTCAAAAAATGCTCATAGACGCCAAGTAGCCAAGTTTTTGATAACAGCCTATATGTACATGGACACATAGGATAACATGCTGGGGAGTTTACTGGCTGCAGAAAAAAAACGCCCGAAGCCAAAAACAGCAGCTCTAAAAACATCCAGTGTTCCGGAAAGGCAACTCTGTTTTTGTTGGAAATAATATAGCAAATTAAAGAAATATATATAGTATATATAAATATATAACAGCGACACAAGCCACATTGTAATTGAATGTTATTAAAAATTATCTTTCCTTTTCAGTTTGCAGCACTGTAATTTTTGTAAAATATAATTTCCTGCTTGTGTGATTGGCTTACTGATTTTCCAAGACGTCTGCACTTAGATACAAGTCAGATTTTAAGCATCCTTTGCAAAAAAAATGTAATGTTTGGTGTGATGCTCCTAAAGTAATAATCACTTCTAAAGGGATGCATACCTTGCAGCTTTCCTCATTAGAGAACAGCAAGTGTATGCACTGATCAGTAATAACAGAGTCAGTCCCCTTCAGAATCAGTCCTGCACAAGATTACTTCAGAGCAGTAACAGGTAGGACTCTGCAACAAAGTTTGTTCAAATCCTTACCCAGGGGATGTTTTTTTCACAGCGAGAGTGGAGTTACTCTTTAACTCCTTCATGATGGGGTTGCCGTCATGCAAAGGGTGCCCGAACACAGTTTTGAAACTTGGACATTTGTTAGTAAAACTAGATATCATCAAAACTACTTGGTGTATGCAGGTTAATTATAGTTTTTTTTTTTTCAGGACAATTACTATATTAATGACTATATCTACAGTTAAAGCATTTGTAACCCTAAAAAAAAAAAAACCATAGGATCCTGTTCCTTGAAAGCATGTTATGCGGCACAGTGCTTGTGCTGTGTCATCTGGCCCTTTTGTCACCTAAATAAACAGCCTGATCGTGCCTGGTTCTGCCCTCCCCCTGTAAACTGACAACAGTGTATTATGGCTGCTGAGCCCTGACACCGTGGTCAGTTTACGTGCCTCCTTCATCTACAGCCCTGTTCTGTCCTCTCTCCACCGTCCTCTCCCCCCTCCCCTCCCTACCTGTCAGCTCGTGTGTGAGCCATTTCCTCCCCGCCCACTCCCCTGCTGCTGCCATACTATGTGCAATAACTTTCACTACTAACTATAATCCTCTCTGTTATATCAGGTTAAATTGCTCATTGCCTCTTTTTCTTAAAAATGATGCGGCGCAATACCTTATGCAAGACTACCGCTAAGCAGTCATGTGACTTCCTCTCCTCCTGGTGACGTCAGAGGGAACCTCAGCCCCTCCCTCTGTAGTCCTCGGAGCGGGGCAGGAGAGTGACATCAGCTGACTGACAGCAGCGCTGCAAAGTAAGGTATTGGGGCGCATCATTTTTTAAAAACAAAGGCACTGAGCGATTTAATCTGATATAACAGAGAGGATTCTAGTTAGTAGTAAAAGTGACTTTACAACCACTTTAACAGTAAATTAGCATTGTGGTTAGTGGGAAGAATGCTTATTACACTTATTACATTACTTAGTAGGAAGAATATACAGGAAGCTAAATAGATCATTGGTGTCACGGGTTACATATCTGAGAGTCAGAAATTGTTAATTGCTCAAGAAACGCCTAGCAACCTCTGGAGGAACGTTATGGTTCCATGGAACTCTGGTTGAGAAAGGTTGGCCTATGCAATACACTTATGTTTCACATACAGTAGGATATTCTTTGCTCAATCCTAAATCTCCAAGACAAGACAAAACAAATATACAGATTAATAATTAGCACACAAAAATGAACACTCTAATGCCCCGTACACACGGTCGGACTTTGTTCGGACATTCCGACAACAAAATCCTAGGATTTTTTCCGACGGATGTTGGCTCAAACTTGTCTTGCATACACACGGTCACACAAAGTTGTCGGAAAATCCGATCGTTCTGAACGCGGTGACGTAAAACACGTACGTCGGGACTATAAACGGGGCAGTGGCCAATAGCTTTCATCTCTTTATTTATTCTGAGCATGCGTGGCACTTTGTGTGTCGGATTTGTGTACACACGATCGGAATTTCCGACAACGGATTTTGTTGTCAGAAAATTTTATATCCTGCTCTCAAACTTTGTGTGTCGGAAAATCCGATGGAAAATGTGTGATGGAGCCTACACACGGTCGGAATTTCCGACAACAAGGTCCTATCACACATTTTCCGTTGGAAAATCCGACCGTGTGTACAGGGCATAACAGTTTGTGTTAACATCATTTAATATACAGTGGTTCTACCTAAATGTCAGTTGGTTGTGAGGAATACAAATGATGTTTAAATCTGAACTTCAGGCAAATAATTGCTTTACCTTTGCAAGGGGATCCCCTCCTAACTGCTTGTTAACTGTTCATTTTACATGGGGCATCGTGATTATGTATACTGTACTTACCTTTTTCTGCACTCCCGCAGGCTCTCTCCTCTTTCTGTGATTGGTCCCCTGGAGCCTCTTTCCTTCACTCCCTGGTCAAGACCAGCAGTGAAGGAACGTATGAGAGGATGCCGAGGGCTCATCCACATTCGGGAGTGTCAGACAGCGGAAGAAAGAGTAAAAACTGCTGGGGAAGTGAAAAATAAGGTAAGTATATCATCCTAATCATGACGCGGTGTGCAAATGAACAGTTAACCCTTGCAGTATGGAGGCAGACCCACTGCAATGGTGTTTATTTCAGGTATTTACGTTGCAGTTCATCTCTAACAGATTTGTTTTATGGTCAAAGAAAAGAAGAATATTGAAAAAAATACTTTATTTAATTTTTGCAAAAAGACAGATTGAAAGATGGACACAAAGAGAGAAGGATGGATGAATGGAGGATAGATGCTTAGAGAGATGAAATGAGGAATAGAGGTAGGCTTATGGCAATATAATAATAAGTTGGATGAAAGAAATTAAGGTGTGATGGAGGGAAGGATGGATGAAGGGAAAGATGAATGGAGAGAAGAATGGATGGATGTGTAAAAAAAAAAAATAAAGGATCAAAGAGGTCTATGGATGATATCAATTTTGTAATAATTACCAGGGTTGTTTTGCTAGTTTCCCAATAGTCTGTCTTCAGTTTTCTCTCTGTTGGTATCTTCACTAGATGAAAGATCTTTTCAGCATGAGTGAATAAATACTGAAGTAGGCATTCAAGTCAGATAAATTAACACATTTAGGGGTTGACCCAAAGGGGCTGATTTACTAAAGGCAAAATGCACTGTTCACTTTGCAAATAAAATTGCACTCTGCAAGGGAATTTCCCCAAAAGCTAAGTGAATGTGGTGAAGCTTTTGTGCAAAGAATATCCAATTATGTGCATGGAAAATGAAAAAAACAGCATTCTTGCTTGCACATGGTTGGCTGATGGAAGTCAGTAGAGCTTCACCTCACTTACAAAGCTCAGGGGATAATTCCCCCCCAAAAAATTGGAATTTAGTGTACTCACCGTAAAATACTTTTCTCTACGTTCGTTGAAGGACACAGCTTTGCTTTAAATAATCACTAAGTGGTCACAGTATATCACCACCTTCAGTAGTTGGATATTAGGTGCACTAAAAAAAACAACCAAAACAAACAAACAAAAAAAAAAACAGAAGACAGCCAAAGGGTCCGCCCCTGCTGGTGGCCAAGACCCCTCCACAGTTGTAGTAGTGAAAATAACACAAATGAAAGTATTTACACGTGTACACATGTGGCAACAGGAAGTCGGAGACATGGTTGGAGGGCACAGCGTCTTAAAGTGGATGTAAACCCGATTCATGAAATTTGAGCTGGGCACATATATCTGCAGTGTTTTCTTATCTCTCTTTAAAGCACTAAGTCTGGCTTTCTCCTGCTTTGTTCTTCTGTTATCAGCATGATAACTTCTGACAAGTTCCCCATCACAGGAGATAAAACCAGCCTGAAATTTGTGTCAGGTAGGTTGCTATAAATAGATTAGCAGACAGCTAAACTAGTCACAGAACATCTCTGAGAGTCTCTGCCTATGTGGAGGGGGGTGTGTGCCTTTCCTCCAATCAACTGTCTTGGCTGTGTGCCCAGACTTCACACTGAGTGCTGAATAGGAAGAGAAAATCTCTTAACACAATCTGAACTTTCTAAAGAGTATATAAAGCTGAAGACAACAGATACAGTCAGGTCCATAAATATTGGGACATCAACACAATTCTAATCTTTTTGGCTCTATACACCACCACAATGGATTTGAAATGAAACGAACATGATGTGCTTTAACTGCAGACTTTTAGCTTTTATTTGAGGGTATTTACATCCAAATCAGGTGAACAGTGTAGTAATTACAACAGTTTGTATATGTTGTTTGGAGTTTTGGTTCCGAATATGGGAAAAACACCCTCATAGGTAGGCACCACATCCCTAAGTAAATAATTTTAATGGACATACAAAGGAAAGGGATTTTCACGGTGCAAACAAGTTAAGCATAAGGAAAAGCTGTATATCTTTTCTTCTTTTATAATAAAAGCATTTTATTGTTTACATTTTTTAAAAAACACATATATTGTATAAAGTAACAGACATATTCCTATTGGGATTAAAATTAAAACAAGGTGGTCAAAAATAGGGGATGACAAAAAAAGGGTGTACACTACAGGTTCACAGATGGTAATTATTGCATACTAGCCCGACATGTTTCTCATTTGTTGCTTTTTCAAGGGATATGCAATTGTATAGTGAGTCATCCAAAACTTTTAGTAATTCTACGAAAAATAGAGAGAAGAGAAAAAAGAAAAGTTTTTATATACACACATACATAATTTTTAATATTGATACAGCATTAAATATCATGTGTTGTCACTCTGAAGTATCCATAAAGGCTTACCCCCAAAGTTGACCCTATAAGATCTCGTCAGAACCAGCATAATCAGACACAGCCAAGCATGACAGCAAGGGGGCTTGTTTGCAACCACAGGGAGCAGTAAGGAGAAGCTGTTATATCGATAATAAACATTCAGTGTCAGGGAAAAATGTTAATTAGGCCAGGGGTTAATTAAATTTAAGAAAGGATCAAAAAAATATAAATCAATCAGTTAACACTTACGCCGAGAGTTAATTAGAGCTGCAACCAAAGATAGGTGGTCAGCGGTAATAGTGAAATACTGATTGCCAGGAATGTTTGGATAATGGATATGTTAAAGCTAAGGAATAAATAAAAGCAAAGAGTATTGTCACTACACATAAAAAAATTATTACTGGGCTAAATAATTTAATTTAAAGAAATGTTTACGGATAATGAGAGTCTATAATGATATATTTAGGCTCAAGGTGCAGAGATTAACTAAATGTAACAGCCAAGGCTATGTAAACACAGTTGTGACTCAGCAAGAGTTCAAAAAACAAAGTAAGGAGAAGAGATTATAGGCATAAGTGGAGGCAGGGTATGGTGTTCAACAACCAGTCACTTACCCTGTCAAAATATGGGCTTGCGTCCTCCGGCTCTGGCAGACATAGCTGTCAGATGTGCCGGTTTATATACTACTCCCCATCGAGCCGGCGTGTGACGACGCCGGCTCGATGCGGACATAATGGCGCCAGTGCGCATGCCCAAGGGACCGAAAACCCCGTCCAAACTTCAAGTCCCATAAAGCAACGCGCCGGCGAAGGAAGCCGACATGCGCATTGCTGCGCACAGCGGCTCCTCCCGCACAAGAGGCGCGTCACGGGGTGAAGAGGACGGGGGGAGGGCTCCAAAGTGCCCAACGATGGAAACGGTACAGCGGGAATGCACGGCGCTGGGTGGGCACATCTCAAGGATGTGCCCGGGCGTCCGTGTGGGTGCAATAGCCCCCCCTCCGCTGTCAACAATGACCGGGCTGAGAGCGGTCCGAACAAGATGGGCCAAAGGGGTAGCCGATCGGGTAGGAAGAGACCACAGATCTTCCAATCTCGATCGGCACTTCTAGAGGGACAACACGTTTACATACAAGTCAAAATATGATTGCATTAAAGCAAAATTACACATTAAAACCTGGTTACACATCAATATATGTTGAATCAAACCGTACACAATGTGTTACAAAATGTATTATATAATTAAGTATAGTTAATTAAGGGCCTTAGTTACAGGCCCTTCCTTTGAATGTTAGATGCCTATGCAACATTCCTTGATGTCATCTTCCATCTGACACCTCCTTCTTTCGTGCCCAATTTGTTCTCCCTTCCCCCCTCCATCATCTTTCCCTCATGTTATTTATATCACATGATTTGTGTTTATTACAAATGTATTTATAATATATTATATAATACATTTTGTAACACATTGTGTACAGTTTGATTCAACATATATTGATGTGTAACCAGGTTTTAATGTGTAATTTTGCTTTAATGCAATCATATTTTGACTTGTATGTAAACGTGTTGTCCCTCTAGAAGTGCCGATCGAGATTGGAAGATCTGTGGTCTCTTCCTACTTGATCGGCTACCCCTTTGGCCCATCTTGTTCGGACCGCTCTCAGCCCGGTCATTGTTGACAGCGGAGGGGGGGCTATTGCACCCACACGGACGCCGGGGGCACATCCTTGAGATGTGCCCACCCAGCGCCGTGCATTCCCGCTGTACCGTTTCCATCGTTGGGCACTTTGGAGCCCTTCCCCCGTCCTCTTCACCCCGTGACGCGCCTCTTGTGCGGGAGGAGCCGCTGTGCGCAGCAATGCGCATGTCGGCTTCCTTCGCCGGCGCGTTGCTTTATGGGACTTGAAGTTTGGACGGGGTTTTCGGTCCCTCGGGCATGCGCACTGGCGCCATTACGTCCGCATCGAGCCGGCGTCGTCACACGCCGGCTCGATGGGGAGTAGTATATAAACCGGGACATCTGACAGCTATGTCTGCCAGAGCCGGAGGACGCAAGCCCATATTTTGACAGGGTAAGTGACTGGTTGTTGAACACCATACCCTGCCTCCACTTATGCCTATAATCTCTTCTCCTTACTTTGTTTTTTGTTTTTTGAACTCTTGCTGAGTCACAACTGTGTTTACATAGCCTTGGCTGTTACATTTAGTTAATCTCTGCACCTTGAGCCTAAATATATCATTATAGACTCTCATTATCTGTAAACATTTCTTTAAATTAAATTATTTAGCCCAGTAATAATTTTTTTATGTGTAGTGACAATACTCTTTGCTTTTATTTATTCCTTAGCTTTAACATATCCATTATCCAAACATTCCTGGCAATCAGTATTTCACTATTACCGCTGACCACCTATCTTTGGTTGCAGCTCTAATTAACTCTCGGCGTAAGTGTTAACTGATTGATTTATATTTTTTTGATCCTTTCTTAAATTTAATTAACCCCTGGCATAATTAACATTTTTCCCTGACACTGAATGTTTATTATCGATATAACAGCTTCTCCTTACTGCTCCCTGTGGTTGCAAACAAGCCCCCTTGCTGTCATGCGTGGCTGTGTCTGATTATGCTGGTTCTGACGAGATCTTATAGGGTCAACTTTGGGGGTAAGCCTTTATGGATACTTCAGAGTGACAACAAGTGCTTTTTCATGATATTTAATGCTGTATCAATATTAAAAATTATGTATGTGTGTATATAAAAACTTTTCTTTTTTCTCTTCTCTCTATTTTTCGTAGAATTACTAAAAGTTTTGGATGACTCACTATACAATTGCATATCCCTTGAAAAAGCAACAAATGCGAAACATGTCGGGCTAGTATGCAATAATTACCATCTGTGAACCTGTAGTGTACACCCTTTTTTTGTCATCCCCTATTTTTGACCACCTTGTTTTAATTTTAATCCCAATAGGAATTTGTCTGTTACTTTATACAATATATGTGTTTTTTAAAAAATGTAAACAATAAAATGCTTTTATTATAAAAGAAGAAAAGATATACAGCTTTTCCTTATGCTTAACTTGTTTGCACCGTGAAAATCCCTTTCCTTTGTATGTCCATTAAAACAGTTTGTATATGTGCCTCCCACTTTTTAAGGGACCAAAAGTAATGGGACATTTGGCTGCTCAGCTGTTCAATGGCCAGGTGTGTGTTATTCCCTCATTATCCCATTTACAAGGAGCAGATAAAAGGTCCAGAGTTAATTTCAAGTGTGCTATTTGCATTTGGAATCTGTTGCTGTCAACTCTCAATATGAGATCCAAACAGCTGTCACTATCAGTAAAGCAAGCCATCATTAGGCTGAAAAAACAAAACAAAGAGATCAGAGAGATAGCAAAAACATTAGGTGTGGCCAAATCAACTGTTTGGAACATCCTTAAAAAAAAAGAACGCACCAGTGAGCTCAGCAACACCAAAAGACCCGGAAGACCACGGAAAACAACTGTGGTGGATGACCGAAGAATTCTTTCCCTGGTGAAGAAAACACCCTTCACAACAGTTGGCCAGATCAAGAACACTCTCCAGGAGGTAGGTGTATGTGTGTCAAAGTCAACAATCAAGAGAAGACTTCACCAGAGTGAATACAGAGGGTTCACCACAAGATGTAAACCATTGGTGAGCCTCAAAAACAGGAAGGCCAGATTAGAGTTTGCCAAACAACATCTAAAAAAGCCTTCTGGAACAACATCCTATGGACAGATGAGACCAAGATCAACTTGTACCAGAGTGATGGGAAGAGAAGAGTATGGAAAAGGAAAGGAACTGCTCATGACCCAAAGCATACCACCTCATCAGAGAAGCATGGTGGTGGTAGTGTCATGGCGTGGGCATGTATGGCTGCCAATGGAACTGGTTCTCTTGTATTTATTGATGATGAATTCTGAAGTGTTTCGGGCAATATTATCTGCTCATATTCAGCAAAATGCTTCAGAACTCATTGGACGGGGCTTCACAGTGCAGATGGACTGTGACAGACCTAGCCCGGAGAGAGACTTTTGGAGGGGACTGAATGCTAGCCTTTTGCCGATCGATCTTGGGCCCTGGCATTTGGGGGAACGGTGCTCTTTGTGAGCTGTATGCCTGGGGACCCTTGAGGTGGTATTACTGTGGATTCGGGTCCTGGTCTCCAGGACACACAGACTCTGGGGACCCTGGATTTGCCATATTAGAAATAGTGGCTGATTCATAATGCTGGGACAAATACTGTTAGGAGATGCTGATGTCAATTCCAGCCATCTGTTGCCTGCTAGAATGTGTATTGTAAATAAGTCTCTAGTATGGGATCTAAGAGTCATTAGATCCCCATTGTTGTTTGTGTTAATTAACTCTGCTATTGTGATAATGTTGATTGGGTTTTCTGAGCTACTTCTGGCCTAAAGGTCATGTCTGAGTCATCTAGGCTGTCTAAAGGGATTAGTTAATTAGCCCATGTTAATTAGGTTTCTGGTCACAGGTAAGAGTAATATGAGTGGGAGGTATACACCTCCTCTTTTACTATGTATAAAATAGCCTGTATTTTTCAATAAAAGAGATTCCTGGTTGAACTTACATACAGCCTGCCTGGTGTTTGTTCTGAGCTACACAACTGGATTAGAACGGCACATAGCTGTAGTTCTAGTCCCGCAGCATCGGATGACCGAACCATCAGATGTTGTGATCTGCAATCTGATTCTATAGCTGCAGAGGAGTGTCGGGAGAGTGGAACCGAGCGAGCAGGGCTCGTTACATGGACAATGACCCGAAGCATACTGCGAAAGCAACCAAAGAGTTTTTAAGGGAAAGAAGTGGAATGTTATGCAATGACCATGTCAATCACCTGACCTGAATCCGATATGAGCATGCCTTTTACTTGCAGAAGACAAAACTGAAGGGAAAATGGCCCAAGAACAAGCAAGAACTGAAGACAGTTGCAGTAGAGGCCTGGCAGAGCATCACCAGGGATGAAAACCAGCGTCTGGTGATGTCTATGCGTTCCAGACTTCAGGCTGTAATTGACCGCAAAGGATTTGCGACCAAGTATTAAAAAGTGAAAGTTTGATGGATGATTGTTAATCTGTCCCATTACTTTTGGTCCCTTAAAAAGTGGAAGGCACATATACAAACTGTTGTAATTCCTACACCGTTCACCTGATTTGGATATAAATACCCTCAAATTAAAGCTGAAAGTCTGCAGTTAAAGCACATCTTTTTCGTTTCATTTCAAATCCATTGTGGTGGCATATAGAGCCAAAAAGATTAGCATTTGGTGATGTCCCAATATTTATGGACCTGACTGTATACATGTAAAACGTATGTAGGGAGATTTGTTTCATCCCTGTGTATCATCTGAGGCTGTTCACTTCACTGGGTATATGTGAGGGTTTACATTCACCTTAAAATATAAAATATGCAGGACAGTCAAACTGCCACTTGTAAACATTTACACCCAAAATTTGCATTGACTGATGCTGCCACATCCACTGTGTAAACATTAGTGAAAGTATGAACAAATAGCCAAGCAAGACTGTTATATGGGGATTTTGTCCAACAGCAGGTGTCGCCCCAGGCTGGCTTTAGTTTTTTTTTTAGTGCATGTAGTGTCCAACTTCTGCAGGTGGCAATACAGTATACCCAGTTAGTGATGATCTAAAGCAAAGCTGTGTCCTCCAATGAACCAAAGAGAAATATACGTGTAAAATATTGCTGAACATGCACCCTTTAACCTGTATTGATGTTTTATTCTTAGTTTTTTCTTACAATCTTTAAAATATTAACTATTTACCCTTTTTTTGGCTAATAGAAAAGTTTGACAGTTCTGTTCATGGAGTGTGACTTTGATTTTACTTTACACTCTCTGGCACTCAAGTAGCACCACAGTTGCATGAAAGTAGCGCAGGAACCTTTGTGTCCAAAGTCGCATGTTAGGGTTAAGGACTAGGGTTAGGGTTAAGGGCTAGGGTTAAATGTTAGGGTTAAGGGCTAGGGTTAAATGTTAGGGTTAGAGTTAGTGGTAATTGTTAGCGCTCTACCGCTAACCTTAACAATTACTGCTAACCCTAAAGATTACTGCTAACTCTAATGCCGCGTACACACGAGCGGACTTTACGGCGGACTTTGCCCGGCGGACTTTTCGTCGGACTTTGTTTGCTCCTTGCGCCGGACTTAAAAACGAACGGACTTGGCCACACACGGTCACTGCAAAAGTCCGCTGGTTTTGAACGCGGTGACGTATAGCACGTACGACGGGACTAGAAAAAGGAAGTCCAAGCCCCACTCCGGCACCCTTTGGGCTCCTTCTGCTAATCTCGTGTTAGTAGAAGTTTGGTTAGAGACGATTCGCGCTTTTCACACTTCAGCTTATTTCGTTCGTTTTCTGCGGTTCAGTTTGTGCTTGTGAGGTTTGTATCTGCTTTTCAGTGCGTGTTGGTCAGTTCGTAACCTGCCTTGCAGGCCGTTCTGCTCCGCTCGTTCCTGATTTTCAGGTCGTTCTTCATAGGCCTTGCTGTTCTTCAGTGCGTTTGTTATAAGTTTGTTTGTTTGAGCAGCCGACCGTTTTGAAGCCATGTCGAGTGGACGTTCTCGTTCTCGAGTTCGTGCTTTGTGGGGACTTGGTGTTGGGGTTAATACTTTGACCCGAGTCCAGTCCATGAACAGGGCGAGGAGGAGTTCATGGACCAAGAATTGGTTGCGCCAGCGTGACCAGTTCTGTCATATGCCTTTGCTCCGTGAGCTCCGTGAGAACAATCCTGATGATTTCAGGAATTTTCTCAGGATGACGGACCCCATCTTTGAGCGTCTGCTGGCTATGCTGACCCCCTATATCAGCAGGCAGGATACCTGCATGAGGCAAGCCATCAGTGCGGAGCAGAGGCTTGTTGCCACGTTACGTTATTTGGCGACAGGGAGAAGTCTTCAGGACTTAAAGTTCTCGACAGGCATCTCCCCCCAGGCTCTGGGGATCATAATCCCAGAGACCTGTTCTGCTATTATTCAGGTCCTGCAGAAGGAATATATGAAGGTAAGTTTTATCCTTTAACATTACATGATATGTATTAAATGTTTTTTGATGTATTGTAGAACTGTCCTCTTTACCTAATTGCCATGCTTTCAATCTGCTGTGAATGTCCCCTTTATCTTTGTGAATGCCTATTTTAATAATTTATTGTCCTATGCATGCCTAATTTTTTTCATTAACCTCCCCACCATGCAATGCTGGGTGCATTTTTATCTCTAGACTATAGTCCATTGAACAATGTATATTGTCTGCTCCATTGTCTTGTTTGTCCCTCCCCCACCCCACTAATGTTTCAGCCAGTCAGGTGTGTTTGTTAACCTAATTAGAACCCCTCCCCCACCCCACTAATGTTTCAGCCAGTCAGGTGTGTTTGTTAACCTAATTAGAACCCCTCCCCCACATTCAAATGTATCAATGGGCCATCATAGGGGGTGATTAATCTTATAAGTGTGCCTTATGTTTTTCAACATTTCAATTACAAACACACATATTCATAATATTTGACTGCTGTTGTTTACTAATGTTTTGGTGTAATCTGAAATAAAATTTTTGTTATTAAAGTCCTTATCTTTTTTTTTTGCACTCCACAGTTTCCTACAAGTCCACAGGAATGGCAGACTGTGGCCTCCCAGTTCGCTGACCGTTGGGACTTTCCCAACTGTGTCGGGGCGATTGACGGGAAACATGTCCGGATTGTGCCACCACCGCATTCGGGGTCTTATTTCTTTAACTACAAGGGGTTCCATAGTGTAGTTTTGATGGCGGTGGTCTCGGCACATTTGGAGTTTATGTTTGTGGATGTGGGGAAGAACGGCCGGATGTCTGATGGAGGAGTCTTTGCACAGACCGAGCTGTGCCATCGTCTCCAGACCGGTGGCCTGGAATTGCCACCTGATGACGATAATGTGGATGGACTCCCCTCAGTTTTTATTGCTGATGAAGCATTTGCTCTCTGTGAGAACTTGATGAGGCCGTTCCCCCAAAGGACACTCACCCCTGAGAGGAGGGTATTTAATTATCGGCTGGCCAGAGCAAGAAGGGTTGTGGAGAATGCCTTTGGTATTCTGGCCAGCCGGTTCCGTATCTTCCTTACGGCTATTAATTTGGCGGACTATAAAATCAACCACGTCATCCTTGCTTGCTGCATCTTGCATAACTTTTTAAGGAGACATTCAGCTACATATCTATCCTCTGTTGGGCCTGAGCCCAGACTGGAAGAGTCTAGTAGCACTTTCACAGGCCTAGAAATTGGGCGTATTGGCTTGGCCCCCCGAACCGCACGTCAAGTGCGTGACCGTTATGTCAATTATTTTAATGGTCGGGGGGCCATTGCTATTCAGCAACAGCTGTAAGTTTATATCAAAAATAAAAAAGAAAATTGGTTTATCTAAATATCTTGTTTTTATTGTTGTTTACCTTTAAGTTATGTCTGTCTCCTAGTGCACTTGTAGTAGTGTCAAGTGCGTTTCGCTTTAGTTAATCAGGCCCACAAAAACAACCCCGAAATTTTGACTTCAAGAAACAGCCACACACATTGTATAGGGTAAACAATTTTACTTGGTGCACATTGAAAGGTGCATTTTTTACCATATTTTTTTTTTTTTTTTTTTTCAAAAATATTTTACGTTGTGTAAAAAAATACTATTTTAGTAAATTATTCAAGCCATTTTTTCTCAAAAATATAGACCTTTATCTAACAAGATTTACATACACAACAGTGTTTTTAGAAACAAAAATTAGAATATAAATGAACTTACAAAGTTCAACAATATTTCGAGAACGGTGCATGTAATGTCACCCTTGGAAATTGTTCATTTATAAGATGCTCAAAATTGAGCTTTAAGAAAGGGTCAAGTCAACATGTGCTATCTCCTATCATGGGAGAGCAATGTACGTGTTTTGTGTGTGCAATCCCATTTTTGGTTCCTCTCACCACCAAAGAATTTTCAGGATGAAGGGTTTGCAAACACAAAACAAGTACATTGCTAACCCATGATGGAAGATAGCACATGATGACACACCGTGTGCATCACACATTTTAAATTTGGGTATACCCCCAAAATATTCCTAAAATTTTTGATAACAAAATAACTTCACAAGGAAATGAAGAACATGATTGATGTTTTTAGGCCAAACGTGATTATATTCGGCCCAAAACATCAATCATGTTCTTCATTTCCTGTTGCATGGAGTCCAGGCGAAGTTTCATGCTGTGAATTTGTTCACGCATTTGATCTATGTGGCCATTCCACAGCATAATCTGGCCAATTAATCTTTGTGCACTGTCTGTGGTGAAGTGCTCTGCCGCTTGGCCTTCCACAACCAGAAACTCACCTAAAACGAGTGAATAAAAACAAGGTTTACAATATGCACGCCAAAATACAGTAAAACTGAAGCTGGGGTGTCAGTCACTCACTTGGTGGGCTTGAAACCTCGCACACTTCCTCCACCTCTCCTTCCTCAAGGTCGTCGGGTGGGCGTGGTCTTGGGCTGGGGCTTGGGGTAGGTTCGGCCTCAGGCTGGTGACTTGGGGGGGTCCTGAGATCCTTGGACTGTTGTCTGAGTCTTTTCTCCCCTATGAGATTAGAAAAAAAGGTATAGTTAAAAAACACTGATCTTTTATGTTTTAATAAATAAAGTAGAACGTTGGTTAATATTTTTTGGAAATTTTCACAGATGCTGACACCTCAATGATCTCCTATGTGTATTACCCCTCAAAAATTTCGTTATGGTCACATAGTACACTAGAAAATGCATTTCCTTAGCAAAATGCGTGGGAATGCTGAATAGCTACATGGCTAAAATGACCGCCATCAAAACTGCCCCATCATATTCCTATATTATAAATCAGTACATGGTGTGTCTGTCCCCTCCCCCTGGGCTCTGTAATCAGAGCTGAGATGCTCCAGCCACCTCCCCCCTGTGTATAACAGAAGCTTGGGTAACCATGGCAACAAAACAAACACAGTACACTCTGATTAATGTCTAAAATGTCACGAAATGACCTCTAAACAAAAAGCTTTTTCTCCAAAATTTAAAAAAATATCAAACAGAAAGGATATAGCCAGATAGATGAATATTTAGTGAACATTGTAAAGTTTGTTTGGTGTCTCTAGGTGAAAGTATGAAGGACCGGAAACTTTTGGGAGCGGAAGAAGAATTTGAGGATTTCAAGCATGCTCCCATTGAATTCAATGTTGAAAAAAGTGAATAAAAAATTATTATTTAAGAAAGTATAAATGTTATTAACAAATTTGAAAATGACCACACATCAGCTAAAAGAGACGAACATTTTAATAGTTGAATGGTTTTAATAGCTGAAAGTATGCAGAAGTTACGCAGAGCCAAAAAACGTACGGAAGAAAAGTCTAAGTAAATTTATACACAAATAAAATCGAAGAACAATAGTGGGACTGCTAAATCATTCCCACTAACTATAGTGCTCGTGAGTCCAGATGTGGAAACAGCTGCTGTGTCCTGTCCCTACATTACACTGAATCATTTTGGATGAAGCATTATATTTTCAAACACATCTACACCACATCAACTCATTGTGGGAATTCGCAAAATTATCAAGCCATAAATGTATATCCAACCCTGTACCATCGTATTTGGCGAAAAAATAACGTCACTTTCTAAAGTATCCGATCTATTCCAAAGAACGGTATTTACGAACGATGCAGAAAAACCGCCAAAAATAAGGATCAGCATGCAAGTTCTGTATCTCAATAGTAAAACACAAGTACTTACTTTTTTTCAGCAGCTTCTTTATTCGCCAATATTGCTCTGGCTCACGACTTTTTATGTCAGACCACCGCTTCCGCAATTGTTCTTTCGAACGTTTTGTCCCAAATTTCTCTTCCAGAGCGGTGACAACTGAGGACATTATTTTGTCCTTTCTCAGATTGGGTCGTGTGTACGGTCCTTTTTTGCCATCGTAGTCCTCCCTTCTTAATATGGACACCATCTCCACCATCTCTCCAAAAGCCATGTTGGTGGCCTTATATCTCCTCCGGGATGTGGATGTTTGGGGCTCCGGGCTTTCCTCCGCGCTACTTGCACTTAATCGCTCCGCCATCTTTTGCTATCTACTCCCACTGCGCAACGAAGAGTGAAGGGGCGGGGCCAAATCGTACTTACGAACGTCAGGGGCGGGCGACGCAGGCGGAGCATGACACATGCGCAGTGTATATAAAGCTAGTACGATGGCCTATGTATGTCCGTGCGGAAGTAGCGAGCGGAACAAACGAAGGTAAGATTAAAGTGTGTGTGTGTGTGTGTGTGTTTGTGTGTGTCCCCGTGTGTGTCCCCTAGATTACAACACAAACTAATCCTGAGATTTGGGACTGACATTTAAGTTTTGATCTTGTGTCTTGTCTTGCAGAAATAATGAATCCCTTTAAAGAGGAAGAGTTTTTGACACATTTCATTGATCTCTATGAGCAGAAGAAAAACCTCTGGGAGGTCAAACACCCCCAATATTATAATCGTGATGTTAGGAAGGCAACACTGGGCACACTTTTAGAGTTTGTGAAGACTCGACTCCCCCAGGCAGACCTCAAGTTTGTGGACAGGAAAATAGGTATCTTGCGTAATATGTATAAGCGGGAACACAGAAAAATCCTGGAGTCGCTGAGATCCGGGGCAGCAGCTGACCAAGTTTATGTACCCAAGTTGTGGTATTACCACAAACTGCAATTCCTGGATGAGCAGACCGAAGCCAGGCAATCCCTTTCCACCCTTCCCTCCAGCCTTCCCTCCACCCTTCCCTCCAGCCTTCCCTCCAGCCTTCCCTCCAGCCTTCCCTCCAGCCTTCCATCCACCTCCACCCCAGCTGAGGAGTCCCAGGATGAACTGGGCCTTTTCACCATAGATGAAGTGGATGCGCCCAGCTTCAGCCAGGTATACTTTTTTGGAACATTTTGGGATTGTGTAAATGTTATTAATGATGTTAAGGTGTTAATTTTGAAAGTGCTTCATCAAAAATCACTTCTGCACAAAGAGTAATATGTAGACATATCACTAGACGTAACTTCTGATCTTGTTGATCATCTGAAATAATGGTGTGGTCAAATAGATAGCCTTTACTATTTTGTGTAATTATCTTTGAAAGTTAGGAGCTGAAAATTGTGTGTGATTGCATAACCGAAAATTACAACTATGTCCCTTTTTTTTACACAGGATGACCTCAGCCAGTAGGAGGCCTTGCCCAGTGGGAGAGAGGAGGAGGCCTTGCCCAGTGGGAGAGAGGAGGAGGCTGTGGCTGGGCCAAGTAGAAGCCGCACAGAGTGTCAGGTGCCTCCCCTCCGCATTCTCCACCAAAGGCCCAGGAGGATGACTGCAACAGAGCAGGAATCCCTAGAGCTCATACGGGAAGCAAGCCGGATCCTGAGTAAACCTCCCAATGTAGAGGAGGCGTATGGCACCTATATAGCCGGCAGATTACAGGAGTTGGAAAAGGGCCAACGCCTCCTCTGTGAGGGTCTATTTTTCCAGGCTTACCAGAAGGGCTTGAGAGGGGAGCTTACTGCTAACACATATATAGCAGATGAAGCCACTCCTACTCCTCCTCCTCCTCCTGCCCCAATACACCACCAGAGGCACAACCTCCGAGGAAGGCTGCAGAGAAGCGTGGAGGGAAGGCTGCAGAGAAGCGTGGAGGGAAGGCTACACGGAAGAGTCGAAAGTGATTGCCTGGTTTCTGTCTGGTCTGACTGTGCTCCCTGTGCTCCCTATAGTCGCAAGATACCTATTTTCTTGTCCTGAAACTTGATGTGTGTCCTGGGGGACGAAAGGCTTCCCAGATTCTAAAAGTGTGTCCAGTGTTGCCTTCCTAATTTTTGTGTTTATTAAAAAAATACTTTTGGGTTTACCTTACATTCTTGCCTATGTCTTTTGATTAAAAGACGCCATTTTGTTTGGGAGTAGGCAGGTACAGGTCGAAAAGACTATGGGGTTGATTTTAGAAAAGCAAATAGTCTGTGCACTTTGCAGAGGGCAGTTGCCCTCTGCAAGTGCAATTGCTCCAGAGCATCAGAAATTAGTTAAAAGCTTGACTTTGCAAAGAGTACCCAATCCTGTGCAAGTAAAACCAAAAAAATAACCTTTTTGCTTGCACATGATTGGATGATGGAAGTCAGCAGAGCTGCTTCACATTTAATAAAGCTTGGGAGCAACTGCTCTTGCAGAGGGCAAATGCAATTTCAAAAATGCACAGCCTTTTTACCTTTAGGAAAGCAACCCCTATGTGTGTTTTTGTCAAATAAAAATAATTTATTTTGATTTTACATGATTTTAGGAATCAATCAGCAGAGCTTCCCCGAATTTAAGCTCTTGCCCTCAGTTTTTATGCGACTGCACTTCCAACAAGTGCACTTGGTGTGCAATTTCTCAAGTGAACGTTTCACTTGATATTCTTAAATGATTTAAGCCTTTTGTCAAAAACAAGCTCGGGGGAAGCTTTGCTGATTTTTTCCGAAAAACATGTCAAATAAAAATTAATTGTTTTGGTTTGGGCTTCCTTGCATGTGCCCCTCGGATCCACAGCGAACGCACTTCAAAATGCTCTTTATGTGGAATTATATGTATAATTAGCAATTGGAGTGAAAAATGATTTTGCATTTGTTAAATACACCCCCCTATGTCTAATGAACAAGGGACAACAACCTCATTAAGGTTCTTTAAAACAACACAAAATATGAATGTTAATTGTGGTAACTTGAAAATACACACCAAAAATGTGGTTAGCATTTAACACACATTGTAAAATAGCTAAAGTGTTGAAATAAAAAAAATAAAAAAAAAAAAAAAATATTTTACAATTAAAAATTTATGGAGATCTGGCTGTTACAAAATATTATATTAGTCATGGCAGGAGGATAAATCACGAAGAAAGAAGTTTGTGAGAACTCTGTGTGAATATAAAGCAGAAAAACAACTTCATTCCTCTCGCATTATCAATCCTAAAAAAAGGCTGTATTAAAAGACGACAGAAGAGGAATGTGCTAGCTTCAAGACGAAGGCTAGTTTTACCAGACCGAGCGCTTCCGTCTTGTAATTGCTTCAGAGCATGCGCCAGTTTGAGTTCGTCGGACTAGCACACAGACGATCGGTTTGTCCGCTAGAAAGAAGAGTCCGTCGGATAAATTTTAAACAAGTTTCAAATCTAATTCCGTCCAACTTTTTAGAAAACAAAGTCCGCTGGAGCCCACACACATCGAATTGTCCGACGAAATCCAGTCCGCCGGGCAAAGTCCGCCGTAAAGTCCGCTCGTGTGTACGCGGCATAACTCTAACCCTAACATTTAATGCACATTCTTAACCCTAACCCTAGCCCTTAACCCTAATGTGACTTTGGACACATAAAGGTTCCTGCATTACTTTGATGTGACTTTGATGCTACTTGAGTGCTAGAAAGTGTAATGTTGCGTAACGAGAAAATGCTGTGCCAAGACACAAGACATGTCAGAATAGAACTTGTCCTTGCTGGCTATTTTATTAAAAAAGAATATTAATTTGCATCTTGGTCTGCGGCATTTCTGTTGCTGGTACAATTGTCTCATTGATATGATTGTGATTTGTACTATGGTAGGTTTTAATTAACTAAGAAAATATATAGATTTTTAGGAGCAAAGGGTAGATTTGCTATGTTACGGAACTGTATAATTGTTGATATACACATGTCCCAGTTTTGAACAATGTTATTAAAGACTTACATCAAAGACTTATTTTAATCTTGTAATTTGGGCAGTATTTATATCCACCTAATGGTACTTGGATACCACCTCAGACATTTAAATGCTGTAGTTGTTTATCATGATCATAAATGTAGCACCCTCCTAGATAAGTGCTAGGATTTGGTAGATTTAGTTCTGGTTCAATGTGTTCAGTGGAGCTGCATTTTTGTGCTAGGTAAAGTTAGCTTGCCTCACTGTAATTAGTGTGGCTACAATTGCTGTGTTAGGTAAATTTAGTTGTGCTCACTGTAATCAGTATAGCTGCATGTGATTAGTTAAGTCTGCTCAGTGTTTCAGAATACTCTGAAACATACTGTGTGGAGCAATGGAAATAGCAGTATGAATATTTACTGTATACAGTCCTGGCCAATCCCAGTAAGGGTGGCCCTAAATGCTACTGGGAGCTTGTATAAATACTGTGAGACACAGAGCTGCTGGGTTTTTGCCTGCAGAGGGGAGCGCTGCCATGGGCTTGCTGTTCATGAGGCTTCAGGTGGGCTTCAGGTGGGCAATGTGGGGGCCTGGATGTTAAAGCTACGAGAGCTGACCGAGGGACTGATCAGGGCCCCTTTGAAGATGTTAGATGTAACGAAACTAGTAGGGCGTGGCTACGCATCGTAAGCCATCACTCAGTCCGCCCCATGATTTGCACGGGTGTTTGCTATTTTTATGCCGGCTTTTTTATATTGTATTCACGGAGCTCACTTGTTGTGACTCCATTGTTTTAACTAGCAATAAATTCCAAAACTTTATTACACCATCGGAGCCCCTCTTTTGTTTTTTATCCACCTCCCTTTGGGACAAGTGTGCTGGTCACTCCCTCCCCCCCCCCAGGTGGATGAGTTGGTAGAAGCCAAGCTGGAGACGCACACTGTATGAGCTGGATCCGGACATCATCTATCCACAGTCCCTGCAGAGGGCAAAGTCTGCCTGCGTGTGAGACCTCGCCAGAGAGGAGGTCCATCATTGAGGGTAAGGGTCCACCTTTTAATACTGTGGGACTATATGAGAGCTCTTATCCTCATTTCCCTCCCTCTCCATATATATGTGCAGTGTCTGACTGGTCGGAAGGTGGATGCTTCCTCCTGCTTTTGTGAAGTAACTGTTTATGTATGGGACTCCCTCTCCTACTGTTCATCATAAGAACTTTCGCTCCTTGGAGTATTTCATCTAAGGACTGTTCCTTATCCATTTGGGTTGTGAAAACTTTTCTTGAAATGTTATGACACTTTTTAAGCATATTTTTTTCACAGCTTTTTACCATTTATTAATTATCAATATTGTTTGATGCACATTTCTGATTTTCTTACAGGGATTTAGATTATGTATTTTTTACACAGATTATGTTCATTATGAGCGCACGTTTGTTTTCTCTTTTATTTTTATTGTACACAGGTATTGGTGTTTTATTTGTGCAGCTTTAAGTGTTTATATTATTTTTCAGCGCGTTTTTTTTCTTTTATTTATGCTTTTAAGTTAAATAGGGTCCCCCCAGTTTCGGCTAATCTTAGATCGGTGTACGAGCATCCGGAGGTGGTGGGGAGTAAGGAGGTTGCTTTGGGGAGGATGGCTGGCCTGTTCGACAGGCCGCCGGTGGGGAACTGGTGGTTTCCCCTTTGGGTGTGGTGCCCAAGAGGGAGCCGTATCAATTCCGGCTGATCCACCATTTGTCTCAACCAAAGGAGGGATCAGTGAACGAGGCGATCGATCCGTCATTGTGTACTGTGTCTTACGCCTCGTTTGACGAGGCGGTGCGGTGGGTGCAGAGATTTGGAAATGGGGCACTCATGGCCAAGACCGACATTGCTCATGGCCATGGACATTGAGTCGGCTTTTTTCTTGTTGCCGGTTCATCCGGATAGTGTTCGTTTGTTGGGCTGTTGTTGGTAGGGCCAGTTCTTCGTGGATAGGTGCCTACCTATGGGCTGCGCTATCTGTTGTTCCTACTTTGAGTTGTTCAGTTCCTTTCTGGAATGGGTCATCAAGGACTTGTCCGGCCTTGGTTCTGTTTTGCACTATCTGGACGATTTCTTGGTGATAGGTCCACCGGGGGAGCGGTCTTGTCTCACTCTGTTGGCTACTTTGCAGCATATCTTTCAGGTTTTTAGGGTTCCCCTGGCTCGAGAAAAAATGGAAGGCTCGACCATGGTATTGAATTTTTTGGGTATCATAATTGATACTACATTGATGTATGACCTTGAGTGCAGGTTACCAAGTGATAAACTTGGGGATCTTTGAGTGACCGTGGCTGCGGTCGCTCAGCGTTCTAAGGTTCTGCTGAAGGAGTTGCAGTCCGTGTTGGGAAAACTGAATTTCACGTGCAGAATTATGCCAGAATTATGGGGAGGGTTTTTTGTAGGTGCCCGGCAGCAACTGCGGGAGTCAAGACGCTGCATCATTTTGTGCGCCTGGGTCAGGACTATTGGGATGATCTGCAGGTGTGGAATTTGTTTTTGGAGCAGTATAATGGTAGGTCCTTTTGGCTGGGGCGAACGGTCCAGGCTGCAGAGCTTGAGCTGTTCACCAATGCGGCGGGGTTGGTGGGATATGCGGCTTACTTCGATGGGCGGTGGTGTGTGGACCGGTGGCCAGAGCAGTTAGGGGGGTGTGCTCTCGTCCGTAACCTTATGCTGTTGGAGCTGTTTCCTATAGTGCTCGAGGTGGAACTTTGGGGCTCAGAATTCGCGAACCGGAGGATTCGTTTCCATTGCGATAATTTGGGGGTGGTACAGGCCATCAATTCCCTGTCAACATCTTCTTTACCTGTAGTACGACTGCTGCGACATCTGGTATTACTGTGTTTGCGACTGAATATTTGTGTGTCTGCCGTGCACATCCCTGGGGTGGAGAATGAGGTGGCAGATGTGCTTTCTCGTTTACAGTGGGAACGGTTTCGGCAGTTGACACCGGGGGGCGGAGCAGCTGGGAGTACTGTGCCCCAGGCATATGTGGGAGCTCGTCTTGACACTGTGATGGCATTGGTTCGGCGCTCAGTGGCGGACGCTCTGTGGCGTGCGTATGAGCGAGTATGGCAGGAATGGCTTGAGTTGGTGAGTAGTGTCGGCGGTTGTTCCAGCAACGAGGATAGACTACAGGTACTGTTGCATTTCCTGGGTAAGAACTGTGAAGAAGGGGTGTCCGTTGCTTTGGTCAACAGGAAGATGTCGGGCATTGCGTTTATGTTTCAGCTGAGTGGGGTGGAGGATGTTACGAAGGCGTTTATAGTGCGTAAGGCTTTAAGGGGTTACAGAAGGGGGCGCTGCAAGTCGGATTCCCGGCGACCGGTGTCATTGAGGATATTAGCTGTTTTGGTGGGTGTTTTACCCCAGGTCTGTTTTTAGCCATTTGTGGTACAGTTGTTCAGAAGAGCTTTTGTGTTAACTTTTTTCGGGGTGTTACGGGTGGGTGAATTAGTTAGCCCCTTGAAGTTGGTTGTTGGGGGTTTGGCGGTTTCGGACATGTCCGTGGAGGACGGATCGGTCACATTGGTCATCCGTAGGTCAAAAACAGATCAGTTGGGAAAGGGGGCTAGGGTGGTGTTAGGTGCGGTAGTTGGTTTGGAGTTATGCCCGGTAGCGGTTACCCGGGAGTGGCTGGGGGTACGACATTCCAAGGGGGTTTCTCTCCTTGTGCATGCCAATGGTTCACCATTGTCAAGATATCAATTTGTGTCCGTTTTCCAGAAGAGTTTAGCGGCAGGGGGTTTCTCCCTTCGGAACTATTCTTCCCATTCCTTTAGAATTGGGGCGGCTATGGAGGCGGCGAGGTGGGGTGTCAGTGACCAGATTCTTCAACGTATTGGTTGCTGGGAATCTCAATGGTTCTGGCTCTATGTACGCCCTCATTTACTATAATGGGTTGGGGAAGTGGTCTGGGGGTATGGTAGTACCCGGGTAGACAGGTCCTGTCTGGTGTTGTCTGTGTATGTCTTTCTGTGGGGTTTGTTATCTTTGGGTAATGTTTAGGTTAGATAGGCCCCCAGATGTGCTGTTGTTGCACCTCTGGGTATCTAATTCGGGATGTTAAATGGGACTTCATTTAAGATCAGCTTTTCCTGAGACGGTGGTGGTGTGGTCGGATATAATAGGCAGGACAGCTTGGAGGGGGGCCCGGTCATTTGCATCAATCAACAAGACCAGGATAAAGTTCAATAAGGCAGTGGCGAAATTCATGGTGCGTAATGGGGGACTGGTGGTCCGCCACTGCGAGTTGGAGAAGAACATTGGCCTGTATTTGAGGGCCGATGGGGTTCACTTATCAGCAATGGGGATTGACATGTGGTTCCTGGGGCTCCAGGATGGGCTACAGCGGGCCTGGCGGCTGTGGTGGGCCTCCCACGTGTGAGGTGGTCACTGGTGGGAGTCTGTGGTAGGGGCCTCTGGTTCGTGAAGGTTGGAATGGTGGAAGGTAAACAGGATATGGTGTGGGGACGGGTTGGACCTATCTCGGTATGGGTACCCTCCCTATCTGAAAATAATAGGCTACCGGTCATCGGGCTGCAGTGGCAAGAAGGTGGCAATAGTTCGTTCCTGAGCTGGTGGGATCACGGCTAGGGGTCAGGATGCAGAGGTGGTGGTGGTGCAGCCGATGCGGTAGAATACCTTCCTTCATGAACCTCAGACATAGCAGTAGTTTAAAAAGTTGGTGTTATTATATGTTGTGTGATATATATATATATATATATATATAGTTAATTTTATAAAATGTGTAATATGTTAATAAAGGGGCTGGATGGCCATTTAATCAAGATGGTGTGGTCTACTTATTTTTTAAGTAAGGTAAGATAAATAAGTTGGGGTTATGATTTGAGGTGGGGCATACGGGACATCAGCTATACACCAGTCATGTACAAACAAGGTATAGAAACACATGCTTATAAAGCAGACACAGATTCCGGGGGAAACAAGGTACAAAAAAAAAAAAGAGGGAACACACATGGCTACTTTACCTCCACCATTATTACCAAAGTTGATTATTATCTGTTCAGTAGAGTTGGCAAAAGTTCGGCCCAAACATCGCTTGTTCAGCGAACACCTGAATTTAGCAGGGTGTCGGTGCGTGTTCAGCGCTGCACAGTGCATTATGAGCCCTCATTGACATTACCTGGTGGCACTCTCCCCTTCTTGTGTCAGACCGATGCATGCTGGGTTGGTGGCATCACAAGGGGGCGGGGCCATGCCACCAGGTGGCCCCACCCCTTACCTATATAATAACTGTCAAACAGCAAGCTAGGCAATCGGCGGTGCGTTTTTTCTTTTTTGGTGAATGGGTAGGGGTACCCCATCCTCATTCACAAAGGCGGGGAAGGATCAAGGGGCCCCTTTCTTAAAGGAGGCTTACAGATTCCGATAAGCCCTCTGCCTGCTGACCCTTACAACCACAGCCCACGGTTGTAGGGAAGAGACCCTTGTCCAGAGCCCCCCTACCCCAAAGCACCCCCCCCATTTTGAGGGTATGTGGCCTGGTATGGTTCAGGAGGGGGTGGGTGCTTGCTTGTCCCCCCCTTTCCTTGCCTGCCAGGCTCTGTACATGGATAAGGGTCTGGTATGGATTTTGGGGGGACCCCATGCCGTTTTTTTTACAATGGTGTTGTATTGCCGGCAATTTAAATGTCATTTCATGCATTTTTTTTTTCTTTAAAAATGTAATTGTTGCTGCAGCATGTACTAAACATGCTACAAATGCGCAACTTTACAGGCAGACTAAGGGGACCCCCAGGCACTATATTTGAAGGAATTTTTCATTTTCATTGTTCCACCGCCAGCAACCCACGATCGCTCCTCAGAGAGCCAGAACAGAGATCTGTCAATGTAAATAGAGAGATCCCCGTTCTGTCAGGGAAGTAGAGAGAGATCTGCTGTTCCTAGTGATCAGGAACAGCGATCTCTCTCTACTCCCAGCGAAGAATTGATTGCTGTGCCCTGGGGTGGCAATCAAACACCCCAAATAAGAAAGTGCCACATCCTAGTAATAATGTATTGAAGGATAGAGAAAAAAATGGACTTTAACGGCACATATAAAATATTATAACAATTTTTAATGGTTCACATATAGTAGCTACATATACAGTGCACATTAATTAATGAATACAAAAAGAGGGACCCATTGATCAACCCAAGAAATGGACGCCACTTGTATGTTTCCTGTGGGGCTGTAATGGTAGACGTCAGAAAAACCCACACTAGGATATTGCATTCACTATCAGGGTGTTCAAAGGTCCTTGAAGAGTTAAAAAAATGCTCATCATGTTTCACGACTAAGGTTGTGGCTTCTTCAGAAGATTCTGTATCTTTAATTAGAGAGATAGATTACAATTAGAATAAGATATAGACATTTAAATATACAGTTATCATGAATTATATGCATAGGCGTGCGCACAGGGTGTGCCAGGTGTGCCTGGGCACACCCTAATGCCCAGGCACATCCAACACACCCCAGGGCTTTTTTGCTGCTAAAATGTGTATGTGTGAGAATTCTTTTTTTCTAAATGACACTGCTGCGAGTTAGACTATTTGTCATGGATGTGTACAACTCCTGTGGGAACTGCAGCCACTGGCTGCGGAGTAATCAGTCAGTCAGCTGCATTTTCCGATGCTGACTCTGTAGTTCCGGCTACAGCATCCCTGTCAGCTGAATATCACTCCGCCGCCAGCTGTCAGAGATAAAGCCTGTAAACTCCAGAGAGCATCGGATAATTCCTGACTGCTTACTTTACAGCTGTGGCTGCAGTCCTTACAGGAGTCACCCACCATCCTATGCCCTGTGTGCCAGAAGACAGCTTGCCAAACTCCTCTCTGATACAGCATTTGGATGAAAACTGTCTCTCTCCTCCTCGGGTTCCTATCTGGCTGAGTCGGGGCTTTCACAGCTCCAGTACAGGTGGGAGGAGCAGGAAGAGATCATCACAGAGTGCACCCTCGATCTCTTTCCTCCTGTCCAGCACACAGCACAGCTCTCCCTGGGGTTGATGGAAGAGCTCAGAGGACACATAGCAGCCTTTTACCTATGAGACCTGTGGGTACTGACCTCCTCTGCCTTCCACTGTACAATTCTATGCACTTTGCAGAACAGGTTTACTGAAAGAGAAAGTAATATTCTTCAACAGGTTAGGAATTCCTGGGACTTCTGAGGTGTTACATAAATGTATTCCACATACACATTATATCCTGTTAAAATGATTTTTTTTAATAACATATAATATGTGTGTGTGTGTGTATGGAATACATCTATGTAGCACCTCTGAAGTCCCAGAAATTCCTAACCTATCAAAAACTCTTATCATAATAATACAGCCCAACTCCAGGACAGTAAAAAAGTCTCTCCTTGCAGTGTGTGGGGGGAGGGTAGGGGGGTAACCTCTTTCACTTACCTGACTCTAATGTCTCTTCCTTCACCCCAAAGCCATGACATCATCACATACCATACAGGGACATTAACCCTGTATGGTATGATAGGGAGGCTGGAGTGTGACCACAGCCAGTAACTTAAAGCGGAGCTCCACCTTAAAAAAAATATTAAAAGCCAGCAGCTACAAATACTGCAGCTGCTGACTTTTAATAAATGGACACTTACCTGTCCAGGGCGCCCGCGATGTTGGCAGCAGATGACGAGCAATTGCTCGGTTTTCAGCTGCCCCCACCGCCATCCTCGGTCAGGGAATCAGGAAGTGAAGCGTTGCGGCTTTACTGTCGCCCTGCGCGTCTTCACTGGTCCCCATTGTGTTGTGGGAACTGTGTGTTTCCCAGACCACAACGGGTGGGTGGGGGGGTCAGGCATCTGCAGCTAGCTATTCCCGAAAGTGGGTGCAGATACCTGTATTATACAGGTATCTGCACCTCCCTCCCCCCTGAAAGGTGCCAATTGTGGCACTGGAGGGGGGGAGGAATCAGATGAGTGGAAGTTCCACTTTAGGGTGGAACTCCGCTTTAAGACCCCTTTCACACTAGGGTATTTTTCAGGCGTTTTAGTGCTAAAAATAGCGCCTGTAAAGTGCCTGAAAACTGCCTCCTCAGTGTGAAAGCCTGAGTGCTTTCACACAGGGGCAGTGTGCTTGCAGGACGTTAGGAAATGTCCCGCAAGCAGCATCTTTGGGGTGGTGTGGTAGCGCTGTATACACTGCTTCTAAACCGCCCAATGCCCATTGGAAAGAATTGGCAGCGCTGGCACAGCGCCTGCAAAGAGCTTTGGCAGCACCGCAACATGGCCGGTTTTATCCCTTCAGCCGCTAGCAGGAGTTATACCTCTATGCATTTATTATTTTTTAATAAAAAGTTGAACAAAGGCACTTGGGTTAGGCAGGCACATAAATAGGTGGTTTTATGTACATATATGTGAGTATTTGTGTGTGTATAAACTGTGTGTGTGTGTGTGTGTATATATATATATATATATATATATATATATATATATATATATATATATATATATATATATATATATATATATATATATATATATATATATATTATACATACGCATGTGTGTTTGAGTTTTGGGGTGCACACCCTAATGCAATAGGCTGCGCACGCCTATGATTATATGCAAAAGCATAACCATGTATATAGTGTAAACTCACCACACTTGGTGTTAAGAAAATCTTGCCATTCACCCCTACTGATGGGACACCGCTGCTGACCAACAAAGGCCTCTCCTGATGGATGGGAGAGGAAGACCACAGGACCCGGCGCCAACCACAACTGAACAGGAAACTGAACAGGAAACTCAGAATGCAGACTGAGATATGGGGGTGCATCGGATAGCTAGAATTATAAAGTATGCAAGTTTGACTGGACTGGCTTGTGTACTGCTTAATATATACGACAACTGCGATAATAAGCATAGGCACTAATATGGGCCGTTAATAGGGACGGTGCTGTCTGAAAGAAATGGGTTATGATTATAATTTATTATAATCATAACCCATTTCTAATTTATTATAATTATTATAATTTATAAATCATATTATATTTTATTGTAATTTATAAATCCCGTCCCCATGTATTAAAAATGTTAAGAATTTCATTAAAGCTCATTATATTATTAAGGGTTAAACTTGTACTAAAAAGTGTGTGAGTATATCTATAGGTTTATATATTGGATCTATAATACCTGTCAATGCATTTTAGAACTATTGACATTGAAAACTATTTTATTGGGCATTTAGATTAGTTAAGTTGGGTATATATATATATATATATATATATATATACTTATATATACATATAACTATGACCAATTAGACAGAAAACGTATTACATGTCTATTATGCCTAAATAGGCCAGATTGAATACCATGGGCTCAGAGACTAATGTTGATAGTGCCTGTCCTGCATACATAGGCATGATAAGTGCCTCCATTCATGCAGAGATAAACAGCATCTAAACTGCTGAGAAGTCACCTTAAGCAGTCAAAACATGCCACAAAGCAACATACCTGAAAAGGGAAGTATTTACTGTTTGTCCAGCCTTGGAGTGGTAGTAAGCCTGTATTCAAGGGAATCCTGGGCACCTCCGTTCCTCAGAGCACCTGGGGATCGGAGGTCCCACCTCGCCATTTTATACACCCCGTCCGAGTGACGTCAGCCGGCGTATGACGTCAACTCAGACCGGCCGCCATCCACCGTGCATGCACCGAGGAATGCGCGTGCACTGGACAACAAGTGATCCAGAGCCCGCCCCATGGAGCAGTGCGTGGACATAGTTGGAGACGTCACGATGCAGCGTCTCCATGGTTGCCACGGGTAGCACACAGTCCCCTGCTCCTCCCTTTACAGGATCGAGGCTGGAGCGGCCGGGACATGGTACCCGCGGCTTGGGCGGCCTCATATCACACCGTATCTGGCACTGTCCAATTGAAGCCGCCACCCAGTGGTCATGTAGGTCGCAGAAGCAGTGTCCCTGTGTTCAGCGGGAGAGAAAAAAAGATAATACATTAGACAGTGTAACATGCATGTTCACCATGCTATAAGAATACAATGCTGCGGAGGTTACCTCAGCTGCAAAAAGGATTTTTATTTCAACATGCAGGTATACCATCTCCCTGCTTGATAAACTGGTTTTACATAAACATAAGAAATACAACTTAATGCCTGTTAATTAATTAAGCTATTGGACTATCATTGTTGGAAAAAGATTAGCATGATTGAAAATGCCAGATAAGGTGGTTGATATTACAGCCCGGTTCCATGGCCGAAAGACAATTCCACATCAGTAGTACACGCTAAAACATATCATCAGCTCTCTCTCTCTCTCTCTCTCTCTCTCTCTCTCTATATATATATATAAATTGGCTTGACATATATCTCCTGTACCTATTTATTTGATAGTTTGTCATTCGAGGGACCCTGGAGGACAATCAGGAATCAAGAGTAGCACCCCACTGGTCCCTCAAAGGAAGGGCCGGTAGGATAGTACCTCATTGATTCCCGGTGGTTTGGTCACCTCCAGTCTCTCAATCCAATGGGTCTCCTTTTGAAGGCTACGCTTATCCCAGTTGCTGCCACGTGAGTCCTGAAGTATTACCTCCAACACAATAAAATGAACCATGGTGGTATCAAATTTGTTATATAGACACAGATGGTGGCTCACCGGAGTGAGCATTTTGGCAAACTGAGAATAATAAATATGATCATAGATGCGCTTTTTGAACTGGCGAATCGTCTTTCCGACGTAAAAAGCCCCACATTTACATCTTATTAGATAAATCACTCCTGATGTGTTACAGGTAGCATGGAACTGTGGACTAAATCTTTCTCCATTGGGCAAGCAAAACCTAGTACCTGCCTGCATCCAGGGACAATGAGTGCATTGTCCACATGCATATATCTCCTTTAGGGGGTATCTACACGACAGTTACTGTAGGTCTGTAATGACTAGCTGTTAATTTGTCACCTATAGAGGGACTTTTACGGAAGACAATTTCTGGGGTATTTCTCACATACTGATGGAGTGTTGGATCCTCACTGAGCAAATGCCAGTGCTTGGCCATACACATACAGAGTTGTTGGTGCTGGGCTGAGTACTTAGTAATGAATTTCGTGGTTTGTTGATTCGATTTAGTTTTGGAGTAGAGTAGAGATGTCCTTTCTCTATTTAGGGCTTTATTACATGCTTTTCTCAATAAACTCTTGCTATAACCACACTCTTGTAGGCGTGTACGTAGCTCAACTGCCTGAATTTTAAACTGTGCTTTATGCATACAATTCCGTCTCAGATGGATATACTGGGCATATGGTATACTGTGGACCAATGATGTAGGTTGTCTACTTCCTGCATGCAGTAAGGTGTTGCCAGCGGTACTCTTACGGTATAGTTTGGCAGCTAGATTATTTGACACATCTCTATATATCATTAGAGCCAAAAAAGATACATTGTTCTTATGCCACTCAAATGTGAATTTGGGATTAAAACTATTGATGTTGAGTTGAATGAATTTTTCCAGTGATGTAACCGTCCCTGTCCATATTATAAATACATCATCAATATACCTGAACAAGCAAATTGCTTGGTCCAGGTATTGACTTACACTTTCATTGGAAAAATCTTGCGCTCCCACCCCCCCAGGTACAGGTTGGAGTATGCCAGTGCACAACAAGTGCCCATGGCAACGCCCTGTACCTGGAGGTAGTAGGAGCCAAGAAATGAGAAAAAATTATGTTTCAAAATGTACGACAAAAGTTTAAGAACAAAGGAATGGAGTTACCATTGTCGATGATCTTGTTACATTAGGAATTTTTTGACAGTTTGTATGCCTAATTCATGCGGTATGCTAGAGTATAATGCCTGAACATCTATTGTAACTAAGAGAGTGTCCGGAGGGATTGTTAGTCCATCGAGGCGTTTGGAAAGGTCAGATGTATCTCTTACGACGTGGGGCATAAGAAAAAAGTATACAAATCTTTCATTGCATTCTCGGGCATGGAGCCTATTCCTGACACTATGGGTCTACCTGGAGGTATGTTTCTATTTTTGTGTATTTTGGGAATAGCATAAAAAATGGCTTCCCTTGGAACGGTATGTTCAAAAATTCATATGTTTGCTTATCAATTAGGGCATCTGTGAAGGCCGTATAGATTAGTAGTTTGTATTCCAGTTTAAACTGGGATATAGTTTCCATCGTGACTGATCTATACCACTCTAATTCTAGCTATCTGATGCACCCCCATATCTCAGTCTGCATTCTGAGTTTCCTGTTCAGTTGCGGTTGGCACTGGGTCCTGTGGTCTCCCATCCATCAGGAGAGGTCTTCGTTGGTCAGCAGCGGTGTCCCATCAGTAGGGGTGAACTGCAAGATTCTCTTAACACCAAGTGTGGTGAGTTCACACTATATACCTATATGGTTATGCATTTGCATACAATTCATGATAACTATATATTTAAATGTCTATATCTTATTCTAATTGTAATCTATCTCTCTAATTAAAGATACAGAAGCTCCTGAAGAAGCGACAACCCTAGTAGCGAAACATGTTGAGCATTTTTTAACTCTTCAAGGACCTTTGAACACCCTGATAGCGAATGCCATATCCTAGTGTGGGTTTTTCTGACGCCTACCATTACAGCGGGAATAGAAGAGAGGGGACAGAAGAGAGGGAAGTACTGAGGTAAAAGAAAGAGAGAGTGCTGACAGGAGACAGAGGAAAGGAGATTGCTTAAAACAGAGGGAAATACCAAGGCTCAAAAAGTCCTTTGCTGGGACACAGTGACACTAAACAGTGAGGGGATGAGGAGTGTGTGAGAGGAAGGAACTGAGGTGCCAGAGTGAGGAGACAGACACACACTGACACCAGGGACTGTGTGCCCCAACAGAGGTGGAGGGATATCCTGAAGCCCAAAAAAGAATCTGTGAGGAGAATAAGGAGAGCGGTCTGAGGAGAGAGAGAGAGAGAGAGGGACAGGGAGAGAGAAAGAGAGTGTGGTGAGGTGACAGGTGTGAGGAAAACCGCTGAGACTAAGGAGACTGAGAGAGAGAGACTCTGGCAGCATCAGAGGGGGAGAAAGCCAAGCTTTTCCAGAGACTGCCAGGAGAGTGTTGCCTGGAGATGGAGGAGTGAGGACGCCTGAGGGGAGCCAGGAGCAGAGACAGTCATGTGGTCTACTACTATTTAGTCCAGGGACCCTACTCAGCAGCCCAGCACCACTCAGCTCAGCAGAGACAACCCACACCTTACAGGGATCAGGATACCCATCCAGGTATCGGGTCGGCTGATGCCTGTTCACCATGCAAGTTTCGCTACCAGTCATCTTGAACGGCCATCAGCAAGAAATCCAGTGCCTTACAACATCGCTAGGAGCATCAGCAGCCTGAACCAGCACCTGGGACTATTGTTGTGTCATCATACAGAGGACTGGTAAGCGGGTGTAAACCCAACATCCTTCTTGACACCATACTGACACTACATGCAGACACCAATTTCCCTTTTTAGTGTCAGGGGATGCTTGTTTGGAGCTGCCATCTCTAGTAGTTTGCCCTTTTAAATCTCTACCGGAACATTCTAGAGGATTACTGCTCCATGCAAGCTTGTTTAAACTTTCTCTTAAAACAAGGGCTCCACTGTTTGCTAGCAGAAGACACTAGTATTCTTCACCTCAGGACCTGCAACATTATAGAACTGTGCTTACTGTACTTGTGTAACCCTTTTCTTTTCGTTGTGTGTTTGCCTCTCAAAGGTGTTTGTGGCCCAGAAGGAGCTGAGAAGTTGACAAGCCTTCTCTCCTCCCTCTCATCGCCTGTGTTAGGGGCATAGAGATTACTACCATTTCTATACCTGCAGTTTGTTGTGAATTCATGAAGAAATACATTTTATATTTACTGGCAGAAATATGAGAGTTGCTTAGGCCTCAAAAAGTAGATGAACTGTGATCTTGCAATCATTTGAACTGTTCCCCTCTTGGAACCATTTAATGCAAAATAGGTGAACTCAAACACTTTACAAAGCTTAATGCATCATCCATCTCTTAAAGTTTTACAAGCCTGCTTTGAGACAGAAACTCGATGGAACAATGGTAGTTCTCAGTCACAAAACAAGGAGATATTTACATGGTTTTAGTGGATAAGCAAAAACTACCCTTACAGCCATAGGAAACAAGGTTATACGGACTGTTATCACATAGAAATTACCTCACCTGGCCTAAACCTATTGTGTTCGAGTGAGGAACTGTTTAAATAGCTAACACCTTGGCCAACAAAACCTATTGTGTGAATTTTTTAGAAACTACTTGGACAAACTAAGCTAAACTGCCCAAACATTCCTTGAAACTAAGTTCAATTCAACACATGGTAGAAAGAGGTGAATTTTGTGCCCGTCAAAAATATTTTAAAAGTACCTATATGGTTATTATAAGTCATTTCAAACTATATATGATATTGTAGGTCACAGAGACGATTATAATTTTAGTATCTGTGGACCCAACAACTTTGGTATAAAGAAAATATATATGAAAGTGTGATTTTATAAGTAGAAGTGTTTTAAGAAACTAATTAGTATTATGAAAAACATATAATTATGATTATAACTATATAAGACTGTAGCATATGTTTAGATAAACAAATATCCATTGGATATACCAGATACATGTATTCATATAGATAATAATTTTTATGTAGTATTGATTAATAGATATAACAACATGTGTCTTTCATAGATGGACCAGTTTTTGTAGATATACATTTATAGAGATACATATATATAACCAGTTTATGTAGTAGTGATTAATCAAAGTTATACTGAGTGTATTCTAAATTAGACCGATTACCAGAATATTTAAAGGTATATACTCTTCTCACCATTATACACATTATGAAAATAGAACGTATTAACTTAAAAAGATAAACTCAAAACACGTGAGATACCTGGTGGTTGAAGGTGATATTATTTGAACTCACTAAATTTCCGGGAAGGGTAAATAATTATGTTTTTCCTTAACCAATAGAAAAGAAGCCACATCCTTTTGGGCAGAATTTAGTATAAATTTTATGGTGTCATTGTCTGAGATGGTATTTAAAGGCAAGTAAGATGCCATAGGAGAGGAGGAGGAGGAGGAGGAGAGCTCAGGAGGAGCTCAGGGATCCACCCTGATGGACGCACTTTAGGGACAAACCCTTAGGGGGGACACTGGGAGATACACACACTTCCAGACAGACTGACACTCATGCACCATGCATGAATACATATTTTGACATTCATGACGATTCCTGAACCCTGATCCTTGGAACTCGGAGGTCGCAAGAAGTAAATCCTCTTTAAGAGTATCCATTTTGAAAGCCACGGCAGCCATCTTAACTCTGGTAACCAGCCAATAGGAACAGTAGCCATTTTGGAATGGGTAATTATGTCATGTTTATTTTATCTTGTATGTTCTCACAAATATTGAATTATTGAATGTTATACAATTGGTAATCGTTCTCCCGAATCAATAACCGCCTTGTAGATTTTTCTCTAAAGATTCAAATTTTTCATTATATTTTTCTTTTTGCATAGTTGCCACTTTTATTGACAAAACAAATGTCTAATTTATTTCACATTGTTAACCAATTACTTACCTGCAGTATAGTAACGGCTGGACGTGTCAAATATAGACATTCTGTTTAATTGTCAAATTCACAAGGTTATTGATTCTACCGAGATGTTATCATGGTGGTATTATGTCAAAGGGACTGCACGCCCATTTTTGCAAGTGTTTTTATTGATTTTCAAGACGTTCATTTAAAGCTATCGGTATTTTAATTTCATGTAGATATCTGTTTTTGGTCAACCAATAAATGTAACTATTTCGTATGATCACATGTCTCTGTGAATAAGTTTCATATGCATAGACTGTGTCATATAGATTGATTTTGTATCTTAAAAATATCCTCGTTAAAAATTACTCAATAATAATTATTGTGCGGGAAACCTGTCCTTAAAAAGCACAATTTATGACAAGCTGCTAAATATTGAACGTTGTATATGTATTAGTTTTTTTGTAGCAAGGTTTAACAGTGTTGTAAGTTTCCAAATGCTTTAAACCGTGCTAATATATTCAACTTGTTTATCACTACCAGGTGTATTTCTATTTTTGGTGATAATCCATAGCCAGGATAATGGTATTTACCGCATGCATCATTAAATGTGTTTGCAGTAATTTTATTTAACCAGGTGTGTCAGAGGGGCTGAGGATATTCTTGGAGTTGAGGCGGAGGTCCAGAGAATCCAAATTCTCCAAATCCAAATCAATTCCAAATCAAGCGGCTCCTTGGGGGGTGGCGCTACATATGGTTAACCATTTCTTCTTTAATTGTTTCTGAAAAAAAAGAAGATGTGGGTTAGAAAGAGTGCAAAAAAAAAAACCTCACGCAATGTAAAACAGTATTAAAGTAGACCTAAAGGCAAAACAATAATTTCATTTTGGATACAGTAAGGGGGGGTTATAGCCCCTGTCAGGTTTTTTGCCATCTGTGTCCCATTGGGGAGATTCCCATTCACTTTCTGCAGCCAAAACAGAAAGTGAGAGAAAATCCCTCCCAATTGAGTGAATCCCTGGTTGTCACCTGGGCCTCCAAAACTAGTGTTCTCATTGGAAGACTTCCCTTCTACTACTGTTCTGGGATTTTTTTTTCTTTCACTTTCAATGATAATGGTGACCATAAGAAAAAGAGAGGGTGTATCTCTTTAACGGGTGCATGGAGAGGATTAAAAATATGACACGTGTGAGTGCGCATGCGCGAGAGCTCCGACATGGCTGCTTGAGCCGGGAGCTCAGCACCACCCCGGACTGACGAGCTGCACTGTCACAGCCACAGCCCACGGAGGAGCATCGCGTCTGCCCATCTGGGTTCCGGAACCCCAGGGGAGCACGCAGAGATGTCAGGTCCCTCGGTACGATGGGACCTCGGCCCGCAATTCGACTCGGCGGGGGTGGACGGGAGTACCAAGATGGCCGCCGGCACGAAATTTAACCTGCCTCATGCAACCGTACAGGCCAAGGCACCAGAATACAGACCAGTACTAACCCCACCGACGCTGACTTATGCTCAAGTGGCACAGGGAGCCCCCAGCATGTCCCAGGCAGCCACTCCTGGCCCTCATAAGCACCAGGCCCCCACCAAGGCCCCCACAGAGCCCTTGATCAGCATGCATCCAGAGGAACATGCCCCATCCCTTCTCAACCTCTCACATCTGCAAATTTGTCCCCTGGCTACTCAGTCAGGGACATCACCACACTTTAGGAAGACCTTTTTGCTAAATTCTCTACTCTTTTAGAGAGAAGACTGGCCAACACAGCAATCCAGATCACCAACACTATTAAATTGGACTTAACTAGTTTGGGTTCCAGAATAGAAGCCATGGAGGACAAAATCAAAAATACAGTCTCCAGAACCAACCAAAATGCAGGGCACATCCAGACCATCCAAGAACAACTTGATACGGCCCTTTCCAGGATCGATGAACTTGAACATAGGTCCAGGAGGTATGATTTCAGAATTAGAGGCCTTCCAGAATCCTTCACAGATATTCCCCTCACAGTTCGGGACATTATCTCAGAGCTCATCCCAAATATCCCGCCGCATCGTCTCGAACTGGACAGAGCACGCAGAGCACTAGGGCCCCCCAGGAGAGACAGAACTCCCAGAGATATCATTGTAAAACCGCACTTTTATGCTGTTAAAGAGGAGGTCATGCAACAATCTCGCCTGAAGCCTAAGCTACAAAACCGGGGGCACCAGATGCTGGTTTTTGCAGATTTGGCTCCTTCCACCATCCAAAGAAGACGAGCCCTCAAACCTCTCCTAAGGGTCCTAATGCAACGGGACATCGAGTACCGCTGGTCCTTCCCCTTTGCCGTTAAGTTCTCAATTCAGGGTAAGACCCACTCATTTTCCAACCTCCCTGATGGTGAAAGACTGTTCCTGTCCCTGAAATTAATATCTCAGGAGGCACCCATGGACTTCTCCACATCATCATCGGAGTCAGCCAAACGCCCCCCTCCTACCAGTCCTATATCCCCTGTAATAGTCCCTGTCACTGGGAAAAGGGATGGGATCTCTAACCCTGTGTCCATGTCTTATGGAGAGCCAGCAGGTTGTGTGCCCAGGTGCACACAGCCCATATAACGAGGGGCTAGTGAGAGCAGAGGGGAAGGAAGGTGGAGTGTGTGTAGCTTGTTGCTACTGCTGTGTGAAGACAGACCTGTGTCTGGAGAGTGGTCTGCCCTGTGGGAGTCTGCAGCCTATGTAAAGGGGATTCTTTGCCCAGGGACTGGGAAAGGCTGGCCAGCCTTGAGAGTCGGGGAGACTGAGGAAGCCAGTGAGTCCAGGGGGCTGTAAAGAATTGGCAAATCTGTTGAGAGCAAGCAGAGGAACTGCTGACAAGAGAGCCAGGTGGCTTGGTATGTTTTCCTTATTTTTGGAGTGCTTAATGAAGTTAAACCCCTGCGTGGGAATCCTGAATGGACCTTTTTACTTTTGTTTTTCGGTTTAATAAACGTGGGCTACCAGGCCCTTAACTATAATGCCTGTCTGAGGTGGACTCACTGCACTAAAAACGCATTTATCGCTTGAGCTAAATACCCCAAACATTACAAGTGGTGTTCGAATGCGGGCAGACAGACGGTGAAGTCCGGGTCTCTGCGCCAGTAGTGAGTCATTTCAGGAATTGCTGCTAGCGGTGTGTGGCAGCCAGGCAAACTGCATTGCGCAGAAGTTAAATTGATGAACTGTGTTTGTGTGCATGAGACAGCACAATCTGTGTGTGCACTGTGCAGGTGAGGAAAGCTTGCATGAAGTGAAAAGCAACTTGCTTTAAAGTAACAGTGCTTCATTTTTTGCTGGAAAGCGCAAAAGTGTGGTGGAGTGACTGCAGAGATGAAGCAAGAGTTTGAGCCTGCCGGAGAACATTGCAGACTGTTTTTTGCTACACTTAAAGGGGAAGTGCATGCTGTTGCCCCTGGCAACGCTGGTGCAAGCAGGCCAGCTATTAAAGGTGCAAAGTCCCAAGCTTACAAGAGGATGCAATTTGGGAAGCCCTGTCAAGGCTCTGAAGCAAGAGCGCTGTTTTCGGTGCAGAGAGTGGGGGCATGTTATGTCCAAGTGCCCTTTGTCTCAGTCTCCAATACAAGGCGACACGGCCAGACAGAGGTCTGCAACAAGGTTTAGAAAGCCTGATTTAAGTCCCAGGAGTGTCCAAAAGGCTTATCAGAAGTTTGACAAGTATGTGGTTGCCCGTAGCAACGGCAGTGATGTCAAGTCTGTGGACTACGCGAGAAACGTATTGCCGACAGAGGATCGTGGCATGTTTAAAGCAACAATGCTTCAAGGAGCGCAAAGTCGCTGCTTTTGGGAGAGTCAGCAAAGTACAGCTGGAAGAGTGCCATCTCCCTTAGCAACAAGGGATCGGGTGTTAACCGGAAGGAGGAGATACAGTGGAGGAAGGTGGAGTGTGTGTAGCTTGTTGCTACTGCTGTGTGAAGACAGACCTGTGTCTGGAGAGTGGTCTGCCCTGTGGGAGTCTGCAGCCTATGTAAAGGGGATTCTTTGCCCAGGGACTGGGAAAGGCTGGCCAGCCTTGAGAGTCGGGGAGACTGAGGAAGCCAGTGAGTCCAGGGGGCTGTAAAGAATTGGCAAATCTGTTGAGAGCAAGCAGAGGAACTGCTGACAAGAGAGCCAGGTGGCTTGGTATGTTTTCCTTTTTTTTGGAGTGCTTAATGAAGTTAAACCCCTGCGTGGGAATCCTGAATGGACCTTTTTGCTTTTGTTTTTCGGTTTAATAAACGTGGGCTACCAGGCCCTTAACTATAATGCCTGTCTGAGGTGGACTCACTGCACTAAAAACGCATTTATCGCTTGAGCTAAATACCCCAAACATTACACCCCCCTTTGGAACAAGGGTCCCTCTAAGAAGAGCAAGGACGGTAGACCACCGTAAAAGATTGTCCAGATCTCCACAATCCAATGCCCACTCATGGGCACCTCCTTTAAGGCAGTAGTTCCTTCTGTTGTCGGAGCTTGTGCTCCAACCCCCCAAATTTTGGACCAATTCCAGGACATATTTGGTCACTAAAGGCCCCTCCACCACAAGTTCCCAATGATCAGTGAGGAGAGACTTCAGCGACTACCAGCCCAACTGCATTCCACACCCTCCAGATGCAGGACTTCGGATCCCTCTCCCCTACTGCCGAGGATTCGAATCTCAAGGGATTTGCTCCGCCTGGGAGATGGGGGTTCTCTCCCCTCCAGGACTGTTCTATTGGGACTTGAACAAACGGGTCCATTTTTCAAGGGCCAACTTCCTTCTGTTTTTTTTTGGTTTTTAGTTTTATTCAAAGAACCCTTATCACCACCTCATTCTATTAGGGCCAGGTTTCCTTTTCCTACCTCCATGTTCCCAGCCTCTCTGACCCTTCCCCCCTGCAAGGTCGGGGGGGGGTTGGTTGGGACGGGGGGGGCCAGGTGATGGCAGCCTGTTCTATAGTTTTTTGTTTTTTTTTTCCACGTCAGCGAAAGGTAGTTGGAGGGCTAAATCAGTTTGGTGTTCATTAACTGTCGCCTTCTCACAATCACATCATAGTGGATTATTCATTTTCTCATTACCTTTTATACCATCACAATAAACAGAGAACTTTATTACATATCTTTACCATCAAGTCCCCTATCTCTTCCAACTCATAGGCGCCACTAGCTAAATCTCGATATCCGATAGGTCCTATCTTTTTCTGAGTCAGTTTGAAGAGAGAAGGGACCAGTAAAAAAGGGACAGAAAAACATAGAAAAATACAAGAAGAGGGTTTTATAAAAACGGACTTGTGGGCTCCCCGTGCCCATCTTCTACTGATTTAACCAGCATTGTGCAATTAATTACCTATGCCCTGATCCCCCCCCCCCCCACCCACCCACTCCCCATGTTTTATCCTGTGCCCAACTAGACTATATGTTTGGCTAAGAATATTCATATCCAAAACACTTTATTATAACATACATTGCCTGCAAGGATTCCAATTGCCCATATACCTAAATTAAGCCCATCCCTCAGTCTGTTCCGCGCCGAACCCGCTATTAGTGGCTCTTCACCTTCTCTATCCACATCTTCCACATACTTTCGAATTCCTGAAGATTGCCCCTTTTTATGTACTCCACTCTTTCCCTACCCAGGGATTCATTCATTGTAGAGATCCAATCTTTCACGGTGGGGGGCTCCTTTGACTGCCATCTAAGTGTTATCATCTTTCTGGCTTGAAACAGGGCCCGCGTGACAGCTAAAGTAGTGCTCAGCCTTTCTCCCATCACTCTTCTATGCCCCAGAATACAAACTAAGGCCTCCTTTGCCACTGTCGTACCAAAAATATTTCCCAAGCTCCCAGTCACCTCCTCCCAGTATCTGAACAGCTTGGGACACCTCCACACCATGTGGATGAGATCTCCCGTCCTCCGACACCTGGGGCAGTTGTCATTGGGCCTTCTCCCAAATTTAAAAAGTCTTTTAGGAGTATAATAGGCTCTGTTTAACAGCATTAAATGTGAGAGTCTCTGTGAAGGGGACACAGAGACCTGTACTCCCAGCTCCAAGGTTCTCGCCCATTGTTCCTGGGTCATTCCTCCCACGTCCTCTTCCCATTTAGCGTTTACCCCGTGGAGCATTTCCCTGCTGTTAACCGATTTACTTAGTTGGTCATAAATTCTTGATATTACCCCTCTAGTGGGGGTTATTTGAATTATACACTGAAATAGAGGCATCTCTTCCCATCTCGGAGCCTGGGCTTTAAATCGCGCTTTAAGGGCATGTTCCAGCTGGACGTATAGGAAGAAAGAACCCCGGGGAAACTTAAACTCTCTGACCAATTCCGGAAATTTCTTTAACCTGGAGTCATTATATAGTTGGCTTAGCTTTCTGATGCCAAACTTCTCCCACTCTCTGAATGTGCCTATTTTAAGAACTTCCTGCAAGTTGCGGTTGTTCCAAATAGGAGAGTAGACTGTTAGGTCTCCATACCCCATCATTTTCTTGACTGTTTTCCAGAGTTTAATTATCAATTTAATTGTTGGAAATTTGTCATGGAACATGTCCGCCTCTAGGGCTTCAATTATTGTGTTATGTGTGGAGCTTAACAATAGTAACTTGCCATTAGGGGTGCCTCCTTTCGGTATCCCACAGCCCAATAACTGCTGCAACTGAGTTGAGAAAAAATAACGCTCGGGATGTGGGAGGGCAAGGCCCCCCTCCCGGGTGGGGAGCTGGAGCACTCCAAGACGAATCCTGGCTTGCTTCCCCTTCCATATTAATTCCCTAAAGAGGCTATCAATTTTTTTTAAACCACTTCTTACCAATCCAGACTGGAGAGTTGTGCAGAATGTATAGCAATTGTGGCATCCATATCATTTTTACTAAGCTACATCTTCCTGCAACTGATAAAGGCAGGCGTCTCCAGATTCCTATTTTTTGTTTAAATTTTGTTAATAGAGGAACGAGGTTTTTACTAATATATAGAGCGGGGTCCTTCGTCAGAACGATTCCCAGGTACTTCAGGGCTTCCACTATTACCATCTGGGGCATACCACGTGCTATTGTCTCATGTATGGGGTCTATCGGCAGAAACTCGGATTTCTCCCAGTTTATCTCTAAGCCAGAAAAACTACCAAAGTCCTCCACTATCCTCATCGCTCCCGGTAGTGACTTTCTCGAGTCTCCCAGAAATAGCAGAATGTCATCCGCGTACAGCACGATTCTTTCCTCACCTGTTTTTCTCTGGAAGCCGGTTATCGCACGACTTCCCCTTATGGAGATGGCCAGAGGTTCCATCGCCAATGCAAACAGCAGAAGAGAGAGTGGGCACCCCTGCCTCGTCCCCCTCTCCAACTCAAACCAGTCCGAGAATTCGTTGTTAATTTTTAATCTTGCCTTAGGTCGAGTATATAGCATTCTGATCCACCCTATAAAGGCAGGGCCGAATCCAAAATTCTCCAATACACGCCACATATAGCCCCACTCCACGCTATCAAAAGCCTTGGATACGTCAAGGGTCATTAACGCTCTTGAGCCCTCATTCACCGTTGGGGTCTGTAAATTCAAAAACGCTCTTCTAATATTCAGGCTCGTAGATCTATTAGCTATGAAGCCCGCCTGGTCCTCATGAATCAGCTTATGAATAACTCCATTCAATCTTGCTGCCAGCACTTTGGCCAGAATTTTTACATCAGTGCATAGAAGAGAAATTGGTCTATAGGCGGCCACATCTAGGGGATCTTTCCCTTCTTTCTGTAGTACGATAATAGTTGCTTCTAGCATTGAGGCAGGTAGCTGGCCCCCCTCAAGTGCCCCCCCAAAACGTTCAACAGTTCGGGGATCAACACTTCGCCATAGTATTTATAGGTCTCAATTGGAAGACCATCTGGCCCGGGCGACTTATGGGTTGCCATGCCCGCTACTGCTTGGTGTAATTCTGCTATAGTTATTGGGGCATCTAATATATCTCTTTCTTCTTGTGATATGGTGGGGATGTCTAACCCCCTTAGGAAGTCCTCCATCTTGGCCTCCTTACCCTTCTTCTGAGAGGAATACAGTTTTTTGTAGTAATCCCTGAAGGCTTGTACTATTTTTGAGGTGCTTGATACTACCTCGCCACTCTGTGATCTAATAGCGAGGACAGTGGATGGAGCTGCGTTTGATTTTACTAGCATAGCCAGTGTCCTTCCCATTCTCTCGCCCTCTACCATAGATTCCTGTCTTTGGAGTAAGCGCCTGGTTTCTGCTTTCTGTATAACCACTGATTTATATACTTGTTGTTTCTCTTGCCAGGTACTTTCCGTCTCCGGAGTTGGATTTCTAATAAAATTATTTTCCGCTACAAGAGCATCTCTCAATAAACTCTCCTCCTCCCTTCCAGCCTCTTTATTGAATATAGCTATCTGCTGTATTAGGACCCCCCTAAAAAAAGCCTTAAGGGTGTCCCATAGCATAGAGGGGGACACCGTTCCCTGATTAATCTCAACAAACTCGCCTGTTCTATAGTTACTACGAGCATGTATATATTTTTTTCTTGTACTCTCTGTTTTGTGAACCGGGTTGATTTCACTTCAGTTGAACATATTTTAGACGTGCAAAGTTTATGTTTCAGACACATGTTGTTGCAAGGGTCCGGGGTGGTCCCCTTGCGCCTCCACTCATTCCCAGAGAACCGAGTGTGTTCTCTAGGTATGGGGCTTCGGTCGACCTTCAAGGACGACCGACGTTTAAGAGTGGGGTTTTGGCGGACATCCACTCTGCCACTCTCCACGGGTCTTGTTAGAAGATCCATTTCTTTGTCTTTGTTACTGTTTTTGTTTGAATATCTCCCCTTCTTTCCCCCCCTCATTCACTCCTCTCCTCTCTTCTAGCCTGTCAACGGGAAATGACCCCATGCAACCTCCAAACAGACTTCGGTTGCCTCAACAACATTCACCCCCTTGCTGAAGGTATAAGTCATCAAAAGGTAAGTGGCTGCCAGCTCAATGACCTCCCCCCCGTCTGTTCCCATGGCTGACACGATTTCGAAGGGAGTAGATGTCAAGGTGGCATCTCATAACGTTCAGGGCCTAAATTCTCCTAGGAAAAGGAGAGTAGCATTTGATCACTACAGATCCCTTAAACTGGATATAGTGCTTTTACAGGAGACGCACTTTCTGAATCGATACAACCCAAAGTTCCTCCACTCATACTATCCATCCTTTTACCTCGCCAACGCACCAAACAAGATGAAAGGGGTAGCAATTATTTTCTCAAAAAACAGCAAATTTTCCCACGTCTCTGACTTTAGAGATCCAGAGGGCAGGTATATTCTTGTAAAGGGCACTCTGGAGGGAGTTCTATACTCTATAATTTCTTACTACACCCCTAATAAGGGTCAAGCCACTTTTTTCCAGAACCTCTTTGCAACTCTAAACCCCCTCCTGGAGGGCAAGGTCATCTTAGGGGGAGACTCCAATGTGGCGTTTGTTCCCTGTGAAATCTGTCAGTGTTGTGAACACAGTAAATTGTTGATAAACTAAATTCATACTTTACTTCTCTTGACCTCATAATAAGCTGTTTCTTTTAAGGAAAACTACACTTTTATGAAGATTAACCCTAGCCATCCCTCTAACCCATTCGAAAGTAGCATGGTAACTCACAATTATTGTTGTTACCGCTCCGTTACATAACATTTTGAAATGAATAAATTGATTTTGTCTCAGTGTTCGCTGTGGACATTGGCTAAACCTCTCTCACCTCATCTAAAGTCCCAGGGCTATTTTTCTTGTTTTTTGTGCACTATTAGGGATGGAGGTGTCAGAGGGGTCACACTAGACCTTAATCTTCCTTTTTTTGTTTGAACCCGGGTGGAAGACACCGATTCAGCCCACACACTGGTCTGTTACCATTAGCCTTTGTCCATATTACATCTAGTGTATTATCACCCTTTGGCCAGTTATATTTGCATACTGCTCCCAGGGGGCCTTGCTGGGCTGAGCTGTTCCCCTTTTGCCGTTTGTCTTTTGTGGCAGTGGTTTCCATCCAGCTCGGGGGCTGCGATGTGCATAGGGGAGCTCTGTTCCTGATCTCTTGCTGTCCTCTCCTGTCTGTTGACGGGGGTGGCCACCTGCACATCGGCGCCATGTTTTCCACGCCCATACACTGACGGTTGGTTGGTTGTTGCATCTGTGCACCGCCTTTGATGGTGGATGTCTTTTGGACGCCCATGCGTTACCGCCCGTACATGGCGCTGGGGGCGTAGCCTTCGGGGTCTTGTGGGTATATCTGGACGTTCAGCACGGCTGGGATTCTGATTCACTACTTGGTGATTGGGTAGAGCGGTCACATCTCTAAGAACAAACTGATAACCATTGGATGTTTTTCACTTCATTGAGGTACAACTTTTTACATTGCCCGTAGTCTCTCTGCCCATACCAGTTTTATAACCATGCATTAATGCATTTACTATATTCCATATCTCAGTTTGTTCATACCAAGATACTCTTATAAGCTTAATTCACTTACATATTTATGTATATATAAATTAAAGCTGAGAACCCTATACAATAAGCTCATTTTGCATTTATGATGCCCTCTGATATATATGCATCCTTGCAGACATTTTCCAGACACAATTTTAAGGGGCTAAGTGGAGACCGCAGTGAGAAATACCCGTATCCAGACCGTGCTGATCCTCCGGATGTTCCCCTATTGTGGCCTTTGTTTTGTTCCGCCTCCTCAGCTCCCGAGCTGGATGCATCACACTGCTGCCATCTTAATATCCAGCATTTGGCGATTTATCTCAGACTTCGGTAAGTATGAGGTCTCTGCATCAGGCCTCTCTTGCCAATCATTCCATCTACCCCCATTTACCAACCACATACATTTATCGATCTTATCACTTACATTGCAGATACAACATTCATGCATCCGCCCCTGAAGAAGCGAGCAGGGTCTCGCGAAATGCATAGGGCTTTATTGATGCTTGTTTTATGCCGGTACATGCTGGGTATTATTGATGTCTGCATTATGTTCACATACTTCCTTGTCCACATGTATGTACATTTTATCATCTTATTTTGTATGTGTATTTACTGACCCAGCAACTTTCAAGTTTTATTGTTGCTCATTGATGTATAACATTTGTAATAAATCTTTGTATATTTACGTTCATCTGTGTTGTGTACATTGGCTATTATGCCTGGTAACTCACAATCAGTCCTCATGCACACGGACGTTTTTACAGCTGCTTTTTTGAGCTTTTTTTGCAGCTTAAAAAGGCCTGTCTATGTTAGTCTATGGCTTCATGCCCACCTAGGCGTTTTTGAGCTGCAAGTGGCATAGGCGTTTTTAAGCTGTAAAAAAAAGCCAGGACCAGTGGGTTCTGAAAGATGTTTTTCAGCTGTAAAAACGCTCTAACGTTCAAAAACGCTCAAAAACGCTCAAACGTCATTCACCAACGTTTTTTAGCTTTTTTGATCCATTGAAAAAAAAAAAAAAAAAAAAGTGCTCAAAAACGCTAATGCGGAAAAACGCTCAAAAACGCTAAAAAACGCTATTGCAAAAACGCTGAAAAAAGCTGAAAAAAGTTTAAAAAAATTACTGCAAAGATACTGGCGTTTTCATAACGTTTTTTTAACAGCCTGTGTGCATGAGGGCTCATGTTGTTACCGCTCCGTTACATAACATTTTGAAATGAATAAATTGATTTTGTCTCAGTGTTCACTGTGGACATTGGCTAAACCTCTCTCACCTCATCTAAAGTCCCAGGGCTATTTTTCTTGTTTTTTTATATTCTTGTAAAGGGCACTCTGGAGGGAGTTCTATACTCTATAATTTCTTACTACGCCCCTAATAAGGGTCAAGCCACTTTTTTCCAGAACCTCTTTGCAACTCTAAAACCCCTCCTGGAGGGCAAGGTCATCTTAGGGGGAGACTCCAATGTGGTGTTTGACCAAGGTTTAGATAAAACTAGGCCATCCAAAGACCAACTTACGCGCCCCACGAAACTAAGCACCAGAATAGCCAAAATACTACACACCCACGGCTTTGTTGACATTTGGAGGGAACTGAACCCCAAAAGTTGAGACTTTACACACTTCTCCTCTCCCCACCAATCATACGCCAGGATTGACCACATACTCACTCCTACAAATCTCATCCCTCTGGCTAATAAGGCTTCTATTTTAGACACAGCATGGTCGGACCACTCACTGGTCCTCCTTTCCCTGAGAAATATCCTTATGGGGAATAGGGGCTCCTACTGGCGATTGAATGAGTCGCTCCTCAGCGACCCAATCCATACCAAGGTGATAGGAAACGCCATTAAAGAATACTTTCGTCTAAATACAGTAGACAACATTTTTCCTGAGACCCTCTGGGCTACCCACAAGGCTACCATCCGAGGTGAGCTCATCAGGATAGCGACCCAAGTCAAGAAGGAGCGTCTGATTGACATCCAAAGGCTGAAAAAATCCTTTGTAACCTTAAAAGCCGAACACAAGAAACACCCATCTAAGGTGTTAACAGATCGTCTAGACGTGATTAGGCTCGAGCTCAATCTAGCGTTAACAGCTAAAGCAGAGAAACACATTCGGTGGAGTGGGGCCAAATATTACAGCCAAAAAGATAAAACTGGCCCAATGTTAGACGAATTTTTCTCCAAACTTTATAATTCCACCCAAGCAGAGAGAGGCCCCTTGACCAACTCTTTTCTTCAGAATCTTCAGTTGCCCTCCATCTCCAAAGAACACAAAGATTTAATGGACGGAGCCGTCTCCGCGGAGGAGATTAGGGATGTTATTAGGGTCTTAAGACTGGCTCCGCTCCAGGTCTGGACGGACTTTCAGTCCCCTACTACAAGACATTCGGCAAAATTTTGGCCCCCCATATGGCAAAATTTTTCAATTCTACAAATTCAGGCTCCCCACTAGATCCGTTCCTGAACACTGCGTTCATATCAGTAATTCCCAAACCCAACAAAAACCACAAGGAAGTTGAAAATTACAGACCCATCTCCCTAATTAATAACGGCCTAAAAATTTTGACAAAAATTCTCGCCAACTGTCTAGCTTCCTTTATTAAACATTATGTCCATAAAGACCAGGTAGGTTTCATTCTGGGCAGGCAAGGGCCAGACCAAATTAGGAGAGCGATAGACATTGTTTCCATTCTCCAATCTAATTGGGAAGGGGGGACCAAGCAAGAAGGAATGTTCCTATCGCTGGACTTGCATAAGGCCTTCGACTCGATCGAATGGCCCTATCTTTTCTCCCTATTGGAGAAATGGGGTTTTGGGTCCAGTTTTTTAGGGATCCTTCGATCCTTGTACTCCAAACCGAAAGCGATGATCCGTACTCTAAACCCCTTTATATAGCAAGAGGCACAAGACAGGGCTGCCCTCTCTCCCCTCTAATTTTCGCCATGGCGATTGAAACTCTGGAAATAGCAATAAGATCTAATCCCAACATTCAGGGGGTGTCCTGTGGGAACCAAGTCCACAAATGCGGACTATTTGCGGACGATATGCTCCTTTTCATCACGTCCCCGACCACATCCCTCCCAAACCTTTACAAACTCCTGAAGGAGTTCTCTAAGATTTCAGGGCTAAAGGTTAACTACTCTAAGTCATCTGCCTTAAACATTTCCCTCAAGACAGACACGGTAGTCGCTCTTCAAAGTTCTTTTGATTTTAAGTGGAGCGACTTCTCCATTGATTACTTAGGGATTAAACTCACAGCCAAAACGTAACAATTATACACTGCCAACTTCCCTCAAACTTACCGTAAGCTCGAAGCTGACTTAGGAAACTGGACAAAGGGGGAGGGATCCTGGCTCGGGAGAATCCATGCCGTTGAGATGACTTTACTACCAAGACTCCTCTACCTCTTCAGGGCCCTTCCAATAAACATTATCAAGGATCATTTGACATAATTTCAAAGAAAAGTAAACAAATTCATATGGGGGTAGAGGACATAGAATCCAGCAAAGAACCCTCTTCCTACCCAGACCACAAGGGGGTTTAGGGCTCCCCCAGCTATTCTGGTATTATCAAGCTGCTAGGCTAGCCCAGCTCTCCACAGTTTATTCGAAGGCAGAGAAACCTGACTGGATTCAAATAGAGAGACAGGCTGCTCCATCCTACACCCTAGACTTCCTACTCTGGGCCCCCCCAAGACAGCGTCCCCCAATCCTCTCCCCGTCTCTCTCTCAATCCTTCAAAATCTGGGACAATTTAAGAAACAACCCTGCATTAACCTCGAGTTGCCGCCCTCTAGCGCACATTTTCAACAATCCCGACTTTACACCGGGACTGGACATCAAAGCCTTTAGATGGTGGTTGGACAAGGGGTTGTATCGAATCGGACACTTCTTCACTAGCGATGGCCCTATTTCCCGTGAAATTTTGTGTGAATCATCTAGAAATCCCTAATTCAGAACGTTATAGATTTTACCAAATAAGACACTTCCTCCGCCACATTTGGGGGGAGAAAACCTCGCCTCACACATTCACCCCATACGAATTATGGTGTGGGCAGTCCACAGAACAGAGGGGCGGAATCTCCATCATCTACCAGTCACTATCCCATCAATCCCTAAAGACCCCATACATGCTCGCTTGGGAGAGCGACCAATCCCTCCACTGGGACTTAGAAAAATGGAGGGTCTCCTTTAATAGATCCTTTAAGGGCATTAAGAATATCTCCCTGATAGAATCCAGCCTCAAGGTCATTACTAGATGGTACCTTACCCTGGACAGATTGGCCAAAATGTTTCAGGCAGCAGACCCCAGGTGCTTCCGAGGGTGTCAACTCACAGGCTCCATGGCCCACATTTGGTGGGAATGCCCGAAATTAAGGCCCTATTGGAGCAAGATTTTTCCCTGATTCGTAAAGTTACAAAAGTTCAAATCCTGAAAATCCCATCCATAGCCCTCCTCAATGCAAACTTACCCAAAACACCAAAACATACGCGTAAACTAATACATTTCATCCTCCTTGGTGCCAAGCTCACCATTGCCAAAGATTGGAAAGAACCCAAGGTTTCCGTCAAGGCCGCTACTTGTAAAATATCGTGGATTATGTCCCAAGAGAAACTCTCCAGCATTCTCCACAACACCAAAGCGAAATTTGAAGTCATTTGGGAACCTTGGGCAAAGTATATGGGCATATCCCTTATACCAGGAGTTCAACTGTAAAATTCCTCGGTTTACAAAGGGAGGTGTGGTCCTCTCCCGTTGACAGGCTCTCTACTCTTTACCTCTCTTCTCCACCCCTTCTCTTTTTTTTCCTCTCCCCTCCCCTCTTTGAACCCCCCTTCTGCTTAACCCTCTAAGGTACTAGGAAAGTTCTCCCGATGTAAGCGCAATCAGTCCTGCAGAGGGAGGTCTCTTCCTCTGGGGCTAGCAAATCAGGTTATAGCAACCTCATTGTTTATCCTAGACCCCAGGCCTAACTGGCGAAGATTTGATATGGGTGGCTCGTTGAGATTCGGCTTGTTTATCCTAGACCCCAGGCCTAACTGGCGAAGATTTGATATGGGTGGCTCGTTGAGATTCGGCCGGGCACATCGTGATCCCTTTTGGGGTGCCTTTGGAACCTCTCCTTGCCCCTCCCCAGTATTGGCCGCAGGCCGGGCGGATTAAACATAATTGGAAGAGTTACAGTAGCATCTTAGGTACCTGTCGATGGGTATGATGTGTGCTAGATTCTTACTTTATGTTTTAGGCTTGTCTTGCACCCCCCCTCAGGGGAACGTAATGTAATGTTTTGCTTTACTTCTCATTATTTTATATTGTTTATATTTTTGGAAAACCAATAAAACTTTTTGAAAGCAAAATATGACATGTGTTCTCTATGTTGTGGAGATCAGAAAAGGGAGAGGGATTTGGTAGTTTAGAAAAAGACAAGTGAGCAGGACTGACATTCAGTTCACAAGAAGCCTGTGTGTTTGCAGCATCCAAGAGGGGGTGATTACATTACTGGCAAATCAATAAGCAGTGTTCTGTATTTAGAAGTACTTGGACAGGGTCTGCAAGTACATACATTTGATTAAAAAGATAAAATTATGGGGGGGCGTGGCTGGTAGCAGAGGTGAATGGCCGCAGTGTAAAGGAGTTCTGTGTTACCGAGTCTCCCTGAAGCGACTACAAGTGACACAAAGCAGCCCTGAGAACACAGATCTGCAGCGGAGGGACAGAGGAACAAGCGGGGTACAATGAGGAAACTAAAGGAGCATGGGGGACCCCGCAAATTAGGTGAATTTAGGAGCCCGGCACTCCAGCAAAGAAAGATGGCGCCGGATCATCAGTTTATACAGACGCCGGCAGGCAGTGCAAACCAGAGGGGGAGAGAGCAGCCACACGGACTCATCCAAACACACCAGCGAATCTTCCCCAGCTGAAATCAGCAGCCCTGTGAAACAAAGAAGGAGGCTTTTTTTAACTGTCCGAGGAACATGTAAGTGGATCATCAATTAATCTGATATGATGCCTCCCAAAAACCCCCATGCTGACAAGCTAAATGCTTTCCCTACATCAGGACAACCCATAATAGACACTGACATTAAAGAAATGCTGCTGTCCCTAAGAGGTGCAATACAACAGAATATGCAAGCATACATGAACAAAACTAATGTGGAAATAGAGACCTTAGGGCAAAGAGTGGATTACATGGAAAAAAAAAAGGGTGTCTTAACGGAAGCTCACAATAAACTGGTGGGTGTCTATTTTGAGCTAGAAGATGAAATAAAAAAACTCAAATTAAAAGTGGCAGATCTCGAGGATAGATCCAGATGCAATAATGTTACATTTATAGGAATTCCTGAAAATATCAAAAATTCAGAGCTAAAGCAATTCCTGAAAAAAATGATATCAGACCTAATACCCACAATACCTTGCCAGGAAAGGTGATCGACAGAGCCCACAGACTGCCCAAACCCTCACACATGCCAGAAAGATTCCCTAGAGACGTCATTGCAAAAATACACTTCTACCATGTAAAGGATCCCCTGATGCAATATGTACGTCAGAACTCCCCACTCCCTGACCCGTATGCAGGCATCCTTCTATATTAGGACCTCTCCTCAAGCGACAATATTAGCAAGGAAAAACCTGAACTCTATTACAAAGATTCTATGGAACCACAAAATTACCTACAGATGGGGGTTCCCCAAGTTACTTATTGAATGGAATAACACATCATACTCAAACTTAGAACTTAGACTTTGGAGATTTATCCAACTTCAAAATAAATTTTGAAAAGTCTGTACTGTTACCTAGTCATGTCCCCTTAGGGATGAAAACGATTTTGCAAAATTCTTATCCCTTTATTTGGAACAAAAACTCATTGGCATATTTGGGAATACATATCACAGCAGATCCTAAAAGTATGACCTTGATCCACCTCCTGACACTACTGGGTGGGCCACTAACTTGTTATTGGCCTGTCACAAAATTAATATGACTTCGCCTGATGATGTATATAATTTACTGTTAGAAGATCCTTCTTTGGGTCAGTTGGCTGTTAGAACTTCTGATTTGTCAGATGATTAACCATTCATTTTCTTAAGATACAGTAAGGTGATCCCACAGGTTGTGTTCTGTCTTCAGGGACCAAAGACTTTCAAGTGGGGGGAGGATGTAGCAATGTGGACTACAATTGCAAAGTGCGGTGATCCTCCTTTGTTTCTGTATATCGTGTTGTCCCTCTGGTGCTGAGTATCACTAATTGACATCATATTTGTGAGCCAAACCAAAGGAATTGTGGGATTAGTAGTTCTTCAGAATGGCAATTGCTCCACATGACTATACACCTGGACTAAATATCCCAGGGATCTTTGCTACCACCAGAGAGATTGCTGGGAGGAGCTAAAAAGAAGCCAGAAACCCGCCTCACACTCTCGTCCTCCTGGGCCTTGTGCATGACAGACCTCTCCGTGCAGGGAGGGTGAAGTTGCGGCCTACCATGTGGGGTACAACATTCCAACCCGGACGAGAAGGGCCTAACACTGCTTGCTGTTCGTCAGACATCCATCCAGGACCATCTCAGTCATCTGACACCCATGCTTCGAGCTATGCATCGGGAGATCGTCACAGCGGATCCGCTGCAAGGATGTTGCTCTGGAAGCTGCTGTCCAGAAGGCATTGAATCGGCCTGGTCATTGATGAGAGGGCAATTGCCCACCTTTGCAAACCTTTTATTATTACTTCACTGGGACACTGGGTACAGACAGCTTTGCCTTGGGAATACTTTACTGCACCTATCTTTGAACACTGTACATAGACATCTTCAGCTCCATCCATTTCAAGAAGTACCATTGTCTTGTTACTGCACCCTTTTGGATATAGTTAATGAGCTGCTGATGAAGACCATCAGGCCTGCAACGTGGACATTGCTGTCATTACTGCTTAAAGGGCCCTCAAGTCATTCTTATTAAACGTGATTTCTCATTAGGATTAAAGGTTATACAGGCCAGCCTGGGTTCCCCCTTTAGAGGTTTTGCCAGAATTGATACTTAAAGTGGGGTTCCGCCCCAAAAAAAAAAACTACATGAAAAATCCTAAAAAGAAATACAAAAAAAATTTGGATATATTTTTTTTTTTACTCACCTCTAAATGCCTGTTGCTAGGGGTCCCTCGTAGTCTGCCTCTTCCAGTGCCTGGGCTGGTGACATCACTTCCCCCTTGGCACAGGAAGGGCTCAGCTCTGCTCCCTCCCTCCTGTCAATCATCTGGGACCCATTACAGGTCCCAGGTGACTGAACGGCCAATCACGACTTCGATCCCCCGCATCGCTGGACCCAGGGACAGGTAAGTGTCCAATTAAAAGTCAGCAGCTGCAGTATTTGTAGCTGCTGACTTTTAATTTTTTTTTTGACTGGAACTCCTCTTTAACTCTTGCTTATCCTTGCAGGTCATGTTCCAGTGGTATTTCCTTTGTACATATGTGTATATACAGTGCCTTGCCAAAGTATTCACCCCCTTGGCTTTTCACCTATTTTGTTACATTACAGCCTTTTAGATCAATGTTTTTTTTAGTCTGAATTATATGCAATGGATCAGAACACAATAGTCTAAGTTGGTGAAGTAAAATTAGAAAAATATATATATAAAACTATTTTTCAGAAATAAAAAAATGATAATTGGCATGTGTGTATATATTCACCCCCTTTGTTATGAAGCCCATAAAAAGCTCTGGTGCAACCAATTACCTTCAGAAGTCACATAATTAGTAAAATGATGTCCACCTTTGTGCAATCTAAGTGTCACATGATCTGTCATGACATCTTTTTGAATGGTCCCAGAGGCTGCAACACCTAAGCAAGAGGCACCACTAACCAAACACTGCCATGAAGACCAAGGAACTGTCCAAACAAGTAAGAGACAATGTTGTTGAGAAGTACAAGTCAGGGTTAGGTTATAAAAAAAATATCCAAATCTTTGATGATCCCTAGGAGCACCATCAAATCTATCATAACCAAATGGAAAGAACATGGCACAACAGAAAACCTGCCAAGAGACGACCTCACACCAAAACTCACAGACTGGGCAAGGAGGGCATTTATCAGAGAGGCAGCACAGAGACCTAAGGTAACCCTGGAGGAGCTGTAGAGTTCCACAGCAGAGACTAGAGTATCTGTAGATAGGAGGACAATAAGCCATACGCTCCATAGAGTTAAGCTTTATGGCAGAGGGGCCAGAAGAAAGCCATTACTTTCAGCAAAAAATAAAATGGCACGTTTTGAGTTTGCGAAAAGGCATGTGGGAGACTCCCAAAATGTATGGAGGAAGGTGCTCTGGTCTGATTAGACTAAAATTGAACTTTTTGGCCATCAAAGAAAACGCTATGTCTGGCCCAAACCCAATACATCACATAACCCAAAGAACACCATCCCCACAGTGAAACATGGTGATGGCAGCATCATGCTTTGGGGATGATTTTCAGCAGTCGGGACTGGGAAACTGGTCAGAGTTGAGGGAAAGATGGATGGTGCTAAATACAGGGATATTCTTGAGCAAAACCTGTACCACTCTGTCTGTGATTTGAGGCTAGGATGGAGGTTCACCTTCCAGCAGGACAATGACCCCAAACACACAGCTAAAGCAACACTTGAGTGGTTTAAGGGGAAACATGTAAATGTGTTGGAATGGCCTAGTCAAAGCCCAGATCTCAATCCAATAGAAAATCTGTGGTCAGACTTAAAGATTGCTGTTCACAAGCATAAACCATCTAACTTGAAGTAGCTGGAGCAGTTTTGCAAGGAGGAATGGGCAAAAGTCCCAGTGGTAAGATGTGGCAAGCTCATAGAGACTTATCCAAAGTGAATTGTAAAGCTTCATTTTTTTTTTTTTGCCATACTTACCTCCACTGTGCAGTTCGTTTTGCACAGAGTTGCCCCGATCCTCGACATCTGGGGTCCCTGGTGGTGCTGGCAGCTCCTCCCTGCATCGTATAACCCCCTAGGAGAAGCGCTATCCTGGGGGCTTACCTTGCGGGCTCGCTCCAGAGTCCAGCATTTGCATCCATAAAAGTAGCATGCCAGACCCAGCCCCGCCCCCGGGGCTGCTTCATTGAATTTGATTGACAACAGCGGGAGCCAATGGCTGCGCTGCTTTCAATCTATCCAATCAAGAGGCGAGACAATGGCAGAGGGAAAAAGCGCGTCCCCGATGTGGGTATTACGGGGCTCAGGTGAGTAAAACGGAGGGGCTGGGGGGCCAGTCAGTAACAGAAGTTTTTACACCTTAAGGCATCCATAGGATGCCTTAAGGTGAAAAAACACAAGGGTTTACAACCCCTTTAACTAATACTTTGTTGAAGCACCTTTTAATTTTATTACAGCACTCAGTCCTCTTGGGTATGAGTCTATCAGCATGGCACATCTTGACTTGGCAATATTTGCCCACTCTTCTTTGCAAAAACACTCCAAATCTGTCAGATTGCGAGGGCATCTCCTGTGCACAGCCCTTTTTAGAACACACCACAGATTTTCAATCGGATTCAGGTCTAGGCTCTGGCTTGGCCATTTCAAAACTTTAATATTCTTCTGGTGAAGCCATTCCTTTGTTCATTTGGATGTATGCTTTGGGTTGTGGTCATGATGAAAAATGAAGTTCCTTTTCATGTTCCGCTTTCTAGCAGAAGCCTTAAGGTTTTGTGGCAATATTAACTGGTATTTGGAACTGTTCAGAATTCCCTCTACCTTGACTAAGGCCCCTGTTCCAGCCAAAGAAACAGCCCCAAAGCATATGCTGCCATCACCATGCTTCACAGTGGGTATTGTTCTTTTGGTGATGTGCAGTGTTGTTTTTGTGCCAAACATATCTTTTGGAATTATAGCCAAACAGTTCAACCTTGGATTCTTCAGACCATAAGACATTTCCCCACATACTTTTGGGAGACTTCTGATGTGTTTTTGCAAAATTTACCAGAGCTTGGGTGTTCTTCTTTGTAAGATAAGGCTTCCGTCTTGCCACTCTACCCCATAGCCCAGAAATATGAAGAATACAAGAGATTGTTGTCACATGTACCACACAGCCAGTACTTACCAGATATCCCTGCAGCTCCTTTAATCTTGCTGTAGGCCACTTGGCAGCCTCCCTGACCAGTTTTCTTCTCGCCTTTTCGTCAATTTTGGAGGGACGTCCAGTTCTTGGTAATGTCACTGTTGTCATATTTTCTCCACTTATTGATGGCTATCTTCACTGTATTTCATGGTAGATCTATTGCCATGGAAATTCTTTTGTACTCTTCTCCTGACTGATACCTTTTAACCAAGGGCATTGCTAGGTGGCAAAAAAGACCGGGGCTTCAGCCCGAAGTCCAAGCCCGGCACCGGGGGGGAGATGTTACCTACCTGATGCGCACTGACCTACCTGACATACACTGACCTACCTGACACACACGGACCTACCTGACACACACTGACCTACCTGACACACACTGACCCACCTGACATACACTGACCCACACTGACCTACCTGACATGCACTGACCTACCTGACACGCACTGACCTACCTGACATACACTGACCCACACTGACCAACCTGACACACACTGACCTACCTGACACGCACTGACCTACTGTACCTGACACACACTGACCCACACTGACCTACCTCACACACACTGACCTACCTGACATACACTGACCCACACTGACACGCACTGACCTACCTGACTAGACTTCAGGTGACGTGACCTCCTCCTGCAGCTCAGCCATAGTGTGCGGTGCGCCCATCACAGTAGAGTAGTGGACAGCATGCACTCCAGGCAGCCAGAGCAAGAGCCAGAGCCATGACACAGGACAGGAGAGGAGAGCCGCCCACCTGAGCGCCGAGTGGGGATCTTTTCATAGTGATGTGGCGCAGCGGGCGCATTATAATTCCCGCCTTCTGGAGCCTGCAGCGCCTAAGATGGATGTCACATGTCCCACGGTCCCAGAATTGGACCAGTGGGACGTCCATCATAGGCGCTGCAGGCTCCAGAAGGTGGGACCTGCTATGTCACACGGCCGCGCTCGGGGTCAGATAAGTCCACACTCTGTGGCGGCACTCGGGCTCGGGGCTAACAACAGAATTGTGCATGCCCGAGACCCGGGGCTTTTTGGGGACCCACTATAAGATCCCTCTGATGCTTTTGAAGCTCTTTCTGGACCATGGCGTTTGCTGTAGGATGCGACTAAGAAAATGTCAGGAAAGACCTACTAGAACAGCTGAACTTTAACAGAGACACTTTAAATGATGGCAGGTGTGTTTTGACTCCTATTTAACATGAGTTTGAATGTGATTGCTTAATTCTGAACTCAGCTACATCCCCAGTTATTAGAGGGAGTGCACACTTATGCAACCACAATATTTTAGTTTTTTTTTTTTTACTCTTTTACTCCCCCAAATAAAAGCTTTCAGTTTGTTTTTCAACTGAGTTGCACAGTTTATGGCTCACATTAAAGGGTGGAAAAAGTTCTGAAATTATTTATCTTTTGCCTGATTTTTTTACATCACAGAAACCTGACATTTTAACAGGGGTGTGTAGACTTTTTATATCCACTGTATATATACACAGTCATTGGTATCTGGTAAGCAGATATCTATCTACCACTGCAAGGTGTACCTTAACTCTTGGTGAAGGATTTCTCATTTGTTTATTTAGAGGAACTAATATATTTTGGAAGATCACTTCTCTTCATTGCCAATTATTGTGTTCACTCAGCTATTGGGACTTTAATCATTATCACTTTTTCTATCAATGTATGATATAAGTTTTTATTTTCCACCATTTATGTTTATGCTCATGATAAGTTTTTTTACACTGAGACCTTTTTGTCTCAATTTCCTTGTTTTTTTTCTTTCACTGTTAAACCACTAGCGCCCCCTACATATTAACATTTACATTGATCAATTTTTGCTCAACTTGGGGAGCAGCCTATTACCATCTTTTTTTCATTTAAAATTTTTTTCACTTTTTTATTTTTTATTTACAATTTTATTTGGTGTGGAGTCTATATTTTTCTATATACACAGTATTGTCAAAAGTATTGTGACACCTGCCTTGAACACGCACATGAACTTCAATGGCACTCCAGTCTTAGTCCCTAGGGTTCAATATTAAGTTGGCCCACCGTAGAACAGCTTTAACTCTTCTGGAAAGGCTGTCCACAAGGTTTAGGAGTATGTCTATGGAAATGTTTGACCATTCTTCCAGAAGCGCATTTGTGAGATCAGGCACAGATGCTGGACAAGAAGGACTGGCTCACAGTCTCCGCTCTAATTCATCTCAAAGGTGTTCTCTCGGGTTGAGGTCAGGATTCTGTGCAGGCCGGTCAAGTTCCTCCACCCCAAACTCGCTCATCCATGTCTTCATTGACCTTGCTTTGTGCACTGGTCCAAATCATTTGATAGAGGGGGATTATGGCTGGGCTTGGCCCCTTATTTCCAATGAAGGGAACTCTTAAGGTGTCAGCATACCAAGACATTTTGGACAATTTCATGCTCCCAACTTTGTGGGAACAGTTTGGAGATGGCCCCTTCCTGTTCCAACATGAGTGCACACCAGTGCACAAAGCAAGGTGCATAAAGACATGGACTTAGCAAGGGTGGTGGAACCTCAAGTGCAAAAATGTACATTATGATAGTAACTAAAAAATAAAATTACATGTAACAATCTAAAAAATTCCAAAGTGCTATAATGGTGTAAACCCCCCAACTAAAAGGTTGTTGCACTTGAAGTTAATTTGCATTGCAATTATCTGTGAAGGGGTTTCCACCATCCCTGCTAAGTTTTAAAAAATGTTTACGTCTTATTATCATTTTTATGTGTATAACATGTGAAAACTGATTGGCACTGACTGGGGGAGAGGGGGAGTTTCACATTGAGCATATCATGAGGCATGTAAGAGCCACTCAGAGTGTAAAACTCTCAGGGAAAGTAACTGCATGCAGAGAGAGAGAGGAGCTGTTACAACCCAGCGGTGATGTCGGGGATAGGTGGGACTGAACAGCTAAACACCAGCCAATGATTGGGCTGCTTAAGAAAGGGGTAGAGCCACATACATGTAGCGGCCCACCCAGACCCCATTCTATTGGCTGGTGTTTGATAGCCGTTTGGTCCCGACCAACCCCAACATCACAGCTGAATTTTGACAGCTCCTCTCTCTCTCTGGATGCAGTTACATTACATGACAGTTTCACACTCTGAGCGGATCTTACAAGTCTCATGATCTGCTCAATGTGATACTGTCTCACAGGCAGCGGGGGCTGCTCACTGCTTGGATGCAGCCTTTCACAGCAGCCCAGGCAGATCTCCAGACACAGGGTGATTAGGGTGTGCCCGGGCACACCTGGCATACCCTGTGCGCATGCCTATGGAGGGGGGAAAAGCCAAAGAAAAGGAAATGGATGCATGGACGACTTACCACATCAAATAACTTGCTCAGTACCAAGCCGGAGCTGGGATTATGGGCCAGGGTTCAGTGACTCAGAGCTGAATGACTCATCCTAGCAGCCTCTCTGGTGCCTCCCAATGTTTTCTGGGACATTAGAGAATGTTCTAGACATAGTGGGTGGGGATTAGAAAATTGGAAAATTTGAGGGCCTCAGCCAATCCCCAGTAAAGGGCTGGCAGGGGGCAGGCCACTCCATGAATAGGCATGAGTCATGCCAGTAGGATGCAGTCTGGTGGAAGATAGAGTGCTGAGGAGGCTGTCGGTGGCCCTTGAGGGTTTCCCGTAGTCTGGAGAGGGGGTGACCTTGGACCTGGAGCTCAGGGGCTGGAAGGATCCTGCCAAAACACACAAGAGAAGCCCTTCCTGGAGACATGGGTGCAAGAAGAGAGGACAGCAGGAGCAGGTCAACACGTCTGGGAGCTCTCCTGAGAGTCAGCCAGGTGGGCTGGTGAGTGTCAGTCTGGAGGACTGTGGGGAGAAGTGGAGGGCTAGTGAAAAAGGCAGCCAGGCAGTTTGGCAGTGCCTGAACAGGTGGTGCTTGCAGCACCGAAACTATTGGGGGAGGGCAGGGGGCATGTGCTCCGGGCATGGTATTGAGGAGGCGCCGCAGCAGGTACCGATCCTCCTGCACTTGCTACTCCACCTCCACCTCCCACTAGCGGACTAACACCCCCCCGCTTCTCTGGTCCTCCCCGCCCACAGCGCTCACCTTCACCCCCTGGCTATCTGTGCAGTATGTGGACGGGCTGAATACAGACATGATTCCCCGAGTGTCGGCACTGAGAAGCTGTTCACACGATCGGAAAGGCAGGCAGCCGCACACAGTTGTAAGATATCCTTCCTCGGTACTCGTTCTTAACTTCCCCCGCTCTCCATTCTGAGGACGGAGGATCATATCTATATTCAGCCTGTCCACATACTGCACAGCTAGCCAGGGAGAGGAGGTGAGCACTGCAGGGGGAAGGGGGGGAGCAGAGGAGCATGGTGGGGAACAGGGGAGCATGTGGGTGAACAGAGGAGAATGGGGGGAACAGAGGAGAATTGGGGGGGACAAAGGAGAATGTGGGGGAACAGAGGAGAATTGGGGGCGAGAATACAGTAGAGGAGCATGTGGGGGGACAGAAGAATGGGGGTGGAACAGAGGAGAATGGGAGTGGAACAGAGGAGCATGTGGGTTAACAGAAATAATGGGGGAAGGGACAGAGGAGAATGGGGGGAAACAGAGGAGAATGGAGGGAAAAGAGGAGAATAGCGGGGAACATAGGAGCATGTGGGGTAACAGAGGAGAATGGGGGGAACAGAGGAAAATGGGGGGGGGGGAACAGAGGAGAATAGGGGGTAACATAGGAGCATGTGGGGGAACAAAGGAGAATGGGGGGCAGAGGAGCATGTGGGGGAACAGAGGAGAATGGGGGGACAGAGTAGCATGTGGGGGAACATAATGAGAATAGAGGGGCAGAGAAGCATGTGGGGGAAAAGAGGAGAATGGGGGATGGATGTACAGAGGAGCATGTGGGGGAACAGATGAGAATGGAGGGAACAGAGGACCTTGTGAGGGAACAGAGAAGAAAGGGGGTGCAGAGGAAAATGTGGGGAAGAGAGGAGCATGTGGGGGACTAGAGGAGCACGGGGGGACCAAAGGAGCATGTGGGGGACCAGATGAGAATGGGGGGAACAGTGGAGAATGGGAGGAATAGAGGAGCATGTGGGTGAACAGAGGAGAAAAGGGGGGAGACAGAGAAGCATGTGGGGGAACAGAGGTGAATGAGGAGGGCAGAGGAGCATGTAGGGGAACGGAGGCAAATGGGGGGAACAGAGGAGAAAGGGGGGAATAGAGGAGGATGTACGGGAACAGAGTAGAATGGGGGGACAGAAGAGAATGTGGGGGAACAGAGGAGAATGGGGAAAAGAGGAGAATTGGGGGAAAGAGGAGCACGTGAGGGAACAGAGGAGAATGGGGGAACAAAGGAGAAAGGGGGGAATAGAGGAGAATGGGGGGAATAGAGGAGCATGTAGGGGAACAGAGGAGAATAGGGGGGAGAGACGAAAATGTGGGGGAACAGAGGAGAATGGGGAAAAGAGGAGCACATGGGGGATCAGAGGAGCATGTGGGGGACCAGCAGAGAATGGGGGATATAGGAGAATGGGGGGAACAGAGAAGCATGTGGGGGAACAGAGGAGAATAGGGGGGCAGAGGAGAATGGGGGAGCAGAGGAGAATGTGGGGGAACAGAGGAGAATGGGGAAAAGAGGAGAATGGGGGGGCAGAGGAGCATGTGAGGGAACAGAGGAGAATGAGGGTAATAGAGGAGCATGTGGGGGATCAGAGGAGAATGGGGGGCAGAGGAGCATGTGGGGGATCAGAGGAGCATTTGGGGGACCAGGTGAGCATGGGGAAACAGAGAATAGGGGAACAGAGGAGCATGTGGGAGAACAGAGCAGAATGGGGGGGTGGGCAGAGAAGCATGGGGGAACAAAGGTGAATGGTGGGAGCAAAGAAGCATGGGGGAACAGAGGAGCATGTGGGGGAACAGAGGAGCATGTGGGGAACAGTGAAGGATGGGGGGAACAGAGGAGAATGGGGTGGACAGAGGAGCATGGGGGAACAGAGGAGAATGGGGGGAAACAGAGGAGAATAGGAGGGAACAGAGGAGAATAGGAGGGAACAGAGGAGAAAGGGGGGAACAGAGGAGAAAGGGGAGACAGAGGAGCATGTGGGGAATAAAGGAGCATGTGGGGGATCAGAGGAGAATGGGGGGACAGAGGAGCATGTGGGTGAATAGAGGAGCATGTGGGGGGAACAGAGGAGAATAGGGGGGCAGAGGAGAATGGGGGGAACAGAGAAGCATGTGGGAGTAAAGAGGAGAACGGGGGGGGACAGAGGAGCATGTTGAAAAAAAGAGGAGAATGGGGGGAGAACAGAGGAGCATGTGGGGGGGGGGGACAGAGGAGAATAGGGGGGCAACAGAGGAGCATGTGGGGAAATAGAGGAGAATGAGGGGGGCAGAGGAGCACGTGGGGGAACAGAGGCGAATGGGGGGAATAGAGGAATATGTGGGGGGACAGAGGAGAATGGGGAGGAGGGCAATGGAACATGTGGGGGAACAAAGGAGAATGGGGGGCAGAGGAGCATGTGGGTGAACATATTGAGAATTGGGGGGACAGAGAAGCATGTGGGGGAACAGACGAGAATAGGGGGGACAGAGAAGAATGGGGGGAATAGAGGAGCATGTGGGGGAACAGAGGAGAATGGGGGCTGGATGGACAGAGGAGCATGTGGGGAACAGAGGAGAATGGGGAGAATAGAGGAGCATGTGGGGGAACAGAGGAGAATGGGGGGGACAGAGGAGCATGTGGGGGACAAGAGGAGTATGTAGTATACCACATGAGCATGGAGGAACTGAGAATGTGGGGAACAGAGGAGAATGGGGGTATAGAGGAGCATGTGAGGGAACAGAGGAGAATGGGGGGAAAAGAGGAGCATGTGGGGGGCAGAGCAGAGGAGCATGTGGGGGAACAGAGGAGAATAGGGGGGAACAGAGGAGAATGGGGAACATAGAATAGGGGGCAGAGAAGCAAGTGGGGGAATAGAGGAGAATGGGGGGGGGGGGGAACAGAGGTGCATGTGGGGGACAGCGGAGAATGGGGGTGGAACACACTTGAACAGGGGGTGAACAGGGAAGCATGTGGGGGAACAGAAATAATGGGGGGGAGCAGAGTAGAATGGTGGAACAAAGGAAAATAGTGGGAGACATAGGAGCATGTGGGAGAACAGAGGAGAATGGGGGGCAGAGGAGCATGTGGTGGAACAGAGGAGAATGGGGGTACAGAGGAGCATGTGGTGGAACAGAGGAGAATGGGGGTACAGAGAAGCATGTGGGGGACAGAGGAGAATGGGGGTGGAACAGAGTAGCCTGGGGGTGGAATAGAGGAGCATGTGGGGAAACAGAGGATAATAGGGGGAACATAGGAGCATGTGGGGGAACAGAGGAGAATAGGGGAGTGGGACAGAGGAGCATGTGGGGGAACAGAGGAGAATGGGGGCAGAGGAGCATGTGGGGGAACAGAGGAGAATGGGGGGAAAAGAGGAGCATGTGGGGGGCAGAGCAGAGGAGCATGTGGGGGAACAGAGGAGAATAGGGGGGAACAGAGGAGAATGGGGAACATAGAATAGGGGGCAGAGAAGCAAGTGGGGGAATAGAGGAGAATGGGGGGGGGGGAACAGAGGTGCATGTGGGGGACAGCGGAGAATGGGGGTGGAACACACTTGAACAGGGGGTGAACAGGGAAGCATGTGGGGGAACAGAAATAATGGGGGGGAGCAGAGTAGAATGGTGGAACAAAGGAAAATAGTGGGAGACATAGGAGCATGTGGGAGAACAGAGGAGAATGGGGGGCAGAGGAGCATGTGGTGGAACAGAGGAGAATGGGGGTACAGAGGAGCATGTGGTGGAACAGAGGAGAATGGGGGTACAGAGAAGCATGTGGGGGACAGAGGAGAATGGGGGTGGAACAGAGTAGCCTGGGGGTGGAATAGAGGAGCATGTGGGGAAACAGAGGATAATAGGGGGAACATAGGAGCATGTGGGGGAACAGAGGAGAATAGGGGAGTGGGACAGAGGAGCATGTGGGGGAACAGAGGAGAATGGGGGCAGAGGAGCATGTGGGGGAACAGAGGAGAATGGGGGAGGGGGGCAATGGAACATGTGGGGGAAACAAAGGAGAATGGGGGGGCAGAGGAGCACGTGGGGGAACATAATGAGAATAGGGGGGGCAGAGAAGCATGTGGGGGAATAGACATAAATAAACAGAGGAGAATGCGGGATGGATAGACAGAGGAGCATGTGGGAAACAGAGAAGAATGGGGAGAATAGAGGAGCATGTGGGGGAACAGAGGAGAAAGGGGGGACAAGAGGAGTATGTAGTATACCACATGAGCATGGAGGAACAACTGAGAATGTGGGGAACAGAGGAGAATGGGGGTATAGAGGAGCATGTGGGGGAACAGAGGAGAATGGGGGTGCAGAGGAGCATGTGGGGGGCAGGGCAGAGGAGCATGTGGGGGAACAGAGGAGAATAGGGGGAACAGAGGAGAATGGGGGGGAACAGAGGAGAATGGGGGAACATAGAATGGAGGGCAGAGAAGCAAGTGGGGGAATAGAGGAGAATGAGGGGTGGGGGAACAGAGGTGCATGTGGGGGACAGAGGAGAATGGGGGTGGAACACACTTGAATGGGGGATGAATAGGGAAGCATGTGGGGGAACAGAAATAATGGGGGAGAACAGAGTAGAATGGTGGAACAAAGAAAAATAGTGGGAGACATAGGAGCATGTGAGGGAACAGAGGAGAATGGGGGGCAGAGGAGCATGTGGTGGAACACAGGAGAATGGGGGTACAGAGGAGCATGTGGGGGACAGAGGAGAATGGGGGTGGAACAGAGGAGCATGGGGGTGGAATAGAGGAGCATGTGGGGGAACAGAGGATAATAGGGGGGAACATAGGAGCATGTGGGGGAACAGAGGAGAATATGGGGAGTGGGACAGAGGAGCATGTGGGGGAACAGAGGAGAATGGGGGGGGCAGGGGAGCATGTGGGGGGAACAGAGGAGAATGGGGGGAACATAGGAGCATGTGGGGGAACAGAGGAGAATAGGGGAGTGGGACATAGGAGCATGTTGGGGAACAGAGGAGAATGGGGGGGACAGAGGAGCATAGGGGAAACAGAGGAGAAAGGGGGGACAGAGGAGCATGTGGGGAATAAAGGAGCATGTGGGGGATCAGAGGAGAATGGGGGGACAGAGGAGCATGTGGGGGAATAGAGGAGCATGTGGGGGAACAGAAGAGAATAGGGGGGCAGAGGAGAATGAGGGAGCAGAGGAGAATGTGGGGGAACAGAGGAGAATGGGGAAAAGAGGAGAATGGAGGGCAGAGGAGCATGTGGGGGAACAGAGGAGAATGGGGGGAACAGAGGAGAGTGAGGGAAATAGAGGAGCATGTGGGGAATCAGAGGAGAATGGGGGGACAGAGGAGCATGTGGGGGATCAGAGGAGCATGTGGGGGACCAGATGAGCATGGGGAAACAGAGGAGAATAGGGGAACAGAGGAGCATGTGGGAGAACAGAGCAGAATGGGGTGGGGGGGCAGAGAAGCATGGGGGAACAGAGGAGAATGGTGGGGACAAAGAAGCATGGGGGAACAGAGGAGAATGGGGGGGCAGAGGAGCATGTGGGGGAACAGAGGAGAATGGGGAGAACAGAGGAGAATGGGGGGGCAGAGGAGAATGGGGGGGCAGAGGAGAATGGGGGGGGGCAGAGGAGCATGTGGGGGAACAGAGGAGAATAGGGGAGTGGGACATAGGAGCATGTGGGGGAACAGAGGAGAATGGGGGGGACAGAGGAGCATGGGGGGAACAGAGGAGCATAGGGGAAACAGAGGAGCATGTGGGGAATAAAGGAGCATGTGGGGGATCAGAGGAGAATGGGGGGACAGAGGAGCATGTGGGGGAATAGAGGAGCATGTGGGGGAACAGAGGAGAATAGGGGGGCAGAGGAGAATGTGGGGGAACAGAGGAGAATGGGGAAAAGAGGAGAATGGAGGGCAGTGGAGCATGTGGGGGAACAGAGGAGAATGGGGGGAATCAGAGGAGAATGGGGGGCAGAGGAGCATGTGGGGGATCAGAGGAGCATGTGGGGGACCAGATGAGCATGGGGAAACAGAGGAGAATAGGGGAACAGAGGAGCATGTGGGAGAACAGAGCAGAATGGGGTGGGGGGGGGGGGGCAGAGAAGCATGGGGGAACAGAGGAGAATGGTGGGGACAAAGAAGCATGGGGGAACAGAGGAGAATGGGGGGGCAGAGGAGCATGTGGGGGAACAGAGGAGAATGGGGAGAACAGAGGAGAATGGGGGGGCAGAGGAGAATGGGGGGGGGCAGAGGAGCATGTGGGGGAACAGAGGAGAATAGGGGAGTGGGACATAGGAGCATGTGGGGGAACAGAGGAGAATGGGGGGAACAGAGGAGCATAGGGGAAACAGAGGAGAAAGGGGGGACAGAGGAGCATGTGGGGAATAAAGGAGCATGTGGGGGATCAGAGGAGAATGGGGGGACAGAGGAGCATGTGGGGGAATAGAGGAGCATGTGGGGGAACAGAGGAGAATAGGGTGGCAGAGGAGAATGGGGGAGCAGAGGAAAATGTGGGGGAACAGAGGAGAATGGGGAAAAGAGGAGAATGGAGGGCAGAGGAGCATGTGGGGGAACAGAGGAGAATGGGGGGAACAGAGGAGAATGAGGGGAATCAGAGGAGAATGGGGGGCAGAGGAGCATGTGGGGGATCAGAGGAGCATGTGGGGGACCAGATGAGCATGGGGAAACAGAGAAGAATAGGGGAACAGAGGAGCATGTGGGAGAACAGAGCAGAATGGGGGGGGGGGGCAGAGAAGCATGGGGGAACAGAGGAGAATGGTGGGGACGAAGAAGCATGGGGGAATAGAGGAGAATGGGGGGGGCAGAGGAGCATGTGGGGGAACAGAGGAGAATGGGGAGAACAGAGGAGAATGGGGGGGGCAGAGGAGAATGGGGGGGGCAGAGGAGAATGGGGGGGGGCAGAGGAGCATGTGGGGGAACAGAGGAGAATGGGGGGATAGAAGAGCATGTGGGGGAACAGAGGAGAATGGGGGGCAGAGCAGCATGTGGGGGAACAGAGGAGAATGGGGGAATAGAAGAGCATGGGGGGGAACAGAGGAGAATGGGGGCAGAGGAGAATAGGGGCAGAGGAGAATGGGGGGAATAAAGGAGCATGTGGGGGATCAGAGGAGAATGGGGGGGACAGAGGAGCATGTGGGGGAATAGAGGAGCATGTGGGGGAACAGAGGAGAATAGGGGGGCAGAGGAGAATGGGGGAAGAGAGGAGAATGGGGAAAAGAGGAGAATGGAGGGCAGAGGAGCATGTGGGGTAACAGAGGAGAATGGGGGGAACAGAGGAGAATGGGGGGAACAGAGGAGAATGAGGGGAATCAGAGGAGAATGGGGGGGAAGAGGAGCATGTGGGGGATCAGAGAAGCATGTGGGGGACCAGATGAGCATGGGGAAACAGAGGAGAATAGGGGAACAGAGGAGCATGTGGGAGAACAGAGCAGAATGGGGGGGGGCAGAGAAGCATGGGGGAACAGAGGAGAATGGTGGGGACGAAGAAGCATGGGGGAACAGAGGAGAATGGGGGGGGGGGCAGAGGAGCATGTGGGGGAACAGAGGAGAATGGGGAGAACAGAGGAGAATGGGGGGGGACAGAGGAGAATGGGGGGGGGGGCAGAGGAGAATGGGGGGGGGCAGAGGAGCATGTGGGGGAACAGAGGAGAATGGGAGGATAGAAGAGCATGTGGGGGAACAGAGGAGAATGGGGGGCAGAGCAGCATGTGGGGGAACAGAGGAGAATGGGGGAATAGAAGAGCATGGGGGGGACCAGAGGAGAATGGGGGCAGAGGAGAATGGGGGGAAACAGGAAATTGGAGGGACAGAGGAGCATGTGGGGGAGCAGAGGAGAATGGGGAGCAGAGGAGCATGTGGTGGAAAAGAGGAGAATGGGGGGGCAGAGGAGAATGGGGGAGAACAGGGGAGCATGTGGGAAACGGAGGAGAATGGGGGGACAGAGGAGAATTTGGGGGGTGGGCAGAGGAGAATGGGGCTAACAGAGGAGCATGTGGGGGGAACAGAGGGGAATTAGGAGAGGGGGGAACAGAGGGGCATGTGGGGGACAGAGGAGAATGGGGGTGGAACACTCTTGAATAGGGGATAAACAGGGAAGCATGTTGGGGAACAGAAAGAATCAGGGGGACAGAGGAGAATGGGGGAAACAGAGGAGAATAGGGGTGACATAGGAGCATGTGGGGGAATAGAGGAGCATGTGGGGGAACAGAGGAGAATATGGGGGCAGAGGAGAATGGGGGAGCAGAGGAGAATGTGGGGGAACAGAGGAGAATGGGGAAAATAGGAGAATGGGGGGGCAGAGGAGCATGTGGGGCAACAGAGGAGAATGGGGGGAACAGAGGAGAATGGGAGGAAAAGGGGAGCATGTGGGGGATCAGAGGAGAATGGGGGGGCAGAGGAGCATGTGGGGGATCAGAGGAGCATGTGGGGGACCAGATGAGCATGGGGGGAACAGGGAAGAATAGGGGAACAGAGGAGCATGTGGGAGAACAGAGCAGAATGGGGGGGGGCAGAGAAGCATGGGGAAACATAAATAGACATAAATAAACAGGAGAATGCGGGATGGATAGACAGAGGAGCATGTGGGAAACAGAGAAGAATGGGGAGAATAGAGGAGCATGTGGGGGAACAGAGGAGAAAGGGGGGACAAGAGGAGTATGTAGTATACCACATGAGCATGGAGGAACAACTGAGAATGTGGGGAACAGAGGAGAATGGGGGTATAGAGGAGCATGTGGGGGAACAGAGGAGAATGGGGGTGCAGAGGAGCATGTGGGGGAACAGAGGAGAATAGGGGGAACAGAGGAGAATGGGGGGGAACAGAGGAGAATGGGGGGGAACAGAGGAGAATGGGGGAACATAGAATGGAGGGCAGAGAAGCAAGTGGGGGAATAGAGGAGAATGAGGGGTGGGGGAACAGAGGTGCATGTGGGGGACAGAGGAGAATGGGGGTGGAACACACTTGAATGGGGGATGAATAGGGAAGCATGTGGGGGAACAGAAATAATGGGGGAGAACAGAGTAGAATGGTGGAACAAAGAAAAATAGTGGGAGACATAGGAGCATGTGGGGGAACAGAGGAGAATGGGGGGCAGAGGAGCATGTGGTGGAACAGAGGAGAATGGGGGTACAGAGGAGCATGTGGGGGACAGAGGAGAATGGGGGTGGAACAGAGGAGCATGGGGGTGGAATAGAGGAGCATGTGGGGGAACAGAGGATAATAGGGGGGAACATAGGAGCATGTGGGGGAACAGAGGAGAATATGGGGAGTGGGACAGAGGAGCATGTGGGGGAACAGAGGAGAATGGGGGGGCAGGGGAGCATGTGGGGGGAACAGAGGAGAATGGGGGGAACATAGGAGCATGTGGGGGAACAGAGGAGAAAGGGGGGACAGAGGAGCATGTGGGGAATAAAGGAGCATGTGGGGGATCAGAGGAGAATGGGGGGACAGAGGAGCATGTGGGGGAATAGAGGAGCATGTGGGGGAACAGAGGAGAATAGGGGGGCAGAGGAGAATGAGGGAGCAGAGGAGAATGTGGGGGAACAGAGGAGAATGGGGAAAAGAGGAGAATGGAGGGCAGAGGAGCATGTGGGGGAACAGAGGAGAATGGGGGGAACAGAGGAGAATGAGGGGAATCAGAGGAGAATGGGGGGCAGAGGAGCATGTGGGGGATCAGAGGAGCATGTGGGGGACCAGATGAGCATGGGGAAACAGAGGAGAATAGGGGAACAGAGGAGCATGTGGGAGAACAGAGCAGAATGGGGTGGGGGGGGGCAGAGAAGCATGGGGGAACAGAGGAGAATGGTGGGGACAAAGAAGCATGGGGGAACAGAGGAGAATGGGGGGGCAGAGGAGCATGTGGGGGAACAGAGGAGAATGGGGAGAACAGAGGAGAATGGGGGGGCAGAGGAGAATGGGGGGGGCAGAGGAGCATGTGGGGGAACAGAGGAGAATAGGGGAGTGGGACATAGGAGCATGTGGGGGAACAGAGGAGAATGGGGGGGACAGAGGAGCATGGGGGGAACAGAGGAGCATAGGGGAAACAGAGGAGAAAGGGGGGACAGAGGAGCATGTGGGGAATAAAGGAGCATGTGGGGGATCAGAGGAGAATGGGGGGACAGAGGAGCATGTGGGGGAATAGAGGAGCATGTGGGGGAACAGAGCAGAATGGGGGGGGCAGAGAAGCATGGGGGAACAGAGGAGAATGGTGGGGACGAAGAAGCATGGGGGAACAGAGGAGAATGGGGGGGGGCAGAGGAGCATGTGGGGGAACAGAGGAGAATGGGGAGAACAGAGGAGAATGGGGGGGACAGAGGAGAATGGGGGGGCAGAGGAGAATGGGGGGGGCAGAGGAGCATGTGGGGGAACAGAGGAGAATGGGGGGATAGAAGAGCATGTGGGGGAACAGAGGAGAATGGGGGGCAGAGCAGCATGTGGGGGAACAGAGGAGAATGGGGGAATAGAAGAGCATGGGGGGGAACAGAGGAGAATAGGGGGCAGAGGAGAATGGGGGGACCAGAGGAGCATGTGGGGAATAAAGGAGCATGTGGGGGATCAGAGGAGAATGGGGGGACAGAGGAGCATGTGGGGGAATAGAGGAGCATGTGGGGGAACAGAGGAGAATAGGGGGGCAGAGGAGAATGGGGGAACAGAGGAGAATGGGGAAAAGAGGAGAATGGAGGGCAGAGGAGCATGTGGGGGAACAGAGGAGAATGGGGGGAACAGAGGAGAATGAGGGGAATCAGAGGAGCATGTGGGAGAACAGAGCAGAATGGGGGGGGGGGCAGAGAAGCATGGGGGAACAGAGGAGAATGGTGGGGACGAAGAAGCATGGGGGAACAGAGGAGAATGGGGGGGGGGGCAGAGGAGCATGTGGGGGAACAGAGGAGAATGGGGAGAACAGAGGAGAATGGGGGGGGACAGAGGAGAATGGGGGGGCAGAGGAGAATGGGGGGGGGGCAGAGGAGCATGTGGGGGAACAGAGGAGAATGGGGGGATAGAAGAGCATGTGGGGGAACAGAGGAGAATGGGGGCAGAGGAGAATGGGGGGAAACAGAGGAAAATGGAGGGACAGAGGAGCATGTGGGGGAGCAGAGGAGAATGGGGAGCAGAGGAGCATGTGGTGGAAAAGAGGAGAATGGGGGGGCAGAGGAGAATGGGGGGGCAGAGGAGAATGGGGGAGAACAGGGGAGCATGTGGGAAACAGAGGAGAATGGGGGGACAGAGGAGAATTTGGGGGGTGGGCAGAGGAGAATGGGGCTAACAGAGGAGCATGTGGGGGGGAACAGAGGGGAATTAGGAGAGGGGGGAACAGAGGGGCATGTGGGGGACAGAGTAGAATGGGGGTGGAACACACTTGAATAGGGGATAAACAGGGAAGCATGTTGGGGAACAGAAAGAATCAGGGGGACAGAGGAGAATGGGGGGAACAGAGGAGAATAGGGGTGACATAGGAGCATGTGGGGGAATAGAGGAGCATGTGGAGGAACAGAGGAGAATATGGGGGCAGAGGAGAATGAGGGAGCAGAGGAGAATGTGGGGGAACAGAGGAGAATGGGGAAAATAGGAGAATGGGGGGGCAGAGGAGCATGTGGGGCAACAGAGGAGAATGGGGGGAACAGAGGAGAATGGGAGGAAAAGAGGAGCATGTGGGGGATCAGAGGAGAATGGGGGGGCAGAGGAGCATGTGGGGGATCAGAGGAGCATGTGGGGGACCAGATGAGCATGGGGGGAACAGGGAAGAATAGGGGAACAGAGGAGCATGTGGGAGAACAGAGCAGAATGGGGGGGGCAGAGAAGCATGGGGAAACAGAGGAGAATGGTGTGGACAAAGAAGCGTGGGGGAACAGAGGAGAATGGGGGAACAGAGGAGCATGTGGGGGAACAAAGGACAATGGTGGGGAACAGAGGAGAATGGGGGGAACAGAGGAGAATGGGGGCAGCAGAGGAGCATGTGGGGGAACAGAGGAGAATGGGGGGAACAGAGGAGAATGGGGGGAACAGAGGAGAATGGGGGGAATAGAGGAACATATGGGGAGGCAGAGGAGAATGGGGAGACCAGAGGAGAACGGGGGGACAGATGAGCATGTGGGGGAGCAGAGGAGAATGGGGGGAAATGGAGGAGCACGTGGGGGAACAGAGGAGAATGGGGGGCAGAGGAGCATGTGGGGGAACAGAGGAGAACGGGGGGGACAAGAGGAGTATGTAGTATACCACATGAGCATGGAGGAACAACTGAGAATGTGGGGAACAGAGGAGAATGGGGGTATAGAGGAGCATGTGGGGGAACAGAGGAGAATGGGGGTGCAGAGGAGCATGTGGGGGGCAGAGCAGAGGAGAATGGGGGGGGAACAGGAGAATGGGGGAACATAGAATGGAGGGCAGAGAAGCAAGTGGGGGAATAGAGGAGAATGAGGGGTGGGGGAACAGAGGTGCATGTGGGGGACAGAGGAGAATGGGGGTGGAACACACTTGAATGGGGGATGAACAGGGAAGCATGTGGGGGAACAGAAATAATGGGGGAGAACAGAGTAGAATGGTGGAACAAAGAAAAATAGTGGGAGACATAGGAGCATGTGGGGGAACAGAGGAGAATGGGGAGAACAGAGGAGAATGGGGGGGACAGAGGAGAATGGGGGGGACAGAGGAGAATGGGGGGGACAGAGGAGAATGGGGGGGGGCAGAGGAGAATGGGGGGGGCAGAGGAGAATGGGGGGGGCAGAGGAGAATGGGGGGGGGCAGAGGAGCATGTGGGGGAACAGAGGAGAATGGGGGGAACAGAGGAGAATGAGGGGAATCAGAGGAGAATGGGGGGGAAGAGGAGCATGTGGGGGATCAGAGGAGCATGTGGGGGACCAGATGAGCATGGGGGGAACAGGGAAGAATAGGGGAACAGAGGAGCATGTGGGAGAACAGAGCAGAATGGGGGGGGGGCAGAGAAGCATGGGGGAACAGAGGAGAATGGTGGGGACGAAGAAGCATGGGGGAACAGAGGAGAATGGGGGGGGGGCAGAGGAGCATGTGGGGGAACAGAGGAGAATGGGGAGAACAGAGGAGAATGGGGGGGGGACAGAGGAGAATGGGGGGGGGCAGAGGAGAATGGGGGGGGGGCAGAGGAGCATGTGGGGGAACAGAGGAGAATGGGGGAATAGAAGAGCATGGGGGGGAACAGAGGAGAATGGGGGCAGAGGAGAATAGGGGGCAGAGGAGAATGGGGGGACCAGAGGAGCATGTGGGGAATAAAGGAGCATGTGGGGGATCAGAGGAGAATGGGGGGACAGAGGAGCATGTGGGGGAATAGAGGAGCATGTGGGGGAACAGAGGAGAATAGGGGGGCAGAGGAGAATGGGGGAACAGAGGAGAATGGGGAAAAGAGGAGAATGGAGGGCAGAGGAGCATGTGGGGGAAAAGAGGAGAATGGGGGGAACAGAGGAGAATGGGGGGAACAGAGGAGAATGAGGGGAATCAGAGGAGAATGGGGGGGAAGAGGAGCATGTGGGGGATCAGAGGAGCATGTGGGGGACCAGATGAGCATGGGGGGAACAGGGAAGAATAGGGGAACAGAGGAGCATGTGGGAGAACAGAGCAGAATGGGGGGGGGGCAGAGAAGCATGGGGGAACAGAGGAGAATGGTGGGGACGAAGAAGCATGGGGGAACAGAGGAGAATGGGGGGGGGGCAGAGGAGCATGTGGGGGAACAGAGGAGAATGGGGAGAACAGAGGAGAATGGGGGGGGGACAGAGGAGAATGGGGGGGGGCAGAGGAGAATGGGGGGGGCAGAGGAGCATGTGGGGGAGCAGAGGAGAATGGGGGGATAGAAGAGCATGTGGGGGAACAGAGGAGAATGGGGGCAGAGGAGAATGGGGGGAAACAGAGGAAAATGGAGGGACAGAGGAGCATGTGGGGGAGCAGAGGAGAATGGGGAGCAGAGGAGCATGTGGTGGAAAAGAGGAGAATGGGGGGGCAGAGGAGAATGGGGGAGAACAGGGGAGCATGTGGGAAACAGAGGAGAATGGGGGGACAGAGGAGAATTTGGGGGTGGGCAGAGGAGAATGGGGCTAACAGAGGAGCATGTGGGGGGAACAGAGGGGAATTAGGAGAGGGGGGAACAGAGGGGCATGTGGGGGACAGAGGAGAATGGGGGTGGAACACTCTTGAATAGGGGATAAACAGGGAAGCATGTTGGGGAACAGAAAGAATCAGGGGGACAGAGGAGAATGGGGGGGACAGAGGAGAATATGGGGGCAGAGGAGAATGGGGGAGCAGAGGAGAATGTGGGGGAACAGAGGAGAATGGGGAAAATAGGAGAATGGGGGGGCAGAGGAGCATGTGGGGCAACAGAGGAGAATGGGAGGAAAAGAGGAGCATGTGGGGGATCAGAGGAGAATGGGGGGGCAGAGGAGCATGTGGGGGATCAGAGGAGCATGTGGGGGACCAGATGAGCATGGGGGGAACAGGGAAGAATAGGGGAACAGAGGAGCATGTGGGAGAACAGAGCAGAATGGGGGGGGCAGAGAAGCATGGGGAAACAGAGGAGAATGGTGTGGACAAAGAAGCGTGGGGGAACAGAGGAGAATGGGGGAACAGTGGAGCATGTGGGGGAACAAAGGACAATGGTGGGGAACAGAGGAGAATGGGGGGGAACAGAGGAGAATGGGGGCAGCAGAGGAGCATGTGGGGGAACAAAGGAGAATGGGGGAACAGAGGAGAATGGGGGGAATAGAGGAACATATGGGGAGGCAGAGGAGAATGGGGAGACCAGAGGAGAACGGGGGGACAGATGAGCATGTGGGGGAGCAGAGGAGAATGGGGGGAAATGGAGGAGCACGTGGGGGAACAGAGGAGAATGGGGGGCAGAGGAGCATGTGGGGGAACAGAGGAGAACGGGGGGGACAAGAGGAGTATGTAGTATACCACATGAGCATGGAGGAACAACTGAGAATGTGGGGAACAGAGGAGAATGGGGGTATAGAGGAGCATGTGGGGGAACAGAGGAGAATGGGGGGCAGAGAAGCAAGTGGGGGAATAGAGGAGAATGAGGGGTGGGGGAACAGAGGTGCATGTGGGGGACAGAGGAGAATGGGGGTGGAACACACTTGAATGGGGGATGAACAGGGAAGCATGTGGGGGAACAGAAATAATGGGGGAGAACAGAGTAGAATGGTGGAACAAAGAAAAATAGTGGGAGACATAGGAGCATGTGGGGGAACAGAGGAGAATGGGGGGGGGGGAGCAGAGGAGCATGTGGGGGAACAGAGGAGAATGGGGGGATAGAAGAGCATGTGGGGGAACAGAGGAGAATGGGGGTACAGAGGAGCATGTGGGGGACAGAGGAGAATGGGGGTGGAACAGAGGAGCATGGGGGTGGAATAGAGGAGCATGTGGGGGAACAGAGGATAATAGGGGGGAACATAGGAGCATGTGGGGGAACAGAGGAGAATATGGGGAGTGGGACAGAGGAGCATGTGGGGGAACAGATGAGAATGGGGGGGCAGGGGAGCATGTGGGGGGAACAGAGGAGAATGGGGGGGAACATAGGAGCATGTGGAGGAACAGAGGAGAATAGGGGAGTGGGACATAGGAGCATGTGGGGGAACAGAGGAGAATGGGGGGGACAGAGGAGCATGGGGGGAACAGAGGAGGATAGGGGAAACAGAGGAGAAAGGGGGGACAAAGGAGCATGTGGGGAATAAAGGAGCATGTGGGGGATCAGAGGAGAATGGGGGGACAGAGGAGCATGTGGGGGAATAGAGGAGCATGTGGGGGAACAGAGGAGAATGGGGGGCAGGAGAATGGGGGAGCAGAGGAGAATGTGGGGGAACAGAGGAGAATGGGGAAAAGAGGAGAATGGAGGGCAGAGGAGCATGTGGGGGAACAGAGGAGAATGGGGGGAACAGAGGAGAATGAGGGAAATAGAGGAGAATGGGGGGGCAGAGGAGCATGTGGGGGATCAGAGGAGCATGTGGGGGACCAGATGAGCATGTGGGAGAACAGAGCAGGATGGGGGGGGGGGCAGAGAAGCATGGGGGAATAGAGGAGAATGGTGGGGACAAAGAAGCATGGGGGAACAGAGGAGAATGGGGGGGGGGGAGCAGAGGAGCATGTGGGGGAACAGAGGAGAATGGGGGGATAGAAGAGCATGTGGGGGAACAGAGGAGAATGGGGGGCAGAGGAGCATGTGGGGGAACAGAGGAGAATGGGGGAATAGAATAGCATGGGGGGGAACAGAGGAGAATGGGGGCAGAGGAGAATATGGGGCAGAGGAGAATGGGGGGGCAGAGGAGCATGTGGGGAAACAGAGGAAAATGGAGGGACAGAGGAGCATGTGGGGGAGCAGAGGAGAATGGGGAGCAGAGGAGCATGTGGGGGAAAAGAGGAGAATGGGGGGAGAGGAGAATGGGGAGAACAGGGGAGCATGTGGGAAACAGAGGAGAATGGGGAGACAGAGGAGAATTTGGGGGGTGGGCAGAGGAGAATGGGGCTAACAGAGGAGCATGTGGGGGGAACAGAGGGGAATTAGGAGAGGGGGGAACAGAGGGGCATGTGGGGGACAGAGGAGAATGGGGGTGGAACACTCTTGAATAGGGGATAAACAGGGAAGCATGTTGGGGAACAGAAAGAATCAGGGGGACAGAGGAGAATGGGGGGAACAGAGGAGAATAGGGGTGACATAGGAGCATGTGGGGGAATAGAGGAGCATGTGGGGGAACAGAGGAGAATATGGGGGCAGAGGAGAATGGGGGAGCAGAGGAGAATGTGGGGGAACAGAGGAGAATGGGGAAAATAGGAGAATGGGGGGGCAGAGGAGCATGTGGGGCAACAGAGGAAAATGGGGGGAACAGAGGAGAATGGGAGGAAAAGAGGAGCATGTGGGGGATCAGAGGAGAATGGGGGGGGCAGAGGAGCATGTGGGGGATCAGAGGAGCATGTGGGGGACCAGATGAGCATGGGGGGAACAGGGAAGAATAGGGGAACAGAGGAGCATGTGGGAGAACAGAGCAGAATGGGGGGGGGGGGCAGAGAAGCATGGGGAAACAGAGGAGAATGGTGTGGACAAAGAAGCATGGGGGAACAGAGGAGAATGGGGGAACAGAGGAGCATGTGGGGGAACAAAGGACAATGGTGGGGAACAGAGGAGAATGGTTGGAACAGAGGAGAATGGGGGCAGCAGAGGAGCATGTGGGGGAACAGAGGAGAATGGAAACAGAGGAGAATGGGGGGAATAGAGGAACATATGGGGAGGCAGAGGAGAATGGGGAGACCAGAGGAGAACGGGGGGACAGATGAGCATGTGGGGGAGCAGAGGAGAATGGGGGGAAATGGAGGAGCACGTGGGGGAACAGAGGAGAATGGGGGGCAGAGGAGCATGTGGGGGAAAAGAGGAGAATGGGTGGGCAGATAAGAATGGGTGGAACAGAGGAGCATATGGGGGAACAGAGGAGAATTAGGGGAGGGGGGAACAGAGGTGCATGTGGGGGATAGAGGAGAATGGGGGTGGAACACACTTGAATGGGGAATGAACAGGGAAGCATGCGGGGAAACAGAAAGAATGGGGGGGGACAGAGGAGCACGTGGGGGAACAGAGGAGAATGGGGGGGGCAGAGGAGCATGTGGCGGAACAGAAAAGAATGGGGGGACAGAGGAGCATGTGGGGGACAGAGGAGAATGGGGGTGGAACAGAGTTGCATGGGGGGAATAGAGGAGCATGTGGGGAAACAGAGGATAATAGGGGGGAACGGAGGAGAATAGAGGGAAGATAGGAGCAAGTGGGGGAACCGAGGAGAATGGGGGGTCAGAGGAGCAAGTGGGGGAACAGAGGAGAATGGGGAGAGGGTCAGGGGAGCATGTGTGGGAACTTTAAGAGAATAGGGGGGCAGAGAAACATGTGGGGGAAAAGAGGAGAATGGGGGGACAGAGAAGAATGGGGGGAAGGGAGGAGCATGTTGGGGGAAAAGAGGAGAATGGGGGATGGATGGACAGAGTAGCATGTGGGGAACAGAGGAGAATAGGGGGAATAGAGGAGCATGTGGGGGAACAGAGGAGAATGGGGGGACAGAGCAGCATGTGGGGGACCAGAGGAGCATGTGGGAGACCAGATGAGCATGGGGGAACAGCTGAGAATGAGGGGAACAGAGGAGAATGGGGGTATAGAGGAGCATGTGGGGGAATAGAGGAGAATGGGGGGGGCAGAGGAGCATGTGGGGGAACAGAGAAGAATGGGGGGGATAGAAGAGCATGTGGGGGAACAGAGGAGAATGGTGGGGAACAGAGGAGCATGTGGGATTACAGAGGAGAATGGGTGGGACAGAGCAGCATGTGAGGGACCAGAGGAGTATGTGGGGGACCAGATGAGCATGGGGAACAGCTGAGAATGGGGGGGGGGGCAGAGGAGAATGGGGGTATAGAGGAGCATGTGGGGGAATAGAGGAGAATGGGGGGGGGGCAGAGGAGCATGTGGGGGAACAGAGGAGAATGGGCGGGAACAGAGGAGAATGGGGGGAGAGAGGAGCATGTGGGGGAACAGAGGAGAATGGTGGGGAACAGGGAGCATGTGGGATGGGAGAAAAGAGGATAATGGGGGGACAGAGGAGAATGAGGCGGGCAGGTGAGTATGTGGGGGAAAGGAGGAGAATAGGGGGAACAGAGGAGAATGGGGGAATAGAGGAGAATGGGGGAACAGAGAAGCATGTGGGAGAATAGAGGAGAACGGGGGGGAAGAGGAGCATGTGGAAAAAAAGGAGAATGGGGGAGAACAGAGGAGCATGTGGGGGGGACAGAGGAGAATAGGGGGGCAACAGAGGAGCATGTGGGGAAACAGAGTAGAATGGGGGGTAAGAGAGGAGCATGTGGGGGAACAGAGGAGAATGAGGGGGGCAACAGAGGAGTATGTGGGGGAACAGAGAGGAATGGAGGGAACAGAGGAGAATGGTGGGAATATAGGAGCATGATGGGGGGACAGAGGAGAATGGGGGGGGCAACAGAAGAGCATGTGGGGGAACAGAGAAGAATGGGGGGCAGAGGAGGATGTGGGGGAACAGAGGAGAATGGGGGAGGGGGGCAATGGAACATGTGGGGGAACACATGAGAATGGGGGGCAGAGGAGCATGTGGGGGAACATAATGAGAATAGGGGGACAGAGAAACAAGTGGGGGAACAGAGGGGAATGGGGGGGACAGAGAAGCATGGGGGGACTAGAGGAGCATGTGGGGGAACAGAGGAGAATGGAGGATGGATGGACAGAGGAGAGTGTGGGGAACAGAGGTGAATGGGGGAATAGAGGAGCATGTGGGTGAACAGAGGAGAATGGGGGGGACAGAGGAGCATGTGAGGGACCAGAGGAGTATGTAGGAGACCACATGAGCATGGGGGAACAACTGAGAATGTGGGGAACAGAGGAGAACGGGGGTATAGAGGAGAATAGGGGGCAGAGGACCATGTGGGGGACAGAGCAGAGGAGCATGTGGGGGAACAGAGGAGCATGTGGCAGAACAGAGGAGAATGGGGGGAGCAGAGGAGAATGGGGGGAGCAGAGGAGAATGGGGGAACAGAGGAGAATGGGGGGACAGTGAAGCAAGTGGGGGAACAGAGGAGAATTAGGGGAGGGGTGAACAGAGGTGCATGTGGGGGACAGAGGAGAATGGGGGTGGAACACACTTGAATGGGGATGAACAGGGAAGCATGTTGGGGAACAGAAATAATGGGAGGGGGGACAGAGGAGAATGGGGGAACAGATGAAAATAGTGGGAGACATAGGAGCATGTGGGGGACTAGAGGAGAATGGGGGGGGCAGAGGAGTATGTGGGGGAAAAGAGGCGAATGGGGGGACAGAGGAGAATGGGGGAAATAGAGGAGCATGATGGGGAACAGAGGAGAATAGGGGGGACAGAAGAGAATGTGGGGGAACAGAGGAGAATGTGGGGGAACAGAGGAGAATGAGGGGTACAGAGGAGCATGTGAGGGAAAAGAGGAGAATAGGGGGAATAGAGGAGAATGGGGGAATAGAGGAGAATGGGGGGAAAAGAGGAGAATAGGGGGAACAGAGGAGAATGTTGGGGAACAGAGGAGAATGTGGGGGAACAGAGGAGAATGGGGAAAAGAGGAGCACGTGGGGGATCAGAGGAGCATATGGGGGACCAGAGGAGCATGTGGGGGAACAGCGGAGAATGGGAGGATATAGGAGGATGGGGGGAACAGAGGAGCATGTGGGGGAATAGAGGAGCATGTGAGGGAAAAGAGGAGAATGTGGGGGAACAGGGGAGCATGTGGGAACAGAGAAGGATGGGGGAACAGAGGAGAATGGGGGAGGAACAAAGAAGCATGTTGGGGAAGAGGAGCATGGGGGGACAGAAGAGCATGGGGGGACATAGGAGCATGGGGGAACAGAGGAGCATGGGGTGAACAGAGGAGAAAAGGGGGGGGGGACAGAGGAGCATGTGGGGAATAGGGGAGCATGTGGGGGATCAGAGGAGAATGGGGGGGACAGAGGAGCATGTGGGGGAATAGAGGAGCATGTGGGGGAATAGAGGAGCATGTGGGGGAATAGAGGAGAATGGGGGAGCAGAGGATAATCTGGGGGAACAGAGGAGAATGGGGAAAAGAGGAGAATGGGGGGACATAGGAGCATGTGGGGGACCAGATGAGCATAGGGGGAACAGAGGAGAATGGGGGAACAGATGAGCATGTGGGAGAACAGAGCAGAATGGGGGGGCAGAGGAGCATGGAGGAACAGAGGAGAATGGGGGGGACAAAGAAGCATGGGGGAACAGAGGAGAATGGGGGGAACAGAGGAACATGTGGGGGAACAGAGGAGAATGGGGTGAATAAAGGAGCATGTGGGGGAACAGATGAGAATGGGAGGGTAGAGGAGAATAGCGGTCAGAGGAGAATGGGGGGACCAGAGGAGAACGGGGGGACAGAGGAGCATGTGGGGAAACAGAGGAAAATGGGGGGGTGGGGTGGCAGAGCAGAATGGAGGGACAGAGGAGCATGTGGGGGAGCAGAGAAGAATGGGGAATGGGGGGCAGAGGAGCATGTGGGGGGAAAGAGGAGAATGTGGGAACAGAGGAGAATTTGGGGGTGGGCAGAGGAGAATGGGGGGAACAGAGGAGAATTAGGGGAGGGGGGAACAAAGGTGCATGTGGGGGACAGAGGAGAATGGGGGTGGAACACACCTGAATGGGGGATGAACAGGGAAGCATGTGGGGAAACAGAAATAATGAGGGGGACAGAGGAGAATGGGGGGAACAGAGGAGAATGGGGGGGCAGAAGAACCTGTGGCGGAACAGAGAAGAATGGGGGGGGACAGAGGAGAATGGTGGTGGAATAAAGGAGCATGGGGGGAATAGAAGAGCATGTGGGGGAACAGAGGAAAATAGGGGGGGGCAGAGGAGGATGGGGGGAACAGCGGAGAATGGGGGAGGGGGCCAGAGGAGCATGTGGGGGAACTTAAATAGAATAGTGGGCTGAGAAGCATGTGGGGAAAAAGAGGAGAATGGGGGGACAGAGGAGAATGGGGGAGACAGAGAAGAATGGGGGGAATAGAGGAGCATGTGGGAGAACAAAGCAGAATGGGGGATGGATAGACAGAGGAGCATGTGGGGAACAGAGGAGAATGGGGGGAATAGAGGAGCATGTGGGGGAACAGAGGAGAATGGGGGGGCAGAGGAGCATGTGGGGGACTAGAGGAGCATGTGGGGGACCAGATGAGCATGAGGCAACTGCGGAGAATGGGGGGAACAGAGGAGAATGGGGGGCAGAGGAGCATGTGGTGGAACAGAGGAGAATGGGGCTACAGAGGAGCATGTGGGGGACAGAGGAGAATAGGGGTGGAACAGAGCAGCATAGGGGTGGAATAGAGGAGCATGTGGGGGAACAGAGGATAATAGGGGGGAACATAGGAGCATGTGGGGGAACAGAGGAGAATAGGGGAGTGGGACAGAGGAGCATGTGGGGGAACAGAGGAGAATGGGGGGCAGAGGAGCATGTGGGTGAACAGAGGAGAATGGGGGATGGATGGACAGAGGAGCATGTGGGGAACAGAGGAGATTGGGGGGAATAGAGCAGCATAAGGGGGAACAGAGGAGCATGTGGGGGGCAGAGGAGCATGTGGGGGACCAGATGAGCATGGGGGGGGACAGCTGAGAATGGGGGGAACAGAGGAGAATGCGGGTATAGTAGAGCATGTGGTGGGACAGAGGAGAATGGGGGGGGGCAACAGAGGAGCATGTGGGGGAACAGAGGAGAATGGGGGGGCAGAGGAGCATGTGGGGGAACAGAGGAGAATGGGGGAGAGGGGCAATGGAACATGTGAGGGAACAAAGGAGAATAGGGGGCAGAGGAGCATGTCGGGGAACAATGAGAATAGGGGGGACAGAGAAGCATGTCGGGGAACAGAGGAGAATGGGGGGACAGAGAAGAATGGGGGGAATAGAGGAGCATGTGGGGAAACAGAGGAGAATGGGGGATGGATGGACATAGGAGCATGTGGGGAAAAGAGGAGAATGGGGGGAATAGAGGAGCATGTGGGGAAACAGAGGAGAATATGGGAGCCAGAGGAGAATGGGGGCAGAGGAGAACGGGATGCAGAGGAGCATGTGGGAAACAGAGGAGAATGGGGGGGGACAGAGGAGAATGGGGGGGAACAGAGAAGAATGGGGGAATAGAGGAGCATGTGGGGGAGCAGAGGAGACTGGAAAACAAAAGACAATGGGGGGAAGAGAGGAACATGTGAGGACCAGAGGAGCATGTGGGGGACAAGAGGAGAATGTGGGGGAACAGAGGAGCATGTGGGAGAACAGAGCAGAATGGGGGGGGGGCAGAGAAGCATGGGGGGAACAGAGGAGAATGGGGGGAACAGAGGAGAATGGGGGGAACAGAGGAGAATGGGGGGAACAGAGGAGAATGGGGGGAACAGGGGAGAACAGGGGGGTGACAGAGGAGCATGTGGAAAAAAAGAGGAGAATGGGGGGAGAACAGAGGAGAATAGGGGGGCAACAGAGGAGCATGTGGGGGAACAGAGGAGAATGAGGGGGGCAGAGGAGCATGTGGGGGAACAGAGGAGAATGGGAGAGGGGGCAATGGAACATGTGGGGGAACAAAGGAGAATGGGGGGCAGACGGGCATGTGGGGAAACAAGATGAGAATGGGGGATGAACAGGGAAGCATGTGAGGGAACAGAAATAATGGGGGGGGGGGCAGAGTAGAATGGTGGAACAGAGGAAAATAGTGGGAGACATAGGAGCATGTGGGGAAACAGAGGAGAATGGGGGGGTAGAGGAGCATGTAGTGGAACAGAGGAGAATGGGGGTACAGTGAAGCATGTAGGGGACAGAGGAAAATGGGGGTGGAACAGAGGAGCATGGGGTGGAATAGAGGAGCATGTGGGGGTACAGAGGATAATAGGGGGGAATGGAGGAGAACAGGGGGAAAATAGGAGCAAGTGGGGGAACAGAGGAGAATAGGGGAGTGGGACAGAGGAGCATGTGGGGGAACAGAGGAGAATGGGGGGGGCAGAGGAGCATGTGGGGGAACAGAGGAGAATGGGGGATGGATGGACAGAGGAGCATGTGGGGAACAGAGGAGATTGGAGGAATAGAGGAGCATGTGGGGGAATAGAGGAGAATGGGGGGGGGACAGAGGAGCATGTGGGGGCAAGAGGAGCATGTGGGGGACCAGATGAGCATAGGGAAACAGCTGAGAATGGGGGGAACAGAGGAGAATTGGGGTATAGAGGAGCATGTGGGGGACAGAGGAGAATGGGGGTGCAGAGGAGCATGTGGGGGAACAGAGGAGAATTGGGGAGAGGGGCAATGGAACATGTGGGGGAACAAAGGAGAATGGGGGGCAGAGGAGCATGTGGGGGAACATAATGAGAGTAGGGGGGACAGAGAAGCATGTGGGAGAAAAGAGGAGAATGGCGGGGACAGAGAAGAATGGGGGGAATAGAGGAGCATGTGTGTGGGGGAACAGAAGAGAATGGAGGATGGATGGACAGAGAAGCATGTGGGGAACAGAGGAGAATGGGGGGAATAGACGAGCATGTGGGGGAAAAGAGGAGAATGTGGGAGCCAGAGGAGAATAGGGGGCAGAGGAGAATGGGATGCAGAGGAGCATGTGGGGAAATAGAGGAGAATGGAGGGGAACAGAGGAGAATGGGTGAATAGAGGAGCATGTGGGGTAGCAGAGGAGAATGGGGGAACAAAGGACAATGGGGGGAGGAGAGGAGCATGTGGGGGACCAGAGGAGCATGTGGGGGACAAGAGGAGAATGTGGGGAACCAGATGAGCATGGGGAAACAGAGGAGAATGGGGGGATAGAGGAGCATGTGGGAGAACAGTGCAGAATGGAAGGGAACAGAGAAGCATGGGGGGAACAGAGGAGAATGGGGGGAACAGAGAAGCATGTGGGAGAACAGGGGAGAACAGGGGCGGCGACAGAGGAGCATGTGGAAAAAAAGAGGAGAATGGGGGGGAGAACAGAGGAGCATGTGGGGGGGGACAGAGGAGAATAGGGGGGCAACAGAGGAGCATGTGGGGAAACAGAGGAGAATGAGGGGGCAGTGGAGCATGTGGGGAACAGAGGAGAATGAGGGGGGGCAGAGGAGCATGTGGATGAACAGGGGAGAATGAGGGAGGGGGCAATGGAAGATGTGGGGGAACAAAGGAGAATGGGGGGGCAGACGTGCATGTGGGGGATCATAATGAGAATAGGGGGGACAGAGAAGCATGTGGGGGAATAGAGGAGCATGTAGGAGGACAGAGGAGAATGGGGGGGCTACAGAGGAGCATGTGGGGAAACAGAGGAGAATGGGGGGCAGAGGAGCATGTGGGGGAACAGAGGAGAATGGGGGAGGGTTCAATGGAACATGTGGGGGAACAAAGGAGAATGGGGGGCAGAGGAGCATGTGGGGGAACATAATGAGAATAGGGGGAGAGAAAAGCATGTGGGGGAACAGAGGAGAATGGGGGGGACAGAGAAGAATGGAGGGAAAAGAGGAGCATGTGGGGAAACAGAGGAGAATGGAGGGGAACAGAGGAGAATGGGTGAATAGAGGAGCATGTGGGGGAGTAGAGGAGAATGGGGGAACAAAGGACAATGGGGGGAGGAGAGGAGCATGTGGGGGACCAGAGGAGCATGTGGGGGACAAGAGGAGAATGTGGGGAACCAGATGAGCATAGAGGAACAGAGGAGAATGGGGGGATAGAGGAGCATGTGGGAGAACAGAGCAGAATGGGGGGAACAGAGAAGCATGTGGGAGAACAGGGGCGGCGACAGAGGAGCATGTGGAAAAAAAGAGGAGAATGGGGGGAGAACAGAGGAGCATGTGGGGGAACAGAGGAGAATGAGGGGGGGGGGCAGAGGAGCATGTGGGGGAACAGGGGAGAATGAGGGAGGGGGCAATGGAAGATGTGGGGGAACAAAGGAGAATGGGGGGGGCAGACGGGCATGTGGGGGAACATAATGAGAATAGGGGGGACAGAGAAGCATATGGGGAAATAGAGGAGCATGTGGGAGGACAGAGGAGAATGGGGGGGGGGCAACAGAGGAGCATGTGGGGGAACAGAGGAGAATGGGGGAGAGTTCAATGGATCATGTGGAGTAAAAAAGGAGAATGGGGGGCAGGGGAGCATGTGGGGGAACATAATGAGAATAGGGGGGAGAGAAAAGCATGTGGAGGAACAGAGGAGAATGGGGGGGGGGCAGAGAAGAATGGGGGGAATAGAGGAGCATGTGGGGGAACAGAGGAGAATGGGGGATGGATGGACAGAGGAGCATGTGGGGAACAGAGGAGAATGGGGGAATAGAGGAGCATGTGGGGGAACAGAGGAGAATTGGGGGGGGGCAGAGGAGCATGTGGGGGACCATAGGAGCATGTAGGAGACCACATGAGCATGGGGGAACAACTGAGAATGGGGGGAACAGAGGAGAATGGGGGTATAGAGGAGCATGTGGGGGAACAGAGGAGAATGGGGGGGCAGAGGAGCATGTGGGGGGCAGAGGAGCATGTGGGGGAACAGAGGAGAATAGGGGGGAACAGAGCAGCATGTGGCAGAACAGAGGAGAATAGGGGAACAGAGGAGAATGGGGGAACAGAGAAGCAAGTGGGGGAACAGAGGAGAATTAGGGGAGGGGGGAACAGAGTTGCATGTGGGGGACAGAGGAGAATGGGGGTGGAACACACTTGAATGGGGAATGAACAGGGAAGCATGTGGGGGAACAGAAATAATGGGGGTGGGACAGAAGAGAATGGGGGAACAGAGGAGAATAGGAGGAGACATAGGAGAACGTGGGGGAACAGATGAGAATGGGGGCAGAGGAGCATGTGGCGGAACAGAGGAGAATTGGGGGACAGAGGAGTATGTGGGGGACAGAGGAGATTGGGGTGGAACAGAGGAGCATGTGGGGGAACAGAGGATAATAGGGGGGAATGGAGGAGAACGGGGGGAACATAGGAGCATGTAGGGGAACAGAGGAGAATAGAGGAGGGGGACAGAGGAGCATGTGGGGGAACAGAGGAGAATGGGGGGGCAGAGGAGCATGTGGGGGAACAGAGGAGAATGGGGGAGGGGGCAGAGGAGCATGTGGGGGAACAGAGGAGAATGGGGGGACAGAGAAGAATGGGGGATGGATGGACAGAGGAGCATGTGGGGAACAGAGGAGAATGGGGGAATAGAGGAGCATTTGGGGGGACAAAGGAGCATGTGGGGGACAGAGGAGAATGGGGATGGAACAGAGGAGCATGGGGGGGAACATAGGAGCATGTGGGAGAACAGGGGATAATAGGGGGGAAGGGAGGAGAACGGGGGGAACATAAGAGCATGTGGGGGAACAGAGGAGAATAGGGGAGGGGGACAGAGGAGCATGTGGGGGAACAGAGGAGAATGGGGGGCAGACAAGCATGTGGGGGAACAGAGGAGAATAGGGGGGGAACGGAGGAGAACGGGGGGAACATAGGAGCATGTGGGGGAACAGAGGAGAATAGGGGAGGGGAACATAGGAGCATGTGGGGGAACAGAGGAGAATAGGGGATGGATGGACAGGGGAGCATGTGGGGAACAGAAGGGAATGGGGGGAATAGAGGAGCGTGTGGGGGAACAGAGGAGAATTGGGGGGGCAGAGGTGCATGTGGGGGACCAGAGGAGCATGTGGGGGACCAGATGAGCATGGGGGAACAGCTGAGAATGGGGGGAACAGAGGAGAACGGGGGTATAGAGGAGCATGTAGGGGAACAGAGGAGAATGGGGGGGAAGAGGAGCACTTGGGGGAACAGAGGAGAATGGGGGGGGGGAACAGAGGAGAATGGGGGGAATAGAGGAGCATGTGGGTGAACAGAGGAGAATGGGGGAGCCAGAGGAGAATAGGGGGCAGAGGAGCATGTGGGGGAACAGAGGAGAATGGGGGAATAGAGGAGAATGTGTGGGAGCAGAGGAGAATGGGGGGGGGGACAGAGGAGCATGGGGGGAACAGAGGAGAATGGGGGGAAGAGATGAGCATGTGGGGGACCAGATGAGCATGTGGGGGACAAGAGGAGCATGTGGGGGACCAGATGAGCATGGGGGGAACAGAGCAGAATGGGGGATAGAGGAGCATGTGGGAGAACAGAGCAGAATGGGGGAACAGAGAAGCATGTGGGAGAACAGAGGAGAATAAGGAGGGGCAGAGGAGCATGTGGGGGAACAGAAGAGAATGTGGGGCAAATGAGGAGCATGTGGGGGAACAGAGGAGAATAAGGGGGGCAGAGGAGCATGTGGGGGAATAGAGGAGAATGGGGGGAACAGAGGAGAATGGGGGAAATAGAGGAGCATGTGGGGGGACAGAGGAGAATGGGGGGGCAACAGAGGAGCATGAGGGGGGGGGCAACAGAGGAGCATGTGGTGGAACAGAGGAGAATGGGGGAGGGGGACAGAGGAGAATGTGGGGGAACAGAGGAGCATGGGGGAGCAGAGGAGAATGTGGGGGAACAGAGAAGAATGGGGGAGGGGGGCAATGAAACATGTTGGGGCAGAGGAGCATGTGGGGGAACATAATGAGAATAGGGGGGACAGAGAAGCATGTGGGGGAATAGAGGAGAATGGGGAGGACAGAGAAGAATGGGGGAATAGAGGAGCATGTGGGGGAACAGAGGAGAATGGGGGATGCATGGACAGAGGAGCATGTGGGGAACAGAGGAGAATGGGGGGAATAGATGAGCATGTGGGGGAACAGAGGAGAATGGGGGGGCAGAGGAGCATGTGGGGAAACCTAGGAGAATGGGGGGGCAGATGAGCATGGGGGAACAGCTGAGAATGGGGGGGCAAAGGAGAATGGGGGTATAGAGGAGCATTTGTGGGAACAGAGGAGAATGGGGGGGGGCAGAGGAGCAGGTGGGAGGACAGAGGAGAATGGGGGGGGATAGAGAATGGGGAACAGAGGAGAATGGTCGGGACAGAGAAGCAAGTGGGGGAATAGAGGAAAATTAGGGGGGGCAAAGGAGCATGTGGGGGAACAGAGGAGAATGGGGGGAATAGAGGAGAATGGGGGAATAGAGGAGCATGTGGGGCAACAGGGGAGAATAGGGTGAACAGAGGAGAATGGGGGAACCAGAGGAGAATGGAGGGGGGCAGAGGAGAATGGGGGGAGAATAGCATGTGGGGGAACAGAGGAGAATAGGGGGGAACAGAGGAGAATGGGGGAATAGAGGAGCATGTGGGGGAACAGAGGAGAATGGGGGGAAGAGAGGAGCATGTGTGGGACCAGAGGAGCATGTGGGGGACCAGATGAGCATGGGGGAACAGAGGATAATGGAGGAACAGAGGGTAATGGGGGGATTAGAGAAGAATGGGGGGATAGAGGAGCATGTGGGAGAACAGAGCAGAATGGGGGGAACAGAGAAGCATTGGAGGGAACAGAGGAGAATGGGGGGAAACAGAGAAGCATGTGGGAGAACAGAGGAGAACGGGGGGACAGAGGAGCATGTGGGGGAGCAGAGGAGAATGGGGGGGCGACAGAGGAGCATGTGGGGGAACAGAGGAGAATGGGGGGGCAACAGAGGAGCATGTGGGGGAAGAGAGGAGAATGAGGGGGGCAGAGGAGCATGTGGGGGAACAGAGGAGAATGGGGGGAATAGAGGAGCATGTGGGGGGACAGAGGAGAATGGAGGGGCAGAGGAGAATGAGGGAATAGAAGAGCGTGTGGGGAATAAAAGGAGAATGGGGGGGCAGAGGAGGATGGCGGGGAACAGAGGAGAATGGGGGGGAACAGGGGAGCATGTGGGGGAACAGAGAATGTGGGGGGAACAGAGGAGCATGAAACAGAGGAGAATAGGGGGGGGGACAGAGGAGCATGGGGGGAACAGAGGAGAATGTGGAGGGGGGGGACAGAGGAGCATGGGGGGACAGAGGAGTATGTGGGGGAACAGAGGAGCATGTAGTGGAACAGAGGAGCAAGTGGGGGAACAGAGGAGCATGTGGGGGGACAGAGGTGAATGGGGGGAACAAAGGAGAATGAGTGGAATAGAGGAGCATATGGGGGAACAGAGTAGAATGGGGGGAACAGAGGAGCATGGGGGGAACAGGGGAACATGGGTGGGCAGAGGAGCATGGGGGGAACAGAGGAGAATGGGGGGAACAGAGGAGAATGGGGGGGCAGAGGAGCATGGGGGGGACAGAGGAGCATGGGGGATAGAGTAGAATGGGGGAACAGAGGAGAATGGGGTGAACAGAGGAGCATGTGGGGGAACAGAGGAGAATGGGCAGGAACAGAGGAGAATGTGGGGGGACAGAGGAGCATGTGGGGAATGGAGGAGAATGGGGGGAACAGGGGAGCATGTGGGGGAACAGAGGAGAATGTGGGGGGGACAGCGGAGCATGTGGGGGAACAAAGGAGAATGGGGGGGACAGAGGCACATGGGGGGAACAGAGAAGCATGTGGGGGAACAGAGGAGAATGGGGGAGGAACAAAGAAGCATGTAGGGGAAGAGGAGCATGGGGGGACAGAAGAGCATGGGGGGACATAGGAGCATGGGGGAACAGAGGAGCATGGGGGAACAGAGGAGCATGGGGTGAACAGAGGAGAAAAGGGGGGGGACAGAGGAGCATGTGGGGGAATAGAGGAGCATGTGGGGGAATAGAGGAGCATGTGGGGGAAAAGAGGAGAATGGGGGAGCAGAGGATAATCTGGGGGAACAGAGGAGAATGGGGAAAAGAGGAGAATGGGGGGACATAGGAGCATGTGGGGGACCAGATGAGCATAGGGGGAACAGAGGAGAATGGGGGAATAGATGAGCATGTGGGAGAACAGAGCAGAATGGGGGGGCAGAGGAGCATGGAGGAACAGAGGAGAATGGGGGGGACAAAGAAGCATGGGGGAACAGAGGAGAATGGGGGGAATAAAGGAGCATGTGGGGGAACAGATGAGAATGGGAGGGTAGAGGAGAATAGGGGTCAGAGGAGAATGGGGGGACCAGAGGAGAACGGGGGGACAGAGGAGCATGTAGGGAAACAGAGGAAAATGGGGGGGTGGGGTGGCAGAGCAGAATGGAGGGACGGAGGAGTGTGTGGGGGAGCAGAGAAGAATGGGGAATGGGGAGCAGAGGAGCATGTGGGGGAAAGAGGAGAATGTGGGAACAGAGGAGAATTTGGGGGTGGGCAGAGGAGAATGGGGGGAACAGAGGAGAATTAGGGGAGGGGGGAACAAAGGTGCATGTGGGGGACAGAGGAGAATGGGGGTGGAACACACCTGAATGGGGGATGAACAGGGAAGCATGTGGGGAAACAGAAATAATGAGGGGGACAGAGGAGAATGCGGGGAACAGAGGAGAATGGGGGGGCAGAAGAACCTGTGGCGGAACAGAGAAGAATGGGGGGGGGACAGAGGAGAATGGTGGTGGAACAAAGGGGCATGGGGGGAATAGAAGAGCATGTGGGGGAACAGAGGAAAATAGGGGGGGCAGAGGAGGATGGGGGGAACAGCGGAGAATGGGGGAGGAGGCCACAGGAGCATGTGGGGGAACTTAAATAGAATAGTGGGCTGAGAAGCATGTGGGGAAAAAGAGGAGAATGGGGGGACAGAGGAGAATGGGGGAGACAGAGAAGAATGGGGGGAATAGAGGAGCATGTGGGAGAACAAAGCAGAATGGGGGATGGATAGACAGAGGAGCATGTGGGGAACAGAGGAGAATGGGGGGAATAGAGGAGCATGTGGGGGAACAGAGGAGAATGGGGGGGCAGAGGAGCATGTGGGGGACTAGAGGAGCATGTGGGGGACCAGATGAGCATGAGGGAACTGCGGAGAATGGGGGAAACAGAGGAGAATGGGGGGCAGAGGAGCATGTGGTGGAACAGAGGAGAATGGGGCTACAGAGGAGCATGTGGGGGACAGAGGAGAATAGGGGTGGAACAGAGCAGCATAGGGGTGGAATAGAGGAGCATGTGGGGGAACAGAGGATAATAGGGGGGAACATAGGAGCATGTGGGGGAACAGAGGAGAATAGGGGAGTGGGACAGAGGAGCATGTGGGGGAACAGAGGAGAATGGGGGGCAGAGGAGCATGTGGGTGAACAGAGGAGAATGGGGGATGGATGGACAGAGGAGCATGTGGGGAACAGAGGAGATTGGGGGGAATAGAGCAGCATGTGGGGGAACAGAGGAGCATGTGGGGGGCAGAGGAGCATGTGGGGGACCAGATGAGCATGGGGGGGACAGCTGAGAATGGGGGGAACAGAGGAGAATGCGGGTATAGAAGAGCATGTGGTGGGACAGAGGAGAATGGGGGGGCAACAGAGGAGCATGTGGGGGAACAGAGGAGAATGGGGGGGCAGAGGAGCATGTGGGGGAACAGAGGAGAATGGGGGAGAGGGGCAATGGAACATGTGAGGGAACAAAGGAGAATAGGGGGCAGAGGAGCATGTCGGGGAACAATGAGAATGGGGGGACAGAGAAGCATGTCGGGGGAACAGAGGAGAATGGGGGGACAGAGAAGAATGGGGGGAATAGAGGAGCATGTGGGGAAACAGATGAGAATGGGGGATGGATGGACAGAGGAGCATGTGGGGAAAAGAGGAGAATGGGGGGAATAGAGGAGCATGTGGGGGAACAGAGGAGAATATGGGAGCCAGAGGAGAATGGGGGCAGAGGAGAACGGGATGCAGAGGAGCATGTGGGGAAACAGAGGAGAATGGGGGGGAACAGAGGAGAATGGGGGGGAACAGAGGAGAATGGGGGGGAACAGAGAAGAATGGGGGAATAGAGGAGCATGTGGGGGAGCAGAGGAGACTGGAAAACAAAAGACAATGGGGGGAAGAGAGGAACATGTGAGGACCAGAGGAGCATGTGGGGGACAAGAGGAGAATGTGGGGGACCAGATGAGCATGGGGGGAACAGAGGAGCATGTGGGAGAACAGAGCAGAATGGGGGGGGGCAGAGAAGCATGGGGGGAACAGAGGAGAATGGGGGGAACAGAGGAGAATGGGGGGAACAGAGAAGCATGTAGGAGAACAGGGGAGAACAGGGGGGTGACAGAGGAGCATGTGGAAAAAAAGAGGAGAATGGGGGGAGAACAGAGGAGCATGTGGGGGGGGACAGAGGAGAATAGGGGGGCAACAGAGGAGCATGTGGGGGAACAGAGGAGAATGAGGGGGGCAGAGGAGCATGTGGGGGAACAGAGGAGAATGGGAGAGGGGGCAATGGAACATGTTGGGGAACAAAGGAGAATGGGGGGCAGACGGGCATGTGGGGAAACAAGATGAGAATGGGGGATGAACAGGGAAGCATGTGAGGGAACAGAAATAATGGGGGGGGGGGCAGAGTAGAATGGTGGAACAGAGGAAAATAGTGGGAGACATAGGAGCATGTGGGGAAACAGAGGAGAATGGGGGGGTAGAGGAGCATGTAGTGGAACAGAGGAGAATGGGGTTACAGTGAAGCATGTAGGGGACAGAGGAAAATGGGGGTGGAACAGAGGAGCATGGGGTGGAATAGAGGAGCATGTGGGGGAACAGAGGATAATAGGGGGGAATGGAGGAGAACAGGGGGAAAATAGGAGCAAGTGGGGGAACAGAGGAGAATAGGGGAGTAGGACAGAGGAGCATGTGGGGGAACAGAGGAGAATGGGGGGGCAGAGGAGCATGTGGGGGAACAGAGGAGAATGGGGGATGGATGGACAGAGGAGCATGTGGGGAACAGAGGAGATTGGAGGAATAGAGGAGCATGTGGGGGAATAGAAGAGAATGGGGGGGACAGAGGAGCATGTGGGGGCAAGAGGAGCATGTGGGGGACCAGATGAGCATAGGGGAACAGCTGAGAATGGGGGGAACAGAGGAGAATTGGGGTATAGAGGAGCATGTGGGGGACAGAGGAGAATAGGGGGGGCAACAGAGGAGCATGTGGGGAACAGAGGAGAATGGGGGTGCAGAGGAGCATGTGGGGGAACAGAGGAGAATTGGGGAGAGGGGCAATGGAACATGTGGGGGAACAAAGGAGAATGGGGGGCAGAGGAGCATGTGGGGGAACATAATGAGAGTAGGGGGGACAGAGAAGCATGTGGGAGAAAAGAGGAGAATGGCGGGGACAGAGAAGAATGGGGGGAATAGAGGAGCATGTGTGTGGGGGAACAGAAGAGAATGGAGGATGGATGGACAGAGAAGCATGTGGGGAACAGAGGAGAATGGGGGGAATAGACGAGCATGTGGGGGAAAAGAGGAGAATGTGGGAGCCAGAGGAGAATAGGGGGCAGAGGAGAATGGGATGCAGAGGAGCATGTGGGGAAATAGAGGAGAATGGAGGGGAACAGAGGAGAATGGGTGAATAGAGGAGCATGTGGGGGAGCAGAGGAGAATGGGGGAACAAAGGACAATGGGGGGAGGAGAGGAGCATGTGGGGGACCAGAGGAGCATGTGGGGGACAAGAGGAGAATGTGGGGAACCAGATGAGCATGGGGAAACAGAGGAGAATGGGGGGATAGAGGAGCATGTGGGAGAACAGTGCAGAATGGAAGAGAACAGAGAAGCATGGGGGGAACAGAGGAGAATGGGGGGAACAGAGAAGCATGTGGGAGAACAGGGGAGAACAGGGGCGGCGACAGAGGAGCATGTGGAAAAAAAGAGGAGAATGAGGGGACAGTGGAGCATGTGGGGAACAGAGGAGAATGAGGGGGGGGCAGAGGAGCATGTGGATGAACAGGGGAGAATGAGGGAGGGGGCAATGGAAGATGTGGGGAACAAAGGAGAATGGGGGGGCAGACGTGCATGTGGGGGATCATAATGAGAATAGGGGGGACAGAGAAGCATGTGGGGGAATAGAGGAGCATGTAGGAGGACAGAGGAGAATGGGGGGGCTACAGAGGAGCATGTGGGGAAACAGAGGAGAATGGGGGGCAGAGGAGCATGTGGGGGAACAGAGGAGAATGGGGGAGGGTTCAATGGAACATGTGGGGGAACAAAGGAGAATGGGGGGCAGAGGAGCATGTGGGGGAACATAATGAGAATAGGGGGAGAGAAAAGCATGTGGGGGAACAGAGGAGAATGGGGGGGACAGAGAAGAATGGAGTGAAAAGAGGAGCATGTGGGGAAACAGAGGAGAATGGAGGGGAACAGAGGAGAATGGGTGAATAGAGGAGCATGTGGGGGAGCAGAGGAGAATGGGGGAACAAAGGACAATGGGGGGAGGAGAGGAGCATGTGGGGGACCAGAGGAGCATGTGGGGGACAAGAGGAGAATGTGGGGAACCAGATGAGCATAGAGGAACAGAGGAGAATGGGGGGATAGAGGAGCATGTGGGAGAACAGAGCAGAATGGAGGGGAACAGAGAAGCATGGGGGGGAAGGGGGAGAATGGGGGGAACAGAGAAGCATGTGGTAGAACAGGGGCGGCGACAGAGGAGCATGTGGAAAAAAAGAGGAGAATGGGGGGAGAACAGAGGAGCATGTGGGGGAACAGAGGAGAATGAGGGGGGGGCAGAGGAGCATGTGGGGGAACAGGGGAGAATGAGGGAGGGGGCAATGGAAGATGTGGGGGAACAAAGGAGAATGGGGGGGCAGACGGGCATGTGGGGGAACATAATGAGAATAGGGGGGACAGAGAAGCGTGTGGGGAAATAGAGGAGCATGTGGGAGGACAGAGGAGAATGGGGGGGGCAACAGAGGAGCATGTGGGGGAACAGAGGAGAATGGGGGGGGGCAGAGGAGCATGTGGGGGAACAGAGGAGAATGGGGGAGAGTTCAATGGATCATGTGGAGGAAAAAAGGAGAATGGGGGGCAGAGGAGCATGTGGGGGAACATAATGAGAATAGGGGGGAGAGAAAAGCATGTGGAGGAACAGAGGAGAATGGGGGGGGGCAGAGAAGAATGGGGGGAATAGAGGAGCATGTGGGGGAACAGAGGAGAATGGGGGATGGATGGACAGAGGAGCATGTGGGGAACAGAGGAGAATGGGGGAATAGAGGAGCATGTGGGGGAACAGAGGAGAATTGGGGGGGGGGGCAGAGGAGCATGTGGGGGACCATAGGAGCATGTAGGAGACCACATGAGCATGGGGGAACAACTGAGAATGGGGGGAACAGAGGAGAATGGGGGTATAGAGGAGCATGTGGGGGAACAGAGGAGAATGGGGGGGCAGAGGAGCATGTGGGGGGCAGAGGAGCATGTGGGGGAACAGAGGAGAATAGGAGGGAACAGAGCAGCATGTGGCAGAACAGAGGAGAATAGGGGAACAGAGGAGAATGGGGGGAACAGAGAAGCAAGTGGGGGAACAGAGGAGAATTAGGGGAGGGGGGAACAGAGTTGCATGTGGGGGACAGAGGAGAATGGGGGTGGAACACACTTGAATGGGGAATGAACAGGGAAGCATGTGGGGGAACAGAAATAATGGGGGTGGGACAGAAGAGAATGGGGGAACAGAGGAGAATAGGAGGAGACATAGGAGAACGTGGGGGAACAGATGAGAATGGGGGCAGAGGAGCATGTGGCGGAACAGAGGAGAATTGGGGGACAGAGGAGTATGTGGGGGACAGAGGAGATTGGGGTGGAACAGAGGAGCATGTGGGGGAACAGAGGATAATAGGGGGGAATGGAGGAGAACGGGGGGAACATAGGAGCATGTAGGGGAACAGAGGAGAATAGAGGAGGGGGACAGAGGAGCATGTGGGGGAACAGAGGAGAATGGGGGGGGCAGAGGAGCATGTGGGGGAACAGAGGAGAATGGGGGAGGGGGCAGAGGAGCATGTGGGGGAACTTAATGAGAATAGGGGGGCAGAGAAGCATGTGGGGGAACAGAGGAGAATGGGGGGACAGAGAAGAATGGGGGATGGATGGACAGAGGAGCATGTGGGGAACAGAGGAGAATGGGGGAATAGAGGAGCATTTGGGGGAACAGAGGAGAATTGGGGGGACAAAGGAGCATGTGGGGGACAGAGGAGAATGGGGATGGAACAGAGGAGCATGGGGGGGAACATAGGAGCATGTGGGGGAACAGAGGATAATAGGGGGGAAGGGAGGAGAACGGGGGGAACATAGGAGCATGTGGGGGAACAGAGGAGAATAGGGGAGGGGGACAGAGGAGCATGTGGGGGAACAGAGGAGAATGGGGGGCAGACAAGCATGTGGGGGAACAGAGGAGAATAGGGGGGGAACGGAGGAGAACGGGGGGAACATAGGAGCATGTGGGGGAACAGAGGAGAATAGGGGAGGGGAACATAGGAGCATGTGGGGGAACAGAGGAGAATAGGGGATGGATGGACAGGGGAGCATGTGGGGAACAGAAGGGAATGGGGGGAATAGAGGAGCGTGTGGGGGAACAGAGGAGAATTGGGGGGGACAGAGGTGCATGTGGGGGACCAGAGGAGCATGTGGGGGACCAGATGAGCATGGGGGAACAGCTGAGAATGGGGGGAACAGAGGAGAACGGGGGTATAGAGGAGCATGTAGGGGAACAGAGGAGAATGGGGGGGAAGAGGAGCACTTGGGGGAACAGAGGAGAATGGGGGGGAACAGAGGAGAATGGGGGGAATAGAGGAGCATGTGGGTGAACAGAGGAGAATGGGGGAGCCAGAGGAGAATAGGGGGCAGAGGAGCATGTGGGGGAACAGAGGAGAATGGGGGAATAGAGGAGAATGTGTGGGAGCAGAGGAGAATGGGGGGGGACAGAGGAGCATGGGGGGAACAGAGGAGAATGGGGGGAAGAGATGAGCATGTGGGGGACCAGATGAGCATGTGGGGGACAAGAGGAGCATGTGGGGGACCAGATGAGCATGGGGGGATCAGAGGAGAATGGGGGGAACAGAGCAGAATGGGGGATAGAGGAGCATGTGGGAGAACAGAGCAGAATGGGGGAACAGAGAAGCATGTGGGGGAACAGAGGAGAATGGGGGGGCAACAGAGGAGCATGTGGGGGAACAGAGGAGAATAAGGGGGGCAGAGGAGCATGTGGGGGAATAGAGGAGAATGGGGGGAACAGAGGAGAATGGGGGAAATAGAGGAGCATGTGGGGGGACAGAGGAGAATGGGGGGGCAACAGAGGAGCATGTGGGGGAACAGAGGAGAATGAGGGGGGGCAACAGAGGAGCATGTGGTGGAACAGAGGAGAATCGGGGAGGGGGACAGAGGAGAATGTGGGGGAACAGAGGAGCATGGGGGAGCAGAGGAGAATGTGGGGGAACAGAGAAGAATGGGGGAGGGGGGCAATGAAACATGTTGGGGCAGAGGAGCATGTGGGGGAACATAATGAGAATAGGGGGGACAGAGAAGCATGTGGGGGAATAGAGGAGAATGGGGAGGACAGAGAAGAATGGGGGAATAGAGGAGCATGTGGGGGAACAGAGGAGAATGGGGGATGCATGGACAGAGGAGCATGTGGGGAACAGAGGAGAATGGGGGGAATAGATGAGCATGTGGGGGAACACAGGAGAATGGGGGGGCAGAGGAGCATGTGGGGAAACCTAGGAGAATGGGGGGGGCAGATGAGCATGGGGGAAAAGCTGAGAATGGGGGGGCAAAGGAGAATGGGGGTATAGAGGAGCATTTGTGGGAACAGAGGAGAATGGGGGGGGGGCAGAGGAGCAGGTGGGGGAACAGAGGAGAATAGGGGGGAACAGAGGAGCATGTGGGAGAACAGAGGAGAATGGGGGGGATAGAGAATGGGGAACAGAGGAGAATGGTCGGGACAGAGAAGCAAGTGGGAGAATAGAGGAAAATTAGGGGGGGCAGAGGAGCATGTGGGGGAACAGAGGAGAATGGGGGGAATAGAGGAGAATGGGGGAATAGAGGAGCATGTGGGGCAACAGGGGAGAATAGGGTGAACAGAGGAGAATGGGGGAACCAGAGGAGAATAGGGGGGGGCAGAGGAGAATGGGGGGAGAATAGCATGTGGGGGAACAGAGGAGAATAGGGGGGAACAGAGGAGAATGGGGGAATAGAGGAGCATGTGGGGGAACAGAGGAGAATGGGGGGAAGAGAGGAGCATGTGTGGGACCAGAGGAGCATGTGGGGGACCAGATGAGCACGGGGGAACAGAGGATAATGGAGGAACAGAGGGTAATGGGGGGATTAGAGAAGAATGGGGGGATAGAGGAGCATGTGGGAGAACAGAGCAGAATGGGGGGAACAGAGAAGCATTGGAGGGAACAGAGGAGAATGGGGGGAAACAGAGAAGCATGTGGGAGAACAGAGGAGAACGGGGGGACAGAGGAGCATGTGTGGGAACAGAGGAGAATGGGGGGGCAACAGAGGAGCATGTGGGGGAAGAGAGGAGAATGAGGGGGGCAGAGGAGCATGTGGGGGAACAGAGGAGAATGGGGGGAATAGAGGAGCATGTGGGGGGACAGAGGAGAATGGAGGGGCAGAGGAGAATGAGGGAATAGAAGAGCGTGTGGGGAATAAAAGGAGAATGGGGGGGCAGAGGAGGATGGCGGGGAACAGAGGAGAATGGGGGGGAACAGGGGAGCATGTGGGGGAACAGAGAATGTGGGGGGAACAGAGGAGCATGAAACAGAGGAGAATAGGGGGGGGACAGAGGAGCATGGGGGGAACAGAGGAGAATGTGGAGGGGGGGGACAGAGGAGCATGGGGGGACAGAGGAGTATGTGGGGGAACAGAGGAGCATGTAGTGGAACAGAGGATCAAGTGGGGGAACAGAGGAGCATGTGGGGGGACAGAGGTGAATGGGGGGAACAAAGAAGAATGAGTGGAATAGAGGAGCATATGGGGGAACAGAGTAGAATGGGGGGAACAGAGGAGCATGGGGGGAACAGGGGAACATGGGTGGGCAGAGGAGCATGGGGGGAACAGAGGAGAATGGGGGGAACAGAGGAGAATGGGGGGGCAGAGGAGCATGGGGGGGCAGAGGAGCATGGGGGGGACAGAGGAGCATGGGGGATAGAGTAGAATGGGGGAACAGAGGAGAATGGGGTGAACAGAGGAGCATGTGGGGGAACAGAGGAGAATGGGCAGGAACAGAGGAGAATGTGGGGGGGACAGAGGAGCATGTGGGGAATAGAGGAGAATGGGGGAACAGGGGAGCATGTGGGGTAACAGAGGAGAATGTGGGGGGGACAGCGGAGCATGTGGGGGAACAAAGGAGAATGGGGGGGACAGAGGCACATGGGGGGAACAGAGAAGCATGTGGGGGAACAGAGGAGCATGTGGGGGAACAGAGGAGAATGGGGGGAACAGAGGAGAATGTGGGGAACAGAGGAGCATTGGGGGAACAGAGGAGCATGGGGTAACAGAGGAGAAAGGGGGGAAACAGAGGAGAATGGGAGGGAACAGAGGAGAATGGGGGGGAACAGAGGAGCATGTGGGGGAACAGAGGTGAATGGGGGGAACAAAGGAGAATGAGGGGAATAGGGGAGCATGTGGGGGAACAGAGGAGAGTGAGGGGAACAGAGGAGAATGGGGGGAACAGAGGAGCATGGGGGGGGCAGAGGAGGATGGGGGAACAGAGGAGAATGGGGGGAACAGAGGAACATGGGGGGCAGAGGAGCATGGGGGGAACAGAGGAGAACAGGGGGGGGGACAGAGGAGAATGGGGGGGACAGAGAAGCATCTGGGGATCAGAGGAGAATGAATGTGGTGGGGAACAGAGAAGCATCTGGGGAACAGAGGAGAATGGGGGGGAACAGAGGAGCATGTGGGTGAACAGAGATGAATGGGGAGGAACAAAGGAGAATGGGTGGAATAGAGGAGCATGTGGGGGAACAGAGTAGAATGGGGGGGACAGAGGAGCATGTGGGGGAACAGAGAAGAGTGGGGGGAAAACAGGAGCATGTGGCGGAATAGAGGAGCACGTGGGGGTCCAGAAGCGCACAGGGGGGACAAGAGGAGCATGTCGAGGACCAAAGGAGCATGTGAGGACCAGAGGAGCATGTGGGGGACCAGAGAAGCACAGGGGGGAACAGAGGAGCATGTGGAGGTCCACAAGTGCACAGGGGGGACCAGAGGAGCATGTCAAGGACCAAAGGAGCATGTGGGGACCAGAGGAGAATGTGGGGGACCAGAGGAGAATGTGGGGGACCAGAGAAGCACAGGGGGGAACAGAGGAGCACGTGGGGGAACAGAGGAGCATGTGGGGGAACAGAGGAGAATGGGGGGGAACAGAGGAGAATGGGGGGAACAGAGGAGCATGGGGGAACAGAGGAGAATGGGGGGGAACAGAGGAGAAAAGGAGGGAACAGAGGAGAATGGGAGGGGAACAGAGGAGCATGTGGGGGAACAGAGGAGAGTGAGGAGAACAGAGGAGAATGGGGAGAACAGAGGAGAATGGGGGGAAAAGAGAAGCATCTGGGGAACAGAGGAGAATGCGGGGGGGGACAGAAAAGCATCTGGGGAACAGAGGAGAATGGAGAGGGAGCAGAGGAGCATGTGGGGGAACAGAGGTGAATGGGGAAGAAAAAAGGAGAATGGGCGGAACAGAGGCGCATGTGGGGGAACAGAGGAGAATGGGGGGGACAGAGGAGCATATGGGGGAACAGAGGAGAATAGGGGGAATAGAGGAGCATATGGGGGAACAGAGGTGAATGGAGAGGAACAAAGGAGAATAGGCAGAACAGAGGAGCATGTGAGGGAACAGAGGAGAATGGGGGGGATAGGGGAGCATGTGGAGGAACAGAGAAGAGTGGGGGGAACAGAGGAGAATGGGGGGAATAGAGGAGCATTAGGGGGAACAGAGGAGAATGGGGGGGAACAGAGGAGCATGTGGGGGGAAAACAGGAGCATGTGGGGGAATAGAGGAGCACATGGGGGTCCAGAAGCGCACAGGGGGGACCAGAGGAGCATGTCGAGGACCAAAGGAGCATGTGAGGACCAGAGGAGCATGTGGGGGACCAGAGGAGCACAGGGGGACCAGAGAAGCACAGGGGGGGGGAACAGAGGAGCATGTAGCTGGCCATCTAAGACCTGTCCTAGCTTGCTAATAGAGGAGCATGTGGGGGAACAGAGGAGGATGGGGGGAACAGAGGAGTATGTGGGGGCAAAACAGGAGCATGTGGGGGAATAGAGGAGCATGTGGGGGTCCAGAAGCACACAGGGAGGACCAAAGGGGCATGTGGGGACCAGAGAAGCACAGGGGGGACCAGAGGAGCACGTGGGGGACCAGAGGAACACAGGGGGGACCAGAGGAGCATATGGAGGACCAGAGGAGCATGTGGGGGACCAGAGGTGCACAGGGGATTCCGAGGAGCATAGGGGGGACCAGATGAGCATGGTGGGACCGGAGGAGCATGTGGGGGGCCAGAGGAGCACAGGGGGGCAGAGGAGCATGTGGGGGACCAGAGGAGCATGTGGAGGACCAGAGGAGCATGTGGGGGACCAGATGAGGATCAGGGGGACCAGAGGATCAGGGGGACCAGAGGAGCACAGGGGATCCAGAGGAGCATGTGGGGGACCAGAGGAGCATATGGGGGACCAGAGGAGCACAGGGGGGACCAGAGGAGCATGGGAGACCAGAGGAGCACAGGGGGAACAGAGGAGCACGTGGGGGACCAGGGAGCACGGGGGGACCAGGGGAGCATGTGGTGGTACCAGAGGAGCAGGGGGGACCAGAGGAGCATGGGGGGGACAAGGGGAGCACGGGGGGGACCAGAGGAGCAGGGGATTTTGTACCGTGAAGAGCCACTTTAAAGTAGAATTCAAGCATAAACCTAACTAGCTTTTTAAAAATGGCCCCTCCTAATGCCAATGTTGACTAACCCTACTTTCAGCCCACTCTGGTCCGATCATGTGATCTCTCCTGTGTATGCATAAGTGAGGAGGGAGCGCCGACAATGGCTGGGACATAGAAACCTATGGGTGACAACCCCTGCTTACCTGGTGGTCTGTTTAGCACATCTCAGGTACCCACCCAGCAGATCCAGCGCTGTCCAGCTGAGAACCTCTTCTCACCTGGTAAAGCTCAGTCCCATGACTCCATGTTTTACTGTGATGTCATTGATAGTCTACTAGCTGTTCCAAATTCAGCCAGCACACCCTCCAATTACACTGATAGGTCCACCACTCCTCCTTTCCTGAATGAAAAGCTATGTCTCCTGGGATATGAAACGTCCATATACAGGGGAGCATAAAGCAAGTCATTCGCCTAGGAGTGTGACATGTGGGGGGGGGGGGGGGGGGCAAACATTTTCTTAATAGAAAAAATAAAAATAAAAGTAATAATAAGCTTGTTATACATATAGAGGACTGGAGGAGAGATAGAGCGGAGAGATAAAGTTTTGTAGAGTGAAGAGTTGCTCCAAAGGAGAATTCCAGCATAAACCTAACCAGGCCCTGACAGAAAATAATAATGCTCTTAATTCAGCCCTGATGGATCCTAGGTACAGACCCTACAAAGGGGTCTAATTTCTTTCACAGATCACAAAAGGTACAAGAACTTCAGAACTGTACAGTTATTTCATTTATTTTTATTTATTTTTTATTTCAGAATTTTTATCTTTTTATATTCCAAAAACGCTTTTTTATTTAGTCAGAAACAGAGTATACACATTGAAATAGGTTCTCGGATAAAGCATTTCCAGTATAAAATATACTATAGATATAGATATGGTACTTACCTTTCAGAGTTAGAGTAACAGAAGTAATAGATACATGCCACCCATAATATAATCCATTCAAAGGTAATTATGCCATACGCAAACAAGTAAAGGTTTCGAGCACACTTTCCATCTTTTTGATCAAACATACTAAAAACCCAAAAGCTTCCTGGAAAAAAAGTTTAAACAAGTGTAGATTAAATAATGCTTACACTGGTTTAAGTTACAATCAACAGCAAGTGTTTTTTATTATTATTTATTCATTAACCAGAATTTGTCTTCTTAATTGCAAGTTGTACCTTGCTGATTTCTCCTGCATACAGCTCAGTATATAATATCATGGTGCTGATGGTAATGGTTGCCTCACAACACTACATTCAAAGCTTTATACAATAAAAAAAAGTGTTACAGCTTTGCACATTGTGGCCTAATACTTCACAGTATGGGATGCACTTACAGTTCATTTTTTTTGCAGAGGTTTTTTCATTTTGAGTGGGGGGTCCAAAAAGACCCCCCACCTAGTCTGAATTACTGTGGGACCTGTAACATGCTATAAGAAAAGGTGGGTGAACTTCTTTCTTGTCCCCACATGTTAAATTTTTTTTTCTGTGGTCCCTTTCCAGCTGCATTCCCATAGAGTTGAACCACTAGTGCTCTGTGCTGACAGTGGCTCCAAGCAAGAGAAACTCTCAAAATGACACCCAGAAGCACATTGCACTACATCTTACATAGCACATTTTTTTATTAGGCCTTATACAAACAAGCAAGTACTTGGAAATGGTGTTACAAAAAATCCTCTTTGGATGAGATCTGAGACCAAGATTATTATTGCCATTTTTAATAAAAATTCACGTATCATCATCAGTAAATAATTAAATAAAAATAGATAAATCAGCCAATATTCTGAAGGTGTTGGGTGCCCAAGTCTTCTTTTGAGGGCCCTGGGTCCCATAAGCATCAACTGTTTCTGGAATCCCAAGAATCCTTACTGAACTATTTTCCCCAAATTTTATTTAAAGAAAGCTTAACCAGTTTAACAATGGATAACGACTAATGATGTTATTCCAGTGCATGCGCACAGGAGTTCCATTGTTCCCGAAATCTGTAAAATAAGAATCAGATGTGGTATACACTGCCCTGCACATGTGCCAAAGTAAGTGTACTAGGGCTGCAACTAACGATTATTTTCATAATCGATTAGTTGGCCAATTATTGTTTCGATTAATCGGTTAATAACCTTGAAAAAAAAAAGTGTGGTGTATAATTTAGTTAATATGTGAAGTTTTAAAAAAGGCAATTTATTCTTAAATATCTCTATGCAGTGGTAAATAAAAATAACCAACTACCGTATTTATCGGCGTATAACACGCACTTTTTTCCCCTTAAAATCAGGGGAAAATCGCGGGTGCGTGTTATACGCCGATCACCTGCGATCCCCCGCCGACAGATCTAAAAAAATCGCTGACCGCGTTTTGAAAATGGTGCCGCCGGCGCCGAAATACACAGAGCCGGTCCTCGGCTCTTCTCGGCCACTTTCGGCTTCACTCGCCGCCGCCCGAACCAAGCCGAGTGTACTCAGCTAGGTTCGGATAGCTCCGCTCACAGTCACGCCCATCCCGGGCGGGACTACGAGTGGAGCCGAAAGTGAACGAGAGCCGCCGAGAAGAGCCGAGGACCGGCTCTGTGTATTTCGGCGCCGGCGGCACCATTTTCAAATCGCGGTCGGCGATTTTGAAGCCCAGGATGGCAGGGGATCACTGGGGAAGGCTACACTGGGGAAGGCTGCACTGGGGAAGGCTGCACTGACAAGGCTGCACTAACAAGACTGCACTGGGGCAAGGCTGCATTGGGGAAGGCTGCACTGACAATGCTGCACTGAGGAAGGCTGCACTGGGGAAGGCTGCACTGACAATGCTGCACTGGGGAAGGCTGCACTAGGGAAGGCTGCACTGGGGAAGGCTGCACTGACAATGCTGCACTGGGGAAGGCTGCACTGGGGAAGGCTGCACTGACAAGGCTGCACTGACATGGCTGCACTGTGGCAAGGCTGCACTGAGAAGGCTGCAATGATGGGCATTTAAATGTAAGTTTTTTTCCCTTCAACTTCCCTCCTAAAAGTTTTTTTTCCTTAAAATTCCCTCCTAAATTGGGGTGCGTGTTATACGCCGATAAATACGGTATATGGTTAGGGAGCAAAATATCTAATCCACTCTGAGAATAACAGACAGAAGAGATATACTGTATATACTATTAGAGGAGAGATAACAATGTTCATTCGATTTTCTAATCGTTAGTGGGGTCAAATCTACGTTCATTTTCAACCACAGTGATGGGAAAATTTGGAAATAGAAAACTTCTTGGTGAAAGAAATTATCAGACAGTGTATGTGGTTTTCGTTCAGAAATTGCAATTATTTTAAAAACAGAATGTTAAAAACAAGTGAAAATTTCAAACATTCTTTCATTCATCGAATGTACAAAGATTTTTCGTCTGAATATTCTCATCTGAAAATTGATCGGTGTGGCCAGCATAAGGCTTGGTACACACCTATGCAGTTTGCTTTTGATCTGTTTCTGCAGTGCTCTTTGCTGTGCGTTTTGATTTTTGCGCAGGTGATTTTGCTGCGATTTGCGTTTTTGCGTTTTGTTGGCCAATTTGTTGTTGGGCAGATTAAAAAACACCAGTTGCTGCAAAAATGCATTACATGCTTTTCTGCAGCTTCTCCATTGAAGTATATTGAAACAAAAAAGCACTGTTTTGTGTTAAAAAAAAGTCACTGACGCTTTCCAAGTACGCAGCAGCTGAAAAAGCATAGATGTGAACGTGTCCCATAGGAAACCATGTAAATGAACTGTAGTCCGTTTCTGAAAAAAGCACCAAAAAACACATAGATGTGAACCAGGTCTAAGACATTTAGTAACATAATGGGGTTAAAAAAACTAATATTAGCCCTTTATAGTACAAAAAAAGCAAAAAATCACTACTGTAAGGGGTTCATTTTTTTTTACTGTAGAACTGAGAGAGAAATAGTTACAGTAGCGATTATTTGCTCTTTTTGTACTATAAAGGGCTCATTTTAGTTTTTTTTTTAACCACATTATGTTACTGGCCGATTAATCGATTATGAAAATAGTAATCGATTAATTTCATAATCGATTAGTTGTCGATTAATCGATTAGTTGTTTCAGCCCTAAAGTGTACACTAAATAAAAAACTGATAGAAGCAAGAGAGAGCTTTTTTTTTGCAGAAGATAATTTGTTAGTATCTTCTGCCAAATGACTCCACTTTCCCCATATGGCCATATTATCTCCCAGGCATCTTACTCTATATTCAGTCAGAGCTAGAAGCTTTTTCTTGGTGGCATGCTAATAACTTTATTACCCTCTCCTCCTTCCAAGTAGGCTCAACTCAATTCTCTAAGAACTGGGACACTATGTTGGATAATATACACAAATGCACAAGGTCATTATCGGTCAGGAAGACTGCTCTCAAACTACACACCAGATGGTTTTATACACCCTTCAAACTTCAGGTTATATACACTGGAGTCTCAGAGTTGTGCTTCCATGGACGCCCAGTTTTTGGGTCTCTAAATCATATTTTCTGGGACTGGGAGAAATTGACTCCGGTGTGGAGTAAAATCTCAACAATAGACTCCAAAATCTCAGTTCTATCACTTGTGCTGTTTATGTGCCTTCTTTGTGCTCCTTTTTCAGGTGTTTTACGCTGGGAGGAAAGACTCATCCATACTATATTGGGTTGCAACATTGTGGGCTATTGCTTTGCAATTGAAATCTCATTCTCTTTGATTATGGAGAAGATTGATACTGTTATGTTAATCTTAAGGATTTTTTATACCTTACAGAATAATATGTTGCAGTTCTCTGCTAAGTGGGACATCTGGATTTCTAAACATCACACTTTCCCCTAAACATCTTTCAGTACAGCCACCTGAGAGACCTTGGCTCCTCCCCTCTTTAGGAAACACCACGCCAGCCTTCTATAAATTTCCTCCCCCCCTGCTGGCTCCTCAGTTATTTGTGTTTCCTCCAGAGGGGAGACACCACTGGAACCAAGCCAGGAGAGCCTCAGGGCTCAAGCAGCATGTCCTAAAAGAGGAGTAGAGACTCCTTGGACAAACCAGAGAAGCATTTGTTGTGCAGTTTCTGGACCCAGCTATGAGGCACAGCACTAACCTGGTTAAAGATTTCTTTTTCTTATTGTACCCCCGCATCCCTGAGCGCAGGTGGAGGTCGGGGGGGTGCCTTTTCAGCACCTAGCGCGGTGGAATAAAGTGCTGGTCCAGCAGTCCCATACCCTCAGCAGCGTGTGGTAGCAGCAATACAAACCACGCCAGGTATTGGGACTGCACGGCCTGTGGTGGGTGACGTCATGTCCGGCCGAAGGGGAGTGCACTATAAATCAGGTCCTCAGAGAGCTTGCGTTGACCCTCCTGCATGCCCTGCAATTTGGTGGCAGCCATGCAGGCAAAGGCCTCTTCAGGAGTGGGTAAGGCTCGGAGGGACGCAGAAGCCTCCTGGATCAGCCTGTACGCTGAATCCTGCATGGGACTCGGAGTCGTCTTCCTGGCTCGTTTATGTGGCAGGCGGAGGGGAGGGACCTGAGACTCAGTCAGGCTGCGACTGGTCCCAGGCTTCTCTTGGCTGACACTTAGCCCCGCCTCCTCCTGGCTGCCACTAATCCCCACCTCCTGGCTGCCACTAATCCCCGCCTCCTCCTGACTGCCACATTCCACAACCTCCTCCTGGCTGAGGTCTTCCTGTATATGAAAAAGGGACATAGTTTTAGTATTGTTTTCATCAATCACACACAATTTTCACCTCCTGACTGCTGCAAATTGAATGTTAACAAATATAACAATACAACAATTTTGGGTGCCCACTACTGTCTATTGATATGTAAAACACTTTTTTCAATCAGCAATTAGTGATCAATAATAACATCTAGTAAACATCATTTCTTTATTGACTAGAAATCTGTATTAGAATGCTATACCTGACTCCAGCTGGGCTCCTCCACTTCTTCCTGGCTGGAAGGCCCAGGTTGGACATCGGAAGCCTCAGCTGGGGTGGAAGGAAGCGTGGAAGGAAGAGTGGAGAGGGATTCCCTGACTTCAGTGTGGTCTGACAGAAATCGCAGTCTCTCATAGTACCACAGCCTGGGGACATAAACGTCATCTGCTGCAGCTCCGGATCTCTGGGAATCTGTGACCTTCTTGCGCTCCCTAAGATAAGTGCTCCTCAGGCCACCAATTTTAGTTTTTAAATAAGGGATGGTTGCTGTGGGGACCACCGGCGTCACCAACTCCAGCAGTTTCTCCAGCGCTGCCTGCCTCTTCTGTTTGTGGTTATAGTGGGGGTGTCTCACCTGCCACAGACAGGGCAGCTCCCTGAACTTGTCTATGAACAGGGGCAGGAAATTGTGGTCGTTGAACCCATCCATTTTCTCTGCAAGACACAACACAAGACAAACCCTAATGTCAGGCCAAACTCTCCTAATCTTGTTACAATATAGGCTTCCATTTCGAAGCAGTATAGGCGCAAGTTTAGATCTTACCTTCGTTATCACGATCGGCATCTCCGATGCTCCTTCCTCCGCTCACAGATCGTACGTAAGACGCGCGTGTGTTACGCTTTATACACACTGCGCATGCGTATAACTCCGCCCGCCCCTGACGTTCTTTCTAGTCTATTCCCCGCCCCTTTTCGTTCGGCGCAGTGGGGGAAGAGCACATGGCGGATAGACAGCAGGTGCGTGCTAATTGTAGCAACGAGGAGGAGGAGGAGGAGGAAAGGCCGGAGCCTGAAACGTCCCGATCCAGAAGGAGATGTAAGGACTCAAATATGTCCTTTGGGGAGATGTTGGAGATGGTGGACATCCTAAAGAAGGCCGACTATGATGGAAAGTATGGGCCTTACCCCAACCACAATCTCAGAAAGGCCAAGATCATGGCGAAAGTGGTCAGGAGTCTGCACCGGAAATTCGGGGTACGACGATCGAAAGATCAGCTCAGGAAGCGGTGGTCGGACCTGAAATTACGAGAACATGAGCAGTACAGAAAGATCCGGAAAGTGCTGCAAAAAAGTAAGTAGTTGTGCTGTGTTCCTATTGTTTTTGTGTTTATTACGTTCGTGCTGCTCCATGTGCTTTTAGGAACTGTTGTACAGTTTAAAATGGCAACTTTCATGTTCATGGGCACATTATTCGTTCGGATCAATCATTTTTCGTTCCAAATATAAAATAACATTGTTTAGCCCATATGCATTGGCCACCATTTTGACGCCCTATACTTGTCTTAAAAGAATTGGGTTGTGTAGATGGCTTTGTTACTAGAATGAAATGCAAACTAGATTCTGTGTAAGGAGAGGACACTCAGCAGCTGTTTTCACATCTGGACACTGGAGCACTAGTGTGGGACAAAAGAACACCCTTTTTATTAGGGGGGCCACACAGGTGCTCCAGTGTATACTATAGGGGGGTCTCCATCTGTGAAGCTTGTACAAAACAGGTAAAGTATTGCAGGTTGACAAAGGGCATTAAAAAAGCAACATGTTGGAACTCTGCTAAAATAGATAATTGTACCCCACTTCCAAGCAATGTTTCATCTTTATAGTTCTGACATTAAATATCTGTGTGCTAATTATACCATTTTGTTTGACATAGGGGAGAAAAGACTCGGAGGACACCCCTCATCTGAGGAGACCAGAGCCCCCCCCCCCCCCCCCCCTCTGGAAGAAGGTGAAATCCTCCCAACACAAGCTGAGCAGGAGGAAGAAGACGTGGTGGAACTAGTCACCACAACAGGTGAGTGTCTGCAACCACAGGCTCAGATAAGAGATGGATGGCAGCATTTTTTTTAAACCAAATTTATTTTGGGGTTCCTCTCTTTTTAGGTGATCGTGAGGTTGTGGATGAAGATCCTTTCACATCCGAAAGTGCCCAGATCCTGATTGGGGAGATCATGGGGTGTAATTTACAATTGGAAATCATCAAGCAAAACATCAATGATGTTATTCCAAAATATAAAAACATCATTGATGTTTTGGGGCGAGTTTAAAACCCCTCAAAATCACTTTCTTCTTTTGTGTGCTACAATGTGCTAAATGTTTTTGTGATTTTTCCAAAAGCCAAATTTGGAGGATGCACACAGTGTGTCAACATGTGCTATCTGCCATCACGGGAGATCAATGGACACGTTTTGGGGGTGCAACCCCTTCCTCAATAATAAAGTAGCTGAGAGGAAGGGCTTGCTCCCCCAAAACACATCCCTTGATACCCCGTGATGGCAGCTAGCACATGTTGACATTGTGAAATTTGTGTGCATCTTCCAAATTTGGCTTTTCCAGGGGTGATTTCCCCCCATCTGAACGCAATATCAAACACAGTTCCTAAATACTCTTGTCTGATATTGCCTTCAAGTTCTACCAAATTTTATGAGAAAATGGGGGTTATTTCCTAAGGGCAAATCCACTTTGCACTACAAGTGCAGTTTCAGTGCAGTTGCAAGTGCACTTGTAGCGAAATGTGTTTTTGCATTTAGTAAATAACACACAACAGTGCTTTGTATAAGGTTACACAATCACGCCATTTTCTGCACTCAACACATTTCTGTCAGGGTCAGCTCAAACAAACACAAGCAGTAAATGTCCATAAAGATTTTTTTTTTTTTTTATTTGAAAAAGGCTTCACATATTGTCTGGCATATTGATAGCCCCCCTACCCGCAAAGAACTCCAGGTAGCGTAACCGGACATCACGGGCACTCAGGGAGGGCAAGCCAGGACGGCCACTTTCAAGCGCCGTCAGTGTGGTTTGATGTAGGATTCCGGCCTCAGGCCCAACTGAGCCAGCATAGTTGGCCAAATGTTTCCGTAAAAAGTTATGGAGAACACAGCACGCAAGTATTATATGGTTCAGTTTATACTTCGCCATGTGGATAGGTGTCAGAAATAGGCGGAACCGGCTGGCCAGGATTCCAAATGTGTTCTCCACCACTCTTCGGGCTCTGGCCAGCCGGTAATTAAAAACCCTCTGTTCCGGGGTGAGGGTCCTCATCGGGAATGGCCGAATCAGGTGGTCCCCCAGCGCAAATGCTTCATCAGCAACGAACACAAATGGGAGTCCTTCCACATTGTCCTCTGGAGCTGGAAAGTCCAAGCTGCCATTCTGGAGATGCCTGTAGAACTCCGTCTGGGCGATGACTCCACCATCGGACATCCGGCCATTCTTCCCCACGTCCACATACAGGAAGTTGTAATTAGCCGACACCACCGCCAACATCACTATACTATTGAACCCCTTATAGTTGAAATAGTACGACCCCGAGTTGGGTGGTGGGACGATGTGGGCGTGTTTCCCATCAATTGCCCCTCCGCAGTTAGGAAAGTCCCACCGCTGGGCAAAGTGGGAGGCCACAGTCTGCCATTCCTGTGGGATGGAAGGAAACTGTTGAGGAAAAAACAAACATTACTATTTTTACTCTGAAACATGGCAAGCAGATTAGACACAAACATTATGGGGCAACCTCCAGATAGCATTTAGTAAGGGGAATTTAACAAGGCCAAAGTATAAGGTACACCTATCATATTCCCCCTCCCCCCCTCTCATGGGCCATTTCTAACATTATAGGGGGGGTGTGTAAATCTTGGACAGGTAACCCTCTTCACTTCATTGAGAGCTGAATGCCTAAATAATGGGTATTACTTGGAACAGCCCCTCCTTAGTTACACTATTGGCAGCCCACTGGACAGGTAAGAAGTGTCATAATACAAAGATATAAATACACACTGTACACATTTGAGGACATTTGGACATTCTGCTATTACCTATCAAGATAATAATAGGATACTAAAACTTTAAACAGTACCATTGGAAAGTATACAGGCAGGCCCTTGCACTACATGCTTTGGGGAACTCATCCATAAATCTCACCAGTAAAGAGATGGGTATAGTGTGTATGGGTTTGGCAAAGTCAGCAGATAGATGATTGAGGATAGATAGAGAATTGGGATCAGCTGACCTAGCAGTTGGGGGTTGGGAGGGTTACTAAAAATTATTTGGGGACACCACAAAAAAAAGCCTCTGGCACTCTGCCTGAGTTTAAATCAAAAATAACATTTCCAAACATTTTAGGGGGTATTTGGGGTAAAGCACTACTATGGAGCTGATAAAATACATTGTTAAGTGACTACATGAGGTGAATATAGGGCAGGAGACACCATGCTGGGGAGGTTATTGAAGGGCAAATATGTATGAAGGACCTAAAATAATAATTACATAAAAATCCAGCATGCATGAGGACAAAGGGGTCATTCACAGCATATTACAATCATGGTAATTAGAGAATGAGGAAAGAAATACAATATATTATCAAACATTCAATACAATAAAATGTGATATTAAAGGATAAAAATCTTACCTTCATATACTCCGTCTGCAGGACCTGTATGATGGCAGAACAGGTCTCTGGGATAATGATACCCAGAGCCTGGGGGGAGATGCCTGTCGAGAACTTCAAGTCCTGCAGACTTTTCCCTGTGGCCAAATACCGCAAGGTAGTGACCAACCTCTGCTCCGGAGTGATGGCTTGCCTCATGCAGGTATCCTGCCTGCTGATATAGGGGGTCAGCGAAGCCAACAAACGGTGAAACACGGGGTCCGTCATCCTGAGAAAGTTCCTGAAATCATCAGGATTATTCTCACGGATCTCACGGAGCAAAGGCATATGAGAGAACTGGTCACGCTGTAGCAACCAATTCTTGGTCCATGAACTCCTCCCCACCCTGTTCATGGACTGGATTTGTGTCAAGGTCAGGACCCCAACACCGAGCCCCCGCACAGCACGAACTCTACGAGGAGTACGCATACGAAACATGGCTAGAAAACGGTCAGCTGCTCAGAACGAAGTAACAGAACGCACTGAAGAACAGCAAGGCCTGTGAAGAGCGACCTGAAAAACAGCAATGAGCAGGCAAGATCACACAGGAAACTCCGATACGAACTGACTGCACGCACTGAAGAGCAGATACAAACCCACAAGCACAAACTGAACGGCAGAAAACGATCTGAAAGCCACGAGTCTGAAAAAGCGCGAATCGTCTCTCACCAAACTTTTACTAACACGAGATTAGCAAAAGGAGCCCAAAGGGTGCCGCGCTTGGTTCTGAACCGGCCTTTTCTAGTCTCGTCGTACGTGGTGTACGTGACCGCGTGGTTGGCGATCGGAAATTCCGACAACTTTGTGCGACCGTGTGTAGGCAAAACAAGTTTGAGCCAACATCCATCGGAAAAAATCCTAGGATTTTGTTGTCGGAATGTCCGAACAAAGTCCGACCGTGTGTACGCCCTATTAGAGTTTCTACAGAACGGTATAGACAAAGGACTAAGCCTTAGCAAATTAAAGAGTCAAGTCTCAGCACTTTCGTTTTACCAGGAAAAAAGATTAGCATCTAATCCATGGATAATCAGACTCTTTAGATCTGTGAGCAGACAGAGACCGATACGCAGTACAGTCTTTCCAAAGTGGGATCTGTCATTAATGCTGCGAACTATGACAGCAGACCCCTTTGAACCATTAGATAATTGCAGCCTGAAGATGCTGACTCTTAAAGCAGTCTTTTTGGTAGCAATTACTACAGCCAAAAGGGTCTGTGAGATAGAGGCCCTATCAATCAGACCCCCCTTTTTTCAGATTTTTGGATCGCATAATCTTTAAAATGGATCTGGGATTTCTGCCTAAAGTGGCCTCAAAATTCCACAGAAACCAAGAAATTGTGTTACCTTCGTTTTGTCCGAATCCTTTAAGGAACAAGAGGTAAAGTTTCATAATTTAGACGTCAGGAGATGCATTTTACATTATTTAGAGGTAACAAAAAACTATTAGGAAGACAGATTCCTTATTTATTTTAAATTCTGGAGTGAAGAAAGGACACAAGGCATCAAAACACACCATAGCCAGATGGCTAAGAGAAGCCATTGAACAGGCTTATAAGTTAGGAGGCATGCAGATCCCAGAGGGTATCAGGGTACACTCCACAAGGTCAATGGCAGCGTCGCAGGCAGAGAGAGCTGGGGCAACGCCGGAACAGATTTGTAAAGCGGCAACCTGGTCCAGCTTTGCCACCTTTGTAAGACACTATAGAGTGGGTCTTTGGTCGACTAAAGATCAGACCTTTGGATGCAAGGTCTTACAAGCCGTGGTCCCGCCCTAGGGGTAAGTGCTCGTTTATCCTCTCAGATGGCTGTCCTGAAAGACGATTAGAGGAAAAACAAAGTTACTTACTTGGTAACGTTCTTTCCCGGAGTCTTTCAGGACAGCCGGGTACCCACCCAAATGTTTATTAAGACATGAGTTTCCTTGCATTAGCACTGTCATGATGACTTTATATTGAATTTGTAATTTTTTCCAATACACAGTTTGTAAACAAAATTTGTATCCACTTTACAGCAGTTTTTTTCATCTTTGGGCAGGATGTGGACAGCTATGTAGACATTGGCAGGCAATGTTCCTTAAAACTCTGCAATCTGAGAGGGTCAGTCAGGCTGGGAGTCTGAGATGCCAGAAACTGCACACTACAGCAAGCAGTGAATATTTAAATATGTCCCTGCTCACTGAAAAATAAACTACAGAAGGAAAGTTATAAGACCAGTAGTCAAGCAGATCAAAAGGTGCATAACAGCCACTTGTCTTATAAAATGAAAATAAGGCGGACATAACCTTTTTTTAGAATGACTGCAGCATAGATTTTTGAGTAGGAGGACAACTGTATTTACAAAAAAGACATTTACTTAAAGTGTCATTAAGCCCACATTATTAAAAACAATCAATACATGCTGTATTACACGCTGTTCATACTCACGCAGTCACTATGGGATTCCCTTTTTGTATTTTGCAAAAAACTTGGTTGATCCTGCTGTTCTCCACCTCCCCCTTCTATCTATGTCCCCACTGCAGTTGGGGATTTTGCAGAGCAGTGTTGGCAGCTATTGCACATGCTCAGTTTTCAGCATATTTTCCACCCCGAGCATTTCTTCCTGTCATGAGCTCCTGCTATTTACTAGCAGTTTTCTTCAGTGCACAGAGGCTGCTCAGCTGTCAGTTAATTACTAGCCACTCATAGTTTCCATAGTGACTCACATGGTTACCATTACCTGCCTCATTAGTCCAGCCTACAGCCAGACACTTTTGGCTTTTTAAACAGCTTTGCTCATTCCCTCCGTGCCCTCGCATGGTCAACATCTCCAGTGTGTTCCTGTGTATAACTTGGCCTGCGCTGACTTCTCTTCTTATTCCTGCTACTGATTTTTGGCTCCTGACAATGCTGACTTCTGGTTCCCTAAACCTGGCTCTTCTGATTACCCGTCTCCTTGTTTTGATTAAGTTTTTGTTGTTATTTGTTTGATTAAGTAACTGTTGTTATTTTTGCTATGATTTTAACTGCATTTTATGTCTCCGCATGGATCAGTTTGCCATAGTGTTACAGAGGCTCCTGATTCAAACTGCTCATCTCAGAGAATACCAACCAGTCGTTTGGCTAATAGAAATGTGAATGCACAAAGAAGTTTGGCTAATAGGAATGTGCACGTGCGCATGAATCTCCGCAGAATGGCTATCAGGAATGCGCAAATGGGCAAACGCACGAACGGCATGTACACGATGTATGTTGGCACTACACAGACTATTTAAGGATGCTTCTGCCTGTGCTCTAATGCTGACTGGTCTTCAACTGTTTCCCTTGTACCTCCAGTGTGTTCCCTTGGTTGCTAACCTGAATTACTACTGACTTGATCTCGGATCCCGCTTCTGTCTTGTAGCTAGTTCTTGACCTGGCTCGTTCCTGACTTTGGCTCTGCTCCTGATTTGGTACTTCTTTGTCTACCTGTTGATGACCTTGGCTAATCCTATGACCACGCTTCTGTCTCTGATCCTGGCTTACACCCCTGTTCAAGCGTTTGTCCGGCTGTCTGCTGCTGCAGTTCTGCACACTGCTGAATTTTCCTGCTGCAAGTCTGCTGAGAGCTCTGACCAGCCACATGCCCTGGCCCTGCAGCACAAGTGGAGTTCTTCCTTAACCTCAGCTGAACTACTGTGCACGGCTGCTGTTCCTGATCTGATGGTTCTCCTGCTGCCTTGGAATAGCATCGCCTGCTGCAAGTTCCCCGATCTACATCTGCAATCACTTATGTTCTGCCTGTCCCTTGGTGCCCTCTGTTTCACTCCCAGTGGGGCCTGGGCTGGAGATACAAGAGAAGCCAACCTCGTCATTTCAGTCTCCTTAGGTATGTGACAGCTCATCTGGATCCTCCCACTCCAGCTGCTCCAGTACAACCAGTGTTGCAAGACATCCCTGCTGCTGCTCCAGTCTCCGTACAGGCAGTCGGCTCAAATACTACCTCTGTAAGAGGTATGACAGGTTTTGCTCTGCTTCCTCAGCGTTTTGGGAGTGATCCAGCTCACTGCAGAGGTTTTCTTAACCAGGCTGGAATATATTTTGAGATGCTGCCCCAGGCGTTCCCTACGGACAGAAGCAAAGTAGACTTCATTATTTCTTTCTTTTCTGACAGAGCTTTGGCTTGGGCAAACCCTCTATGGGAGACACAAAAACCCATTGTCTGGAATTACCCTGAGTTTGTGGTTTCCTTTAATAGGGTATTTGATTTGCTCGCCCGCTCCATCTTTGTCGCCAAAGACCTCATGTCCATTAAACTGAATACAAGAACTGCTGCTGACTAGGTTTTTGAATTCCAGGTTGGTTGGAACAATAAGGCTGTTGTGGCTGCTTTTTTCCATGGTCTCTATGATAATATCAAAGATCGAGATATACCTAGGAATCTTGAGGAGCTGATCCTAATTGCCATTCTCATTGATACCAGACTCCGAGAGAGACCTTGCTTTAAGGGTTTCATGCGTTTTTCTGCTGAAGAGAGGGCCTTTAGGAGGAGGGAGAGATTGTGCCTTTATTGTGGCCAGGCAGGTCACCTATTGAAGTCTTGTCCTACCCATCTAAGAAAATGCCTGCACCTGAGGTCCTGTAGGGTCCTTAGGTGGCATCTTTGCATCCACAGCTATCCTGAAGAATAAGTCTCTAGTTCCAGTTACCCTTTCCTGGTGTTAGTTTTCCATCAATACCCAGGCGCTAATCAATTATGGGGCTGCAGGCTTGTTCATAGATTGTGCCTTTGTGTCGGGGCGCTCGATACCGCTGCAGTCTTGTGCCTCCCCACTTGCCATTAAAGCTATTGAAGGGAGACCTCTACAGCTCCACTTAGCATGGCTATAGGGGCTCTTCATCGTGAGATAATCCAATTCCAAGTCATTTCCTCACCTTATAAACCAGTTGTCATTGGTTATACTTGGTTACAGAGGCACAATCCCTCTTTTGATTGGTGCAGTGCCGAGGTTCTGTCATGGTCACACAATGCACTAATACATGTTTTCAGAAAGTGATTAAGGTCATGTGTACGTGTTCACTTTCTTCATTGCCAGAGGAATACGGTAAATTCAGTGATGTCTTTGACAAAGGTCAGGTCGGTATTTTGCCGCCACATCGGCCTTATGATTGCACAATTGACCTTCAACCTGGTGTCATTCCTCCTCGTGGCTGAGTTTATCCTTTGTCTGTCTCAGAGGATAAGGCTATGGAGGAGTATGTTGCAGATTCACTTTCCCGGAGGTTCATCCACAAATTCTCTTCTCCTGCCGGTGCTGGCTTTTTCTTTGTGAAAGAGAAAAGTGGTGAACTGAGACCCTGTATCAATTATAGGGGCGTCAATCGCATTACATTTAAGAATGCTTATCCGATTCCATTGATTACAGATTTATTTGGCCACCTCAAGGGAGCAACAGTCTTCACTAAGATCAATTTTGAGGATTAAGGAGGGAGACAAGGTGGACGTACCTGGGGTGAGCTCCTGCAGCCATAGAGCACACCCGGAGCGCTACACGTCCATCGGACCTGCACTGACCCCACCGGAGGCCCAGGGCATACATCAGACCGATGGGGTGCTGCCTGAGATCGCGGGCGCGCCGATTGTGGAGCTCCAGTCGCTTAAGAGGACAGGCCGTGGCTTGGGCCTACCACGGGGAGCGGCGGCCATCTTGCTTCACCCAGACGCTGTGCCGGCGTAGGCTCGGGCTGTTCCACCTGCCTTGAGACCGGCTGTCCTCCTCCTAGACCACTGGGGATATCCAGCCTGCCACCCGGGGCCCGCAATCCTCCCCGAGCTGCCCTACTAGACCAGCCAGAGGGACCTGGTAAGTGACGGGGGCCATCTTGCTACACCCGGCGGCCTCTCCGTCTCTCTCCTGGGCCCAATCCGTCCCCATTCACCCCCAGGAGCACCTTGGCCTGGCCAATCAAGCCCCCCAAGGGGATGTTGAAGAGGCATCCACCCCTATTTGGCTCCAGTTGCAGCCCTAGCCCCAGAGGCGCCGTGTGTGGGCCATCTTACTACACCCTGGCAGCCCCCCGTCTCCTCCTCTGAGCCTAATCTAAACTTCACTAACCCCCCGGGGGAATCCTGGCCTGGAGGATTGTGGCCCTCGACAAAGATACCCACAGGTATCTACCCTCATCAGTGCGCGGGCTGCAGACATGGCCCCGGAAACCACGAGAGGCGGCCATCTTGCTCCACCCAAGCTACTGTATCCTCAAACGCTCCTGATCTCCTCCACCCCTCTGAGCCTGGATCACTACCTGCACAGCCACAAGAGTAGCCCAGCAGGGTCAGTGCCCACCTGTGGTCCCCGTCCGCACAGCTCTGCAGAGAAGCGTGACCGACCATGTATGGCTAAAGAAATGAGCTGCTGAGCTCTGTGGCTGCCCGTAGCAGACAGGCTATACTTCAGTCATCACATATCCTTGAAAAGCATGTCCACGCACAGTTCTCGATTTACTGAGTTCACAGATCTACAACAGGGCACAATCCAGCGATACCTGCTCCGCACATCCCAACCCTATCTCCGCACTCCCAAAGACAAGATGGCGCCCACTCGAAACCCAGGGAAGGGCAAGCCTCCTCCCCCCCGCTCAGCTGGCGACAGACAGCAGCGAGGATCCAGATGACCCCCTGGTCCAGCGCTCAGACTTACCAGCTGTAGCATCCAGATCTGGGACCTCTATTGCCCCGCTTCCAGATGCAGGTCATGGGGCTGTGGTCCCTCAAATCTCAAGAGAATCGCCTAGATCAGAAGCCTCGGCCCTTCTGGAAGCCTTCCGAGCAGAGTTTGAGTCCTGGGTGGTCAAAATGGAGACCTCACTCCACAAGGTTCTCCAGGCCCTCCAACAGCAGGTCTCCACTAATCAGACCACAGTGTCCACCCTAACATTCAATCTGACCATGCAGCCCGCATCACATCCCTTGAGCGGGCCTCCAAGGAGCACTTACACCGTATACGACAACATCAACTACGCATAGAAGACGGAGAAAATAGGAGCCGCAGGAATAATATACGGCTGGAAGGCATACCAGAGGCCACGGCGGGTACAGACTTGAAACCTTCTGTCACTGCCATCCTCAACCAAGTCCTGGGAAGAAAGGCTTCGTCCCCTATTGAACTAGACCGGTTGCACAGAGTGGGGGGACCGAGGAGGGACCATAGTGACCGCCCACGCGATGACCTCTGCAGGGTTCACTATTTCACCCTTAAAGAAGAACTTATGTGCAAGGCATGGCGTTTGGGTCCCGTGGACTTTGATAGTTCTGCTATCCACCTATACCCAGACCTCTCTCGTAACACTCTCCACATGCGCCGCATGGTCCGCCCACTGCTAGACCTGATACGTCAAGCCGGAGCAACCTACACATGGGGACACCCCTTCAGTATTAAGGTGACCAGGGCTGAGCATAAATTTGCCCTCGCCAACCCGGATCAACTCCCAGCCTTTTTCAGCTTTCTGGAGCAAGAGCCAACTGATGTACCGAACTGGCTGGACCCGCCAGACGACAATGCCTGGGTGCAAACACATGACATTCTCCCACAACGACGCAGGCACCCGAGGTACGGATCACATTCTATTGACCCTAGACCACGTCATCCTACCTCTCCAGAAGATTAAGGTAACTCTTAAAAGTTGCTTGAAGCCATTTAAATGCTCCCCATATGCCTAGCACCATCCCAGTACACTACGCATCTCTTGTCTCCTGGACAGGTCGATGTTTGTAACCCCCCCATAAGTCTTTTTTGGGGGGGGTTTCTTTTCTTTTTACATTTCTCCTCATCTGTTCCACCTGATTACAGCCGGATATGTTACGATGGGAGACAAGATGGCCTGATACGTACTCTAATGCCTCAGGACAGATGGTGCACCAAATTAGTGGGCCTTCCCCCTTCCCTTTGCTGGTGTGTTGTACCTAGCTGGGGTTAGGGAGAGGCTACTGGACTTCAAATTTCTAATGTGTGTTTTAGATATGCAATTGTTGAGCTTCTAGAATATTTTACCGCACTGGTCTAAACTCTATGTGTTTAGCGGAAATGTCCCACCTGGATACGGGTGGAGGGGCCGACCAATGGACTGAGTGGACGGTCTCTTGCCACTATCCACGTGGGCTCCTATAGCTCTCTGTATACGGTTTCACATACACCGACTAGTCTCACTTTAAAATGTTATTACACATTGTTACTGTTTTCATTGTTACTACACGGATTTGTTTCCGGGGCCCCCTGTTGGAGTCTGTGGATAGTATGTGTTGAAAATGTTTGCTTCCCTCCCATGATATTATCTCACGGATTGATATCTCCTCTGTGGGGGAGAGGGGGTGGGCTTGGGTGGAGCTATTTGCCCACGCAGGCCACCACCCTCCTTCACAGATGATCTGATGTGTGTTCTGCTGTTTAAATGTCTTGTTACACTGATGTGCCTAAGTTAAGCTATATGTGCCTGTTATGCTACTGGGCTTACGGCTCAGATTCTCCACCTCAACCCCCCACCCCCCAATAGGCCGGGCATGAACTGTGCCTTCTTACGTGATTTCTCATGTGGTGTCCCATTTCAGTGGACCCCTTAGACTTGTTAGGCTCCTTATTTAGGTGTCCTCCCTACCTAGTTTTTGTCCTGGTATATCTTTTCCACCTTATAAGTTCCCCCTCCCCCCACTCCTCCTTCCCCCTCTACTGTCTATAATGTGACTTTTTTTTTCTCATTCCACTATGGCCCACACAGTACTATCTCGTCCTCTGAAGCCTGAAATCTTGCTCCTACACTGTAAATGGCCTCAATATTGCATCCAAGAGAGGGCAAATTCTCTACCAGATGCATAAACAACAGGTCAATGTGTTACTATTACAGGAAACTCATTTCCACACAAATTCCACCCCTTCCTGCTCCAACAGATACTTTAACAGATGGTTCCACAGTACAAATCCTTCTCAGAAAACCAAAGGCGTTTCTATTGCCTTCCACAAAACACTTCCGATTGACCTGATAGACCAGCTCTCGGACCCCCAGGGAAGGTATGTGTTCGTAAAGTTATCCTTATGGGGCACAAAATTTACTATTGCCAACCTTTACCTTCCAAACACTAATCAAATATCATCTGCTCTGCCGTACATGAGGATTTTGTCAGAATTTGCAGAAGGTAAACTAATCATAGGCGGGGATTTTAACGCTCCCCTGGATCCACTCTTAGACTCATCAACCTCTCGCTCATCCATTTCCTTTACTAAGCTAAGGGCATTCAAACTGGCTATTTATGACCTCCATTTAATCGACATTTGGTGGGTTCTGTTTCCAACAAATCACAACTATACCCACTTCTCACAGGTCCACCACTCTTAAAGTCGTATTGACTACTTCCTTCTTGATCATAGCTGCTTGGATTGGTCACCTGAATGTGAGATAGACTCAATGGTCTGGTCTGACCACTCACCTATCTATCTGACACTATCGATCCCTTCCACACCGGTAAGGGAATGGACATGGAGGCTGAATGATTCCCTTCTTATGAACCCTGACTGTTCCCACAAGATTTCAGAAACCATTTCTAATTTTTTAACATATCATGCCTCGGACACTACCTCGCCACTCTTACAAGCACTTAAAGCTGTCCTGCGAGGTATCTTTATCCAGATGGGGACTTGCATGAAAAAGGCTCGATCAGCTGCAATAACCTCAGCAATTCAAAAGCTTCGAGACCTTGAGACCCATCATAAACGAGCCCCAACAGTGGTGACTCTTACAGAGGTCTCAACGGCTCGATCCAAACTCAAGGACCTGTATGAGGCCTTAGCTCGTACCTATGCAGAGAGACTTGCCTTACATCAGTACCGATTCCAGGATAAATGCGGTAGACCGTTAGCTCGCACCCTTCACCCAAACACGTCTTCCACATTCATACCCCATTTTCGGGCCCCTTCTGGAGAAATGCTTAGCGAGCCCTCCGAGATATCACAAACATTCCGAGATTTCTACCAAACACTATACAATCTACCGCCTGGCGTTTCTTCTAGCCCAACCCTTACCCCTGAGCCTGATAGACAGTCTTATATTGAGAAAACGGAGCTCCCTACTTTGGATGGCGATACTATAGAAGAGCTGGAGCAATTAATTACAGCGGATGAGGTAATAGGAGCGATATCGGCCACCCCGTCTGGTAGAAGCCCGGGTCCCGACGGTTTCACCCCTAAATTTTACAAAACATTTGCTCCCCCTACTGACCCCTTCTTGGCAAAGGTGTTCAACCCCCTATCGGAAGGCTCAGCGTTTCCTCCACAAACACTCAAAGCCCACATTATCATTATCCCAAAACCAGATAAGGACCCTACTATGTGCGCTAATTATAGGCCCATATCGTTAATTGGAGTTGACTTGAAAATATATGCCAAAATCTTAGCCACTAGACTGCAGCCGCTGCTCCGCCGCCTCATACACCTGGACCAGGTGGGTTTTGTAAGTGGTCGCGAGGCAAGGGATAACACCCTGAAAGCCCTGCTTTTTACCCACTATGCCCGCACCCATGATGTCCCTCTATGCCTTTTGATGATCGATGGTGAAAAAGCATTTGACCGGGTCGACTGGCAATTCCTCCAGATGTCCCTGAAGCAGATAGGTCTGGGCCCCAAAATGCTATCCCAAATTATGTCCCTTTATTCCTCTCCCTCTGCTAGAATTCAGGTGAATGGTTCATTGTCACCTACATTTTCCATCCATAACGGGACACGACAAGGCTGTCCTCTATCTCCCCTTCTCTATGTCCTGGTCATGGAACACCTGGCAATTGCCTTGCGCAATAACCCTAACATCTCAGGTGTATCGATAGGTCCCACTCATTCCAAACTGGCTCTCTTTGCAGATGACCTGTTATGTTTGTAACCCAACCCCATCTATCCTTACCACATATAATGCGGGAATTCATGAGGTTTGGGAAGCTGAGCAATTTCAAAGTGAACCATACTAAGTCAGAAATCCTGAACATCTCACTGTCCCAGGAGGCCCTCCGCCAAATCTCCACTAAGTATCCTTTTAAAACGGGTTCCACTTCCACCTGTTACCTCAGAATTCAAATACCCACAGAACCCACAGAACCAAGACGGATCTCTCAAATTACACGAAGAAACACGTATCGTTGCTAGGCAGGGTGAATGTCCTAAAAATGGACGTCCTTCCTTCGGTTTCTCTATTTGTTTCAGACAATTCCCATTTCCATACCCTCCTGGTTCTTTAAGAAGCTCCGCCAACTATTCTCCTCCTTTATCTGGGGAGGGGCTCATCCTCGGATACGCTATGAGACTCTCTCGCTCACCAAGATTCGTGGCGGAGCTGGAGCTCCAGATGCCTCTATATACTATAGGGCAGCAGTACTCACACGTATACTTAATTGGTTCCATCATTCCTCCACCAAATTATGGGTACAAATAGAAAGTCATATCAATTTGATAGATCTCTGCGCCTTACTGTGGACGCCTACCGAATTCCTGAAAGGAGGGATACCCCTGAGCGACTTCACACGACAAACCATACAAATTTGGACCCAAATTAATTCCTCCAAGACCCTATCTTCTCTGAAAGGACCCATGACTCCACTGTTTGGGACCCCGACTTTTCCACCGGCCCTACAGGGAGCGAGTTTTGGACCTTGGTGTAAGGAGGACCACAGACGACTTGCCCAAGTCCTGCGATCAGACTCTTCTCTGATTCATGATATCCCCTCCGGCCCATCTTCCTATACCTCAACACATTGACTGCAGAGGCAACAGGTGATATCCTTCATTCGCACCTTCCCATCCCTGCCTGATATACTTACTGATTTAACAGACTTGGAGAGCATGCTGCTCCAGACCGCCCCCCCTACACATGTGGCCTCTCAACTATACTCTCTCATACATATGGTTTATAATCCTGACCTCCCCCCATACACACAGGCCTGGCAGGAAGATTTGGGGCACTCCATTTCACCTGTAGACTGGCAAAAGAGCTTCATTCTGACTCACAAAATATCCTTAGCCTCTAAAGCCCAAGAAAAAGGATTCAAGTTGTTGACCCGTTGTTACAGATGCCCCTCGACTTTGCACTGGATAAACCCGGCACTCCTGGATACTTGCTGGCATTGCCTGTCATCCAAGGGAACCTTACTCCACATTTGGTGGGAATGCCCCCCTGTCCGGAGGTTCTGGCAGAAGATCCTCGACTTGTACTGCAGACTCATGACGACCTCAATCACACCCTCTCCTGAGGTAGTTCTGCAATCATTGCTCCCTGGACTGCTTAAATCGGTCAAAGAAGAAGTTTTGCGCCACTTTGTGGCGGCTGCTAGAGCGGTTCTCCCCAGACATTGGAAGTCGACGAGCATGCCTTCCCTGGGGGGTTGGGCAATTGAAGTGGACCAAATTAATAGATTGGAATGAATGTTGTCGCAGGAAACGGGTAAAGAGGAGCAATTCTCCAAGACCTGGACCTCATGGTCTATGTTTTGCTACTCCTCAGAATTTATTCCATGGGCCTCAGAGGACTCCACCGATGCACCTGTGTAGCCAGAGTGGAATGTTATAGTAGGTGAGGTTGAAAAAAGACACAAGTCCATCAAGTCCAACCTATGTGTGTGATTAAAATGTCTCTCTCTTAATTTCTACATTCCTTATTGCCTTGACCCCACTATCCCCACTCTCTATCTTTTTCTCCTTTCCCTTTAAATGTTAGTGTTACACGATCATATAAAAATCAAAAAGTCGCGCTAAAAGCTAAAAGGTGACAACAGGCAAATGCCTAGAAAACCTCATAGGAATATGAGGGTGAATAGTAATCACTAAGTGTATAAGTATAATAGGAGTGCTAAGCAATGCACATACACACTGTGATAATAAACAAAGCTAAAAATACTGTTAAATAAATGGGACACAGATATTGTAAACTATGTCCATGTGGAAAAATCAATATTGAATGACCCAATCAATGACAGGTGAGTATCTCAAAATATCTATAGGAATAATATTGTGACAAATCTGTAACCATGAAAACTAAATCATAATTGATATAGGAAAATAATAAAAAAATTAAAAGAAAATAAACCCAAACAAATCTATAGCTCAACAAAAACAGTATTGATAAAAGTCCATCCGTGTTAAATTAACATGCATGAAAAATGGCTTGTCTCCAAGTGCTCTGTGAAATATTGTAACAAGATCTTGCTGTGGTGAAAAAATAGAGTGCGTAGACAGACCTCCACCTCTTGGAAAAATTGCTGCCTCTTACCAGATAGAAATGGTCTCTTAATTACAGGAGACCCAGGGGGCGGATGGCTGCAACCCCAGCCAGGGATCTTTAAAGTAGGCACTCAGCGTCCAAATCCAGGGACTCTCTCCAAACAGCCTCAGCAAATAGGGAAATGTCACCATGTAAAAAACAAAGTGCTCCACATAGCATAAAAACCAGCGATTTATTGAATAAAAGATAAAGGTTGCACTTACAGAAACAATGTAGTTTAAAACATGTGATAAAAAGCCGGCCGGCTCCAAGGTAACCCGTGTCTTCCGGGTGTGTGGATCACGGTGTCGTCGGGACGTAGCTCCTCCTCCCTACGACGTTTCGTCACAACAGGACGTTGTCACGGGATGTGAGCAGCGTCCCGACGCACCGCTTATATAGACACATCAGCAACATCTCATTGCCACAACAGAATAAAAGCGCCATCTTGTCTAAGGGAAACAGTATGGGCAAAGACAAAACGTTACCTTAGTGATGGATATTTGGGGCAAAAAGCAAATATATAGAACGTCTTTATCCAAACTATCAGAACCAAACATATATGGCCAAAAAATTGCAGGATTAATGCTGCAACAGATTGGTGGGTTGAAACAATAATTAAAGGGCTGCATGTATAAATAAGTAATATCTATTACGTGCACATGTTTCTGTAACGGAAACAGGTGCACTACAATTCATAATTTTGACCTCAAATATGAAGAAAAAATATATTAAAAAAGTATGATATATATTATATTGAGAAATAAAATGAAATAAAAAGTAAAAGAATGGGTCAAAACCTAAGCAAAAAAAAAAAAATTTTAATTTTCTTTCCCTTTTCTTTCTTTTCCCCTTTTCCTTTTCCCTTTCCTTCCCTTCATAAAATTAGGAAACCGTTTCCCTGAAATGAGAGGGCACTCCAAAAACAGCAAATCAAAAACTCAACATATAACATTAAAGACTGACTCATTGCACTTTTTAAAAAAAAGGAAAATAAAGTAATAAAAAGAAACTAATGGTGACAAAAAACCTTTTCCCTAAGAGTTGTCTATAAAGGCGTTAACATCTACATCGATGTTAAGACCAAAGGGGGTATAGGACTTCAATTTATGAACCCAGGCCATCTCTAATTTAGAGATGCTACGTACCAGGACACTCCCCCCTCCAATGGGGCTTAAACTTGTCTATCCCCAAAAAAATAGTACCTGTGGGGTCTCGACGGTGAGCTGTCAGGTAATGTTTTGACACAGAGTGTTTTGTGAACCCTCTCCTGATATTATTAATATGCTCGTTTAATCTCACCTGCAGGGGTCTTTTAGTACGGCCCACATACTGCAGGCCACACGGGCACTGCAGCAAGTAAACTACTCCCGTGGTAGAGCATGTAATGAAGGGCTCAATGGTGTAGGACTTGCGTGTACACGTGGAAATAAAATTCATCGTTCTTCTACTCCTACATCCATTCAGCGAACAAACTTGACATCTCCTACATTGGAAATATCCTGTCAGCTCAGAAAAGAAACTAGGCCTCGAAATTGGGGGATCAAAAATATTGGGTGCCACTTTGTCCTTAAGTGAAGGTGCCCCCCTGAACACCACCTGCGGTTTGACTGGCAACATAGATGCCAGCACCCTATCATTTCTGAGGACATGCCAATATTTATTAATAATGCGTTTAACCCTAAAATGTTGGCAGGAATAATCAGTGATAAAAGGGCAACGAAATGAAGCGTCCACCGGATCCCTAACTCGCTCCACGAGTAGATCCTTACGGTCCACTTTCTCAACCTGATCCAATGTACTAGCCACAAAATCTGGGGAATAACCCTTGGCGACAAACCTCTGAGTCAGGATTTGTGCCTGATTCCGAAAGGTGGCAACGTCTGTGCAGTTCCGCTTAAGCCGAAGGAACTGGCTCTTAGGCACAGATTTGAGCCATGAAGCATGGTGGCAGCTGTCATGGGGGATAAAGGAGTTCCTATCGGTCGGTTTGAAATATGTAGAAGTGACAAACTGGTTGTTACTGATAGAAATGGTGAGATCTAAAAAGTTGATCTGTTCTGGACTAGTTTCATAGTTGAGCTGAATGCCCCTATCGTTGTTGTTAAATAGGCACATAAACTCAGATAGATCAGAGGCTATGCCATCCCACAGGAGGAGGATGTCGTCTATGTAACGAACCCACAAGACCACCTGAGGCCTTGGCTGGGCATAGACGACATCCTCCTCCCACCTGGCCATGAAAAGATTCGCCAGGCTAGGGGCGTATTTCGCCCCCATAGCAACCCCCCTATCTTGACAGTAATAATTCCCGTCAAACCAAAAGAAATTGTGCGTTGCCGCAAATTCCAACAATAACATAATGAATCGAATTTGTTCGTCCGGGAGATTGGACAATCGGTGGAGATGGTCCGATACGGCCTCCAAACCTAATTGGTGGGGGATAACCGTGTAAAGGGAGGTAACGTCAGCCGTTACCAGCAACATCCCTTCCCTCGGTACGTGGTTCGAGAGGAGGTTGATGACATCACGAGTATCTTTAACATAGGACCTCATGGTACGTACCAATGGTTGCAAATAAAAGTCTATGTATTTGCCCACCCGGGACGTGATGGAATCTATCCCACTGACTATGGGACGTCCCGGGGGGCAAACAAGACTCTTATGTATTTTTGGTAAATAGTAAATAACCGGTACCCTGGGTGCCCTGGGTATCAGAAAAGACTTTTCCTTACTATTCAAAATGCCGGAGCTGTGGCCTCTAGTAACCAGAACCTCCAACTCCATTTTATAAGTAGCGTTAGGATTAGATGGTAACCGAGTATAGGTCGTGTCATCACCTAAAATACGGTACATTTCCTGCATATAATCACTCTTATTCAGAATGACAATCCCACCCCCTTTATCCACAGGGCGGATGACGAGTTGTTTGTTATTACACAAAGACTCAATGCCAGACTGAATGTCCTTCTTATTCCTAACGAGTTTTACATTCATACCGTCCAATTCTTTTAAGGTCAAGTCTCTAAAGACTCTAAGAGAGGGAGAGAGATGACCAGGGGGGTTAAACAAAGACGCGTTGGACAAACCTGAGTGAGAAAAGCCATCATTCACAATTCTAGAGGGATTAGCGGAATTTGAAGCCATATACCTTTGGATATTAAGTTTTCTAACGTATTTGTGAATGTCCATATACGTTTGGAACTTATTGATGTTCCGGGGTGGGGCAAATTTTAAACCTTTGTCCAGAACCCTGATCTCAGAGTCAGTCAGGGCTTGTGAACTAAGGTTGAAAATTCCATTGCCATCTATGTCCTTGGTCTTTTTGGACTTAATGCGCCTCCCCCCTCTAGTTCCTCTCTTAGTTCTACCAGTCTTTTTATGCCCTGATTGGCCCTGGGAAAATCCCAGTTCTGATATCCAGGCTGATAAGACTGGTTGGTTTCAGTATCTTCAGTGAGACGAGGGGCATATTGCCTTCCAGAGCTGCCGTTGCCCTCCCTAATTTCAGGGGGTGGTTGGTGAAAATCCCCTTCTGGGTACCTCATCTCCCCCAGAGGTGCAAAACTATTTTGAACTGGTACATTATAATCAGTATTACAATTATCCTCATAATGAACTACAGGTTGTTCACCATAATGGTTGGGGCAGACGTATCCGGGGCCTCGAAGGTGGGGTGGGATAGACATACGCTGGTCTGGATGGCCTCCTTGTGGATGCCCATTATATGTGTAATAGTTGTAACTAGTGTTGTTTCTAGAAACACTACCACGCCCCCGTGCTGAAGGTGGGCCTCGCATGTTGCCTCTTCCCCGGCCACGTTGGAATCCTCGGTGTGGTGAACTATGTCTATATGGCTGTTGAGGCAAAGGTCCCTCCTGAGTGTATTGTGCACCCAACCCAGCTTGGCTGGAATGCGGATAAGGAATAGGAGAGCGTCTAACATTCATTTTTTGGGAGGGTGGTAATTGAGCCCTGCCCGGGAGCATGCGTGGCCCCTGGGACGGTGCCGCAACATAGTTATTCGCAACATATGGGCCCTTCTGAATGCTAGTCGTGGCCTGATTATCGACAGATGGAGTAATGTCCATCACTTGGGTGGCCTCCCCGTTTTGTTCGGCAAATAATTTCTTTTGCCATTCAAATACTAGGTGAGACTCATAGTCCGCTAAATCCCTATTAAATTTCTTCCTTTTTTTCATTTTTTGTTCTCTATCCTCTTTTTCAAAAAGTTTAAGCAAGCCTTTGGATCTGTCCAAATACTCTTCTCCCGTTTGGAAAGGGGTGAGTTTATCCTTAATCTGCTTAATTTCCTCATCGAGTCTAGCTAGTTTACTGGCCTTTCTTTCGAGTAGGAACCTCAGGAGACTGATACCCGCTTCATTAAAGTGTTTGTACCAGCCTTCTAAATCATTCTCTCCTTTCTGGGGGCCTACATCCCACCTAAGGCTTCGAGGTACCATATGTTTCTTAACGTAAGTTTCTAGAAAAGCGATATCCCATTGGGTATGAATCTCTGAAACAACCAAGTTTTTTAATCGTATAAACAGTCCCCCAATATCGCTGTCTCCATTCTTATAGGGTTCAAAGACACCTTCGGTATTAACCACCCTGGTGGCTCTGAACTCAAAAATATCCATAAGCAGGGTTTGAACAGTTGCGGCCAACCCAGTGAGGGCCAACTGTACAATAATATGAGTGCTAGCAGCAATAAAAAATACAGAAACTGGAAAGGTAAAAAACAAACAAATATTGTGCTTACACTAATTAGTATAAGCTGCGACTAAAAAGTAGTAAACCATAAATCATATAAAAATCAAAAAGTCGCGCTAAAAGCTAAAAGGTGACAACACCTAAATCATAATCTCTAGTTTCATCAGACCGGAATAGTGGCACACACAGAGCTTCCCCCTCAGAGAAAAAGTACTCAGCACAGCAACAAAAGCCCTAGCCTACTTGTAATGAGTGGGCACCGCTCGTTGAGTAGATAGTGGTGCTCACCTAACCTTAATAAACCAGGTTAGACGCTGTAGGTATACAGGCTTATATACCACACCAAATCAACCGAAGCTCACGAATTACCTAAACCATGAGACGGTTCGACACCAGTGTTATACGAATGCATATTTCTGTTTATGTGATATTGAATGACATATATGTATACTGTACAATTCTTCTATTCTAATTTTTCTGTCTCAATAAAATAAGATTGAATTAAGGAGGGAGACAAATGGAAAATTGCATTCAATACTAGGACTGGACACTATGAATACCTTGTGTAGAGCATCTCCCATTGGAGCCGCTGGTGAATCCTGCGCACATCCAGACACATCGAATTTCCATAGGCTCACTTGAGACAGGAAAACAGTCCAGCAACTTTGTTTTTTTTTATTTAGGGGTTAATAAACTTGAATGGGGATAGGGATATTATGGGATGTCCACTTGACTGGAAACTAACTATATACATTCCTCTTCCTCCAGCACATCACTTGCTTGCAGAAAAAACTCAGCTGGAACACTGTTTAAGGGATCTGGCAAGGCACTCAGCCAAATCAAGTAACAGCCCTTTACAAGCAAGGACTGCAGGCCCCTTTTTTTGTGTAGAGAAAATACCAGTGTCCAGCTGTATTTCTGTGGCTACTGATCCCAACATCACCTCTTCAGGCACTGCCAGCCCACCTGGCTGCAGCTGCCCCCTTCACTAGCCCTCCTGGCTACTTCCCACAGTCCTCCCAGACTGTCTCACTCACCAGCCACCCAGCTATCTTCTCCCTGGGGATCTCCTGGACATGCTTGGTGGCTCCTGCTGTCCTCACTTTTGCTCACGTGCCTCTGGATAGGACTTCTCCATGTGTTTTGAGAGGATCCCTCCAGCACCTGAGCCCCAGCCCTGAGGTGAACCCCCCCCCAGATTAGGGGGCTACCCTTAAAGGCCTCCGACAGCTTCGTCAACACTCCATCTCCAGCTTCCACCCGAACTCCACATTGCCCCTGTTGGCCTGACTCTGAGTATTTAAGAAGGGCCTACCCCCTGTCAGCCCATTTGCTGGGTATTGGCTGGGGCCCTCCTCAATACTCCAGGCAGCTCCTACTAACCTCCCTCCCATTCTTCTGGAAACTTCTCCAAGGTTCCAGCAAGTAGGGGGAGGTACCAGAGGTGCTGCCTGATGAGACATGCAGCCTCCCTGAATCACTCACCCTGAGCCAAATTTGAAACAGGCTGACAGCCATGCCTAAATTTACTGTGCTGGTCCTCATTTTGATTGACCATAAGAATCTCACATTTTTGTCTGAGGCAAAATACTCATCTCCCAGAAGGGCATGGTGGGCCCTTTTTCTGTCAAGCTTCAATTACATAGTCTCATTATTATCCGGAACGAAGAATATAAATGCTGATGCATTGTCGCAGCAGTTTTTCTACTCTTCCAAGATGGAGTCTGTTCCTACTGCTAATATTTGCACTAGTCTCACTTCACCTTTGGGTGAGAGTAATCTGGCCTTTCAGATCCATTATCCTACTGAAAAACCTCATAACCGCTGCCTTGTGTCCGAGAATCTCCACAATGCTTTGCTCCAGACCTATCATTCTCCTAAAGCAGCTGGGCACCCAGGGAAGAATCATCTCAAATGGTCTATGTCTCAATATTTCTGGTGGCCTAGTCTCCATGCTGAAGTAATCACCTTTGTAGCTGCTTGTCCCGTGTGTGCTCAGAATAAAACACCCGACACCTTCTTGTGGGACTCCTACCAAATCAGGGAGAAGGCCTGGCTGTCTTATTGGAACCTCTGACTCAGTGTTCCCTCACTAAAACTGGAGCCTTGGTATATTGGGCCTTTCCGCATAGTCCGTTAAATTAATTAGGTGGCCTACGTATTAGATCTTCCTTCCAACATGCGCATTTCCAACGCATTCCTTGTTTCCTTATTAAAACCTTTGGTGTGCAACAGCTATACCACCTCGGTACCACGCCCTCACCCGGTTCTGGTTGAAAACCATGAGGAATATGAGATACGATCTATCATTGACTCCTGTAGGTTTCATGGTTGCATACAATACCTTGTTCATTGGAGGGGTTTCAGTGTGGAGAAACGCTCTTGGGTCTTACCCTTGGATGTACATACTCCTGCCCTCCTCTGTGCTTTCCATAAATGTTTTCCCCTCAAGCCTGGTGCCCACCTGAGGGGGAGGGGTCATTGAGGAGGGAGTACAGTCAGACTGGGCTCCTGCTATTTACTAGCAGCTCTTTCTTCAGTGCACAGAGGCTGCTCAGCTGTCAGTTAATTACCAGCCACTCATTGTTTCCACAGTGACTCACATGGTTACCATTACTTGCCTCATTAGGCCAGCCTACAGCCAGCCCCTTTAGGCTATTTAAACAGCTTTTCCCATTCCCTCCACACCCTCGCATGGTCAACATCTCCAGTGTGCTCCTGTGTATGACTAGGCCTGGCTGACTTCTCTTCTGATTCTTGCTACCGACAACACTGACTTCTGGTTCCCTGAGCCTGACTTGTCTGATTACCCACTCTGGCTTCTGTTTTTGACTACGTTCCTGTTGCTATTTTTGCTATTACATTAAAGGTGTGATTTTAACTATTTTTTTCTGTCTCTGCCTGTTTTATGGTTCCTAACCCTATTACATCTGAGCAGCCCATGTGACTATAGAAACACATGTGGGCTTATACACAGTGGTAAATGATATCCCACTCCCTCTCTTCTCCCCCCTCCTCCTCCTCCATGCCCACTAAACTGCTAAACAGAACTCTGCCCACACAATGCGATGCCAAAATTAATAAAGATTTAATTTCAAAAATATATTTGTAAATGTGTATGACAATTAAAGTTTATTGTTGTTATTTATTTTTACTCTGTATCCCCAAGGCTGTTTTTTTTTTTAACACGTGACCAGCAACAGAGGACTAGAAGCTCTTCCTGCCACCATTTCCCTACAAACGGGCTGGGAAAGAACTGGGTCATGTGACAGCTGTATATTGATTAGAAAAAAGGAACTTGGATCATATTTTTCCATTAAAATAATTACAGTGCCATCAACATACAGAACTAGAACTACAGAACTAGAAAGGACCATGTTAATTAAGCAGTGTGTGTTTAGTATCACTTTAGGGTAAGTAAGGACCTTTACAAATATGTGTCAATACTTCTGCCCAAGTTTCAGCTTTAATCAAGTACTATTATAGTACTATCTTGTACATCCATTCTCGCTTCTTCACTAGGAACTGCATTGTTCCCTCCAAATTGTAAGAATTATGCGTGGTATAATTTAAGGAAATAAAGGGTTTCTATGTTTAACTGTACTTCCCAATGCATATATTCCTTCAATTCATAGAATACTGCCCATTGGTTAGTAATGAGCAGGAATAAGCAATCCTGGGTAAGTTCAGTTTCATCCTGGCCTTTTACAAAATTAAATAGACAGGATTTTCTGTGTTTAGGTGCAAAAAAAGGCAGCATGCTGTACTTTTTTTAAGCACTGCAATGGTTAAACTAGGCTCATTAAAATGCATATGTAGCAATATGGACTGCAATTGCAACAAACAGTTATTCCCTGCTAGGGATGAGCTTCGTGTTCGAGTCGAACCCATGTTCGACTCGAACATCGTCTGTTCGCCCGTTCGCCGAATTGCGAACGATATGGGCCGTTCGCGCCAAATTTGTGTGGCGCGTCTCGGCCCATAATTCACTGCGGCATCACAGTGCATTGCTGGCTGATGATTGGCCAAGCATGCACTATGACCCGCATGCTTGGCCAATCACAGCACCGTCTGAACAGAGAGCCGTAATTGGCCAAAGCCAAGGAGGCTTTGGCCAATTATGGCTCAGGGGATTTAGTACACGCCCCACACTATATAAGGCCGCCTGCACAGCGGCCCTGTGTAGTGTGTGTTCCGGCATTGAAAGAGATAGACAGAGAGACAGTGTCATTTGATTTGAGTTAGATAGATTAGGCAGAACAGTCAGTCAGTTAGCTGCACTTACAGTGTATTGTGTATATATATGCATCCCAGGTGTTGCATATATATATATATATATACACTGTATTCAGTTTAGCTAGATCCGTTCCTGTTATCTTCCTACTGACAGGCAGGCTTGTCTTGTTACAGTATTTACAGCTACCTGAAGAAAATTGCTGGTGTTCTTTTGATCCTATTAGTACCACAGTCAGGCAGCTAGACTATTTACAGTTAGTGCAGTGCGTCCTGCTCACAGTGTTCAGCTAAACCTACAAGTTAGTGCAGTGCGTCCTGCTCACAGTGTTCAGCTAAACCTACAAGTTAGTGGGGTGCGTCCTGCTCACTGTGTTCAGCTAAACCTACAAGTTAGTGCGGTGCGTCCACCTCACAGTGTTCAGCTAAACCTACAAGTTAGTGCGGTGCGTCCTGCTCACAGTGTTCAGCTAAAACTACAAGTTAGTGCTGTGCGTCCTGCTCACAGTGTTCAGCTAAACCTAAAAGTTAGTGTAGTGAGACCTCTGCACAGTGTTCATCTAAAGCTACAAGTTAGTGCAGTGCGGCCTGCTCACAGTGTTCAGCTAGATCCGTTCCTGTTATCTTCTTACTGACAGGCAGGCTTGTCTTGTTACAGTATTTACAGCTACCTGAAGAAAATTGCTGGTGTTCTTTTGATCCTATTAGTACCACAGTCAGGCAGCTAGACTATTTACAGTTAGTGCAGTGCGTCCTGCTCACAGTGTTCAGCTAAACCTACAAGTTAGTGGGGTACGTCCTGCTCACTGTGTTCAGCTAAACCTACAAGTTAGTGGGGTGCGTCCACCTCACAGTGTTCAGCTAAACCTACAAGTTAGTGCGGTGCGTCCTGCTCACAGTGTTCAGCTAAACCTACAAGTTAGTGTGGTGCGTCCTGCTCACAGTGTTCAGCTAAACCTACAAGTTAGTGCGGTGCGTCCTGCTCACAGTGTTCAGCTAAAACTACAAGTTAGTGTGGTGCGTCCACCTCACAGTGTTCAGCTAAACCTACAAGTTATTTTTTTGCGAGCTCTGCACAGTGTTCACCTAAAGTTACCTGTAGAAGGTTGGTGGTGTTTTCCTGATCCTATCACTACTGCAGGCAGCTAAAAAAGCTACAAGTTAGTTTTTTGCGAGCTCTGCACAGTGTTCAGCTAAAGCTACCTGTAGAAGGTTGGTGGTGTTCTCATACTACAGGCAGGCAGTTGATTTTGCTAGCTGCAGTATCAGTACATATATATATATATATATATATATATATATATATATATATATATATATATATATCCCAGCTTAGTGCAGCTACAGGCCATTAGTATGTCTGGAAGACCAAGAAGGAGAGGCAGACAGTCACAAGCCAATAAGAGAGGGCAAGCAGGCTCTGTGTCTAGTGCTGGTCGTGGAGACGGTGCATCCTCATCAGCACGTGGCCGTGGGACGTGCTTGGCCTTTTTTTCGGCAGCTGGCCGTGTTGAGCCGCAACATGCGGAAGACTTGGTCGAGTGGATGACCAAGCCGTCCTCATCCTGCTCATCCTCTCTCACCCATGCCCAGGGTACTTTGTCTGGCAAAGCAGCGGCCTCTTCCCTCGGCTCAATGTCATCAGTGACTCCTTCCCTAGCCCCTCCATGTCCTCCTGAGTCCCTCGAACTGTTTGACCACAGTGTTGGGTACATGCTCCAGGAGGATGCCCAGCGTTTGGAAGGCTCTGATGATGATACTGAGCTCGATGAAGGCAGTAACATGAGCATGGACAGAGGGGGTTCCCAAGAAGGACAGCAATCTGGCAGTCATGCTCCCCCTGCTGCAGCATACTGCCAGGTTTGCTCCAGTGATGAGGAGGGAGGGGATGATGAGGTCACTGACTCAACGTGGGTGCCTGATAGGAGAGAGGAGGAGGAGGAAGAGGAGGCGGCACATCACCAACGAGGCAGGATGCCCTCCAGGGGCCAGCCTTAGGGCAGCACATTGACTGCATCACACCCCAAAGCTCCACATGTGCAGGGCGCTGCAGTCTCTGCGCGTTATTCAAAAAGTTCTTTGGTGTGGGCCTTTTTTGAGACGAGTGCATCAGATCGCACCGCTGCTATTTGCAACATATGTCTCAAGCGTAGCTCGCGTGGCCAAAACATCTCCCGCTTGGGTACCACATGCTTGACCAGACATATGTTGACCTGCCATGCAGTTCGTTGGCAAGCGTATCTAAAAGACCCACACCAAAGAACAAAAAGGACCTCTCCTTGCTCCTCATCAGCTGAGATCTCCAACCCCACTATACCTTCAGTCCTCTCTGAGACCTGCACTGAGAGGAATGAAGGTGTAGCATTAGGTGTGTCACAGCCAAGTACTTGTGGGCAATCTGCTTTTGGTACACCGACATCAGATTGTACCAGGCAAATTTCCCTGCCTAGGCTGCTGCACCGCCGAAAGAAGTTTGCTGCTAGCCATCCACATGCGCAGCGGTTGAATGCTAGCTTGGCAAAATTGCTAGCACTTCAACTGCTGCCTTTTCAGTTGGTAGACTCTGCCCCCTTCCGTGAGTTTGTGGAATGTGCGGTTCCTCAGTGGCAGGTACCCAAACGCCACTTTTTCTCACGGAAGGTGATTCCGGCTCTCTACCGGCATGTGGAAGGCAATGTCCATGCCTCGCTGGACAGGGCGGTCAGCGGTAAGGTGCATATTACCGCTGACTCATGGTCAGGCATGGACAGGGACGTTACCTAAGTTTCACGGCGCATTGGGCGACTCTGCTGGCAGCTGGGAAGGATGCAGGACAAGGTGCAGTAGTGTTGGAGGTTGTTCCGCCACCACGCCTCCAAAATGCTAATGATTGTGACACACCTCTCTCCTCCACCCCCTCCTCTTCTTCTTCCACCATGGCCTCTCCCTGTGCTTTGTCCTCGGAACCAGCAGTGCTCCGTAGCTGTTCAAGGGGCTACGCAAGTACGCAGGCCAAAGGATGCCATGCGGTGCTTGAGCTGGTGTGCTTGGGGGACAGGAGTCACACTGGGGCAGAGGTTCTGTCAGCTCTGCAGGGGCAGGTTCAGAGGTGGTTGATGCCACGCCAACTTAAGGCAGGAATGGTGGTTTGCGACAATGACACCAACCTCCTCTCTGCCCTCCGACAGGGACAAATGACCCATGTGCCCTGTTTGGCTCACGTCCTTAACTTGGTGGTGCAGCGGTTCTTGGGCAGGTACCCGGGCTTACAGGATGTCCTGAGGCAGGCCAGGAAAGTCTGTGTGCATTTCCGCTGGTCATATAATGCCAGTGCTCGGCTGACGGACCTCCAAAAGGAGTTTAACCTGCCCAAGAACCGCCTAATCTGTGACATGCCCACCAGGTGGAACTCAACATTGGCCATGCTGCAGCGGCTGCACACGCAGCAGAGGGCCATTAATGAGTACCTGTGCGACTATGGCACCAGGACAGGGTCAGGGGAGCTTGTTTTTTTTTCCCCACGCCAGTGGGCCATGATCAGGAATGCATGCACTGTCCTGTCACCATTTGAGGAGGCCACGAGGATGGTGAGCAGTGACAGTGCATGCATCAGTGACACTGTCCCCCTTGTCCACCTGTTGGAGCACACACTGCGTGGAATAATGGACAGGGCACTTGAGGCAGAACAGAGGCAGGAAGAGGAGGACTTCCTTAGCTCTCAAGGCCCCCTTTATCCAGACAGTGTTCCTGCGTGCCCGCCGATCATACAGGAAGAGGAGGAGGAGGAGGAAGATTGTGTCAGTATGGAGGTGGAGCCTGGCACTCAACATCAGCAGCAGTCTTTAAGGGATCAGTCCCAAGAAAAACACGGACTTGTACGTGGCTGGGAGGAGGTGGCTGCGGACCATGTCGTCCTTAGTGACCCAGAGGACTCCGGACCGAATGCCTCAGCAAACCTACGCTGCATGGCCTCCCTGATCCTGCAAAGCCTGCGTAAGCATCCTCGTATTCGTGGTATCAAGGAGAAGGACCAATACTGGCTGGCAACCCTCCTTGATCCATGTTACAAGGGTAAGGTTGCGGACCTTATCTTGCCATTGCAGAGGGAGCAGAGGATGAAACATCTTCGGGAGGCCTTGCAGAAAGGTCTGTGCAACGCGTTCCCAGAGACTGGGAGGTTACAAACTCCTGTTTCTGGACAACGTGTTGCTGAGGCTTCGGTCAGTCAAAGAAGGAGCGGTGGAGAAGGTGGCCGTCTGACCGATGCGTTCAGACAATTTTTTGGTCCGCAGCCCCAAGGTATGATCGGTTCCAGCAACCATCGCCAGCGTCTGTTTTACATGGTGCAGGAATACCTAGGGGCAAGATCTGACTTGGACACCTTTCCCACCGAAAATCCTCTGGGTTACTGGGTCTTGAGGATGGATCACTGGCCAGAGCTTGCACAGTAGGCAATTGAGCTACTGACCTGTCCTGCATCCAGCGTTCTTTCGGAACGCACATTCAGTGCTGCTGGAGGCTTTGTAACCGATCACAGGGTGCGTCTGTCCACCGACTCGGTCAATCGACTGACCTTCATAAAAATGAATCAGTCTTGGATCACCACCAGCTACCAAGCACCTGATGCTGATGTAACCGAATAATTTTTTTTGAAATCTCAGATCCCTTCAAAGACTGCCTATGCTGATGCTGAGTGACTATCCCTGAGTAATTATCCTCTTCCTCCTCAATCATCACGCTGATAGCTTGTAAGAAGATTTTTGGTTCTGGGCGCCACCACCAGTGCCTAAGGCACAATTTTTCAGCCCCTGTTTAACAGGAGCATGTAATTACAATTTTTGATGCAATACTTTGCAGCAGGGCTCGTTCCTGCGTTCCAACTAGAGTGTCTGTGAGGGGTTGCAGTGTTGTGGCACCAGCACCAGTGCCTAAGGCCTAATTTTTCAGCCCCTGTTCAACAGGGGCATGTAATTACAATTATTGATCTAATATTTCACAGCAGGGCCCATTTCTGCACCCACCAAGAGCGAGTGAGGACTTACAGTGTTGTGGCACCAACACCACCACCACCACCACCAAAGGCCCAATTTTTCTGCCCCTGTTCAACAGGGGAATGTAATTACAATTCTTGATCTAATATTTCACAGCAGGGCCCTGTGAGGGCTTACAGTCTTGTGGCCACAACAACACCTAAGGCCCAAATTTCTGCTGAGTATATAGGGCAGGCCCCTACTTTCAAACATCTAACTTACAAACGACTCCTACTTGCAAACGGAAGGAGACAACAGGAAGTGAGATGAAATCTACCCCTAGGAAGGGAAATTCTCTCCTGTAAGAGTTAATATGGGAAAAACATTTCTCCTTTCTACTGATGCTTTCCAATCCTTGTTCCACAAAAAAACCCAAATTTTCAAAAAACATTTGTCATTGGGATAAAAAGTGAGGTGAAATCTTCTGAAGAGGAGGAAAGACAGCAAAACAAATGTCACAGGGGTGATAACCCTTCCCTATGTTTTCCAAAAAGCTTAAAAAAGATTTTTTGGCTGGAGCTAAACACGTAAAAAATGTACCCGTTCAGAATTACAAACAGATTCTACTTAACAGCAAACCTACAGTCCCTGTCTTGTTTGCACCGCCTGTATACTGCTGTTCGGAGTATATAGGGCCTGGTGGCCCCACACCTTTCCTTATTTTAATTTGGGTGCGGGGTTCCCCTTAATATCCATACAAGACCCAAAGGGCCTGGACTGGGGGGTACCCATACCGTTTGTCTCACTGATTTTCATCCATATTGCCAGGACCCGACATTACATTAAACCCGCAAGCAGTTTTAAATGAGATTTTTTCCTTTAAAAATGACATTTTGTGCAGGGACTGTTCTAAACACAGGAAACACGCGCCACTTTACAGGCATACTATAGACACACCCCAGGTACGATATTTAAAGGAATATTTCACTTTTTTTTTTTTTTACTTTAAGCATCATTAAAATCACTGCTCCCGAAAAAACGGACGTTTTTAAAAGTTTTTTTTGCATTGATACATGTCCCCTGGGGTAGGACCCGGGTCCCCAAACCCTTTTTAGGACAATACCATGCAAATTAGCCTTTAAAATGAGCACTTTTGATTTCGAACGTTCGAGTCCCATAGACGTCAATGGGGTTCTAACGTTCGTGCAAATTTTCGGTCCGTTCGCAGATTCTTGTGCGGACCGAACCGGGGGGTGTTCGGCTCATCCCTATTCCCTGCCCTATCTGTATATTATATTATTCCTCTAGTGCCTGGTGTTACTAAACTGACATCATATTTGTGAGCCCAACCAAAGGGAGTGTGGGATCAATAGTTCCACCAGATGGCTATTCCCTGCATGTCCATACGCCCGGACCACATATCCCAGGGATATTTTCTACTATCAGGGAGATTTCTGGGAAGGTCTATAAAAGAAACCAGAAACCTGCCCCAGTCTCCCTTCTTCCCGTGCCTCGTCTGTGATGGATCTTTCTGTGCAGGAAGAGTGAGATCGCGGCCTACCACGTGGGTGTACAATATTCCTGCCTGACCGAGAAAGGGTACAGTGCTGCCTGCTGTTCATCGGACATCTGACCAGCACCAACTTGACCATGCAGCAACCCACGCTTCGTGTTCCAGATTCGGGTGATCATCACAAGCGGGTCCGCAGTCGAAGTCTATTCGGGAGTCCCTGTCTGGAATGCGCTTGATCGTCCTGGTCATTGGTGAGAGGGCAATTGCCCACCTTTACAAGCCTTCTTTGGTTGTTTTATTGGGACAATGTGTACAGACAGCTATACTTTGGGAACACTTCACTGCACTTCTATTTGAACACTGTACATAGGCATTTTTAGCTGCAGTAAGCACAAGATATACTACCATTCTGTTACTGCACCTTATTGGATACAGTTAATGAGATCTGACTGCCGGTGAAGACCATCAGATCTGAAACAGGGACATTCTATCATTGCTACTTAAAGGGCCCTTATTACCACCCTTGTTTAGCTTCATCTCTCATTAGGACAAAGGTTGAACAGGCCAGCCTGGGTTTCTCTTTCTAGAAGTATTGCCAGAATCTATGCTTAACTTTGCTTATCCTTTCAGGTTATGTTCAAGTGCTATTCCATTGTACATATGTGTATATATAGTATCCTGTTGTTGCCAACTGTCTTAACTGTTTTACTGGGGGAATCATTCTACTGAGCTGGTGCTGTTATCCAAAGCTCAGATGAACCATTACCCCTCTTGTACAACTATATCTTATCTGAAGCATACCAGTAATGTTAACACAAATGTTAACAGAATATAAACATATTGAGTGCTGTCTTATTACTCAAAGATGTTGCAAGGATGTCTGAACCCAGAGTGTCAGGTGGGCTGGAATGTTCACAGGGTCATGGTGATGCAGATAAGCAGGTAAATTCAAGCAGTCCCCAAGGGGGCTATGCTACATTTGGGGGCTCCTCCGGGATGCCATCTGCAGCGGGCCCTAGCCAACCTAGACAAGAGCCACAATCCGCATGGGATGCCGCTTCAGTAGCTGTGGCTGCCTGGGGCAGGGATCAAGGAGCTCACATAGAGAGAAGCACTGTTCTATAGGTCTCAGGAAGTGAACATACTGAGAGCGAGATTGGAAAGTGGGTGAGAGCTCTGGCCCCAGGGCACCGGGCCTACATTGTAGACATTGAAACCGAGTATGAACTAGATCCAGTTCGAGTACTACTGGAGTGGCAAGAAGAGATACCCGTGTGCTTCCAGAAGGAAGAGGTACATCTATCCGAAAGAGTGATTGCTAGAGTGATCCCACTCAAAGTGGGGGGAGAGCCTGCTGAGCGACAGTCCTCGGCAGGGGTTCAGGAGAAGGGCCCACTACCGGTGGGGGCCAACTCTCAAGGGGCCAATGTCCCTCCTCTCTTTTCTACACGGATATGAGCCGGCTCGTTGATAGTTTGGTGAAGAACAGCCCTGGAAATGCCAACCAAAGTTACCGAGGACTCAGGGCAGTTACCAACTCCAATAGGGGAAGATGAGTTTGAGACCTGGATGAGTCAGGCTCTGCAGGCAGTGGAAGAAAGGAGTGTTTCAGAGGCTGTGAAACGACATCGGCTCAGTGAGAGTCTTCAAGGCCCGGCGGCTGATGTAGTTCATAATCTGAGGATGGGGAAGAAAACTTGTGTTGTCATGGACTATATAGACGCCCTGTATGCTGTATTTGGAAGAGTTGAAACTACCGCAGACCTGAAGTACAAATTCAACCACACTCACCAGCAAAAAGGGGAGAGCCTGTCTGAGTACATATCTCGAGTAGACAGAATGCTGCACCAAAGTATCCTTAAGAGGGGTATTGATCCCAAGGATGCTGATCAAGCTCGTCTAGACTGGGTTCTGCAAGGGGTTAGGCCAAATCACCCGATTGTACCAAAGTTGTTACTGAAGAGAACCAAAGTGGTGCTGACATACACTGAATTGATAAGAGAAGTGAAAGAAGAAGAGGCTCTATTAGAGGAGAAAAGTAAAAGAACAAGGGAAGTGGGTTCTACTGCTGGAAAAAGGGAGAAAAGGTGGCCCGAGCTGTTCATACGGAAATGAGATTCTCGGATGAAGACAGTGGAACTGAATCTGAACCGGCAGGGCTGGCCATTCCTGACACTAATAAGCCAGTAAGTGAACTGGGGCCAACTAAACTGATGGCCCAGGTAGCTCAAGCTTAAACCCAGATGTATCATGCCTTGATGCGAGTGATGGAGACCCAAGCCAAGGTTCAAGAGCAAGGGACTCGCCAAGGGAAGCCAAATTTCTCCCAAGTACGAGAGAAGAGATGTTATGGATGTGGGGAGGCTGGACACTTTCAGACCGAGTGTCCCAAGGCTGGCTGAGAGTCCCGAGGGAACACGGAGCGCCAAGACAAAAAAGAAATCTAAGAAGAATAGGGGGAGCAAGCAAACAAATGAGAGCTGCAAAATACTTACTATGCCTCTTGGCAAATACCTTGGGGTGTCTACTTTCCAAAATGGGGTCATTTGGGGGGGGGGGGGGTTGTGATATCTTAACATTTCAGGGCCTCCGAAACTGTGATGGGTAGTAAGGAAGTGAAATCACCATTTTACACCCTTAGAAATCCTGAAGGCAGTGATTGGTTTTCGCCAGTTCACCAGAAGGATGAACGGCACTAGTACTGGCTCTCTTCTCCATATGAGAGCCCTGCGGTTCTTGCGCCTCAACAACAGAAGTACACCTGACCTTAGCAGGGACCTCTACTCCATCATCAGAGCTATCTGTCAGGGTGCTGCTGCTCTCTACCGGTTCGTATACTGAGCCTGAATCTGACAGTGAGGTGGCTTCCCCATTGCTCTCATCTGTCATGCTCAGCAACGTGTAGGCCTCTTCAGTAGTGCACCTCTGTCTGGACATTTTGGCCTCTGAATTTACAGGTACAACTAGTGCGACTCACAGGCAAAAGAGCAACTGGTTGTCAGCGACTGCTTCAATCGCTACCAATGTTAAATGTTAGCATTCGCAGGGATCAGGCCTGACTTTGCGAAAGCTGCAGTTATGTGTGTTGTGGTTTGTAAGTGACAGTGATCGATTGATACTGCATGTGGGTGGGCTGGGAGGAGGGGCTAAATGCAGGTGCTAGCGGGTATCTGGGCTGATCCCGCTAAACTACTGGGGACGCTATTATAGTTCTGATCAAATCAAAGATATTGATCCGTTCAGACACTATACTAGTAAGGGAGGTGTATGGTGTGTGGGTGGGTGTTAGCACTACTGGCACTAATCTGACACTGCCTGGGATTGACGCTGACCCTAACTGACACTAAAACCTGTACTGGGGAGGCAATCGGGGGTTAAATCTTTATTCGGTAATATATGACGGGTACCCTGACGCTATAAAAACCTGACAGTAACTAGCTAACTGGCTAACTAGCGTCACCCGTGACACTAAATACAGTGATCAGAAAAGAGATCTGTACACTATATTAGTGACACTGGTGACGGGGGAAAAGGGTTAACTGGGGGGTGATCAGGGGGGGTTAAACCTTTATTAGGGGGTTAATGGGGGGTACCCTAAAGCTACCTGGGCCTACTACTAACTGCCCTAACGCAGATTAGTGTCACAAGTGACATCAGTACAGTGATCAGTGAAAAATCTGAAAACTGCACTTGGTGACACAGTGACAGGGAGTGAAGGGGTTAACGGGGGGGGGGGGGGGCGATCGGAGGTGAACAGGGGGGTGAAAAATGTGCTTATGTGTACTGTGTCAGTGTAGTGTTGGTGCAACTCACGTTTAGATGTCCTCTCTCCTCTCTCTGGAACCGAAAAGGGCTCCATGGGGGGAGGTGGCATCACTTCTTCTGGCTGTGTTTACAACTCACAGACAGAGGAAGCATTTCATTCGCCAGAACCAATCACCAGATCCAGGCCAGAAGTTATTGGCCTGGGCCTAGAGACTGATCGGTTCTGAAGCTAATCCAATCTGGTGCGCCAGGGCACGGGGGCACGCCCCCTAGGCGGCCGCGCACCCGACGTATCATTATGCAGATTTGCCCAGGAGAGCCAACCTGCTGCAGTATAACTGTGGCGGCTGGTCTTTAACTGGTTAATAACTGCAGAGTTGAGAACTTTTAGTGGAACTAGATGGACTTGTGTCATTTTTCAACCTAACTGTAACTATGGAACTTATTACAATACAAACATAACCAATAATGTTTAAAAATTATTACACTAGTTTTAGTAATCAAAAAATCAATAATAATGTTTTAAAACTATTACACTATATTTAGTAACCAAAATTGTATTAACAAAGCTTTAAAAATGATTACACTATAATTAGTAATTAGTATAATTGAGCTAGAAAATAATTAAAACAGGAAGTGTTTCAAAATATATAATTACACTAAAGAAAATTTAAGTAATCAAATAAAAACAGGATGTCATATATTAGATATGCATAAAAGAAACATACCGGTAATGAACCAGCCAAATGTGAATAAAAATATCGCTGTGTCCAAAACGGTAGTATAACACTTCTTTAATGCCCTCAGAAGCAGAATGCCAGAAACTACTATTTGTGCAACACCAGTTATTATAAGAAATACTGGTATAATGGGCTGAATAGGACAGTCGTCTTTGTATAGGCCGCCTGTTAATGAAAGAAATACCATATTTAGATACCATATTTTTCCCCCAGAATGTATTATCTATAGAACTGTAACTGTGCAATATATGTACAGTATATGTATGTAAAATAATGTCATTTTAAACACAACATGATCATATCATTCCACTGTTCTCCTGTTTTGATTTCAGCGATGTACAATGCGTGTGTGCCCCACATGTGCACCAGTGACACTACTAATATTAGAAACAATGTTAAAAGTTTTTCCTTAAAGGGGTTGTAAAGGTAAAAATTCTTTCACCTTAATGCATTCTATGCATTAAGGTGAAAAAACTTTTGACAGTACCGCCGCCCCCAGCCCCCCGTTTTACTTACCTGACGCCTCGAATCTTCGCTGCTCGTGCTCGTCATCTTCATTGCAGCTCAGCCTGGTCGCTGATTGGCTGCAGTGGATGGATTGAAAGCAGCGCGGCTGTCAATCACATCCGATGACGCGGCGCGCCGGGGGGCGGGGCCGAGTGATACAGCGAGCGGCTATAGCCGCCGCCTGTATCACGGGAGCGCGCCCGCAAGCACTCACCACCGTGCGAGGGAGCTCGCATGAAGGTGGTAAATGCTTGCGGGGAGGAGCTGAAACAGCCGCCGAGGGACCCCAGAAGACCAGGTTCGGGGCCACTCTGTGCAGAACGAGCTGCACAGTGAAGGTAAGTATAACATGTTTGTTATTTAAAAAAAAATAAATAAATAACTTTACAACCCCTTTAAACCAAATAAAAAGGAAAAGAAAAAAGAAAAAACAAATAGGGGGGCAGAACATAGATTGTGTCACAGGGCTCTTTCACACAGGTGTTGAAAATAGGTGGTTGGGTTGTGTTTTTAACGCTTCCCGAACACCTACTAATGCCACACAATTGTTACTATAAGGAGCAGATGGAGGTGTTCACACTGCAGCGTTAGCATTGCTTTGAATTGCGATGAGGCAAAAATAACACTGCCTGCAGAGTTTGGCAGGCGTTGGATGCTTTGCAACTGCCTCCATTCACTTCTATTGCAACGCACCACAACTGCACCTTAAATGCAATGTAAACGCGCTATGCGTCAAAAGTGTTAATTTCCTAATTTGGCCTTGTAATAAAAAAAAAAGAAAAAACCTAAACAGGCCATTTAAGAAGTATTGCTGACGTAACATGAATGCCTGTACAACACATCCTAAATGCTCATTAACGCTATAGGTGCGTTAATGTGCTTTTAGGCTGTCTTAAAATTGAACGCACATGTGACAGAGCCCAACCTGAAGATGTAGGTAGAAAAGAGAGAGGGTATTCGCTGAGTGGAAGGAGAAATCAAGTTCAGTATGGTCAGAGTAATTACATAGTGGATGTTCAATTATTCGCTTATCTTAACAACCTATGCCCCATCTCCTTGCGCCCCTTTTCCCCCAAACTCTTTGAGCATCTAGTCTACAACTGACTGAGCGACCATCTCACTTAAAAAACCTTCTTGATTCTCTTCAGTCTGCATTTTGCCCTTAATCCACAAAAATGCTAGCCTAAAACTCACAAATGATCTACTAATGGCTAAAACCAATGTACACTACCCTGTACTCCTACTCCTGGACCTCTCTGCTGCCTTTGACACAGCTTGCCATCACTAATGCAGAGAAAGCCTTTGATTGGGTGGCTTGGGATTATATGGCTGTGATTCTGACATCCATATCTGAGGCCCAGTTCAAATAGGTGCAACAAGCGCTCCGACTTTGAGAGCACAAGTTGCACCACATGTAAAATTCAATGTTTCCCTATGAGCATAGCTCCCAACCGTCCCTAATTTCGAGGGACTGTCCCTGATTTGGACCAAAAGTCCCCCTGTCCCTCTTTCCTCCTGATTTGTCCTTCATGTTGGTCTGCTCTGTATAGTTTTATATAAAATGCACATTTTAAAAGTGTTTCCAGGTGCTAAACCTTTCATCAAATTTCTAAATGACTGCATTTGTAAATTTCAAAAGCCAATATAAATGAATTGGAGTGGTAAAAATAGCACTTGTGGGTTAAACTAAGCTTTTTTTTTTTTTGCAGAATTTTCCTATCTAGCACACCTATATCTTCTAGAGACACTTGCTACATGTGGCAGTCTTTCCCCTTGTAAGTCCCTGTAACGTGTTGTAGTACTAACCCTGTCCTTGCTCCCGCTGCCTCTCAGGGAAGACTCCTTCTAAGCTTTTCCTGTTGTTAGGATCCTCCCAGGCCAGCACCTGAGCCCCGGCCCGAGGCAGAACACCTCCACCCTCCAGACTAGGGCGTTTGCTTCAAGTGCCACCAACAGTCTCCTCAGCACTTCTCCATCTTCCACCTGACTCCCCTCCCAGCATCACTCATTCCTATTTAAGGGTACACTTGGTCCCCTGCCAGGCCCATCTCCTGGGGATTGGCTAAGCTCCCATAAATATGCACAACGACCCTACAAACCTCCGCCTACTATTTTCCAGAATGCTCTCCAACTTCCAGAACCAGGGAGAGGCACCAGAGAGCTGTCTGTATGAGTCATGCTGCCCTGGACTCTAATAAACTTTGTCCCAATTAAAGACTCACAGGTTTAAGCATGAATCAGGAAATACATTTCTCTACACTCACAATAGTAGCACACTAAAGGGTGCTACACTCATATAAAGTAGAAATATGTATTAATTTTTTTTATTTGTGATGGTAGTGATAACATGCAAGTACATTTTATTTTAAGACTGGAAATTCACCAATATTGTACCAAATCAATGGTATTCTAAGCATATTAATGCTCTAGTACAGCAGCATTAGCTTTCTTTAAATGCTTTTTTTAATTGCTGAATCCATGTGCAGTCTACCAAACTTCGAAAAGAGTTTTGGTGCCCACACTTAACAGAAAATTAGCCTGCTAACATATGACTTTAACAAACACTGGCTACAGAATAAAATAGAACTTAATTTTTAATCACATTAAATTCTAAATGACTTGAATAGCAACTATATATGTATGTTTTGTCAATTTTTGGATCTAGCATTTTTTTGGGTGAATTGGGTTACAAACTCATATAAATAACTTGCAGACAGTGCCAGCTAAGGCTTCTTGGGATAAACTACAATGAGACTGGTATCAAGGACTACAAACATGGAAAAATAAGAGGACCTACTCACTGTGCTTGTTACCACATTTAATCACCAGGAAGAAATAATATGAGAAATAGCTCAAAATTCTTTGTTTTTCAGTGCAGTACTTACCCATAATGATCATAACAATGCCAATGCTGCACCAGAAGATTAGACCTGCGATCTGCAAATCTGCAAATCAATACATTATTTAAATATGTTGAAACAATTCCTTTTAATAATAAAGTAGAATAGTAAATAAATTAGGGAAAAATACAACAATATGCATAACTTTACTATTTGTTTAACCACTTGACCACTGGGCACTTAAACCCCCTTAATAACCAGACCAATTTTCAGCTTTCGGTGCTCTCACATTTTGAATGACAATTACTCAGTCATGCAACACTGTACCTATATGAAATTTTTGTCCTTTTTTCGCACAAATAGAGCTTTCTTTTGGTGGTATTTAATCACCACTGGGTTCTTTATTTTTTGCGCTATAAAAGAAAAAAGACAGAAAATTCTGTAAAAAAATGCATTTTTCTTCGTTTCTGTTATAAAATTTTGCAAATTAGTAATTTTTCTTCATATATTTTGGCCAAAATTTATACCACTACATATCTTTGGTAAAAATAACCCAAATCGGTGGATATTATTTGGTCTTTGTGAAAGTTATAGAGTCCAAAAGCTATCTGAAAATTGATCACACCTGAAGTACTGACGGCCTATCTAATTTCTTGAAACCCTAACATGCCAGAAAAGTACAAATACCCCCCAAATGACCCCTATTTGAAAAGAAGACATTCCAAGGTATTTAGAAAGATGCATGATGAGTTTTTTGAAGTTGTCATTTTTTCCCACAATTCTTTGCAAAATCAAGGTTTTTTTTTCTTTTTTTTTTCACAAAATTGTCATATTAGCAGGTTATTTCTCACACACAGCATATGCATACCACAAATTACACCCCAAACACACATTCTGCTATTACTCCCGAGTACGGCGATACCACATGTGTGAGACTTTTACACAGCGTGGCCACATACAGAGGCCCAACATGCACGGAGCCCCTTCAGGCGTTCTGGAATGCCCAGGCCAATTCTGACATTTCTCTCCTACATGTAAAAATCATAATTTATTTGCTAGAAAATTACATAGAACCCCAAAACTTAATATATATATGTTTTTTTAGCAAAGACCCTAGAGAATACAATGGTGGTCGTTGCAACTTTTTATCTCGCACGGTATTTGCGCAGCAATTTTTCAAACGCCTTTGTTTTGGAAAATAAACTGTTTTATGTTTAAAAAAAAAACAAAACAGTAAAGTTAGCCCAATGTTTTTGCATAATGTGAAAGATGAAGTTATGCTGAGTAAATAGATACCTAACATGTCACCTTTCAAAATTGCACACGCTCGGGGAATGGCGCCAAACTTCGCTACTCAAAAATCCCCATAGGCGACGCTTTAAAATTTTTTACTGGTTACATGTTTTGAGTTACAGAGGAAGTCTAGGGCCAAAATTATTGCCCTCGCTCTACCGATCGCAGCGATACCTCACATGTGTGGTTTGAACACCATTTTCATATGTGGGCGGGGCTTATATATGCGTTTGCTTCTGCATGCGAGCACACGGGGACATGGGGGAAAGAAAAATTTTTTTTTATTGTTCATTTTACTTTATTTATATTAGTTTGACGCTTTAGTCCAAAAAATATATTTTTTGATCACTTTTATTCCTATTACAAGGAATGTAAACATCCTTGTAATAGGAATGTGGCATGACAGGTCCTCTTTACAGTGAGATATGGGGTCAATAGACCCCACATCTCACCTCTAGGCTGGGAAACCTGAAATAAAAAAATAAAAAAACAATCCTGGCTTCGATTGTAGCGGTAAGTCGGTAGAAGCACCTGAGGGAGGGGGGAGTCCCCTCTCGCCTCCCGTAAGAACGATCAAGCAGTGGAACAGCCACTATGATCATTCTTATGGTGTAGGGAATCGCCGGCTGAAAAAGCTGATATCTGAATGATGCCTGTAGCTGCAGGCATCATTCAGATATCCCCACACAAAGTCAAGGACGTCATATGATGGCCGGTGGGCGGAAAGTGGTTAAAACGCATTTTTTTTAACACAAAGTTGTCCATTTATACAATATTTCTAACACGTAGCATGTACATACCAAAAATGACACCCCAAAATAGATTCTCCTACCTCCTGAGTACGGCGATACCACATGTGTGAGACTTCCACAGCCTGGCCACATACAGAGGCCGAGTACAGCCGAGTACGGCTGAGCATGGCAGAGTATGGCTGAGCATGACTGAGCATGGCTGGCAATGGCAAAGTATGTCTGGGTATCACCAAGTATTGCAGAGTATGGCTGAGTATGGCAGAGTATGGCTAGGTATGGCAGAGTATGGCTGGGTTTTACAGAGTATGGCTGGGTTTTGCAGAGTATGGCAGCGTATTGCAGAGTATTGCGAGGTATTGCGGGGTATTGCAGAGTATTGCAGGGTATTGTGGAGTATTGCGGGGTATTGCAGAGTATTGCGGAGTATTGCAGAGTATTGCGGGGTATTGCAGAGAATTGCGGGGTATTTCAGAGTATTGCTGGGTATTACAGGGTATTGCAGAGTATTGCAGAGTATTGCGGGGTATTGCAGGGTATTGCAGAGTATTGCTGGGTATTTCTGTGTATTGCAGAGTATTGCAGAGTATTGCAGAGTATTGCGGGGTATTGCAGGGTATTGCAGAGTATTGCAGGGTATTGCAGAGTATTGCAGAGTATTGCGGGGTATTGCAGAATATTGCGGGGTATTGCGGGGTATTGCGGGGTATTGCGGGGTATTGCAGGGTATTGCAGAGTATTGCAGGGTATTGCGGGGTATTGCAGGGTATTGCAGGGTATTGCAGAGTATTGCACAGGGATTTGCAGAGTATTGCACAGGGAACTGCAGAGTATTGCACAGGGAATTGCAGAGTAGTGCAGGGTAATGCTGAGCGTAGAGGGATGGCTGAGCATGGATAGATGGATCCATGGCTGTGACTGCACATGTCACTGAGCAGCGCTGTGGGCACTACACATCCAGCCCACATCGCTGCTGCCATCCGATCCCTCCCCCTCTGTACCGATCGGTACAGAGAGGGGAGGGAGGAACCGGCGTCAAGACATGACACCGGTTTGTTTACATGTGATCGCTCCGTCATTTGATGGAGCGATCACATGGTAAACGGCCACGATCAGCGGCTGTTTACTGTGATCCGTGATGTGCCGGGTCCTCTGGACCCTGTGGTCATGGATGTTCCCGCGTGCGCGCCCCAGGGGGCGCGCAGGAGTGGTTTTCTGGGATCACATCATAGTACGTGCTCCCAGAGTTATCCAACCGCCCTGCAGCCGTCATTTGGCCATGGGCCAGTTGGTAACTGGTTAAAGACATGTATAAAAAGCAATTTTTTGCAGGGTATCAAATTGTTATACCTTTAAATTGGTTGTAAAGGCAGAATGTTTTTATTTATCTTAAGGCCTCTTGCACATGATACTGCTGTTTGAGCATCTACTTTTTTATTTGTGCATATTTACGTGCATTTTTGTGTATAAGTGTTTGTGCATTTTCGCAAAAACTTATTCTTGCGTTCTCATTCTGCACATAATGTAAATGGGCATTTGTGCACATTCGTGCGCATTTGCACGTATGAGGCATAAATTACTGACCAAAAAAGCTGATTTTTTTTTTTTTTTTTTACTGAAGAATGCACATCACTTGTTTACGTGCATAGGCACATTACAATTACTGGACTGTATTTTAGCTCAGTAACAAAAATAAAAGCTGTACTCACCTTTTTCAAGCTACAGTGTGCAAGAGGTCATTCTATGCATTAATATAAAAAGCCATCCATGTGCAGCAGACCCCTCAGCCCCTCTAAGACTTACTTGAGCCCCCTCTCTATCCAGCAATGTCCACAAGTGCCTCGGTTGTCCAGGACTCTCTCTCCTGATTGGCTTAGACATAGCAGCAACGCCATTGGCTCCCGCTGCTGTCAAACTCAGCCAATCAGGAGAGAGAGGGAGCGGGCCGACCAGCAGCTCTGTGTCTGATTGGATACACGGAGCTGTAGCTCGGCTCAGTTGCCCTATAGCAAGCTGCTTGCTTTGGGAGCACTCAACAGGGGGGAGGGGCCAGGAGCTCCAGCCAGGGACCCCAGAAGAGGAGGATCTGGCCTACCCTGTGCAAAACCACTGCACAGAGTAGGTAAGTATAACATGTTTATTATTTTAATAGAAAAAAAACTAGACTTTACAATCAAGAAGTAAATTTGTTGTTTTTGATACTTACATACAAAAGTTGTGCAGTCTGTTTTTTTGCACCTAAACATAATGACAAAACAATTAACTGAATGCACCAATAGTTTAAAAGATGTCTTTTATGAAATGACAATTATTAAAGTGGGTTTATATTGACTCAAAATAGACTTCCACTCTTTGAACAAAAATGCTTGTTGCTTCATTGAGATGTTTCATTTCCCTGCCTGCACAAGTCATCAATTTAATAAAAAAAGACACATTAGTGGTTTACTAGTTTGTGGAGCAAGAAGTATTCTTTCTCATTTACAGAAAACAGAAAAAGGTGAACGAAAGAATGCATAGGTGAATTGTAATGAGCTTGTAATGTAATATACTTCAAAACATAACTACTGTAAATCTTCTTTTTTTTTTTTTTTTTAGACATGTGCAATTAGTTTGCAGAAAATTATCGATTGATTTAAATTCTGTGTGAAGAACAGCCGATTGTTAAGGAGCGGGCCGGGAAGCTGGCTGCCGCATCCTTAACAACCGATGACTCATCAGCTGTCAGCGGGTTTCCCTGCTGAGAGCTGAACTGTAAACAAAAGAATGCCGGTAATAGAAATTTCAGAAAAAGAACAGCATGGCGTCCCCCGCCCAATCAATACCAGGCCCTTCGGGTCTGGTATGGATTTTAAGGGGAACCTCATGCCAAAAAAAAAAAATAGTGGGGTCCCCTCAAAATCTATACCAGACTCCTTTCTGAGCATGCAAGGGCAAGAGCCTTATCCCAACAACCCTGGGCGGTGGTTGTGGGGGTCTGCGGATGGGGTGGCTTATCGCGGGCTTATTTAACAATGGGGCCCCCAGATCCCAGCCCCCCCATGTGAATGAGTATGGGGTACATACATCTACCCATTCACCAAAATAGTGTAAAATGTGAATAAAGACACAACACAAGTTTTTGACAATTTATTTATTAAAAAATAAAAAACAAACAATGTCCCTCGGTGTAGATCCATCATCAATCATGATGCCCGCCACACCGCTGGACCTGTAAAAAGAATAAAAAAACTCTGGCCTTGTTGAACGCTCCCGCCGAATGTCTGCTCTGCCGTCTGACATTTTCTAAATAGCTAAGGGGAGGGGCCAGCCGATAACCTCAGTGGGTGACCCCGTCCCCTTGTGATGTCACTGACCGGGGCATGCTGGGTAGAAGAGGGGTGGAGTCACTCCTCACTTTTTAAGAAATGTCAGAACTCAGAGCAGGCAGACGGCGGGATTGTTCGCCGAGACCGGAGATGTTTTTATTTATTTTTTTGGGTCTAGCGGTGTGCCAGACGTCGTGTTTGATAATGGATCTACACCGGTGGACATTATTTTTTATTTATTAATAAAGGAATTGTCAACAACTTGTGTTGTGTCTTTATTCACTCTTTATACTTTTTTGGTGAATGTGCCTATGTACCCCATACGCATTCATATAGGGGGGCCGGGATCTGGGGGCCCCCTTGTTAAAAGGGGCTTTCATATTCCGATAAGCCCCCCATCCGCAGACCCCCAAATCACCGCCCAGGGTTGTGGGCAAGGGGCACTTGTCCCCATCAACAAAGCACCCCCCCATATTGAGCACATGTGGCCTGGTATGGTTCAGGAGGGGGTGCTCGCTCGCCCCCCCTTTTCTGGCCTGCCGGGCTACATGCTCGTATAAGGGTCTGGTGTAGGTTATGGGGGGCCACGCCTTTTAAAAAAAAAAAATTGGTTCATTTTTTTTTCTAAATTTTCTATTGCCGGCAAGCCTGCTGACAGCTGATGAGTTATCGGTTGTTAAAGCGGTGTTCCACTTAAAAAAAAAATTAAAAGTCAGCAGCTACAAATACTGCAGCTGCTGACTTTTAATAATCGGACACTTACCTGTCCCAGGGTCCAGCAATGCAGGGGATTAAAGCCCTGCTCGTCTCCCCCTCCGCTCGGTGGCACCGGCATTGTAACTTCACAGTCGGGCGCCCACTGCGCATGCGCGCGTGTTGTGATTGGCCACGCAATCATCTGGGACCCGTCATGGATCCCAGATGATTGACAAGAAGGAGGGGGCAGAGCTGATCTCCCTTCCTTTGCCGAGGGAAGTGACGTCAAGAGCCCAGGCGCTGAAGGAGGCAGACTACGAGGGACCCCCTAGCAACAGGCATTTAGAGGTGAGCAAAAAAAAAAAAATTTCTCCAAATGTTTTTTTTTTAATCTTTTATGCACATAAATGACTTTATTTTTTTTTTTGGGGGGGTGGAACTCTTCTTTAAGGACGTGGCGCCCGGATTCCCATCCTGCTCCTTAACAACCAGCTATTCTTCACACAGAATTCGAATTGGTCGATCATTTTTTGACCGATCCGAATTTAAATCACTCAGAAAATTTGGAATTAATTTGAAAATTAATAAACTAAACTAAATTCATTTAATCAACGACACAAAATTAATAACATAACGAATCTATCCAAAACAAAACACGTTTTTCCGTTCAGCACATCTATTTTTCTCTATTTTTCAATTCTCTATTAAAGTGAGATAGCACAGTTAAGTTGAAAAAAAAGAAATGTATATACACAGTGCTCAGCATAAATGAGTACACCCCTTTTGAAAAGTAAGATTTTATTATATATTTTAATGAACACAAAAACAATTTCCAAAATTTTGACAAAACTGAGTTTTATAAAACATTTGTTTAGCTCATTACATGAAAGTCGGGTTAATAATAGTTTTACTCAAATTAGTAGATGCACAAATAAAAATACACCCCACAACTACTACAGCTAATATTTTGTATGACCTTCATGATTTGTAAGGACAGCACCAAGCCTTCTAGGCATGGAATGAACACGTTGACAACATATTGCAATATCTCTCTTTTTACATTCTTCAACAACCTCTTTTTGAGCTTGGATGATGGATGAAGAGTACTGCTCAACTTGTCTCTTCAGAATTCCCCTTAGGTATTCGATTGGGCTTAGATCAGGAGACATACTTGGCCGCTGAATCACTTTCACCCTGTTCTTTTTTAGATATGCAACAGTAGCCTTAGAGGCGTGTTTTGGATTACTGTCATGTTGGAAAAGTGTACGATGATCAAGGGCACGGAGTGAAGGTAGCATCTTCTCTTTCAATAAAGAGCAGTACATCTGTGAATTCATGATACAATCAATGAAATGCAGCTACCCAACACCAGGAGCACTCATGCAGCCCCACAAAAGGACCCTGCCACCACCATGTTTCACTGTAGGAATCCATGCATTTTTCTTTGTACTCCTCACTATTGCGACGCCATACAGTTTTGAAGCCATCAGTTCCAAAAAAAAAATATCTTGGGCTCATTACTCCAGAGTACAGAGTCCCAGTAGTCGTCTTCTTTTTCAGCATGGGCCCTGGCAAATTCTAGGTGGGTTTTTTTGTGCATGGGCTTCAGGAGAGACTTCCTTTGTGGACGACACCCATGCATGTCATTCCTCTGCAGTGTATGCCATATTGTGTCATGGGAAACAATCACCCCAGTTTGGCTTTCTACTTCTTTAGCTAACTTCAGTAAACTTGCATGGTGATTTTCTTCAACCCTTCCCATCAGAAGACACTGCTGTCGAGGTGCTAACTTTTGTGGACGACCTGGACGTCTCTGTGAGATGGTTGCAGTTCCATCATTGTTAAATTTTGTATCACTTTTGCTACAGTATTCTGACTGATAAGTAAAGCTTTGCTGATCTTCTAGCCTTCACCTTTCTTGTGTAAAGAAATTATTTTCTTTCTCAGGCCTTGTGACATTTCTCTTCTATGTGATGCAAATGCTGACAGCATGAAATGGGAAGAGGTCAGTGGCGGCCACTCTATGAGGGGCGCAAGGGCCCCCGCCCCCCACGTCCATATGTCCGACCCCCTTATTTACATGCAGGACGCCGGACACATGGATTCCAATGTTTTTTGGTTTTTTTAAGCACGTGATTAGAGCCAGAGGCTCTAACAGGCATTTAAAAAAGGGTGGGTTTGGGGTGCAGAGCACATTCGCTCTTGTCTTCCTCATTCTCTTCCTGGCCAATCAAGAAGCCCCTATTGGCCAGGGAGTCTTAGGTTTGTGATCGCCGCCACTGCCGCCCCCCCCCCTCCAATATTTTGAGCACCAGCCGCCACTGGAAGGGGCTATACCCTATTATAATCAACTGTCTGCTGACCTGTTTATTGAATAGTTAGACTCACCTGTAGTTGAATTTTTGTTAATTAGAATTTTGTTGTCCAAAATTTAGCTTTGCTCCTAAGACTTTCATTGGGGTGTATTCTTAAATGAATTTGTTAGGAAAAATACTTTTTTGTGTGTGCAAATTAACAAATCTTGATTGCAATCAATGGCCCACATTTGTGGGAGTATTTTGTAGTATAGTGTCCCATAGAAAATGTTGATTCTGAAAGGAAAGTAAAAGGTTTTCTGACAAATCTGTTGGGGTGTACTCATTTATGCTGAGCACTGTATATCAATTAAAAAGGTAAAGCAAAAGGCTTACAACATTACAGCCTTTATGCCTCGTACACAGGATCGCACATTCCGACAACAAAACCGTGGATTTTTTTTCGACGGATGTTGGCTTAAACTTGTCTTGCATACACACGGTCACACAAATGTTGTTGGAAATTCCAATCAGCAAGAACGCGCTGACGTACAACTTGTACGACGGCACTATAAAAAGGAAATTCAATAGCCAGTGTGCCACCCTTTGGGCTCCTTCTGCTAATCTTGTGTTAGTAGAGGTTTGGTGAGAGACGATTCGCACTTTTCAGCCTCGTGCTTTTCAGTTTGTATCTGTTCTTCATTTTGTGCTTGTGGGTTCTTTCCTGTCTTTCAGTGGGTGTTGTCAGTTTGTATCTGTTTTTCAGTGCATTCTTGTCCACTTGTTTCTGATTTTCAGATTGTTCTTCTCAGGTTCTTTCGGATTTTCAGTTTGTTCTGACCAGCCGACCATTTTCTAGCCATGTTGTGGTTACGTACTCATCGTAGAGTTCATGCTGTGCAGGGGCTTGGTGTTGGAGTTCTTTCTTTGATCCAAGTCCAGTCCATGAACAGGGTGAGGAGGAGTTCATGGACGAAGAATTGGTTGCTCCAGCATGACCTATTCTCTCACATGCCTTTGCTGTGGGAGATCCAGGAGAATAATCCTGATGATTTCAGGAATTATCTCCGGACGGACCCCGTTTTTCACCGTCTGTTGGATTTGCTGTCCCTTTATATTACCAAGCAGGACACCTGCATGCGGAAAGCCATCACTCCCGAGCAGAGGCTCATCGCCACCTTGCAGTACTTGGCGACGGGGAGAAGTCTGCAGGACATCAAGTTCTCGACTGGCATCTCCCCCCAGGCTCTGGGAATCATTATTCCAGAGACCTGTTCTGCCATCATACAGGTCCTGCAGAAGGACTAGATTAAGGTAAGGTTTCTCCTTTAAGATCACGTTCTATGTATTTAATGTTTGCTAATGCATTGTATTTATTTCATCGTTCCCTAATTACCATGCTTGTAATATGCTGTGAATGTCCTCTTTGTCCTCATGCATGCTGGAAGCTTTAAAAGTTCCTTTTTTGTCCTTCATGCATATTTGCCTTCACTAACCTCCCCAGCATGCTATCCTGGGCTCATACACACCTAGCCTAGTCACTTAACAATGCATTTTGTCAGCTCCATTGTAGTGCTTACCCTAAACACCCCATGTTATTTTTGTCCTTAAATTTGGGAATAGTGCAAGAGGCTTTTTTTGGGGGGGGAGGGCAAAACTAATTTGGAACCCTCCCACCGTTAAGTCAACCGATACCATTCCTGTATCTGCTGACTTTGCCAAACCCATACACACTATACCTACCTCTTTTGTGGTCAGATTTATGGATGAATTCACCAAAGCATGTAGTGCAAGGGCCTGCCTGAATACTTTCAAATGGTACTGTTTAAAGTTTTGTTCTCCTAATATCTTGATAGGTAATTGCAGAATATAAAAATGTGCTTCAATTTGTACAGTGTGTATTCCTATTTTTGGATTATGACACTTCTTACCTGTCAAGTGGGCTGCCAATAGGGTAATAAGGAGGGGCTGGCCACACACATTATTTATGCATTCAGCTCTAAATGAAGTGGAGATGGTTACCTGTCCAAAACACCCCCCCCCCCTAAAATTTTTACAATGGGCCATCAGAGGGGGTGAGGAATCTGATAAGTGGACCTTATACTTTTGTCTTTAAATACTAATTTCAATAAATGTTATACTTATGTTGGCCAAGAATGTTTGTGTCTAATCTGCTTGCAATGTTATGTGCAAAAGTACTCATTTGTTTTTCTTATTTGACCCCACAGTTTCCTTCAAACCCACAGGAATGGCAGATTGTGGCATCCCAGTTTGCTCAGCAGTGGGACTTCCCTAACTGTGGAGGGGCAATCGATGTGAAGCATGTCCACATCATCCCACCCCCCAACTCAGGGTCATACTATTGTAATTATAAGGGGTTTAATAGAATTGTGCTGTTGGAGGTGGTGTCGGTGACATACGAGTTTTTGTATGTGGACGTGGGGAAGAATGGCCGGATGTCAGATGGTGGAATCATCGCCCAGATGGAGTTCTTCAGACGGCTCCAGAATGGTAGCTTGGGCTTGCCACCTGCGGAAGACAATGTGGCTGGTTTTCCTTTTGTGTTCATCGCTGATGAAGCGTTTGGGCTGGAGGAATCCATCTAATGAGGCCATTCCCTATGAGGACCCTCACAGTGGACCAGAGGGTTTTTTTTAACTACCGGCTGGCCAGAGCCAGAAGAGTCGTGGAGAATGTGTTTAGAATAATGGCCAGACGGTTCCGCCTATTTCTGACAGCAATCCACATGGCGGAATATAAACTGAACCATATTGTACTTGCCTGCTGCATTCTCCACAATTACATCAGAAAAAAATGCAACAAACTATGTGGCCTCAGTTGGGGCTGAGGCCAGATTTCAAAATACAACTCTGACAGCACTTGAACCTGGCCTTCCTGGATTGCCCCCCCAAAGCACCCGCGAAGTTAGACAGAAGTATGTTGAGTACTTTGCGGGTAGGGGGGCCATTGATCTGCCAGCCAATGTGTGAAACATTTTTAAATAAATATTTTTTGATAAACTGAACTAATATATACTTTGATACTGCTTGTGTTTCTGTTAACTGTCTCCTAGGTTCTCCAATGTTATTTTTTTGGGCCATTTTCTTCAATAGCGCAAACGTAATTTCTTTGATACATGAGGTGACAATCTCTTCTTCAGCTAACTATTATTATGCTGTGGGTCTGCTACAAACACACATTGTTTTTGTTGTTAATGTATGTAAATCATTAATGATAAAAATAATCATCCTTTTCAGCTCCATGAATTAATTACTTTGAGTCCCTAAAGTGGTGTGATTGTGGCAAATTTTAGAGCACTGTGGGGGTTATTTACTGAAGGCAAATCCACTTTGCACTACAAGTGCACTTGTAGTGCAAAGTGGATTTGCCTTTAGTAAATACCCCCATTGTCACTGTAAACCCCATCAGATAAGTAAAAGCCACATTTTTAAGATGCACACAAGTTGGGAGTGAAAATGTGGATTTCCTTCCTGATCCCATGCCTAATGTCAACATGTGCTAGCTCCCATCATGGGGGATCAATGGACGTGTTTCAGAGGTGCAACCCCTTCCTCTCATCTACTTGCGTTGCGAGGAAGGGGTTGTACCCACAAAACGTGTACATTGATATCCCGTGATGGCAGATAGCACATGTTGACACACTGTGTGCATCTTAAAAATTTGGCTTTCAAATTACTTTAAAACTTTTTGAAAATAAAAAAATATAATGACAAAATGTAAAATTTTTTGGGTGTTTTATATTCTGCCTAAAACATCAATGATGTTGTTGAGTCTTTTTTCAATAACATTGATGTTTTCCTTTTATCTTCTGTAATTCCCGATTGAACAACATGATCTCCCCAATGAGGATGGGTACACTGGCACTGGTGAAATGAGTTTCTTCTTCCACAACATCCATCACATCACCTAAAAAATAAAAAAACACACTATGTATTATAAATATGCATGCATACATCTATTACCTGAAGCTATGGTCTCAGACACTGACCTGTTGTGGTCACTAGGGATGAGCTTCGAGTTCGAGTTGAACTCATGTTCGACTTGAACATCGGCTGTTCGCAAGTTCGCCGAACAGCGAACAATTTGGGGTGTTCGCAGCAAATTCGAAAGCCGCGGAACACCCTTTAAAAGTCCATGGGAGAAATCAAAAGTGCTAATTTTAAAGGCTTATATGCATGGTATTGTCATAAAAAGTGTTTGGGGACCTGGGTCCTGCCCCAGGAACATGAATCAATGCAAAAAAAAGTTTTAAAAATGGTAGTTTTTTCGGGAGAAGTGATTTTAATAATGCTTAAAGTGAAACAATAAAAGTGTAATATTCCTTTAAATTTCGTTCCTGGGTGGTGTCTATAGTATGCCTGTAAAGGAGCGCATGTTTCCCATGTTTAGAACAGTCTGACAGCAAAATTACATTTCAAAGGAAAAAAAGTCATTTAAAAGTACTCGTGGCTATATGAATTGTCGGTCCGACAATACACATAAAAGTTCATTGATAAAAACGGCATGGGATTTCCCCACAGGGGAACCCCGAACCAAAATTTAAAAAATAATTATTTTTTTTTACTAAACTTCTTTCCATACAAATACGCCTGAACAAATGTAGTTAACCTGCATCTGCAAAAAAACATTGTATTAAGGGTAGAATGATATTTAGTGTGAACAAACGATGTTTACTGTGTACGAACGTTGTTTACTGTAAACGACAATTACTGTCCCTATGCCATTTTAAAATGTACAACAGTAAAGAAAAGCACATGTAGCAGCATGCAAGTAATAATAATTGGAACACATGACAAAATACTTACTTTTTTGCAGCACTCTCTTGATCTTTCTGTACTGATCCTGTTCCCTCAATTTGAGAACTGACCAGCGTTTCGTCAATTGCTCCTTGGATCGTCGTACACCAAAATTACTTCTGACAACTTTAGTCATGATCTTGGCCTTTCTCACATTTGGGTTGCTGTACGGTCCATATTTCCCATCATAGTCGGCCCTCTTCAAGAAGTCCACCATCTCCACCATCTCTACAAAGGACATATTTGATGCCTTAAATCTCCTCCTGGATCGGGACGTTTGTGGTTTAGGGCTTTCCTTGTCCTCCTGTTGCTGATAATATCATGTACCTGCTGTATCTCCACCATGTGCTCTCTCCCACTGCGCTGAAAAGAGAAGGGGCAGGGAATATACTAGAAAGAAGGTCAGGGGTGGAGTTTCACGCATGCACAGTGTAGATAAAGCGCAACACGTGTGCCTCGTACGTACGATCTGTGAGTGGAGGACGGAGTAGCGTAAGCGCTGATCATGCAACTGAAGGTACCATTTTAACTTGGGGTATCAGTGGTTAGTGGCCTATACTGCTTATAAATTGAGGCCTATATTGGGGCAAGATTAGGAGAGTTAAGCCTGACATTAGGGTTTGTCTTGTGTTGTGTCTTGCAGAGAAAATGGATAAATTTAATGACCATGACTTCCTCGCCAACTTTATTGATAAGTACAGAGAGCTGCCCTGTATGTGGCAAGTGAAACACCCATTTTATAATAACAAAATAAAGAGGAAGGCAGCACTGGATCAACTGTTGGAATTGGTGAAGCCAGTGATTCCCATGGCAGACATCACCTATTTGAAGTGCAAAATTGGTGGTCTGAGGAGCACATATAATAGAGAGCGCAAAAAGGTCCAGGATTCCATGAGATCAGGAGCAGCAGCAGATGACATTTATGTCCCCAGGCTCTGGTACTACGACAGACTGCGGTTTTTGTCAGACCAGAGTGAACCCAGGCCATCACTATCAACACTTCCATCCACACTTCCTTCCATTCTTCCTTCCACTTCAGATGAAGCTTCAGACGTACAACCTGGGCCTTCCACCCAGCAAGGTGTGGAGGAGCCCAGCTTGAGCCAGGTATAGCATTGTTCAACATATTTCTTGTCAAAAATGTAATTATGTTAACTAGATGCTATTATTGATCACTAATTTCTGATTTAACAAGCAAAGTGATTTACATATCAATAGACAGTAATAGCCAAAAATGATTGGGACAAGAATGAAAAATGCTGGGGTCAGAATGATAGTCTTTTCTATTTGTTAACATTCAATTTGCGACAGTCATAAGCTCAAAATTGTGTGTGATTGATGACCAAAAAAATAAAACTATGTCCCATTTTCATACACATGAAAGTTTCAGCCAGGAGGAGGCCGTGGAAAGTGGCAGCCAGGAGGTGGCGGAGGAAAGTGGCAGCCAGGAGGTGGCCAGGAAAAGTGTCAGCCAGGAGGTGGCTGGGCCCTCCGCCTTCCAACAAAAAGGCCCAGGAAGGGGAGGAATGTGGAGGAGTCAGCGCTTGGTTTGATTCGGCAGGCTACTGTGGTCCTCATAAACACCCCTAATGTCCAGGAGGCCTTTGCGTGTATGACGGCCAGTAAGATGCAGGAAATAGAGGTGGGCCAATGCCTCATCGGTGAGGAGCTCATATTTCAGGTCTTAAATGAGGGGTGAGGGGCCAACTCACCAAGAAAAGTTACGTATGTGAGTTGGACCATACTCCTCCACCTCCTGCCACAACTCCAACACCACAGCCACAGCCTGGAAGGAAGCATTCAAGGAAATCTTGAGTGATGGCCTGGGTTTGGTCTGGTCTGGAAGAGAAAAAGACGCAGGCTGTTGTAAGACCACAGCCTAGGGACATATGTCATCTGCTGCTGCTCCCAATATCTCAGAGTCCTGGACCGTAATGTGCTCCCTATTAAATGGACTCCTCAGGCTACCAATTTTGCCTGTCAAATAATTGATGTCTGCCCTTTGGTACAAAGGCTTTGCCAATTTCAACAGTTTATGCAGCGTTGCCTTCCTCTTATTTTGTTATGACCCCCTGATAAATTTCTACTTTTTAAAAAAAAATCCTTGGCTATGTGTTTTACTTCAAAAAGGACAGTTTGTTTGAGTAGGCAGGTACATTTCAAAAATACATTGTCAAATTAACAAGGGACATCAACACCAACCGACCTCTTTGAGGTTCAAAACTACAAGATAATAATGGTCTTGTGGTAACTTGACACAAAACGACAAAAAATATTATGGAGATCACTAGAAAAAAAAAAAAAAAAAAAACAGGAGATTTTGATATAAAAAAAAAGTAGATCACTATAAAAAAAAATTATAAACATTATTCTGGAGATCTGGCGAAAAAAAAATAAAGCTTATTCAGAAGATCAGGAGAAATAATAAAGAAATCAGCTTGTCAGAACTCTGTGTGAATATCAGCAGCAAAACAACTTCATTATTCTAGCATTATAAAGAAGAAGAGAATGCGCTGCATTGAAATATTTAAAAATTTGCAGCATGACGAATGTGTTCTCCATTACGAACGCTAGTTTTACCAGACCGAGCGCTTCTGTCTTGTACTTGATTCTGAGCATGCGTGGAATTTTGTGTGTCGGACTTGTGTAAACACGCTCGGAATTTCCGGCAACAAAGTTTTTTGTCTGAAAATTAGAGATCCTGCTCTCAAACAGTTGTCAGAAATTCCGACAGCAAATGTCCGATGGAGCATACACACGTTCGGAATTTCCGACAACACGCTCACATCGAACATTTCCTGTCGGAAATTCTGATCGTCTGTACGTGGCATTAGCCTAGGTTCAAACTGATCAGGTTCAAGTCTCTCTCTCTTTCTCTCTGGAATACAAAAAATAAACAATCATACTCACCTAGATGGCTGCAGCATCGCTTCCAGCTGCAGCTGCCCCCCACTGTCTCTACACCGAGAACTGAGTGATCAAAAACTGCTAAAATTCAGTCTGCAAAGAGCTGGTGACTGTCAGTCATTGACTCTCTGCTCTCCCTCTCCAGAGCAGAGTAGAGACCAGTGATGAGTGAATGTGCTTGGGTTCAATTCAGGCGCCCTTTGTCAAGCTCATAAAAAATTTGCAGATTGTGAACTTTACTCTGTCAATCAAAGTCAACAGAGAAGTGCAAATCTTTCAAATCTGGACATTTTGAAGAGTAAGGATTATCAAACAAATGGCATGGGAAACTAGATACTGCTATAGGGGACATGTACCAATGCAAAAAGCAACTTTAAGAAATACCTTCAGTGGGAAAGGGTCCTCCATTTTATGCAATTTCGAGTCTGATGTGGGAAAAACACAAATTCTTCAAATTACATGCTTGAGGAATACCTAACAGCTTTATGAAATGCTACAGAACAGTAAAGCTGGCCATAAACTAGTAGAATTTTATTAGAAATTTTTCATTTTAAAAATGTTTATTTGATTTTGTAATCACTAGTGGAGTCAAATCAACATTTGTTTTCAACCACAGTGACAAGAAAAATTTTTCAAAAGTACAAATTTCTAACCGTAAATGTGGTTTTCATTCCAGAAGATAGTCATGCCAAAATTTAAAGTTAAAGTGATTGTAAAGGCTTGTTTTTTTTTTTTTTTTTAAATACCAAACATGTCATACTTACCTCCACTATGCAGCTCATTTTGCACAGTGTGGCCTCGATCCTCGACTTCTGGGGTCCCTCAGCAGCTCTTGCAGCTCCTCCTCACTTAGTATTGTCCACAAATACGGAGATTGTATTGTTTACCCCATCCTCCAGGTCATTTATGAACAAATTACATAGATTTGGTCACACCACAGAACCCTGGGGGACCCCACTTTCCACCCCTGACCATTCCATGTACTCCCCATTTATCACTGCCCTCTGAACTCGCCCTTAGGGCCAGTTTTCAATCTATGTACTCACCCTATGGTCCATGCCAACGGACCTTATTTTGTACAGTAAATGTTTATGGGGAACTGTGTCAAATGCTTTTGCAAAATCCAGATACACAATGTCTACGGGCCTTCCTTTATCTAGATGACAGCTCACCTCCTCATAGAAGATTAATAGATTGGTTTGGCAAGAACGATTCTTCATGAATCTATGCTGATTACTGCTAATGATACCGTTTTCATTAATAAAATCTTGTATATAGTCCCTTATCATCCCCTCCAGGAGCTTGCATACTACTGATGTTAGGCTAACTGGTCTGTAATTCCCAGGGATGTATTTTGGCCCTTTTTTAAATATTGGTGCTGCATTGGCTTTTCTCCAATCAGCTGGTACCATTCCGGTTAGTAGACTGTCAGTAAAAATTAGGAACAATGGTCTGGCAATTACTTGACTGAGTTCCCTAAGGACCCTCGGGTGCAAGCCATCTGGTCCCGGTGACTTATTAATGTTAAGTTTTCCAAGTCTATCTCTAATTCTGTCCTCTGTTAGTCATGAGGGTGCTTCCTGTGATGTGTCATGAGGATAAACACTGCAGTTTTTGTTACTGAAGCCCCCGATTCCTTCGTGAAGACTGGAGGAGAAGAATAAATTCAATACCTTCGCCATATCCCCATCCTTTGTAACCAGATTTCCTTCCTCATCTATGGGGCCAACATGGTCTGTCCTCCATTTTTTACTGTTTATATACTTAAAGAATTTCTTGGGATTTTTTTTGCTCTCCTCCTATGTGTCTTTCGTGTTCTACCTTAGCTTCCCTTATTGCACCCTTACATTTCTTGTTGCATTCTTTGTAAAGTCTGAATGCTAATGATGATTCCTCAGCCTTGAATATTTTGAAGGCCTTCTCCTTTGCTTTTATATGCATTTTTACATTGGAGTTAAGCCCTCCAGGATTTTTGTTCGCTCTTATAAATTTATTTCCCAATGGAAAGCAACAATTCTATTTTGCGATTCCCAGAGTGTTCTTTGCCATGAGGTGCCATGTTAAACTTCCAGTGAGCAGTATGAGAGCGTGAGAGCAATAACACTAAATTTAACACACCTGCTCCCCGTTCACACCTGATACCTTGTAACACTAACGAGTTACATGACATCAGGGAGGGAAAATGGCTAATTGGGACCGATTTGGACATTTTCACTTAGGGGTGTACTCACTTTTGTTGCCAGTGGTTTAGACATTAATGGCTGTGTGTTGAGTTATCTTGAGGGGACAGCAAATTTACACTGTTATACAAGCTGTACACTCACTACTTTACATTGTATCAAAGTGTCATTTCTTCAGTGTTGTCACATGAAAATATATAATAAATATTTACAAAAATGTGAGGGATGTACTCACTTTTGTGAGATATTGTATATCCTTAAAGTGAGGTTTATTAACAGTGAACACAGCAATAGGAGGGGATCGCGACTGGGTACCTGAGTAGGAGCAAAGCAAAGGGAGGCAGGAGCAAGGCAGAGGGGTACAGGAAGGTTCAGGATCTCTGGCAGCAAGGAGGCGAATAGAATAGTGACGCACTGGGGTCAGGGAGGAACAGCCTTAAATATCCAGGTGTGGCTGATTATTACAGCCTGCTGGTTCTTGGGAGACACCTGCTGATGAATACTGGAGCTGCAGCAAACAGGCCAGAGCAGCACAGTGTTACTTTTGGGACAAAGGCCAGAAAACAAAATAATACAATATGTTGTAATATTTGGGGGGTTCACTCAATGGTAATGCTTTTCTGTCAAGTTCAAACCAGTCAGGAAATATGTTTAGGCCTTGTTGGCCCACTTTTATTTAAAAAGAAAGTAAAAAGTTCAAATCCATCGCAACAAAAAGGTTGCCTTTGCAGGGCTGTTCAGCTTTCCTCTCTCAATGCTATACAGCAACATAAATGCTTCCCTCAGGCTCCTGCCTCACACGGTAGGCCTCTGTCTGGTCCTCCTGACCATTTAACATCACCACAGGGCTCACTTGCAAACTCTGCTCCTCTCTCTCACAGCTTCCTGCTGCATAGGCCCATGCCTTGACCTCTGAGCAAAGGACTTCCTGTATCACAGATAAAGCCCTGAATCACTGTCAGGCCCTTTATTATGTAGCACTGTCCCCATAAGGGTTGCTGAGTATAGTCTTCCCTGGGCCTCCCTCTGATTTTCCTGAAGCCAGACACTTGGGTATCTTCGCACTATGCCCGCACACTCTTCTGCTCATTATCCAATGATCAGTTTAGGGGTTTTAGGTATTTTTTTATTTGTAGAACTTGGATAGGAGAAGGGATTAGTGGGATACACCAACTTGAACTATGCACAGATGAGGACAGCTCTCACTTGACCCCATTAGATTGATCCGCATTGCAGATGCACTGCTGAACCACACTATAGCAGTGTGGGAGGATAAGTCCTTTGCTTTGCCCTGGCATCAGACTCAATGCACACTTTTCTTCAGGACACTCACTAGTATCCTCTTTAGCCGACACCCTCACCTTCTATGAGGAGGTGAGTTGCCATCTAGATAAAGGAAGGCCCGTAGACATGGTGTATCTGGATTTTGCAAAAGCATTTGACACAGTTCCCCATAAACGTTTACTTGACCAGTGTAGTCTAAATGTCCCCTTCATTCTTATCGCTGTTACCCACTTATACTCCAACCCATACCCACCTCAAATAATGAGACCACACTTATATTTTATGGAGTAAAATGGCCATAACAGCCTATTTTATTAAAACAAACCAACTAAATAACTCCAAACCACTAATATATATATATATATATATAATAAACAATAACATAACCTGTTAACCCCAGTCTGATGGTCTGATGGTGACCCACCTTTTAACCACGTATAACCACATACCACACCAATGCACTGTGGGACCTTTTCCAAACTGATAGGCCTCCAGCTGTGACCGCTCGGAGACAACCCCTTCCCACAGTGCAACCATTCCAGTATTCCATCCACCGTTCAGGAATACACCGGAGGGGCACATACAAACGATGAGCCCCCCACCCCTTTTTGATCCCTCCGTTTACTGCCACCATCAAAGATCACCAGAAGAACGCTGCCATAGCCCGAAAGGGTGACAACCTTACCCTTGAGGGCACCTCCACACCCTCAGGGCCTGTTCTATCCCTTCCTGTAAACCCATAGCCATAAGTCAATCCCCACTTCAGAGAGACGAACTCTATCACTCCTCAAGTAGAGCCCCACATTTTTTCCAAGCTCTCTGTGCCTAATCACAATTCCCCCATTCTGTGCCACGAACCTACCCACTACTTTGTTGATACAAGTCTTACTGATGCTCACCACAGATCTAGCCCAACGCCATGTCGTTCTAGCCACAATGTCAGACCACAGCAAAAAGGGGTACCCGGGAATTTAGTGCGCAAGTGCGTGAAATCGGATTTAATATCCGCGATCAGGTCCCAGGATCCCTAAATCATTCACACCCGCATGTATCACTAACACGTCAGGTGGTCTATCCAGCCTTACGTACCTCTCCACCATCACTCTACCCCACCTCATCCCGGGTATCCCCAACCATCTCCGATAAGCCTCCCTCCTGGAAAATACCCAATTGCCTGCCATCCGGTCTTATGTCTCCTCTCCTGGCCCCCCAACACACCTAGGAGTGCCCTATGATCCAGACAAGGCATACTGAACCTCCATCTGAAATGACAAACAAATAACATAAAGGCAGCAACACACCTGTCAACTTAACACAAACATATCACAACATGTGAATCCCACATGCACCCTCCTTTTCCTGTAAACATCCAAGATAGTTTTGTTTTATTTTTTTATTTATTATATCTATTCCACGGCCAAATGAGGCCTAATGTGATCCCCCAGATGAAGGCACGCTATCCCTGTGCCGAAGACGCGTAGGGGAGGGGCAGGACGGAGCTACAGACAAGCAGAGGATTACACACCACACCGCACGCCAGACTTTTGTTCCTGTATCCCTGTGCATTACACTATGGATAGGATGGTGCACTGACGCACCCATACCTTGTGAGTACCCTCCTGGAGGGAAGTGGTTTTATAATTTAATAAATCTCTGACGGTATTACACTATGGAGTTTCTTTCTTTCCTACTTATGTTACCATTGATGATTATCTGAGAGAGGTGCAGATCATTCCCAACAGATCCTATATGAGACCAGGAGTGGCTCCACTGCGTGTATAGACACTGTTTAACCCCTTCCCGCCGACCGAACGCACATATGCGTCCTCGGCTTTCCGGGGTTATACCGGGATGATGCCCGCAGCTGCAGGCATCATCCCGGTACCGTTGTTTTCAGCGGGCGATCGGCTACCCGAATATAACAACCGATGCGGCTAAAAGCCGCTCGGCTGTTATACCGGAGGAGCGGGAGGGGACATCCCCCCCCTCCCGCCGCCTCCCGCCGCTGTTACCGGGCCTCCCGTGCGATCGGGAGGCCCGGTGTCCGTTCGGGAATCTCCGGCGGCTGGGGGCGGGCTGGAACGAAGCTGTGAGCGGCTTCGTTCCAGCCTTCTAATTGTAAACGCGGAAGCGACGTCATGACGTCACTTCCCGTTTACTCGGCTGCCAATGGCGCCGAATTTAAAAAAGTACACAGTATTCAGAATCGCCGTTTTCGGCGATCTGAATACTTTGAAGTGTAAAGGAGGGATGGGGGGTCTTTTAGACCCCCGATCCCTCCATAAAGAGTACCTGTCACCACATATTACTGTCACAAGGGATGTTTACATTGCTTGTGACAGCAATAAAAGTAAAAAAAAAAAAAAAATTTTTAAACACAATTTATAAAAGTACAAAAATAAATAAAATAAATAAAAAAAAAAAAAAAAAAAATTTTTAAAGCGCGCCCGCATATGTAAACGGTGTTCAAACCACACATGTGAGGTATCGCCGCGATCGTCAGAGCGAGAGCAATAATTCTAGCCCTAGACCTCCTCTGTAGCTCAAACCTGGTAACCGTAAAACATTTTTAAAGCGTCACCTATGGAAATTCATAGGTACCGTAGTTCGTCGCCATTCCACGAGTGCGTGCAATTATAAAGGGTGACATGTTTGGTATCTATTTACTCGGCGTAACATCATCTTTCACATTATACAAAAAAATTGGGGTAACTTTACTGTTTGGATTTTTTAAAATTCATGAAAATGTCACTTTTCCAAAAATTTGCGTTTAAAACACCGCTGCACAAATACCGTGTGATAAAAAATATTGCAACAATCGCCATTTTATTCTTTAGACTCTCTTCTAAAAAAATATATATAATGTTTGGGGGTTCTAAGTAATTTTCTAGCAAAAAATACGGATTTTAACTTGTAAACACCAAATTTCAAAAATAGGCTTAGTCATGAAAGGGTTAATCACTGTGTCACACGCTCAGAGGTGAGCGCATGAGCTATTGGGGGTCACTGGAGGGCACCAAAGCATGCCGTATTTCGCACACCATATAGGAAGAACATGAGGAATGCCTATATATATATTTTTGGACACTAATGCCTGCACTTTATATACCATATTTTATTGATTATTTTTATTGAATTTTTGGACACTTCAATAATATTAATTTTTTTTTTTTCATCATCACTTGGATTTTTTCACGTTTTGCATGTTGCATGGTGTATTTATATATATTTATTCACTGGTTTTTATAAATGAATAGCACTTATTATTATTGAATATTTTTAACGTGATTTATAGATTATTTATATATATATTCATTTATTGGTTTTCACAAATGAATGGCACTGATTATTATTGTATATTTTTAACGTGATTTATATATTTTACGCTACGATATTAATTTTTGATGTTATCCATATTTTTATCACGTTATTTATTTTTACCTAGCGCATACACAATTACTTATTTTGATAAGACCGAAATCTCCTCGAATCCCATCTTCCAATTCCACGCACAGCCGCCTCATCCAACCCACATCTGGCAGCTTCTGTAGCCGCCCCTATGCGGAAGGAGTGTGAAGTGTACCCTGCCCTGTCCAACCCAGCTGCTTTATGACATTTCCTAAAAATTGATATGAACTGAAACTTTGACAAGTAGTACCCATCCTCATGCCTCAGGAATTGCCCTGCCCCATCTGTTCTAATCTTCGGAAATTCACGCACTGCCTCAACAGGGCACACCCTAGACCCAGGTAATGCGAACAGCGACACATCCACACCCTTACCCTGGTGATCAGTTTTTGACCTGCGCAGCCGCAAACACACTCTATCCACCTCCATCTGCACATCTTGCTCCCAACAGGCCCACTGCCAAACACTTCGATGGGCTGACCAACTCCCCTATCCGAAAAAACCCCAAAAATGCTAGCGAGAACACCACTGTAAACAGCAACGCTTCATACCGTGATTTACATATTGAACCCAACATCGCACATACGGACCCCAGGTACGCAAAAGTGACAGGCCGTCTCACATCCTTCCACATATGCTGTTTTCGATAACCCTTTATGGCCTGCTTCACCCAAAATCTTTTTTCCAGTCCTCCCCTCCCATTAATTTGAAAAGAAACGATAAGCCTGACATTTTTTTATCGATGGAAGAGACCAAAAAAACATTTTTCAATGTTCCTAGCTACAAAATACAATACCAGTACCGCCCGTCAGACCCCATTTTCCCAGCCCCTGCCTCCTGTACCAACCCTGACCATTCTTTCCATACCTTCGCGTAGGCTGACCAAGTGAACTCACTTAGACTGCCGAATCCATCCCGTGGTGACTCCAAGGGCAGCTCCCAAATCCAGTCCGGGCAAGGAACTCCTTCCTTTTGTGCACCCGGAGCCAGCTCCCTGAACTTGTCCTACTGTAATCGAGACAAGGAGTCAGCTAGCGAATTGTCGACGCCCAGGATGTGCACCGCATAAATAAAATATTTAATCTCAAACACCTCAACACCAGTTTCCGCAAAAGCCGTATAACTGGTTGTGGTGACGCAGACATGCGATTGACCACCTGCACTACTCCCATGTTGTCACAATTTATTCTCAACTTTAGATTCTGGCATGCCTCCCCCCACAGTTCCAAAGCCCGCACCACTGGAAAAGTTCCAGTCGCACTAAATTCTTAAGGAACCCCGCCCTCTCCCAAGACTGCGGCCAGGGTTCCACGCTCCACTGCCCTTGGAAAAAATGCACCATAGCCCGTGGAGCCTGCAGCATCTGTAACCAGCTCTACATCGAAATTACTCACCGGGCCAGACATCCACACCGCCCTGCCATTGTATGAGGCTAAAAACTCATACCACACCTTTAAATCCTCCCTGTGTTCCCCCGTCAGGCGAATAAAGTGAGTCGGGGCCTTTAACCCCGCGGTGGCTGCTGACAGCCGTCGGCAAAAACCTGCCCCATGGGGATGATCCTGCAGGCAAAATTCAACTTACCCAGCAACGACTGCAGAGACCTCAACTGAACTTTCTGCAGTCCGTGGATTTCCCGAATTTCCTTCTGCAAGTCCTCCAACTTACCTCTGGGCAAGCGGCACTCCATCGCCATTGAGTCTATTACTATCCCCAAAAGCTAAGTTCAGCCGTTGGGCCTTTCGTTCTTTCTGCAGCCAATGGTATACCAAACCTGCCTGCGATGTGCTGCAACTTGGAAAGTAGAATCGCACACAGAGAGGAAGCAGGGGGGCCTATACACAAAAAGTCATCCAAATAATGTATGACTGAACCTAAGCCGGAAACCTCCCTAATCACCCACTCCAAAAACGAGCTGAAAGCCTCGAACATGGCACATGAAATCAAAAGAAGTGTAGGACACTGTGCACGCTTCCGGGTCAATAACATCATTGACAGAACCCCCTTTTGGAAAAGATAAGTGGTGTATCAAGCCGAACTTGTTCGGTCCTTCTTGGGCACCACCCCCAATGGTGACACCACCAAATCCTGCCAGGGTTTGTTGGCAAACGCCCCCCCCCATGCGCCCCATGGCCACTTCTCTTCCCAATTTGTCCCCCACCACCCCCGAATGCTGTAAAGCAGATGTCAGATTCCTTGCCTTTGGCGGAACCATCGCCAACGAACACGGGATCTTAAAACCGTCCTGAAACCCCGAAGCCAATAACTTTGCCGCTTCCCTGTCCGGATACTTACTTAGAAAAGGAAGCATTCTTTCCACCCTCACCGGCGTCGTCCCTCTTTTGAGCAGAGTCGCCGGCACACTTCCCTCTCTTAAAACACCTGGACAATGTATGGGCTCCCCCTCACCCAGAGCACTCGTGCTTGAACTTGTATGCTGCTCCAAATTTACAGGAGCCCTCATTGCACTGCCAGCATACTCCCCACTTCTTTCTGGCTGGCAGTCCTGAGGAATGTGTACCCCCGGCCTCCCCCTTAAAAAAACTGAGGCGGGGCCCTCGCTGAAGACATAAGCCTCATCCAGAGGCTAATATCTTTATGATCCCAATGCAGAGACGGGCGGACTGCTCTGCGCTGTCTGAACTGCTCGTCGTATCTAAGCCAAGCAGTACCACCGTACACCCTATGTGCCTCCCCTATAGCGTCCATGTAACAGAACAAAGCCGAGCAATGCTTGGGGTTCTTCTCACCAATAACGCTCACCATAATGGCAAACGCTTGCTGCCAGTTAACAAATGTATACGGTATAAGCCTGTACCTCCTTCTTTCCTCGTTCTCCTTCTTGGAATCATCAGGTTTCACCCTGTCCAAGTTAATTTTTTCCAATGGCAGTAGCGAAAAATCTCCACATACTCGCCCTTGTAAATCTTATCCCGGACTTCCTGTTTTAGATGAGCTCCCAGCGGGCCCTCGAAGTAGAGGTATACCTCGCACTTCGCCGTGTCCGCAGTCCTGACCATATTGGTCCTCTCTGCCTTCTCCGTATCCCCTTTTTCCCCTGCCTTCTCGGTGACCACTCCTACCCCTGACTGCACGGGTATCGGAGCTGCCAGGGGCATCTCCACCCCAGATCCCCCAGTTCCTCCAACCACTGCCTCAAATCTACCTAACAACGCCCGCAGGCCCTCCAATAAATCCGTCAGCTGCGTACCGGACCCCGCACTGGCAGGCCTGTGCCCTGCCCCCTGCTGGCCCAGCGTGTCCCCCCCTGACTGTATCAAAGGAACTGCTGGCCTAACCGTACCCGCAGCTACCACCCCTAACACATCCTGCAATGCATCAGACAAAGACAAATTAACCATTGGCTTACCGGGCTGACCAGGAGCTCCCCCAACAGCCGCCGCGTTGCTCTCCATCGCTGGTACTAGTGGTTCCTCCTCCCCTGATGCTTTCCCTTCTGACCTCTCGTCCTGTTCCAGGATGGGTGGCATAGCAAGCCCCCCGGGAGATGAGATCCCTAAGGCCGTGATGCTTGGCAGTTGTGGGGCCCGCTTCACCCCCGAAATTCCTCCTTCTCCAGACCGGCGTCACTGACCTGACCTGGCGATGCCCTGGCTGTCATGTGTTGTTCTTCCCTCGCCATCTTGTCCCACCGAGCGCCGTCCCGGTAGGCTCCGCCCCCTCACCGACTTCCCGATCTCCCACTCCACCACCTCCGTGTCTCTGCTCGGCTCTCCGTCCCTCATCATCTCCCCCTTCTGATCGCTGTGTGCGGATGGGGATGCCGCCCTGCTTCCTGACCCATGATGTCCGTGCGGGGAACCGGCGCCATGCTGGCCCGTGGCCCCACCCACCGGATTAGGCAGGCGGCGTGTGGACCACCCAGGGCCTGCTGAAAGCTGTGGCTGATGCTGTTTTGCCGGGGGAAGCGATCGCTCCTCTGTCGAGCTTCTGGGGAGGCGAATGGGTCTAGATGCAGGCCCTGGTGAAAAGCACGCCGGAGGCCGCGACCTCTGCACGCGATGGGACACCTCACCTGACGGGGATCCGTCTGCCTCGTCCTCCATGAGCTCCGCGCCTGTCTCTGCAGCCACTCTGGTATTGCTTCAATCAGTGAGAAAAACTGCCTCCTCCTGTAAGTTCATCTTCACACTGACCCTTTGCACCGCCCCCTCTATAAATATAACCACTCCCCTTTGGCAAAAACTTCTTTCTTACCTTCCCCTTTCTTGCCACTCCCATTACTCCTTTCCACGTTAACCCCATATGTGTCTCCCTTAGACACACTGTCATGCCGGGCCCTACACTATCCCTCCTTGCAGTCCTTTCCGTTCCGGGCCTCACTGTACAAAATAAGGTTCATTGGCATGGACCATAGGGTGAGTACATGGATTGAAAACTGGCTACAAGGGCGAGTTCAGAGGGTGGTGATAAATGGGGAGTACTCGGAATGTTCAGAGGTGGGTAGTGGGGTCCCCCAGGATTCTGTGCTGGGACCAATTCTATTTATTTTGTTTCATAAACGACCTGGAGGATGGTGTAAATAGTTCAATCTCTGTATTTGCGGACGATACTAAGCTAAGCAGGGCAATAACTTCACCACAGGATGTGGAAACCTTGCAAAAAGATCTGAACAAATTAATAGGGTAGGCAACTACATGGTAAAAGAGGTTTAATGTAGAAAAATGTAAAATAATGCATTTGGGTGGCAAAAATATGAATGCAATCTATACACGGGGGGGAGAATCTCTGGGGGAATCTAGGATGGAAAAGGACCTGGGGGTCCTAGTAGATGATAGGCTCAGCAATGGCATGCAATGCCAAGCTGCTGCTAACAAAGCAAACAAAATATTGGCATGCATTAAAAAGGGGATCAACTCCAGAGATAAAAAAATTCTCCCACTCTACAAGACTCTGGTCCGGCCAGACCTAGAATATGCTGTCCACTTTTGGCCACCAGTCCTCAGGCATTATGTACTGGAAATGCAGTGAGTACAAAGAAGGGCAACAAAGCTAATAAAGGGTCTGAAGGATATTAGTTATGAGGAAAGGTTGCGAGCACTGAACTTATTCTCTCTGGGGAAGAGATGCTTGAGAGGGGATATGATTTCAATATACAAATACCATACTGGTGACCCCACAATAGGGATAAAACTTTTTCGCAGAAGGGAGTTTAACAAGACTCGTGGCCACTCATTAAAATTAGAAGAAAAGAGGTTTAACCTTAAACTACGTAGAGGGTTCTTTACTGTAAGAGCGGCAAGGATGTGTAATTCCCTTCCACAGGCGGTGGTCTCAGCGGGGGGCATTGATAGTTTCAAGAAACTATTAGATAAGCACCAGAACAACCGAAACATACAGGGATATACAATGTAATACTGACACATAATCATACACATATGTTGGACTTGATGGACTTGTGTCTTTTTTCAACCTCACCAACTATGTAACCCATTCCACTGACTTCACTAGCCTGAAGGGATGGCCAGACAGATCCTTCTAGACACATCTGCCTCCTAGTTAGCTCTACAGGACATCTGGGTTGCAGGCCACATGGCAGTCTGTACAGAGGAGGGGCAACAGCCCTCTCCCTCCGGGACCCGGCTCTCCAGCCAAAGATCCCAAGCACATGTGCCCTAGGCATATATACAGTCACCCAGCATGCCTTGAGGCATCTGCTTCTGCCAATGGCCAGGGCTGTAACTACACCTATGCTCCCATTTGTCAGGTTTCCTCCCACTGTCCAATAAGTCTCATCCTATTGGACCAGTGCAAATCAGGCAGACATCATGAGCAGCACCTGAGCATAATGAGCAGACCCTCTTGTCTGCAGGACGCTGTTGGTCTGGGCTGATGTCAAAAAGGATACACCATACTAAGACCACCTGGTACATATAATATATACCAACTACTCCCCCGACTCTTTTTTGAATTTCCTACATTGGCGGTATTAGGACTCGCATCTGGCCTCAGTGGAACCTCAGATCCAACACCTATCTATGCCCCAGATTTACGGGCTTTTTCCTCTAGTATATGAGGAAGTAAATCTATCCACATACCCCCTACTTAGTCATCTGTTGATACACATGCAACACCAATACCTTGGGTATGATTACAAACCCGTATTGACCGCAATTGGAAGAAGCACACCGTTTGGGCTGACAGTGCCTGCGTTTCTGTTTTTAACTTTGTGTTTGGAATGCGAAATCAAGCTACATATTACCAATAAATCCTTGATCTAACCCACACCCACCCCTGAAGAAGGAGGCTCAATTCTCTCCGAAACGCGTCGGGTGCAAATATATTGGTACCAATGTCCAACATATGTATATATGCACAACCGCATTCCTTTTATTGTTCGCTATAGTCACATTGTTGTTGATATATTCTTTTAAAGAAATGTCTTTGATATGAATAAATGCTTTTTCTATATACTACAAATCTTCTCTTATATTCATATATACGTGCCTTTAAAGTCCACCAATAGGGGAATTTCCTTTTTGCTCGACAAACACAGTATATATAATAAATATATGAAATATTGCACAGACTACCTAGACAGAATTTCAGCAGTCTAAGTAAGCTACATTTTAAAACAACCCATGCAGTTGTTCAGGCCAAAATATACACAAGTATGTTTACACTATAAAAAGAAGGAATATTGTGCATACTACATATGTATTATTTCAACAATTTCTGGTATGCCTTTTTGGCTAGAACAAATCCCCATTTTGCTTTAGAGAAAAAACTAATTAAAGTTAATATTTTTATAATTATCTTGTAGGCCTCATCAAATAAACCACATCCCCATTTAGAGGGAGGAGGTAAAAAAAAAATTATATTTTTCAGATTATAATAGAAGTAATATACCACACACATATAGAATTAGACATTTATTGGCTAAACAGACCCATTTAATTTTGGAGTGTTATGAAAATGTAAAGCTTATACCTTTTGTTAAAATGGAAGGAATATGGCTCACATTGCACAGGTGTAATTTTAAGCAGTTCCCGTCTTTCCTATTACAGGATGATGCCAGTGGGAGCCTCTTGCCCTTCCGGGCACATGTCATATGACATCCTACCGGTCATGCCACTCATGCGTGCCCCCAGTGCAACGATCAGGGATGAGGCGTGTCCTTCGGCTCCTTACCACGTGACCGGCTGTGTCCAATCACAGCCGGGCACAAATGTAAACAAACTGTGGTAACTTACTGTTACCGGGTTCTCCTCCTCATACACTGATCCTGTGTGAGGAGGAGATCGTGGGAACAGTGAGGTACAAATTTACACTGTACAGTACTGTACCCTGATTGCCCCAACAAAAAAAGGGTACCTGTCTGTAAGCCCATCAGAGTACCTGTCTCCAGCCCACCAGAGTACCTACCTGCAGCCCATGAGAGCATCAGAGTACCTGTTGTGCAGCCCAGCAGTACCTGTTGGTTGAGCAGCCCATTAGTACCTATCGTGCAGCCTAGTAGTACCTGTCTGTCAGAGAATTGTTTGCAGAAGAACTGGCACATCTGCTAATGCCCAACGGAATCACAGATTGACATCTAGGTCTCCAAAGCAAATCCCCACGTGCGCGTGGCTGCGAAGGTTAATGTGCAAGTGCGCGTGTGCATGAGAGATTTTGGTGCCCAGTGGCCTATTTAAAGCCAGCAGCATGAGCCACTAGTTGCTGAATAATTCTTAGCTCCCCTGTGTGTTCCTAAGTCCCAGTTCAGGTATTATTGGATTTCCTGTTACCGATCCGGCTTGCCTTTGACCTGTTTTTTCTCCATTCCTGGCTTTGACCATAGGCTTGCTCCTTTGATTCAGCTTCTGCCTGCTGATCCGTGTATGACCTCTGGCCTGCTCTTTTGGACTGCTGCTGCCTGATTACCAGTGTATGACCCCAGGTTACTCCTGGTGCTTGCTACCCCAACTCATGCTATGCCCATCCTTTCGAATGAAGACGTCTAACAGTGCAGGAGTTTAAAATAGTTTTTGGGCTTTACAATCAACACGGGGCTTACAAAAAAAAAAAAAAGATTTGCATGCTTATTGGTCTACCAACCCCATCCATCATATGCCAATTTTTTCAGCTGTCATGTCCTGGTCCCGCTTTGACATGATCATGCACTTCCTGCATTTCAGCGATAACTCACAGTGACCTCCCCAAGATCATCCAAACTATGATAAACTATATAAAATTCACCCCCTAATTGATTTTTTTTCTAAGAAGTTAGCTGAACTTTATGCCCCAGACTTTTTAATTTGGGTGCGGGGTTACCCTTAATATCCATACAAGACCCAAAGGGCCTGGTAATGGACTGGGGGGGTACCCATGCTGTTTGTCTCACTGATTTTCATCCATATTACCGGGACCTGACATTACATTAAAGCCGTAAGCAGTTTTAAATGGCTTTTATTACTTTAAAAATGTAATTTTGTGCAGGGACAGTTCTAAGCACGGGAAACACGCACCACTTTACAGGCATACTATAGACACCCCCAGGTACGATATTTAAAAGAATATTTCACTTTTTTTTCACTTTAAGCATCATTAAAATCACTGCTCCCGAAGAAACGGCCGTTTTTAAAACTTTTTTTTGCATTGATACATGTCCCCTGGGACAGGATTCGGGTCTCCAAACCCTTTTGTAGGACAATACCATGCAAATTAGCCTTTAAAAAGAGCACTTTTGATTTTGAACGTTCGAGTCCCATAGACTTCAATGGGGTTCTAACGTTCGTGTGAAGTTTCGGTCCGTTCGCAGGTTCTGGTGCGTACCGAACCGGGGGTTGTTCGGCTCATCCCTAGTGGGGATAATGAGATGGAAGACCATACCTGGGTGCTAGAGATTGTAAAAGGAGGAAACTGGGGGTGTAGTACAACATGAGCAAGGTAGGATGTCATTCCAGGTGAAGCATTCGAAGGAGTGGTACCTTGATGGCACTGCTCCACAAGTAAAGTCCAGTGATATTCCCAGGCCCACTCTGCAGAGGTGACATGCCTGGGCACTTTTTTTTTTACACTTCTACCTATAGTCAAGTAATGTTTGCAGCATCTGCCAGTCATTTGTGTACCACATAAAGGAGGACACACATGACTGTTCGCCACACAAAATTCAGTAAGAGCAGCACATGAATAATATCTAAAGGCAGTATAAGACACTCCTCCTTCTCTCTCCCCCTTTCCAAATCTCACTTACTCCGGAAGAATCTCCATCTGCAGCTATATCTACGTCCTCTAGAGATATGAATGGCCAGCATCTTAATTCCGGTTTATCAAAATTGCTGCCTTTTCTAGTAGAGTCTGTCCTCTTCCGTGGCTTTGCAGCCTGTGTTTCACCACAACAGCAGATAACCAGCATACCATCCATGCAATCTGCATCAAGATCCATCCCTGTCCTCCACCAACATGTGGAAGGTAATGTCTCTGCATTGCTGGACCACATGGTTAGTGGCAGGGTCCACATGGCCACTGAAACATAGTCCAGCAAGCATGTGCAGGGACATTGCATCTCTTTCATGGAGCACTGGGTAAATTTGCTGGCTACCAGTAAAATGCAGGTTGGGGCACACACTGCTTGAGCTGGTGGTGCTACTTCATGTCCTGTAACTTGGTGATAGTGACAGCTCAGTCACCTCTACCCCCTCCTCCTCATTGACCTTATCTGGTAAAATGTCAGAACCACCCACCCCCACCCCAAATGACCAAGACATTGTACCACAGCCTAGAGGTGGCTGATTCCACACCATCTTTTGCCAGTGAAGGTTGTCTGTCACAACGGCAACAAACTGCTATCTGTCCTTCAGCAGGAGGGAATGTTTCCACACTTTCCTTGTCTGGCACGCATCTTCAACCTGGTCGTTAGTGATGACAACTTGGGTATCCTGGCTTTCATTATCTCCTGCAGCAGGCCAGAAGTGTCCGGCCAATTCAGGTGGTAATACTCATTCAGTAATAAAACAAGCTGCCTGCCAATCATTTAATACTTGATGTCCAAGTGCTAGAGCTTGACCTTGGTCATGCTGCAGAGGCTGCACTACTGTCAGCAGTCGAGTATTTGTAGGAGTATAAGATGAGGACAGATTCAGGACGTGTGTACCTAATTCAGGTTGCATTTCTGTCTTGTCACTAATCGAACAGGTGACCAGAATGGCAAGCTGTGATTTGGCGGGGAAAAGTGATGCAATCAATGTTGGTGGAGCATACACTGCATGGTGTAATAGACAGGGCACTGTAGGCACACATATCAACCCGCAAGCCTGTGCAGTTACCTATACATCGTTCGATGCCACAGTCTCTTGGGTTAGGAAACATGATAGGGGTTCGCTCATTGCAAAATCCGATGTTGAATCAGCGTTACGGCTGTTCCCGGTCCATCCTCAGAGTTTTCACTTATTAGGTTGTTGTTGGCAAGGTTCTTATTTTATAGATCGTTGCCTACCGATGGGTTGTTCCATCTCATGTGCCCTCTTCGAAACCTTCAGTTCATTCCTTGAATGGGCGGTTAGGGAGGTGGCTGGGGTGAATTCCATCATTCATTATTTGGATGATTTCCTGTGCATTGGACCGCCGGGGTCCAGGTGCTGTGGGATCTTGAAGGGAACGTTGCAACATTTGACCAAATGTTTTGGCATTCCATTGGTGGCCGACAAGACTGAGGGGCCAGCCACAGAACTAGTTTTTCTTGGAATCACTATTGATTCCGTGGCCATGGAATGCAGATTGCCGACCGATAAATTAGATGCTCTGAGACAGGAAGCGGGTCAAACAAGTAGTTGGCGGAAAAAAATTTGATTGTGGGAGCTACAATCCTTGTTAGGCAAGCTGAATTTTGCTTGTAGGCTCATCCCCATGGGCAAAATCTTCTGTAGGTGTTTGTCGGATGCTACGTCCGGTGTCAAAGCACCGTGCCACTATGTGCGGCTGTCCAAGGAGCTCCAGGCAGACCTTCGTATTTGGAACATGTTTCTTGAATCCTTTAATAGCCATTCCTTGTGGCAGTCAGGAGCAGTCAGCAATGCGGATTTGGTCCTTTTCACCGACACGGCGGTTTCACTGGGTTATGGCGCTTATTTTCAGGGACGATGGAATGCGGAACCATGGCCTGATGCATGGCGTGAGGATGGATTTTTGGTGCGGTTTAAACTTTTTCCCATTGTTCTGTCTGTGGAGCTTTGGGGGAGGCCTTTAGGAACAAGAAAGTCTGTTTCAATTGTGATAATATGTGTTGGCAATTAAAAATATATCAGCTTCTTCTCCTCCGGTGGTTTGGTTATTGCGTTATTTTGTTTTGAGTTGTTTGAGGATGAATACTTTCATTTATGCTGTGCATATCCCAGGGACTACCAACAAATTAGCGGATGCTTTATCTCATTTCCAGTGGGACGAATTCTGTGCTTTGGCACCGGAGATTGACCAGTTTGGGGTGCCTTGCCCTCGGCGGCTGTGGAGGATTGCATTGGAATTTCTGCTAGACTGATACTGGAATCACTCAGCTCTGGAACTTGGGTGACTTAAACCAAGGTTTGGCAGGAATGGTTCTCTTTACTGGAGGAGGTAGGTGGCGAGGCTGCTGGTAGGGACATGTCATCGCTGGTGTTGTATTTTGTTTGCAGAAACTTTTTGCAAGGTGTCTCGGTGTCCATTATGGATAGGAAATTAGCAGGCATCGCTTTTATATTTAGGTTGTTGTGGATTTTACCAAGTCCTTTGGGGTCCGACAGTAATGATTCCTGAAGTCCAGTTTCCTTTTTGGTTCTGGGTTTGGTCCTCGACAGCTTGGATAGGGTTTGTCCGTCACGCTTTGAGATTGTTTTGTTCAAGGCGGCCTTGTTGGTGGATTTCTTTGGGGCTTTTCAGATAAGTGAGCTGGTTAGCCCATCTAAGAGGGTCTTGGGGGGTCTTTTGTTAGGGGATGTTACATGCTCTGACTCTTCAGTCAGACTATGGATCCAACTATCCAAGACGGATCATATCGTAAAAAGGGGTCCAGGTGGAATTGTACAGGGGATACAGTGCACAGTTCTGTTCGGTGCTAGCGGTGGCACAGTTTCTGCGCGAGCGCCCACGAGTGGATGGCGCTTTGTTCATTCACTCGGATGGCTCCTTTTTATCCAATTTCCAGTTTACTGCGGTTTTACACAAATGCTTATCAGCTGCAGGGCTGATTCCAGGGCAATATGCGGCTCATTCCTTTCGCATAGGGATGGCCACTGAGGCGGCTCGGTGGGGCCTGCAGGAGGAAGTGATAAAGCGTATTGGTAGATGGGAGTCCCAAAGATACCACATATATGTCAGGCCTCACCTTCTGTAAAATTTTGGTAACGGGGTGTGTTTTTCCTTCTTGTCTCTGTTTCTCATATTTCGTTATGTGTGTTGCTGGGCTGTCTTCTGGTACATTTTTGCAGGGTTGTTTTTTCTGTCATTGCAGATCCTCCCCGATGTCTCATCTGGATACTGGGACATTCGTATGTTTTCTGGGGGGCAAAGAGGGCGGAGGTTAGGCCCGATGGCAGGCAGTTGGGTATTGCCAGAGAGGAAGGCAGGGTCAGATGGATCAGGATCCCGGGTATAATGTGACATAGGGTAATTCCTGAGGTTCACCGCTTTGTGCGGCTGGACAGTCCTCCTGACATTCTCGTATTACATGTAGGAGCAGATGATTTGGGAGTTATTCATATTTGATCTGGTATTTACAATGTTTATGTTTAATTATGGTTTTTGGTTTAAATAAAAGGCTGTACCGGCCATTTTAACTCCAACACTGTTTTGGTGTCATTATTTAAGTTTTAAGGGTTATAATACAAGTTTGAGTATGGTAGTAGGTTATCTGAAATACCCTAATCAGGGAAAGGCTGAAGCACACTGCTGTCTTTGAAGGAAGACTGGCTACATGTGACAGTCTCTCCCCTTTGTTAGTCCCCACAGTGTTGCACTACTCACTCTGTCCTCTTGCTCCTGTGCCTCCAAAAAAGACTCCCCTCTGTGTGTCTTATCAGGATCCTTCCAGCACCCGAGCCCTGACCAAAGGCAGGACACCCCACCAGACTAGAAGGCACCCCTGAGGGCCACCAACAGTCCCCTCTACAATGTATCTCCAGCTTCCACCTGGCTGCCTCTGCTGGCATGGCTCATGTCTATTTATGGAGTGGTCTCAGCCCCCTGCCAGCTTACCTCTGAGGATTGGCTGTGGCTTCATAAATATTCAAGGCAGCTCCTCCTCCACACTCTATTTCTATAAGATTCTCAAACCTAGACCAGGGGGAGGCACCAGACAGCTGCCAGAATGAGTCACCCAGCCCTGAACCTTAGTAAACCCTGACCCAGATTCCATAGGGCAGGCTTAGCCCTGAGCTAAACTATAACTTTCCTACTGTTCCATACGGTCTGGACGAGCCTGACGAGTCGAGGGAGACCTCTCGTACAGCCCCGGCTCAAGGGTCACTGGAGTGGTAACAGTGGCCGCGAGAGCACAGTGAGGTAAGAGTGCCTGCAAGGTTCTCTGTTGTAGCTGATGGGTAGCAGGAACAGACTGGATCGCAAAGCAGCAGAAGATGGCAGGAACAGCTGGTGCAGGTAAGCTGTGGGTGCAGGACAGCATATGCAGGTATGCTGTAGATGCAAGACAGCGGATGCAGGAATTTCCGAAAATTCAAAATTTCGGAAGTTCGGAATTCGAAAATTCGGAATTCAGAAATTTGAAAATTACGAATTTTAGAATTACGGAAATTCGGAAATTTGGAAATCCAAACTTTCGGATCTCCGAATTTACGAGCTTACGAATTTCAGAATTTCCGAAAAAAATGAAAAAAATGAATGAGACGAAAACAAACACATTTTTGGTCAGTGCACATGTCTAATAAGTAGGCATGAACGGTAGGCAGAGAATAGTCAGAGTTCAGGCCGGGTTTGGCAACAGGAGATCAGGCAGGAATTACAGAGTCAAGGCAAGTCAAGGGTCAGGACTGGAGATAGCAGTGAGTTCGGGAAGCCGGGTCAAACTGGTTCAGATACAGACACAAGATCAGGACACAGGGTAAGCTGCAGATCAGACAGCACTGAACTAGTGCAGCTGCTGCCCTTAAAAAGGCCCATTGGTGCCAAAGTACAGGCTAATGTACGCGCCTGCGAGTTTGGCAAATATTCCAGCGCACACGCACGTGCTGCTGGCCAGCTTGGAGGGTGCCCATCGGAATTCGGCCAGCTTGGCGGGTATCCATCGGAATTCGGCCAGCTTGGCGGGTACCTATCGGAATTCGGCCAGCTTGGCGGGTGTGCATCTGTCTGATTGCAATGTATTCCTGACACCTACTCTCACTTCTAGCACACACCAGAGGGTGCTACAGGGACAAGGAAAACTGTTTTCTCTCTAAACTCCTATGCTGCACACCCAACATATTTTTTTGGTGTTTTCTTCCGGTTTCTGAAGATGGAATATTCTCAGGGAAATGGCGCACATGAAGTCTGCTGACACAATCAGCAGTAATGCTTTCTGGGGGGATCCTTGCTGGTAGATCATGGCAGTGACAATTTCTTCGATAAATTTGAGGCAGGTGTTGGGTCTTTCTGTTGACTTTTGATAGGTGACGTGTGCATTAAAAATGGCCAAATCAGAAGAGGGACTTGAGTTGTAATCAGAGGGGGCTCTAGGCTTTGTGAGGCCTTAGGCAAAACTTAGACATGGGGCCGCACTCACGCCCATAATGGGAAAAATAATTCAAGGGTGCCTTGGGCCAATCATGGCTCAGGGGCCTAAGTCCACGCCCCACACTATGTAAGGCTGCTTACATAGTGGCCGTACATAGTGTAATGAATGAGAGCAGCAAAATTATATTTCTAAAGGAAAAAATTTAATCCAAAACTGCTCATGGCTGTAATGTTTTGTCGGATCCCGGCAATATACATAATTATTTTTTTTTTTTAAATGGCATGGGGGTCCCCCCCAAAATCCATACCAGGCCCTTCAGGTCTGGCATGGATTTTAAGGGGAATCCTATGCCAAAATGAAAGAAAAATTGGCATGGGGGTCCCCCCAAAATCTGGTCAGACCCTTATCCAAGCACGCAACTTGGCAGGACACAGGAAAAGGGGGGGAGAGAGAGAGCGCTCCCCCTCCTGAACCATACTAGGCCACATGCCCTCAACATGGGGAAGGTGCTTTGAGATAGCCCCCAAAACACCTTGTTCCATGTTGATGGGGACAAGGGCCTCATCCCCACAACCCTTGCCAGGTGGTTGTGGGGGTCTGCGGGCGGGGGGCTTATCAGAATCTGGAAGCCCCCTTTAAACAAGCCCGCCCCCCTATGTGAATGGGTATGGGGTACATTGTACCCCTACTCATTCACCAAAAAATGTGTCAAAAAAAGTTAAAATGACAGAAGACAGTTTTGGACAATTCCTTTATTAAAAAAAAAAAAAAAAAGTGTCCTGCGATGTCCATCCATCTTCAATCACAGCGCCAACGGACCGAAAAAAAACCCTAAAAAAACAAAAAAACTCTGCCTCGATGGGAGGCATCCCTGCAACTGCAGCCTTTTCGCACTGACAGCTCTAATATAGCAAAGGGCGGGGCCACCCGGTGAGGAAACAGAGTGACCCCACCCCATCTGATGTCACGTGACGTGGGAGGTCACCTGGTTACATCACCAGGTGACCCTGGCCTTGTCTATATAAGAGCTGTCAGCACGAAAAGGCTGCAGTCACAGGACGCCTCCCATCAAGGCAGGGTTTTTTTTTTATTAAGTCCATCGGCGCTGTGATTGAAGATGGATTTACATCGCGGGACACTTAGTTTTTCACAATTCCTTTATTAAAAAAAAAAAATTCTCCTGTCATTTTTACTTTTTTGACACTTTTTTGGTTGAATGAATAGGGGTACATGGTACCCGATACCCATTCACATGGGGGGCAGGATCTTGGGGCCCCCTTGTTAACCTCCCTGGCGGTATGATTATTTCGGATTTTAGGTGCTGAAAGCGGTACCATTATTTTGCATGGAAATTTGGCGTTTTATATTGTAGGTCTGTAAATCTTAACAATAACACACTTAAATCTGTCCAAACAAGAGTCTAGTAGATATCCCGGGTATGATAAAGTTTGAAACACAAAAACATAAATTATAATATAATAAATAAAAATAAATAATTAAAAAAAATTTAAAAAAATAGTAATAAGATAAATTTCACTATCGCACAATTCTGCAAGTGTTCTAATTTACTATCGCTGTTTTCTAGCTGGTCTAAAGCCACTTTTGACGTAAAGGGACACTTTTTGGTTGCTAAGGACAATCTCCAGTTTCCAGGCAGAAAGAACAGTGTATATCATGTAAAACTGCATGCAGGGCATGGGCCAAAGCACTGGGGACAAAAGGGATGTGAAATCATTTCATACAGTACTGTAATCTGTAAGATTACAGTACTGTACGTGTTATGATTTTTACTTTTTTTTTAATTTGCCGCCAGGCTCCGCCCCCGTGCGTCGCGCCGCTCGCAGGGAACGGAGCGGCTTCGGAGGAGGACGGAGCCCTCGGACGCTGCGGGTGACATCGCAGGATCCAGGGGACAAGGTAAGTAACGCCGCCCCAGGATCCTGCAATGCGATCCCGAGTGTGGCTCGGGGTTACCGCTAATGGTACTGAATTTTAACCCCGAGCCACACTCGGGAAAACCGCCAGGGAGGTTAAGGGCTTCCAGATTCTGATAAGCCCCTGCCCGAAGACCCCCACAACCACTGGGCAAGGGTTGTGGGGATGAGGCCCTTGTCCCCATCAACATGGGGACAAGGTGTTTTGGGGGGACCCCAAAGCGCCCTCCCCATGTTGAGGGCATGTGGCCTGGTACGGTTCAGGAGGGGGAGGCACTCTCTTGTTCCCCCCGTTTTCCTGCGGCCTGCCAGGTTGTATGCTTGGATAAGGGTCTGGTATGGATTTTGGGGGGGACCCCTACACCATTTTTTTTTTAAATTTTGGCTCTGGGTTCCCCTTAAAATCCATACCAGATCTGAAGGTAGTATAGATTTTGGGGGGACCCCCATGCCATATTTTTTTTGGCAAGGGGTTCCCCTTAATATTTATACCAGACCCGAAGGGCCTGGTAATGGACTGGGGCGGGAACCCACGCTGTTTTTTTCAATGATTTTTATCTATATTGCCAGGATCTGACAATACATTACAGCTGCAAGCAGTTTTACATGGAATTTTTTCCTTTAGAAATGTCATTTTGCTGTGGTACTGTTATAAACATGGAAAAGATGTGTTACTTTACAGGCAGACTAAGGAGACACCCTCCCCCCCCTCATATTTAAAGGAATATTTTATTTTTATTGTTTCACTTTAAGCATTATTAAAATCACTGAAAAAATGGCCATTTTTAAAACTTTTTTTTGCATTGATACATATCCCCTGGGGCAGTACCCGGATCCCCATACACTTTTTATGGCAACTTGCATTTAAGCCTTTAAAATGAGCACTTTTGGTCTTTCATGTTCGTGTCCCATAGACTTTAACGGTGTTCGCATGTTCGCACAAATTTTTTGCCTGTTCGCATATTCTGCTGCGAACCGAACTGGGGGGTGTTCGGCTCATCCCTAGTAGTAAGCATGTGTAGGAGAGGAAAGCGGAGGTTATGACAGCCGGTAGTATGTACATAAGAGGGGTGCAGAGTCTATGGAGGTGAGTAATATGTACAGGAAAGGGGTGCGGAGCGTATGGCGGTGGGTAGTATAACATGAGAGGAGTGCGGAGTGTATGGTGGTGGGTAGTATGAAATGAGAGGGGTATGAAGTGTATGGCGGTGGGTAGGATGTACATGAGAGGTGCGGAGTGCATCGCGGTGGGTAGTATGACATGAGAGGGGTGTGGAGTGTATGGCGGTGGGTAGTATGTACATGAGGAGTGTAGATGGTATGGTGGTGAGTAGTATGACATGAGAGGGGTACGGAGTGTATGGCGGTGGGTAGGATGTTCATGAGAGGGGTGCGGAGTGTATGGTGGTGAGTAGTATGTACATGAGAGGGGTGCGGAGTGTATAGTGGTGGGTAGTATGACATGAGAGGGGTATGGAGTGTATGGCGGTGGGTAGGATGTTCATGAGAGGGGTGCAGAGTGTATGGTGGTGGGTAGTATGTACATGAGAGGGGTGCGGAGTGTATGGTGGTGGGTAGTATGACAGGAGAGGAGTGCGGAGTGTATGGTGGTGGGTAGTATGACATTAGAGGGGTGCGGAGTGTAGGGTGGTGGGTAGCATGACATGAGAGAAGTGTGGAGTGTATGGTGGTGGGTAGTATGACATGAGAGGGGTACGGAGTGTATGGCCGTGGGTAGGATGTACATGAGAGGGGTGCGGAGTGTAGGGCAGTGGGTAGGATGATATGAGAGGGTGCAAGATTGGGGTGATCAGACTCAAGCCGTAGGTACGTTTCCAGTGAGTACGCCAGTCCAAAACTGTATTTTAAGGGCGTGGTAGCCCACTTATATTTAAAAGAACAAAAAAAAAGGTTAACAAAGACATCATTAGCCCACAAAGTGGGTTCCACCATTTCTGTATCTTACAGAATCCCAATGCTTCAGCCTCCTAGTTTACGTTTTTGCCACACGGCTGCTTCAGGCCCGTAGCCTAGGCCTTAGGCTCGATTCACACCTATGCATGTTGCTTTTGAGCGTTTTTGGAGGTTTTTTTTCATGCTTGCCACGTTTTTGAGCAGCGTTTTTGCTGCGATTTGCGTTTTTTTTTTTTTTTTTTTTACAGTTTTTTTTTTACAGTCAAAAAAAAAAAAAAAAAAAAGGCAAAAACGCATCAAAAACGCTGCAAAAACGCTGCACTTGCGTTTTTGATGCTTGTCCATTGAATTCTATTACATGCAAAACGCTGCATTTTGCATGAAAAAAAGTCCCTGACCCTTTCCAAAAATGCAGAGAAACAAAAAGGCATTGATGTGAACATGTTCCATAGGAACCCATGTTAAAAAATTCCCGTGCATTTCTGCAAAATGCATCAAAAAACGCGCTAGTGTGAATGGAGCCTTAGGTCTGCTCCTTAGAACAAAAGAGTTTCCTAGAGTTAAGCTTTCTCCTTGCTTACTCCTGATCAGGGCCTTGCTGCTCTGTCACAAAGTACATATGCCTCCTGCAGACATGCATGCTCTGGCTGCAGTGCACCCATGCAGCCTCTGACTCCTGCAGAGGAATGGGAGTCCACCTGACTCCAATGCACAGACTTCCTGTCTGTTGGGTGGGGCACTGAGCCATAGCCAGGTCACAACTAAATAGCCCAGCACACAGCTGTGCAATCAGCGTGCCTTTCTCTCAAAAATCTGGCGTAAACCAGCAATCTTCCAGGTAGCACAGGGTCCCACTGCTATAAGGGGTACAGAGTGTATTGTGGTGGCTAGTATGACATGAGAGGGCTGCAGCGTGTATGGCGGCGGGTAGTATGTACATGAAAGGGGTACGGAGTGTATGGCAGTGGGTAGTATGACATGAGAGGAGTGCGGAGTGTATGGCGGTGGGTAGTATGACATGAGAGGAGTGCATGGCGGTGGGTAGTATGATATGAGAGGGGTACAGAGTGTATGGTGGTGGGTAGTATGACATGAGAGGGCTGTGGAGTGTATGGCGGTGGGTAGTATGTACATGAGAGTGTGGAGTGTATGGTGGTGGGTAGTATGACATGAGATCGGTGCGGAGTGTATGGCAGTGGGTAGTATGACATGAGGGGTGCGGAGTGTTTGGCAGTGGGTAGTATGTACACGAGACAGGTGCGGAGTGTATGGTGGTGTGTAGTATGCAATGAGAGGGCTGCGGAGTGTATGGCGGTGGGTAGTATGACATGAGAGGGGTGCGGAGTGTGTGACCGCCCCCTCCCCCATCTTAAGCCGAACATCCGTGTGGATGAATCCCTGGTCCATTTCACTGGCCATATGGGATTCAAGCAATATATTCCCAGTAAGAGGGCCAGGTATGGATTGAAGCTCAACAAGCTCTGTGAAAGCGCCACTGGATATGTCCATGTCTACCACGTGTACGAAGGCAGGGACTCCCCCCCGAGTGCCCAACATACATCGGAACAAACAGGAAAACTGTGTGGGAGCTAGCATTCCCACTGTTCCAAAAGAGGTATCACATCTAAATGTACAATTATTATACCAGTTTGCCCCTTTTCCACCACCTGTACTGTGGGAAAACTTTGGCCTGTAGTACAACAAAAGCAAACACAATATCTAGTCACCACAAGGCTACAATGGGGGGAATCAGCAGGTTTGAGGAACGAAAGTGTTGTCCGTGAAGTGGAGGAATAGGAGAGATGTGTATGTCCTGTCCACCATCCACAATGACACCTCGGTGGAATTTCGTGGAAGACGAGGTCCCTTTCAAAAGCTTAATTACATGATTACAACCAGAGGCTGCTCTCTAATTAGGCAAATTAGGTTGTTGCCTAAGGCCTCGCAATCACAGGGGCCTCGTGGCCCCCTTATTTTCCTAACGTGTGTGGGAGTGGGAAGGAATGTCCCCCGGTCAGTGTCCCCAAACTGGCGGGATGAGCAAGCTGGGCCGGTAGGTAGGGTCTCTAGTATGCAGCCGCAGCGCTGCTATATCACCAGCGCCATGCTGACCTGAAGCCTCCTTCCTCTGCCTCTCTCGGCACTCTGCAGCACCCCCTCCCAGTGTTCTTCAGTGCCGCCTGCAGATTATTGAGGTGGAGGCAGAGCTGCCAGCCGCTGCTGAACCCAGGGGGGATGCATGCACATGCAGGAGAGGAGTTGTTCTGCCAGATGTGTGGAGGGAGGTGAGCTGGCAGCTTTGTGGGAGAACTTGACACTTGACACGTGTGCAGGGACTTGAGGAAGGGCTCCAGGATGGACTGCAGCAGGCCTGTCGGCTGTGGTGGGCCTCCCACACGCGAGGTGGTCACTGGTGGGAGTCTGTGGCATGGGTCTCTGGTTCGTGTAGGTTGGAATGGTGGAAGGTAAACAGGATATAACGTGGGGAGGGTTGGACCTATCTCGGTATGGCACCCTCCCTAGCTGGAAATAATGGGCTACCGGTCATCGGGCTGCAGTGGTATGAAGGTGGCAATGGTTCGTCCTTGTGCTAGTGGGATCACGGCTAGGGGCCAAGGATACTGTGGTGGTGGTGGTGCAGCCGATGCGGTAGATATACCTTCCTTCACGAACCTCAGACAGTGCAGGAGTTTAAAAAAGTTGGGGTTTATTATAAGAGATAGATAGATAGATAGATTTAAATTGAGTTTATTTTTATAAAAATTCTTATTTGTTAATAAAGGTGTGGTGATCATTTTAATAAGTAAGGTAAGGCAAGTAGTGGAATGGGTTTTGGTTAAGGGGAGCACGCGAAAATCAGCTATACACCAGTCATGATAAAATTAATTCCTACGTATTCCCCCTGCAGCAAGTTACTGATGGTGTGCTCAAATAATTCAACTTTCCCCTCCATTCCAGTTTTCAGGGCAATATCAGGTTTAGATATAGAAGAGGAAGAAAAAGGGTACACCTTTGCTGCAGGGGGGATGACACTGCTCTATTCTGCAGAGATGGAGGAGGATAACAAAGACTCAAGATGAGGATGTTTTGCTTTGGTGCACTTCACAATGTGGTGATTTGCTGGTAAGAAAGAGCAGCTTTCCCTGTGTCAGCAACAAGTTCGCGCTGTTGACCCCGAAAATAAAAAATCAAAATATACCTCTTTCAAAAAATATATAACTAAAACATTCTAACTCGCAAAAAATAAAGAATAAAAAAAAACCCCTCACCCCCCAAAAAAGCAAAGTTGGGGGAGGGTTGCAGCTAAACAGCAGCAAAAAAAAGGTGGACTTGTAAGGTAGACAGGGGTGACTTCCTCCATGCTTCCAATTAACTAGTTGGGCGCCAAGTGTGGGTCATATAGGAGGCCTGCCCTGTGGTGGGTTCTTCTGGTTGGCGTCAGGCGATGACCAGGGTCACTCATTCTATCACAGGGCTTACACCCTGCCAAAAGGCATGCAATGTGGGGAGTTTCTCTATACGATGTCATCCCCTGTCTTACACACTTGTATAGGTGTATGTTGCATTAGGAGGGACAAGCAGAGCCCGCTCCACCAGTCAGCGTTACCTCCAGTGTCACTCCCATAAAGGAACAGGGTCCCGCTGAGCACATAGCATAAACCTCATCCATGCTCAACATAACTCTTACCTCTCTTTACCTAGTGATCAGGCCATAGATTTCCGTAATGCTAATCTGCGCCCACTGACTGGCGAAGATGGACCACTAGGGAGGGAGCTGGAACAGTTCCTTAACCAGATACCACACCACCAACTGGTTGTAGTTCTTCTGTTTACTCATGATGAATTTCTTCTCTCCTTAGTGTTGCAGCTTAACCTTTTATAATGTTGCAAGAGCCCTAGTGTGCTACTGTAGACTCAGGACCCTTAAGAAGCACCAGGATGCCACGTGCACCCCTTGAGTAATTTCAGATCAGGCTTTGTGCAGTTAAACGACTTTTACTGCATCGCACACATAACAATGCAAAACATCCTTTTCCTAACTAGCTTTAGCAGCATCTGCCCCATCGTACCTGCATAGGTAAAGTCCTTATGGGTGAAGTCCGTGACTGGGACGACTAGAATGGAGAAGTCCATGGCTTGGGTGTATTCAGCCAGTGGTCTATAGATAAACTGCAAGTCTCAGTAAGTCCTGCAATGTTCCTGTTCTTTAGCCCTCTACTCAATGCTCTCTTGGGACCTAAACCTTGGCCTTTTATATCTCACAGGACAAGTGGCCAGACCCCAAAAAGCCTGTGAGCAGGGAAGGATGCAAAGCAGAATTAACTCCTTCCCCCTAACCTGGACAGCCAAACAAGCCTAGCTAAATAAACAAAAAAGCAACCTGCCTACAGACTGTAAAAACAAAAGGTGATACACAATATGTATCCCACCCTAATTCAATTCACAGTAAAGTAGCACTATACAGCACAGTGAATACACCCCACTCTTTGTAGCCCAACACACTGCAATTCACTGTAATGTAGTAATGGCAGAATACTGAAGTGTATATAGCACTGTATAACTGTATTTGTAACAGTACAGCAGTCACTATCTCTCCCTGAAATAGCTGTGCCTGTCAGCTGGCCCCATCTACTCAAACTCCAACACACACACCGACAAACAGCTGTAAGAAAAATTGACTTTTATAGACAGGTGGCTGGCAACACCATTATTGACTATACTATGCCACCAGACCAAAGTACATTAAATGCATTCATTTTTCCATTGCCATATATGCTCCAACATGGAAGTTCTCATAGACTAGAGTTAGAACTGCACTATACAGATGGGTCTTGATGAGTCAGTGTGGCTTTCACATATTTTAGCAAATGTGCAACTAAAATCTCTTTTTTTTTTTTTTTTTTTTTTTTTACACTAATGATTAGACTTTTTTTTCTCTTTTGCTACCTTACTGGTAAGCGTGTTGGGTAAATGTTGTGTTCTTTGTGCTGTGCCAAGCCCTTTCATGTACATCTTACTCTAAAAGCTAGCTTTAAATTGGGCCAGTTGTAATTTGTTTAGTGAGAAGGAATGGGTCTTTGCTTCCAAGAATGCTTGGAGTTCCTCTCATGGAAGTGGATGTTAATCTGTGTACCAAGGGAATATAGATCATCCAGATAGGGAGGCAAAGGGCTTCTCTAACCAATTCATCCTTTTGTTCCTGGGGGGGCATTTCACTGCTCAAGGGTTTTTTACCCAGTTGTAATAAACACTGGCAACCTTGATGAAGCTACTATTGTACTGTTATTTTTACTTTCTTTGTTTAGTTTTTCTTTTTGAATTGTGTATGCTTGTTACCTAGCAGCTTGCATGCTGCAAATTTTTGTATACCCTTTAAAATTCAACAGAAGTTTATTAAAAAAAAAAAAAAAAAAACAAACAAAAACAAACAGAGCAGTGAAAGTAGAGGTGGTTTGGCCAGGCTCACCCAAAATTTCACCTGCAGGCTCATGAAAAGTGCATCTTATGCCCTGTACACATGACCGGTTTTGCCCTCGGAATAAACTCTGAAGATTTTTCCGACAGAGTTCCACTCAAGCTGTCTTGCATACACACGGTCATGCCAAATTCTGACCACCAAGAACGCTGTGACGTACAATACGGACAACGTCTCGTACTTGCTTCAGAGCATGCGTCATTTTTGGGACATCGGAACAGCATACAGACGAGCGGTTTTCCCGATAAAAATTTTTGTTCCGTCGGAAAAATATAGAACATGTTCTCTATCTAAGTCCAACTAAATTTTCGACGTAAAAAGTCAGACGGGGCATACACAGGGTCGGAATATACAATGAAAAGCTCCCCTTGGGCCTTTTCTTTCGGAAATGCCAACCGTGTGCATGTGGCATTAGGATGACAGGAAATGGTTAGTGTAAAGTAGGGGTGTCCAAACTTTTTTCAAAGAGGGCCAGATTTGATGAAGTGAACATGCATGAGGTCCAACCATTTTGCCTGACATTCTTTGAACCATTAAAATTTGGTCTAATGCCACGTACACAGGATCGCACATTCCGCCAACAAAATCCATGCTTTTTTTCTGACGGATGTTGGCTCAAGCTTGTCTAACATACACACGGTCACACAAATGATGTCAGAAATTCCAAACGTCAAGAACGCGGTGATGTACAACACGTACGACGAGCCGAGAAAAATGAAGTTCAATAGCCAGTGCGGCTCTTCTGCTCGATTCCGAGCATGCGTGGAATTTTGTGCATCGGAATTGTGTACACACGATCGGAATTTCCGACAACGGATTGTGTTGTCGGAAAATTTGAGATCCAGATCTCAAATTATATTTGCCGGAAATTCTGACGGAAAATGTCCGATGGACCCTACCCACGGTCGGAATTTCCAACAACAAGCTCCCATCAAACATTTGTTGTTGGAAATTCTGACCGTGTGTATGCGGCATTAGTGTGTTCGTTCGAGCACTAATACGCTGCCCAATGCAGCACCCACCATTGCCAGGAATGCAGCACCCACCATTGCCAAGAATGTAGCACCATTGCAATACAGACTCACCATTGTCATCAGTGCAGCCTGATTGATGCCCATCCATCTGCAGCCACAGAGTGGACAGGGAGGGGGGCTGAGCTGAGCGCCAAAAGATTACATATAGGAAAAAAAGTCCTGTTTTCTCGGCGGCCTCTTTAATACAAAGTCCCGCCTTCTATGATGGACAGCGCAGGAGACGGGACTTCCTATTACAGAGGCCGCCATGTAAACAGGAAATTCTCCTGTGTGTACGGCGCTCATCCCGCCTCCTCCCTGTCCCCTCCAAAGCAGCCAGCATATATATCTTTTGTGGCCCTGGCGCTGGGAGATCGTTGGGGGCCACAAAAGATATATATGTCCAAATAACCAGGCGGGCCGTTCAAAACCAGAATGCAGGCCACGATTGGCCCACAGGACAGACTTTGGACATGCCTGGTGTAAAGCCTGGTACACACTATTTTTTTTTTCAATCAAACCAGCAGGGATGAACGAAACAAAACTGACAGCTGTACTTAGGCTGGGTTCACACATATGTGAATTGGATGCAGATTTTCTCCGCATCCAATTCGCATGACAGGCAAGTGTGACCAGCTCTCAATAGAGCCAATTCACACATGCCCGGGACAGCCACGGTCCGGATTAAAAAAAGGGTCCAGTGCATCTTTGCGGCCGCACTTGTGTGAACCTGGCCCAACTTTCTGATGTTAGTACAGCAATCTCCCCTGCTGTTCTATTGTGTTCTAACAGGGGGATGCCCCCCTTACAAATACTGAGAAAGTAAAAGCAGATCTGTACAGTTATCAGTTCTAAATACATTGCCAGTTTCCTATTTGTACATGTTTAAAGAACATGCTTTTCAAAATGTAGACACCCAGGGGAGACATGAGACCCTGGAACTGCCAACTCCTACACTCGTATTCGCATTCATTTTGGGTCATCAGTTAAAAAAAGCAAATGACGAAATCTAGAGAGTAAAACTGCTGCTTTAGACAGTTTGCTTGTAAGCAATAGGAAGCTGTTTGTCCCGTTGTTATAAATAATAAACAACAAAAATAGTCCAAAAGTCCAAAGTCGGGTCATGTTAAATTTCCCCTGCAGATGGGACCTATTAGAACACGCAGTCCTGGTAAATTTCTGAAGCTATAAGAAGGATAATAGCTATACACAAATGCCAAGAGCCTAGCCAACAAAATATCAGGAACTTGGTTTGACAGCTCACATGATTGCTCAGCATCTATCCAGGGGTATTCATTGTATCGGAACAGGGGGGGGGTTTGCCTGTGTATCAAAAATCATTTGTTAGTGAATGTGAGGGATGATATTGCAGATAGGGGAAAGAGGGGAGGTGGAGTCCCTGTGGGTGAAGCTTCAAAGGGAAGAGACAAGTAGGAAACGAATAGTGGGGGTATGCTACAGGCCTGAAGGATGAGGAGTAGCTGGACCCATCACATTTATGTAGCGCCTCCCCCGAAGGAGCCGCTTAGTCAATTTTGTCCTGCACCTCAACTCCAACAATGACAGTTGGTTAGTTAAAATCACTGCAAACACTTTTAAGGACACAAGTAGAAAATACTGTTATCCTGGCTGTGGATTGTTACCAGAAACAGACAGACACACTTGGTATTGATAAACAAGTTGAATATATTATCACTGTTTAAAATATGTGGAAACTTACAGCACGGTGCTAAGGAGGATGTTGGGTTTGCACCCGCTTACCAATCCTCTGTGCGATGACACAATTGAAATTTCAAAATGTTTCAGGCTCCTGATGTAGTAAGGCACCAAATCACCTCCTGACGGCCGATCAGAATGACTGGTAGCAAAGCATGCAAGGTGACCGCACAATAGCTGACCTGGTACCTGGATGGGTATTGCGATCCCTGGAGCAGTGTGGGTTGTCTTTGCTGAGCTGGGTGGAGCTGGACCACGTGGCTGTGTCTATTCCTGGCTCCCTCTGCTCATCCTCTCCCCTCAGTCTCTTGGCAGCACTCTCCTGGTAGTTTTGGGAGAAGCGTGGCTCTTTCTCCCTCTGTTGGGTCGCACACTGGCTTGTGTCAGCTTGGCGCTCTCTCTCTTGTGGGGTGGAAGGGGGACTGAGAGCCACTCTGTCTCTAGAGCAGCAGTTGTACACTCTGCCTGCAGGGGCGGCTCCAACTGGGGGACAGAGGCTGTGGTTAGCATCCGCTATATTTAGAAGCAGCAGCAAGGCAGGGCATAATCATCATAATGGGGGACTTCAACTATCCAGATAGTGATTTTGCAGAAGAAACAGCTCACTCATTCCAGGCCAGTCATTTCCTAAATATCTTACAGGACAACTTCTTCTCCCAATTGGTGGATGCCGCAAATAAAAAGAATGCTTTGCTAGATCTATTAATTAATGATAACTCTGATCTGGTCGCAGATGTGGAGATACGGAACAACTTGGGAACCAACAATCACAGGATAATTACATTCAGCATAAATAGGAAAAGGAGGCACAAGGGTTGTAGGGAAACACGAAGTTTCAAAATACTACAAGATATTAAATGGGACCAAATCTTTGAAACATTGAACACGGAGAAAAAAATGGGAACATATTAAATAAAGTTATAATCCAGTGTGTTCCAAAGGGTAATGAATATTAAAAAAAAAAAAAGGAGCAGCTAAACTTTAAAATGTAAAAAGACATACAGTATTAAAGAGATAAAAATGGCCTTCAAGAAATAGAAGGCCAAGGGGTCATTGTCAGCATTCCAACACTACAAGGAATGCAATAAGAAGTGTACAAATGCAATTAGGGTGGTTAAAGTTGACTTTGAGAGACACATAGCGGAGGAGACCAAAAAAAAAATCCCAAGAATTTTTTAAAATATATTAACAGTAAAAAAGCAAGGTCAGATCATATTGGCCCCATAAAAGGAAGACGGGAAGTTGGATGAGAAGGCAACTGTACTAAATGCATTCTTCTCCTCAGTTTTTACAAGGGTAAAAGGAGAGATATAACAACCATGACTGTATTGTTAGTAACACATCACAGGATGTAACCTTGTGGCTAACAGAAGGCGGTGTCCAAAGACTAGAAAATCTTAACACAAATAAATAACCAGAACCAGATGGCTTACACCCGAGAGCCCCTTAACCACTTAAGGACTTGAAGGATTTACCCCCTTAATGACCAGGCCATTTTTTGCAATATGGCACTGCGTCGCTTTAATTGACAATTGCGAGGTCATGTGACGTTGTATACAAACAAAATTTATGTCCTTTTTTCGCCACAAATAGAGCTTTCTTTCTTTTGATCACCTCTGCGTTTTTTATTTTTTGCATTATAAACAAAAAAAGGTACAATTTTGAAAAAAAAAAAAACAATATTTTTTTACTTTCTGCTATATTCAATTTCCAAATAAAATAAAAGTCTTCATCAGTTTAGACCAATATATATTCTTCTACATATTTTTGGTAAAAAAAAAAAAAAAAAAAAAATTACAACTACTACAAAAAAGGGGATATATTTATGGCATTTTTATTAATAATTTTTATTTTACTAGTAATGGCAGTGATCAGTGATTTTTAGCGGGACTGCGACATTGCAACAAACAGATCGGACTTTTTTTTTTTACACTTTTTTTGGGACCATTGACATTTATATAGCGATCGGAGCTTAAAATAGCCACTGATTACTGTAAAAATGTCACTGGCAGGGAAAGGGTTAACACTAGGGGGCAATCAAGGGGTTAAGTGTTCCCTAGGGAGGTGTTTCTAACTGTGGGGAGAGTGGACTGACAGGGAGTAGAGAGAGATTGCTGTTCCTAAACACTAGGAACAGCAGATCTTTCTCTACTTCCCTTACAGAACGGGGATCTCTCCGTTTACATTGACAGATCCCCGATCTAGCTCTCTGAGGAGCGATGGCAGCCGCCGGCCACGCGCATTGGCTCTGGCGTCACGCCACGGGCGCACGCCCCCTTGATCTATTAAAGCACCCGACACACAATGACGGTGGCTGGTCGACAAGCAGTTAAAGAACTCAGTCAGGTTATAGCCAGACCAACATTCCTAATTTTTATAGACAGCATACTGACAAGTACCAGCTGATTAGCAAAGGGCCAATGTATACTGTATATCTGGGAACTACAGACCACTCAGTCTAAAAACAATAGTATGTAAACTATTGGAGGGGATGATAAGAGACTATATCCAAGAATTTGCTAATGAAAAAAAACAGTATCATTAGTAGTAATCAGCATGGATTTATGAAAGGTCGTTCTTGTCAAACCAATCTGTTTACAAGGATGTGAGCTGCCATCTAGATAAAGGAAGACCAGTGGATGTGGTGTTCCTGGATTTTGCAAAAGCATTCGATACAGTCCCACATAAATGCTTAAAATTACAAACTGAGGTCTGTAGGCACGGACCACAGACCATAGGGTTTGTACATGGATAGAAAACTGAACCTGCCCCTGTAACCAAAGAGGTCTTCAGTGGTAAGTGGGCTACCTCAAGGTTCTGTCCTGGGACCAATTCTGTAAAATGTTTTCATAAATGATATAGAGGTTGGTATAAATAGTTCAATCTCAGTTTTTGCTGATGATGCAAAGCCAAGTAGGCCCATGACTTCACAGCAAGATATGGTAATCTTACAGGAGGACCTCAGTAAAATAATGGGGTGGTGTCAGGGATATGCTGGCCATAGCACAGCCAAAGTTCCTAAGCAGAGGCAGATACGCATGCACAGACACGATCCTGCAGGTACCCATCTTGTCAGGCACAGCTTGCGTGGAAAAATTAGCATGCACAGACGCCTGCATCTGCTATTCCTGCTGCCATCTGCTGCTTCAGCTATCCAGCCCAGCTCTGGTGACTCACCTGCCACACACCTCTGACCAACAGAAGATCTTGCAGGCACTCCTACCTTTTGCAGCCACTGTCGCAACACCAGTGGCCCTTGAGCTGTACGATAGGTCTCCTTCTACACGTCAGGCTCTACCACAAGGTACGTGACAGGTGGGCAACCCCATGGCAATGAGGTTTAATGTTGAAAAATGTAAAGGAATGCACTTGGGGGCTGAAAATGTGAATGAGAGTTACTCGCTGGGGGGCGCCTCTGGTGGAATCCAGGATCAAAACAGGTCTGGGGTTCTAGAAGGTGACAGACTCAGCAATGGCATGCAATGCCAAGCTGCATCAAGCTAAGCTAGCAGAATATTAGCATGCATAAAAAAGGGAATTTATTCAAGCGATAAAACTATAATCCTGCCACTTTATAAAACTCTGGTTCGGCCACACCTGGAGTATTCCGTCCAGTTCTCATCACCAGTCCTCAGGAGGAAGGTTGGGGAACTGGAGAGAGTCCAGAGAAGGGCAAAGTTAATAAAGGGACTGGAGGACCTCAGCTACAAAGGAACAACTACAAACATTCAAGCGTCTCTTCTCCAGAGAGAATACTTTTAGAGAGGTGATATGATCGTGATATATAAATACCTCAAACTATTTAGTCTAAAAAGACAAAGGGTCACTCAATGAAATTGGAGGATAAGTGGTTTAACCTTAACCTGCATAGGGGGTTTTTCCACTGTCAGGGCAGTAAGGATGTGGAATTCACTTACACAATTGGTGGTGTCAGTGGGAAGTATTGATAGTTTTAAAAAAACTTTTGGATGTGTGTAGGGAGGAGATGGATCTTTGTGCCTGCAATCAGGAGACATTATGTAGCCTTACTGTGTGGGAGCTGTTTCGCTCTAGGGGAAGCTCAAGCCACAACCCAGAAGGAAAAGACTGATTCTAGGAGATGCTTACAGTGTGGCGAGCTAGGGCATTTTAGCGTGCAGTGTCCCCAGAGGAGGGGGGGGGACAAAACTTTCTTTCGGAACTGTTGAGAGCACTGCAGCAGCTGCTGACAAGTGAGAAGGCAGGACATATTTAGGGGGTCTCAGTGAAGGAGCCAACTGAGAGCCCCAAGAAGGAACAGAGCTCCAAGAATCAAAGAAAAAAAAATGGCCTGAGAAGAAACGCCGGAGGAAGAGTCTAGGGCCCACAATTCCGGCATCCCCGTGGCCAAGTAACCCGTCACTGGGGTTAGGGACTCAGGCACAGGGAGTCAATGTCTCACCACCATCCAAGGCCATAGTCAGGTCCTTTCAGCATCCAGGTAAGAAGGACCAGGGAAAAGCCCTATCCAGAAAAGTTTCTGGAAGTTTACCAGAAAGATCAGTGGGGCCATCCTCAATTGTGTCCATACAGGTAGAAGGTGTCTATACCAGGGCACTGTTAGATACAGGGGCACAGGTTACCATACTCTACAGGGATTTCTCTGACAGATATTTGAAACACATCCCCTAAGCAACCTTGAGGAGCTAGAAATCTGGGGAATTGGGGCTGACAAGTTTCCATATGACGGATACATCCCCGTCAAGATCGTTTTTGGCCAGCAGCCACTGGAAAAATGGAGACTTTCGACACACTGGCAGTGGTGTGCCCATGGCCTGCGGAGGCTAAACAGAATTCCATGATGATCCGGACAAACACCGACTTGTTGAGAAGGCTGTTAGCTACTGTGATCAGGGAAGATGGTTTGATTCCAAACAAAATCCACCCCCAGTTACACCAGGTGTGTCAACAAGTGATTAAGGAACAGAGCTCCCCTGCTAAAGGAGTGGGACACCTGTGGAAGTTGGGAACAAAGGAGAGGGTGTTGCAGCCTGGGGAGATTGCTTGTTTCAAGGCCACCGTCAAGCTTTCCTGGGAGCACCTATGGGGCCCTTTGTTGTGCTGGAGACTGATGCACAAGCAGAAGCTGCTGGGATAGCAGTGGTTCCTGAATTGGTCCCCAAGGCGCTGTCCCAAAATGGGTAGAAGGTGCCAGTCAGCCTCTGAAACATCACAGATCACCCTGTCATATTAGGAGCTTGCATGCTAGTGGGACGAGTGAGTGCAGCAACCCACAGAGGCTGTTAGAGAAGAGTATCAAGGGCTGCAGAAAGAAATTCAAGCTTGTGCTGAGACGCTACCCCCTGTGTGGCATAGAAGGATGAAACTCCAAACTATCCAGATGGGAGAAGATCTTTTCTGAAAATGATTTTGATGTAGGATATGCTAAAAGCGCTTAGCATATAATCCCGTTACAGGAGGACAAACCATTTCAGGAAAAAGCTTGGAGGATCCCTCTCGGTGACTTGGAAGATCTAAAGGGAGAAAGTAGCTGAGTTAAATAAGTCAGTGAGTCATTCAAGAGTCCAGAGTTCCCCAAGCCTCCCCTATTGTGGTGGTGCGGAAGAAAAACTGAACATTATAAATATGCATCGTCTATCGAACCTTGAACCAATGGACCATCCCCGACCAGTATATGACTCCCCGTATCAAGGATGCTCTCCAGTGTCTTGCTGTAGCAAAGTGGTTTAGTGTACTCTATTTTAAGAGTGGGCATTATCAGATACTGATGCACCCTGAAGATAGAGAGAAGACTGCATTCATTTGCCCTCTTGGGTTTTATGAATTCAATCGCTGCCACAGGGACATCGGGGCCCCAGCAACATTTCAACGACTGACGGAGATAACAGTGGGGTACATGAATTTGAGGAAGGACTATGGAACCATATTCACCTACTTAGGCCAAGTTTCAGCTGGAGGAGTAGCGACAGATCCAAGAAAGTTGGAGGCAGTCACTACGTGGCCTAGACCAGGGACTGTAATGGAATTGAGATGCTTTCTGGGGTTCTGCTCCTACTACAGGAGGTTCGTAGCCAATTTTGTAAAGACTGATAGGCCCCTCAACGAACTGCTGCAGGTTATCTCAGGCGGAGTAGACGATAAGACAAGAGTGAAGAAGCTTGAGGAAAAGGAGAATCCATCCAAGAACAATGGACCTCACCCAATTTGAGGACGTTTATGGGTGCCTCAAAAGGAGTCTTACCAAAGCCCTGGTGCTGGCATACGTAGATCCAGCAAAGCCCTATGAGCTCCATGTGGATGCTAGCAGAGATGGATTGGGAGGAGTCCTCTATCAAGAACAAGATGGTGGGCTCAGGCCGGTAGCATACATGAGTCGCAGTTTTACCCCATCTGAAAAACTACCACATCCACAAATTGGAGTTCTTGGCTTTGAAATGGGCAATAGTTAAAGGATTACTTATATGGAGCCAAATTTGTAGTGAAGATGAATAATAATCCTTTGACCTACCTTCTAACCTCTGCCAAGCTGGCTGCTACTGGGCATAGGTGATTGGCTGCATTAGCTGGATTCCAGTTCAGCTTGAAGTATTGACCTGCGGCTGGAAATCGAGATGCAGACGCTTTGTCACGCAGGCCTCACCGTCAAGTAGAGGAGCCAGAAGATTAGACCTTTGCGACTACGGAAGGTGTGCAGAACTTGTGTTAAGGTATGGCCCAATGGCTGAAGGGGACAGTAGGAGCTGAGTCTATAGGGGTTCATCCTTCTGGAGTGCCTCAGTATTACTGTGGGCTGATGCAAGTGTGAGGCAAGGGCCCTCGGCTATCGAAAAGAGATTTAAAAACGGACCAGAATCAGGATCCACAATGCCACCTGGCAACTGAAGCTTTGACCAAACAAAATCCAAACTTATTCCTAAAGAGCTCTGTGGTCGGGGCATAAGGTTATACACAGGGAGTGGAATAGGTTGCAACTTAGAGATGGCTTGTTGTACAGGCGGGGCCCTGCTGAAGAGAGAGATGGCAATTTTTCCTTACGGAAAAACATCGTACAGCAGTGTTGAAAGCTTTGCATGATGAACATGGACATTTAGGCACAGAAAGAACTTTTCGTCTAGTCAGGGACAGGTTTTATTGGCCCAACATGTGAAGGGAGATAGAGAGCTATTGCCACTCCTGTTTACCATGCATCCAACGGAAGACTTTACCAGTACGAGCTGCTCCAATTGGACATCTACAAAGCCAGGGGCCCATAGAGCTGGTATGTATTAACTTCCTGTGCCTAGAACCTAATACAGGTTGAAGAAGTAGCATTCTAGTGGTGACCGCCCATTTCAACAGGCTACCACCATGGCAAAAGTCCCTGTGGAGAAATTCGTCGTTCATTATGGACTGCCAGTCAGAACTCATTCTGATCAAGGACGGGATTTTGAAAGTAAGCCAATACATCAGCTGTGCAAGTTGTTGGGTAAAAAGAAGTCAAGAACCACACCATACCACCCCCAGGGAGATCCTCAACCATAAAGATTTAACAGAACTTTGCTGAACATGTTGGGGACCTTACTCACTGAAAAAAAACAACACCTGGGAAATCATATCACTACAATAGTACCGTGAGTGATGCCATCGGATATTCACCATACAGACTCATGTTCAGGAGAGAGGCCCGTCTCCCGTTTTAACCTGATCTTTGGAATTCTTTGCTCAAGATTTTAAAGCAGGCCTATGAAAAAGCTGTGGAACATACTGCCACCAGAGAGATGAGAAATAAAAGGAATTTCAATCTGAAGGTGAGAGTGCAGGATTTACAGTCGGAAGATCGGGTACTGTTAAAGAATTTTGGTGTGCCTGGAAAACAAATTGGCTGACTGTTGGTGACCCCAACCCTCTGTCATCTGCAAACGGCTTCCTGGGTTACCATTTTATCAAATTACACCTGAAGGGAAGCCAGGGCCTCTAAAGATGTGGCACCATAACCATTTGCTTCCATTGTCTGATGCTGAGAGAGTGCCTCGGGCCTCCTCTTCGCCTCCACCAGAACCAACCCCACCCAGGACCCATTCTTGTCAACGGCTTCCTACTCACCTTGTGATGCAGGAAGAGGAAGACAGTGAGTATGAGGAAATAGTGCTCTACTGGTTGTGGCCTTCAACTACAGAAGCGGATACTGAAACCAATGGTTGGAGCAAAGAAAGAGGACTGCCAAAAGCAGTAGAAAGGTCACCCAGTCTGGGAGGTGGAAATCTTATCACCGTCCATTGAAAATGGAAATTGACATTGTCAAAATTACATAGTTAGTCAGGTTGAAAAAAGACACAAGTCCATCCAGTTCAACCTTAAAAACAATAAAAAATATCGTACAATCCAATATACCCAATTGTATACCCACAGTTGATCCAGAGGAAGGCAAAAAACCCCAGCAGAGCATGCGCCAATTTGCTACAGCAGGGGAAAAAATTCCTTCCTGATCCCCCAAGAGGCAATCGGATTTTCCCTGGATCAACTTTACCTATAAATGTTAGTACCCAATTATATTATGTACATTTAGGAAAGTATCCAGGCAAGGTTCCCAGCACTGAACCTTGGGGTACACCACTGATAACCTTAGACCATTCAGAGTAAGAATCATTAACCACTACACTCTGAATTCTGTCTTTTAGCCAGTTTTCTATCCATTTACAAACTGATATTTCCAAGCCTGTAGACTTTACCTTACACATGAGCTGCGTGTGGGGAACTGTGTCGAACGCTTTTGCAAAATCCAAGTATACCACGTCCACAGCCACCCCTCTGTCCAAGGTTTTACTTGCCTCTTCATAAAAAGAAATCAGGTTTGTCTGAGAACTTCTGTCTTTCAATAATCCATGCTGTCTGTTGCTTGAAATTTTTTTTTCCAGCAAGAACTCATCTATGTGGTCATTTATTAAATGCTCCAGTATCTTCCCGACTATAGAAGTTAAACGAACAGGTCTATAGTTACTTGGTAAAGACTTTGATCCCTTTTTAAATATAGGCACCACGTTCGCCCTGCGCCAATCCAGTGGTACTATTCCCGTCATTAATGAGTCCCTAAAAATTAGATACAATGGCTTTGAAATGACCAAGCTCAATTCTTTTAGGATCCGTGGGTGGATGCCATCAGGTCCAGGTGCTTTATCCACCTTTATTCTGTCTAAATATTTCTGGACCATATCACTTTTGAGCCATTGTGGATCATTCGGGGCTGTGTCAATACCACCCCCATTATGGACATGAGCTACCCCATGCTCTTTTGTATACACAGACCTGAAGAACGTATTTAATAAAATTAGCCTTCTTTGTCCCCAATCGCCAACTCTAGATTATTTTGTAAAGGGCCTACATGCTCAGACCTGACCTTTTTACTATTAATATATTTTAAGAATTTTTTGGGGTCTGTCCTACTATCTTTTGCAATCTGTCGCTCGTTTTTAATTTTTGCATCCTTTATTTCCTTTTTACATGTTCTGTTAAATTCTTTGTAATATTTAAACAACACTAGTGTTCCTTCAGTTTTATATTTTTTAAAAGCTCTTTTGTTATTGTTTATAGCTATAACTTTGACCGTGAGCCACATAGGCTTTGTTTTTAGCCTTTTAAACTTATTGCCCATGGGAATATACTTTGCAGTGAGGCCCCAAACAGTCTTTTTGAAGAATTCCCATTTCTCTCCTGTGTTTATCGATGCAAATATTCCCTCCCAGTCTAAATCCTGGAGAACAGCGCCTCATCCTTAGAAAATTTGCTCTCTTGAAGTTGTGTTTTTATCTTTCCCGTATGTATTTCTTGTTTACAGCCAACATCACAGCTACCCAGGTGTTCCTTTATCTGGACATTAGTAATAAGTTCTGCATGGTTTGAGATTTTTGTCCTGTAATAGGTTTATAAATTTTTGCCCTTTAACTGTCCCAGCAGTGCCATTACTCTAGTCAATTTCTGGGTAGTTAAAATCTCCCATTATTATCACTGTCCCAGCCCTTGCAGCCCTTTCCATCTGTGCAAGGAGCTGAGTCTCCACCCCCTCGTTAACATTGGGTGGTCTATAACAAACTCCAATGATTAACTTTGAACTACGCCCATCTATATGCAGTTCCACCCATAACGCTTCAGACTCGCCACACTCTCCATCAACCAGGTCCTCTTTCACACTTGCTTTGAGATCACTTCTCACATAGAGACAGACCCTGCCACCTTTCATTTTTACCCTGTCTCTCCGATAGAGTGCATAGCCAGGAATATTAATAGCCCAGTACCAGTCAGACTTCTGAGCGGGGTGTAGAAGATCTGATTAGCTTTCTTGATGGAGATCTTCTTGTGCCAGGCCGTATTGTCCTATCGAGACAAAAGTCACCATTGTTGGGCAAAGAAGACAGCAGGAGTAGAGAGCCTAACTTTGATCCTGTTGAAGAAGCTGACCTTTCTATTCCAAAACCTGGTCCTGCAACCCCAATTACAGATCAGAATCTCATAGTCCTACTAATACAAAAAGTCCCGAAAGGAAGTCCAGTGCCAGAGGTTCATTCCCCCATCAGACTGAGATGGAATATACATCCCCCGAGGAGGCTCACCAACAATACTTTGTGAGAAAACTCTGATAAACTGATCCCTACCATTCAAAGGCAAGTTGCCATGCCTAACCCCACTACTGTTAATTGGGTAGGGGCGACCCTGACCAGACCTTCAAATGGCTTAAGAGCTGGTGTAGTAAGGAGGGGTTTGGGTTCCTGGAGGACTGGGCCGGCTTCTCAGTCGATCACCAGTACTATAAAAAGGGACGGACTGCACCTAAATGAGGTGGGTGCAGATCAGCTGGGAGTAAAGATGGGCAAAAAGTTAGAGGGGTTTTTAAACTAGGCGACGGGGGGAGGGCCCAGAGGTAGAGATAGTCAGCGTGGAACATATTCCAAAGGGTAGTATTGGGGGCATTAGTGGTAGGTTGACTAAAGCGCATAAACCCAAGGTAAGTATAGTAACAAGTCCTAGTTGCAATCTTGGAACATCCAAGAAGAGAATAGTATGCGACAGCTCTAAACTACGTGGCATGTTCACCAATGCCAGGAGCCTGACGGACAAGATGGGTTAACTGGAGATACTGTTGTACAAGGAGGATTTGGATTTTAAGGGAATTTTAGAGATCTGGTTCAACAGCTCTCATGACTGGCTGGCAGCCATTCAAAGGTATACCCTTTATCGCAGGGATAGAGAGGGTAAAAAAGGGGGGTATGCCTATGTTTTAAGAATAATGTACAAATGAATGTGAGAGATGACATCACTAAGGGAGCTAGGGAGGAGGTGGAATCCTTATGGGTAGAGCTCCAAAGGGATGAAGCCAAGGGGAAAATATTACTGGGAGTATGCTTTAAGCCCCCTAACCTGAGGGAGAAGGCAGATCTATCACAAGTTGGATTAGCAGCAAGGATGGTAAGTGTTATCATAATGGGGGATTTTAATTATCCAGACAGACTGGGTGGAGGGAACCTTGCACTCGTCTAAGGCTTGCCAGTTCCTAAATGTCTTGCAGGACAATTTCATGGTTCAGATGGTAGACGCACCAACTAGAAATAAAGCATTACTGGATCTACTGATTACCAACAATACGGACCTGATCACAGATGTGGAAATACGGGGCAATTTAGGAAACAGCAATCACAGGTCAATTGGCTTCAACATAAAATCACACAAATAAGAAACATAAGGGGAATACAAAGACACTGAATTTCAAAAGAGCCAACTTCCCTAAACTATGAAGCTTGTTAGATGGCATGAATTGGGATAAAATCTTAGGAACAAAGAACACGGAGGAGAGATGGGTTTGCTTTAAGAGCATATTAAATAAGGGCATTAACCAATGCATCCCATTGAGTAATTAATTTAAAAGAGCGAACAAAAGTCCTGGATGGCTTAACTCCAATGTAAAAATGCATATAAAAGCAAAGGAGAAAGCCTTCAAAAAATACAAGGTTGAGGGATCAGCATTCAGACATAGTTACATAGTAGGTGAGGTTGAAAAAAGGCACAAGTCCATCAAGTCTAACCTATGTGTGTGATTATGTGTCAGTAAGTATTACATTGTATATCCCTGTATGTTGTGGTCATTCAGGTGATTATCTAATAGTTTCTTGAAGCTATTAATGCTCCCCGCTGAGACCACCGCCTGTGGAAGGGAATTCCACATGCTTGCCGCTCTTACAGTAAAGAGCCCTCTACATAGTTTAAGGTTAAACCTCTTTACTTCTAATTGTAATGAGTGGCCACGAGTCTTATTAAACTCTCTTCTGCGAAAAAGTTTTATCCCTATTGCGGGGTCACCAGTACAATATTTGTAAATTGAAATCATATCCCCTCTCAAGCGTCTCTTCTCCAGAGAGAATAAGTTCAGTGCTCACAACCTTTCCTCATAACTAACATCCTCCAGACCCTTTATTAGCTTTGTTGCCCTTCTTTGTACTCGCTCCATTTCCAGTACATCCTTCCTGAGGACTGGTGCCCAGAACTGGACAGCATACTCCAGATGCGGCCGGACCAGAGCCTTGTAGAGTGGGAGAATTATCGTTTTATCTCTGGCGTTGATCCCCCTTTTAATGCATGCCAATATTCTGTTTGCTTGGTTAGCAGCAGCTTGGCATTGCATGCCATTGCTGAGCCTATCATCTACTAGGACCCCCAGGTCCTTTTCCATCCTAGATTCCCCCAGGAGGTTCTCCCCCCAGTGTATAGATTGCATTCATATTTTTGCCACCCAAATGCATTATTTTACATTTTTCTACATTGAACCTCATTTGCCATGTAGTCACCCACCCCATTAATTTGTTCAGGTCTTTTTGCAAGGTTTCCACATCCTGCGGAGAAGTTATTGCCCTGCTTAGCTTAGTATCGTCTGCAAATAGAGATTGAACTGTTTATCCCATCCTCCAGGTCGTTTATGAACAAATTAAATAGGATTGGTCCCAGCACAGAACCCTGGGGAACCCCACTACCCACCCCTCACCATTCTGAGTACTCCCCATTTATCACCAACCTCTGAAATCGCCCTTGTAGCCAGTTTTCAATCCATGTACTCACCCTATGGTCCATGCCAACGGACCTTATTTTGTACAGTAAACGTTAATGGGGAACTGTGTCAAATGCTTTTGCAAAATCCAGATACACCACGTCTACGGGCCTTCCTTTATCTAGATGGCAATTCATCTCCTCATAGAAGGTTAATAGATTGGTTTGGCAAGAACGATTCTTCATGAATCCATGCTGATTACTGCTAATGATACCGTTCTTTTTACTAAAATCTTGTATATAGTCCCTTATCATCCCCTCCAAGAGTTTACATACTATTGATGTTAGGCTAACTGGTCTGTAGTTCCCAGGGATGTATTTTGGGCCCTTTTTAAATATTGGTGCTACATTGGCTTTTCTCCAATCAGCTGGTACCATTCCAGACTTTATAAAGAATGCAACAAGAAATGTAAGGGTGCAATTAGGGAGGCTAAGATAGAACACGAAAGACACATGGCGGAGGAAAGCAAAACAAATCCCAAGAAATTCTTTAAGAATATAAACAGTAAAAACGGGAGGACAGATCATATTGGCCCCATAAAGAATGAGGAAGGACATCTGGTTATAAAGGATGGGGAGATGGCGAAGGTATTGAATTTATTATTCTCCTCAGTCTTCATGAGGGACTCGGGGGGCTTCAGTAATCACAACTGCAGTGTTTATCCTTATGACACATCACAGGAAGCACCTCCATGGTTAACAGAGGACAGAATTAAAATTAGACTTGGAAAGCTTAACATTAATAAATCACCGGGACTAGATGGCTTGCATCCAAGGGTACTTAGGGAACTCAGTCAATTGCCAGATCATTAGTGAAGGGTTAGTGTGTGGGTGTGGCGCAGTCCTAATTCATAGAAATACTTGGTAAATCGTGTGTAGCCAAATCCCATATGTAAAGTCGCATATAAAGTATAAACCAAAATTGCAAATAAAAAATTCAACGAAAATAAAACCAAACATAAAACAGCAAAGTGACCCCCTTTGGAGTGTGTAGGTGCCAGTTCCACGCTCCAGTTGACGTCCCTATGACAAAACGCGTAGGGCGTGGCCTATTCTGACGCTTTTGCATCATCTCCCAGAGGATCACCAACTTAAATCTGACGCTCTCCTGTTTTGATGACATTTGGTTGCCTATTATAAACTGCTTAAATGTGAGTACCATTCTGTCATCTGCGTTCAATAAAGAGTATTTTATGGTTTTACGCTATGGAATCTCCTCTTTCTTCTCTTATGCCTAAAACGTCACCGTGACCCAGAAACAGCCTGCGGAGTGGCATACACTGTGACTGCGCATTACCCCCGCAGGGGTTAAAGAAGCTGGTGAGTGTCCGCATGATCACAAGACACGAGCACCTGGTCACCAAGATTAATACAAATACCTGCCTTGTTTTACAAAGATGTCAAGTTTTTCACTTAAATTGCACTGAGCACTAGTCACGATTTAACCTATGTAATTATTCAGCAATGTTATGTTTGTCAATCACTATATGGGGTTTTTATGCGGATGGAATAGCTTTGGCTAAAGTCATTTTTTTATTTCATCCCCTGTTCCCCTTTCCCCTCCCCCAATTCAAAGGGGGCCAAACTAGCCGTTATATTTGCTATATGCGATTTTGTTTATATTTTGTTATAATTTACATGCGATTTTACATGTGGGATTTGGCTACACACGATTTACAAAGTATTTTTTAAACTAGGACAACGTTACACCTACACACTCCAAAGGGGGTCACTTTGCTGTTTTATGTTTGGTTTTATTTTCGTTGAATTTTTTATTTGCAATTTTGGTTTATACTTTATATGCGACTTTACATATGGGATTTGGCTACACACGATTTACCAAGTATTTCTATGAATTAGGACTGCGCCACACCCACACACTAACCCTTCACTTACCTTCTGTTTTTTCCACCTTGGTGGAAATCACATTTGTGGAGGCAGCAGTCCTTTATGCGATTTCTTCCATTGTTTCCATTTTCTCCACTAGGACAACGTTACACCTACACACTCCAAAGGGGGTCACTTTGCTGTTTTATGTTTGGTTTTATTTTCGTTGAATTTTTTATTTGCAATTTTGGTTTATGTGACTTTACATATGGGATTTGGCTACACACAATTTACAAAGTATCTCTATAAATTAGGACAGCGCCACACCCACACACTAAACCTTCCCTTAATTGCCAGACCATTGTTCCTAATTTTTATTGACAGTCTACTGACTGGAATGGTACCAGGTGATTGGAGAAAAGCCAATGTAGCACCAATATTTAAAAAGGGCACAAAATACATCCCTGGGAATTACAGACCAGTTAGCCTAACATCAATAGTATGCAAGCTCTTGGAGGGGATAAGGGACTATATACAAGATTTTATGGCATAAGCCATAGGGCAAATACATGGATTGAAAACTCGCTACAAGGGTGAGTTTGAAGGGTGGTGATAAATGGGGAGTACTCAGAATGGTCAGAGGTGGGTAGTAGGGTCCCCCAGGGTTCTGTGCTGAGACCAATCCTATTTATTTTGTTCATAAATGACCTGGAGGATGGGGTAAAAAGTTCAATCTCTGTATTTGCGGACGATACTAAGCTAAGCAGGGCAATAACTTCTCCACAGAATGTGGAAACCTTGCAAAAAGATCTGAACAAATTAATGGGGTGGGCAACTACATGGCACATGAGGTTTAATGTAGAAAAATGTAAAATAATACATTTGGGTGTCAAAAATATGAATGCAATCTATACACTGGGGGGAGAACCTCTGGGGGAATCTAGGATGGAAAAGGACCTGGGGGTCCTAGTAGATGATAGGCTCAGCAATGGCATGCAATGCCAAGCTGCTGCTAACAAAGCAAACAGTATATTGGCATACATTAAAAGGGGATCAACTCCAGAGATAAAACAATAATTCTCCCGCACTACAAGACTCTGGTTCAGCCGCACCTAGAGTGTGCTGTCCAGTCCTGGGCACCAGTCCTCAGGAAGGATGTACTGGAAATGGAACGAGTACAAAGAAGGGCAACTAAGCTAATAAAGGGTCTAGAGGATATTAGTTATGAGGAAAGGTTGCGAGCACTAAAATCATTTTCTCTGGAGAAGGGAGGCTGGAGAGGGGATATGATTTCAATTTATAAATACTGGTGACCCCACAATAGGGATAAAACTTTTTTGCGGAAGGGAGTTTAACAAGACACATGGCTACTCATTAAAATTAGAAAAAAAGAGGTTTAACCTTAACCACTTGCCTACCATGCACTTACACCCCCTTCCTGCCCAAGCCTTTTTTTTTAGCTTTCAGCGCTGTTGCACTTTGAATGACAATTGCGCGGTCGTGCTACACTGTACCCAAACAAATTTTTTATCATTTTCTTCACACAAATAGAGCTTTCTTTTGGTGGTATTTAATCACTGCTGGGTTTTTTATTTTTTACAAAAAAAATATACCAAAAATTAAAAAAAAAAAAAAAAAATGTTTTTACTTTTTTTCTTTCAGTAAATTTTGTAACGAAGTAATTTTTCGCATTCACTGATATGCGCTGATGAGTTGGCACTGATGGGCACTGATAGGCTGAACTGGTGGGCATTGATGAGGTGGCACTTATGGGCATTGATAAGGCGGCACTGATGAGGAGGCACTAATATACCGCACTTATGGACACTGATAGGTGGCACTGATATGCGGCACTGATGAGCTCTGATAGGTGGCACTGATGGGCACTAATAGGCGGCACTGGTGTGCAATGATAGGCATTGATAGGTAGCACTGATGGGCATTACTGATGGGCATTGACAGCAGTGATGGGCATTGATGGGCAGCACTGATAGGTGGCACTGATTGCCAGCACTGACTGGCATCGCTAATGGGCACTGATTGGTGGCACTTCTGGGCACTGATTGCTGCCACTGATAGCTGGCATTGGTGGGCAATGGTGGGCACTGATTGGTGACACTGTATTGCACTATTGTAATCAGGGCACTGATGATCAGTGCCCTGATTACAGTCCTACATGTCCCCCTGTGAAGAGATGCCACTGATCAGCTCTCCTCACCTCACACACTGTCAGTGTGAGGCGAGGAGAGCCGATTACTGGCACTTCCCTGTTTACATGTGACTGGCTGTGATTGAACACAGCCGATCACATGGTTAAAGAGCCACGGACGTGGATCATTACAGAGATTGGGGTCACGGCGTGTCCTAGCAACACGGCGCAGCTGCGATCACTGCGTGCCCCCGCTGGCACGCGAGAGCAGCCGTTCTGGGACGCCATCATATGACGTCCAGGAACGAGAGCCGCCCTCACCCCGCCGTCATTTGACGGTGGGCGGGCAGCAAGCAGTTAAACTACATAGAAGTTTCTTTACTGTAAGAGTGGCAAGGATGTGAAATTCCCTTCCACAGGCGGTGGTCTCAGCGGGGAGCATCGATAGTTTCAAAAAACTATTAGATAAGCACCTGAACGATCGCAACATACAGGGATATACAATGTAATACTGACATATAATCACACACATAGGTTGAACTTGATGGACTTGTGTCTTTTTTCAACCTCACCTACTATGTAACTATATAACCATAATGAATTGCCTTTACCGTGCTCATAGAGCTTGAATTTGTCTAGAACGCTCTGAAAGAGCAGCTTGCATACTATCACAGCTAATTGTTGTTGAATGTTTATGACACTTCATTTATTGCTTGCACCTGTGGGTTGAGGAACAGAAGGGAGTGGTCTGACATATCTAAAAGCCATTCCTCTGCCCTTCTGTTGCCTGTTCACATAGGCCACATAAGTACATGTATGAATAAGGGCCGTCTATGTTCAGTTGTTCTTTATAATTGTTCATTTGACATTTTCCCTTGTTATTTCACCATTGGTGATATTCTACCTGAAGTATTATTATAGAGTGTAAGTTTATACTGTTCATTTTCAATTATCTTTATCATATCAATAAACAAAGGTGTCCTTTTATGAAACTGAACAGCAGTGATCCCAAGGATCACCACTGATCACAGTTCATTAACGGTTTATGAAACAGAGACGATCAGTTCTCCCCCAATGATCTCAGCACACTGAGAAGCTGTCATTGACGGACACAGAAATGGCCAGTTTATGAATCTGCGATCTCAGCACTTCACTGGCGATCTGATTCAGAAATCACCCTCCCTGATTCACCAGCTTAGGAGGTGGAGAATTGGGAAGTGAAAAGAGAATCCCGGGGGAAGGAGGAAGATTTTTAACTTCTTCCTTCCTCGTTCAGACCCCCCCAGGACAGTAACCATGTCCCCCTGCCATGTCTATGTATGTGTGTGTGTGTATATATATATTATATATATATACACACATACACATATATATATATATATATATATATATATATATATATATATATATACATATACATATATACACACACACACACAGTGGGGACGGAAAATATTCAGACCCCCTTAAATTTTTCACTGTGTTATATTGCAGCCATTTGCTAAAATCATTTAACAAGTTACCAACTAGCCCATAGCCAAATGATGGCTGCAGGGAGGTTGGATAACTCTGGGAGCACATACTATGACGTGATCCCAGAATCCTGCTCTCGCGTGCCCCCTGGGGCGTGCACCCGAGAACATCCGTGATCGCGGCCGTCAAATGGCGGAGCGATCACATGTAAACAAACCGGCGTCATGTCATGACGCCTATTCCCCTCTCCCCTCTCTGTACTGATCGGTACAGAGGGGGAGGGATCGGATGGCAGCAGCGCTGTGGGCTGTATGTGTAGTGCCCACAGCGCTGCTCAGTGACATGTGCAGTCACAGCCATCCATCCATCCATGCTCAGCGATCCCCCCCATGCTCAGCAATACCCAGGACTACTCTGCAGTGCCCAGGACTACTCTGCAATGCCCTGCAATACCCAGCCATACCCTGCAATACTCGGTGATACCCAGCCATACTCGTCCGTACTCGGCCTCTGTATGTGGCCAGGCTGTGGAAGTCTCACACATGTGATATCACCGTACTTAGGAGGAGTAGGGGAATCTATTTTGGGGTGTCATTTTTGGTATGTACATGCTAGGTGTTAGAAATATTGGATAAATGGACAACTTTGTGTTAAAAAAAAAAAAAAAAAAAAAAAAAATGCGTTTTAACCACTTCCCGTCCGTCATACGACGTCCTTGACTTGTGCGGGGATATCTGAATGATGGGTGTAGCTACAGGCATCATTCAGATATCAGCTTTTTCAGCCGGCGATTCCCTACACCACAAGAATGATCATAGCGGCTGTTCCGCTGCTTGATCGTTCTTACGGGAGGCGAGAGGGGATCCCCCCCTTCCCGCCGCCCTCAGGTGCTTCTACCGACTCACCGCTACGATCGAAGGCAGGATCTTTTTTTTTTTTTTATTTCAGACTTCCAAGCCTAGAGGTGAGATGTAGGGTCTTATTGACCCCATATCTCACTGTAAAGAGGACCTGTCATGCCATATTCCTATTACAAGGGATGTTTATATTCCTTGTAATAGGAATAAAAGTAATCAAAAAATGTATTTTTTGGAAAAAAAGTGTAAAAAAAAAAAAAATTCTCCCATGTGCTCGCATGCAGAAGCGAATGCATACGCAAGTCCCGCCCACATATGAAAATGGTGTTCAAACCACACATGTGAGGTATCGCTGCAATCGGTAGAGCGAGGGCAATAATTTTGGCCCTAGACCTCCTCTATAACTCAAAACATGTAACCAGTAAAAATTTTTAAAGCGTCGCCTATGGGGATTTTTAAGTAGCGAAGTTTGGCGCCATTCCACGAGTGTGTGCAATTTTGAAGGGCAACATGTTAGGTATCTATTTACTCGGCATAACCATCTTTTACATTATGTAAAAACATTGGGCTAACTTTACTGTTTTTTGTTTTTTTTTAAAGCACAAAACTTTGTTTTCCAAAAAAAAAACGCGCTCGAAAAGTTGCTGCGCAAATACCGTGCGAGATAAAAAGTTGCAACGACTGCCATTGTATTCTCTAGGGTCTTTGCTAAAAAAACACATTATATATATATATATATATGTGTATGTATATATAATGTTTTGGGGTTCTATGTAATTTTCTAGCAAATAAATGATTTTTACATGTAGGAGAGAAATGTCAGAATTGGCCTGGGTGCTCCAGTACGCCTGAAGGTGCTCCGTGCATGTTGGGCCTCTTTATGTGGCCACGCTGTGTAAAAGTCTCACACATGTGGTATCACCATACTCAGGAGTAATAGCAGAATGTGATTTGGGGTGTAATTTGTGGTATGCATATGCTGTGTGTGAGAAATAACCTGCTAATATGACAATTTTGTGAAAAAAAAAAAAAAATAATAATAATCTTGATTTTGCAAAGAATTGTGGGAAAAAAATGACAACTTCAAAAAAACTCATCATGCATCTTTCTAAATACCTTGGAATGTCTTCTTTCCAAAAAGGGGTCATTTTGGGGGGTATTTGTACTTTTCTGCCATGTTAGGGTCTCAAGAAATGAGATAGGCCGTCTGTACTTCAGGTGTGATCAATTTTCAGATATTGGCACCATAGCTTTTGGACGCTATAACTTTCACAAAGATAAAATAATATCCACCGATTTGGGTTATTTTTACCAAAGATATGTAGCGGTATAAATTTTGCCCAAAATATATGAAGAAAAAATTACTAATTTGCAAAATTAAACAAAGAAAAATGCATTTTTTACAGACTTTTCTGTCTTTTTTCTTTTATAGCGCAAAAAATAAAGAACCCAGCAGTGATTAAATACCACCAAAAGAAAGCTCTATTTGTTTGAAAAAAAGGACAAAAATGTCATTTGGGTACAGTGTTGCATGACTGAATAATTGTCATTCAAAATGTGAGAGCACCGAAAGCTGAAAATTGGTCTGGTTATTAAGGGGGTTTAAGTGCCCAGTGGTCAAGTGGTTAAGTTCATTTTTTTTCCTCATTAATGTACACACAGCACCCCATATTGACAGAAAAACACAGAATTGTTGACATTTTTGCAGACGTATTAAAAAAGAAAAAACTGAAATATCACATGGTCCTAAGTATTCAGACCCTTTGCTGTGACACTCATATTTAACTCATGTGCTGTCCATTTCTTCTGATCATCCTTGAGATGGTTCTACACCTTCATTTGAGTCCAGCTGTGTTTAATTATACTGATTAGACTTGATTAGGAAAGCCACACACCTGTCAATATAAGACCATACAGCTTACAGTGCATGTCAGAGAAAATGAGAATCATGAGGTCAAAAGGAACTGCCTGAAGAGCTCAGAGACAGAATTGTCGCAAGGCACAGATCTGGCCAAAAAATTTCTGCTGAACTTAAGGTTCCAAAGAATCCTTAAATGGAAGATGTTTGGGATGACCAGAACCCTACCTAGAGCTGGCTGTCTGGCCAAACTGAGCTATTGGGGGAGAAGAGACTTGGTGAGAGAGGTAAAGAAGAACCCAAAGATCACTGTGGCTGAGCTCCAGAAATGCAGTCGGTAGATGGGAGAAAGTTGCAGAAAGTCAACCATCACTGCAGCCCTCCACCAGTCGGGGCTTTATGGCAGAGTGGCCCGACGGAAGCCTCTCCTCAGTGCAAGACACATGAAAGCCCGCATGGAGTTTGCTAAAAAAGAAAAAAAAAACCTTAAGGACTCCAATATGGTGAGAAATAAGATTCTCTGGTCTAATGGGACCAAGTTAGAACTTTTTGGCCTTAATTCTAAGCGGTATGTGTGGAGAAAACCAGGCACTGCTCATCACCTGTCCAATACAGTTCCAACAGTGAAGCATGGTGGTGGCAGCATCATGCTGTGGGCGTGTTTTTCAGCTGCAGGGGCAGGACGACTGGTTGCAATCGAGGGAAAGATGAATGCGGCCAAGTACAGGGATATCCTGGACGAAAACCTTCTCCAGAGTGCTCAGGACCTCAGACTGGGCTAAAGATTTACCTTCCAACAAGACAAGGACCCTAAGCACACAGCTAAAATAATGAAGGAGTGGCTTCACAACAACTCCGTGACTGTTCTTGAATGGCCCAGCCAGAGCCCTGACTTAAACCCAATTGAGCATCTCTGGGGAGACCTAAAAATGGCTGTCCACCAACGTTTACCATCCAACCCGACAGAACTGGAGAGGATCTGCAAGGAGGAATGGCAGAGGATCCCCAAATCCAGGTGTGAAAAACTTGTTGCATCTTTCCCAAAAAGACTCATGGCTGTATTAGATCAAAAGGGTGCTTCTACTAAATACTGAGCAAAGGGTCTGAATACTTAGGACCATGTGATATTTCAGTTCTTCTTTTTTAATAAATCTGCAAAAATGTCAACAATTCTGTGTTTTTCTATCAATATGGGGTGCTGTGTGTACATTCATGAGGAAAAAAAATTAACTTAAATGATTTTAGCAAATGGGTGCAACATAACAAAGAGCGAAAAATTTAAGGGGGTCTGAATACTTTCCTTCCCCACTGTGTGTGTATATATATTTGTAAATATTTTATTATATCTTTTCATGTGACAACACTGTACACCCCTAAGTGAAAATATCCAAATTGGGCCCAATTAGCCATTTTCTCTCTTCAGTGTCATGTGACTTGTTACTGTTACAAGGTCTCAGGTGTGAATGGGGAGCAGGTGTGCTAACCTCCCTGGCGGTTTTCCCGAGTGTGGCTCGGGGTTAAATTTCAGTACCATTAGCAGTAACCCCGAGCCACACTCTGGATTGCATTGCAGGATCCTGGTGCGGTATACTTACCTTGTCCCCAGGCCGATACCTCTGCGTTCCGGGCTCCGTTCTCTGCGAGCGTTGCGACGCATTGGGGGTGGAGCCCAGCGGCAAATTAAAAAAATTGAAAAATCATAATACATACAGTACACTGTAATATTACAGATTACATTACTGTATGAAATTATTTCACATCCCTTTTGTCCCTAGTGCCCTGCATGCAGTTTTATATGATATATACTGTTCTTTCTGCCTGGAAACTGGAGATTGTCCATAGCAACCCAAAAGTGTCCCTTTACGTCAAAAGTGGTTTTAGACCAGCTAGAAAACAGCGATAGTAAATTAGAACACTTGCAAAATTGAGCAATAGTGAATCGTGGGGAAATTAATTTTATTTTTATTATATTATTCTTTTTTATAATTTATATTTATTATATTATAATTTATGATTTTGTGTTTCAAACTGTATCATACCCGGGGTGTCTACTAGACTCTTGTTTGGACAGATTTAAGTGTATTATTGCTAAGAATTACAGGCCTACAATATAAAACGCCAAATTTTTATGCAAAATAATTGTACCGCTTTGAGACGCAAACATCTGACATAATCATACCGCCAGAGAGGTTAAATTTGGTGTTATCGCTCTCACTCTCTCATACTGGTCACTAGAAGTTCAACATGGCACCACCTCATGGCAAAGAACTCTCTGAGGATCTGAAAAAAAGAATTGTTGCTCTACATAAAAGATGGCCTAGGCTATAAGAAAATTGCCAAGACCCTGAAAGTGAGTTGCAGCACGGTGGCCAAGACCATACAGCGGTTTAACAGGACAGGTTCCACTCAGAACAGGCCTTGCCATGGTCGACCAAAGTTAAGTGAACATGCTCAGCGTCATATCTAAAGGTTGTCTTTGGGAAATAGACTTATGAGTCCTGCCAGCATTTCTGCAGAGTTTGAAGGGGTGGGGGTCAGAGTTTGAAGGGGTCAGAGTTTGAAGGGGTGGAGGAGCACAAGGTCTCCAATATCCACCAGCTCCGTGATGTCATCATGGAGGAGTGGAAGAGGACTCCAGTGGCAACCTGTGAAGCTCTGGTGAACTCCATGCCCAAGAAGGTTAAGGCAGTGCTGGAAAATATTGGTGGCCACACAAAATATTGACACTTTGGGCCCAATTTGGACATTTTCACTTAGGGGGTGTACTCACTTTTATTGCCAGTGGTTTAGACATTAATGGCTGTGTGTTATTTTGAGGGGACAGCAAATTTACACTATTATACAAGCTGTACACTCACTACTTTACATTGTAGCAAAGTGTCATTTCTTCAGTGTTGTCACATGAAAAGATATAATAAAATATTTACAAAAACGTGAGGAGTGTACTCACTTTTGTGAGATACTAATATATATATATATATATATATATATATATATATATATATATATATATATATATATATAATTTATCACTGCTTAATAAAAATGGACATCTGTGTTTCAGTGAATTTCTGGTACTGTAATCTTGCTATGTCTCACAAGATTCCAGTATCCACTGATCGAAGCATTTGTAGATCACTTCACTCCTCCAAAGGAGAAGCGATCTACACTGCTTCATAAACTGGCATCCAGAGGAGAACGATCTCCTCTGTAAATGCTGGAAAATAGAGCGGTGAAAATTTTTCACTTAAACTTTTTACATTAAAAAAACCCCAAAAAACCCAGGGTGTCAGAGGTGGTAGAGGACTTGCAGGGTTCGGTGCTACCAGTGGGGTACTGATTCTACCAGCGGCCCTTATGGGGGGTAGCGCTACATGGGTATTTTAGAAAACACAGTATACCAGGATATGGAAAAATGATTTTTGACATGAACATGAACACATACCCACACAGATTGAACTGGATGGACTCATGTCTTTATTTAACCTTACCAAATATGTTGAAACCCTCCTTAAAGTGAACCCGAATGCAAAAAACAAAACAAAGAACAAATCTACCTTTTGCCCAGAATTTCTCTTGGAAAAAAACAAACAAAAAAAAAAAAAAACACTACACTTCCTGTACCTGCAGTGTGAAGTCATCTGGGGCACCATCAGACTACTGCAGAAGCATTTAAAATCCTTTAGTACAGAGATCTTCCTGCCCCTGCTTTAGTCATTCTGTGCTTCCACCACCTCCCCTCCTGCTTCTTGAGTTTTCTCCCACCAGTCACCGGAGAGGAAGCCCTGACATGAGGAGGCACAGCCCTGCCACTAGTAAGCTGGTAATCTCCACAAGAGAGAGCAAAACATGGCATAATTCTTTAGTATTGGGAAGCAATCCAATGTAGGGACTCGATTTGCCATATCGGCGTCTAGTCCTTTGTCGTTTACTCGCCTTTTTTGGGCACAGTTTAGGTCATAATATATAAAAAATAAATTGGATTGTCACATACACATCTTTACAGAGGCAATAAAATATGCAATTCATGCATTGCTTGTTGTATTACACCCCTGCAACACAATACTGTTTACATGCTAATAACATACGTCATTAGAACAAAGCATAATCATACAGTAAACTACTTACATGTCCTTAATGGTCTTACTTATGCAGAAAACAAAGCCGAAAGATGCCTGTAATGTGATGGACTACGAGTTTAAGCTTAGACATGGGGAGAATGCAGAATGTCTGCTTTTACTTGTTTCATACAAATGAAAAAATAAAATGAATTCTAAATGTGTAACAAATAACAGCTTCAAGCATTTGTGTCATGTTAAACCTGTTTTGTGTATAAAAGGGCAGAGAAAATCCTGTGCACTTATTATGGCAATCTGATCAGTTCAATCTTTTAGGAGTAGGAGTAGTTCACAAATGTCATCAGATGAATCTGTGGCCAGTAGAGCTATACTTTTTATTTGAAAGATAGTGTTAAAAAGTTATTGTTACTTTAAATTATTGCTAGTTCTTGTCCTAATCATTGCTTGTGAATAGAGATGGGCTTGCGTTCGACTTGAACATCGGGTGTTCGTTTGTACGTTGAACAAACAAATGGGGGGCTCTTGGTGGGTTCACCCGCCGCCGAGCACCCCATAATGTACTGCGAGATCGCAGTGCATTTATTGCGGTTGATTGGCCTAAGCATGCACCTGACATGTATGCTTTAGCCAATCACAGTGCAATGTACTGTGAGAGCCATGATTGATCAAAGGCAGGGTACCTTTGGCCAATCATGGCTCAGGGGCTAAGCCCACGCCCCACACTATATAAGGTTGTTTCCAATGGCAGCCGTGTGTAGTGTCTGCGTATTAGTGGAGAGAGATTAGGCAGGCAGTTAGTGGATTATGCGTGCAGTCAGTATAGTGTATATAACACAATGTAGTGCAGAGTATAAAATACAGTGTAGTGCAGTGTGGATAACACAGTACTGTGCTGCTACTGAAGTGTTGGTCTGTACAACAATTCTGTGTCACTCACCACTGATCCCTTTTTTTTTTCCATAAATAATATTTTTTTTCTGCAGTATCAGCTTCTGTTGCTGCACTATTAGTACTTTTTTTTTTTTGGCACAGCAGCATTAAGAATATTTAGGACATAATTGCTACACCCCCCCCCCCCCCCCCCACGTCACCACTGTTTTTGTTTTCTTTTGGCCTTTCTTAATTTTTGCTTACTTTTATTTTAGTATTTTTTTTTTTTGCATATATATATATATATATATATATATATATATATATATATATATATATATATATATATATATTATAAAACGGTTTATTTATAGTGCACCAAGCACAAAAGTATTGCACCCAAGCACCATATTTCCATCCCACACTCACAAAAATGTTATGTTATAAAAATCCCCCCAAAAAATCCTCATCATGTCCGAAAGGCCAACAAAGAGAGGCAGATGCTCACAGGCCACTAAAAGAGGGCAAGCAGTGTCTACAGGGAAAAGTGGTGGTCACAGACATGGTGCATCCTCTGCAGGTGAGGTATAGGGATAAGCTTCGTGTTCGGTCGTTTGCCGAATTACGAAAGTTATGGGCCGTTCGCACCAAATTCGAGTGGCGCGTCATGGCCCATAATTCACTGCGGCATCTCAGTGCATTGCTGGCTGATGATTGGCCAAGCATGCACTATGACCCGCATGCTTGGCCAATCACAGCGCAGTGTGTACAGAGAGCCGTAACTGGCCAAAGCCAGGGAGGCTTTGGCCAATTATGGCTCAGGGGGTTTAGTACACGCCCCACACTATATAAGGCCGCCTGCACGCCGGCCCTGTGTAGTGTGTTGCGGTGGAGAGAGATAGATAGACAGAGAGACAGTGTCATTTGATTTAAGTTAGATAGAGTAGGCAGGTCAAGTCAGTTAGCTGCACTTGCAGTGTATTGTGTGTATATATGCATCCCAGGTGTTGTGTATATATACACACACACACACACACACACACATATACACACACACACACACACAGTATTCAGTTTAGCTAGATCCTGTTCTTCTCTTCCCAATATACTGACAGGCAGGCGTTTTTACAGTATTTCCTGTTACTGTACCGTGTACCCTGCACAGTTGCACCTACAGTATAACTACCTGAAGCCAGGTGCTTGTGTAGGCTTTTGACGTATTTCCAGTTACTGTACTGTGTACCCTGCACAGTTGCACCTACAGTATAGCTACCTGAAGACAAGTGCAGGTGTTCTCATACTAATACTACAGGCAGGCAGTTGATTCTGCTAGCTGCAGTATAAATCGGTATATATATATATATTACATATACACATACACACACACACACACACACATATACATATACACACATACACACACATCCCAGTTTTGTGCAGCTACATCTCACTGCAGGCCAATAGTATGTCTGGAAGGCCAACAAGGAGAGGCAGACAGTCACAAGCCAATAAAAGAGGGCAAGCAGGCTCTGTGTCTAGTGGCAACAGTGCTGGTCGTGGACACGGTGCATCCTCATTAGCACGTGTCCGTGGGACACGCTTGGCCTTTTTTTCGGCAGCTGGCCGTGTTGAGCCGCAACATGCGGAAGACTTGGTCGAGTGGATGACCAAGCCGTCCTCATCCTCCTCATCCTCTCTCACCCAGGCTCAGGGTACTTTGTCTGGCAAAACAGCTGCCAACACGGCCTCTTCCCTCGGCTCAATGGCATCAGTGACTCCTTCCCTAGCCCCACCACGTCCTCCTGAGGAGTCCCCCGAACTGTTTGACCAGTGTTGGGCACATGCTCCAGGAGGATGCCCAGCGTTTTGAAGGCTCCGATGATGGTACTCAGCTAGAGGAAGGCAACAACGTGGGCCCAAACAGAGGGGGTGCCCAAGAAGGACAGCAATCTGGCAGTCATGTTCCCCCTGCTGCAGTATACTGCCAGGTTTGCTCCAGTGATGAGGAGGGAGGCTATGATGAGGTCACTGACTCCACATGGGTGCCTGATAGGAGAGAGGAGGAGGAGGAGGAGGAGGAGGCACATCACCAACGAGGCAGGATGCCCTCCAGGGGCCAGCCTAAGGGCAGCACACTGACTGCATCACACCGCAGAGCTCCGCACGTGCAGGGCGCTGCTGTCTCTGCACGTTATTCCAAAAGTTCATTGGTGTGGGCCTTTTTTGAGACAAGTGCATCAGATCCCACCACTGCAACATGTGTCTCAAGCGTATCTTGAGTGGCCAAAACAAATCCCGCTTGGGCACCACATGCTTGACCAGACATATGTTGACCTGCTATGCAGTTCGTTGGCAAGCATACCTAAAAGACCCACACCAAAGAACAAAGGACCTCTCCTTGCTCCTCACCAGCTGGGATCTTCAACCCCACTATACCTTCAGTCCTCTCTGAGACCTGCACTGAGAGGAATGAAAGTGTAGAATTAGGTGCGTCACAGCCAAGTACTTGGGGGCAATCTGCTATCGGTACACCAACGTCAGATTGTACCAGGCAAATTTCCCTGCCCCAGCTGTTGCACCGCCAAAAGAAGTTTGCTCCCAGCCATCCACATGCCCAGCGGTTGAATGCTAGCTTGGCAAAATTGCTAGCACTTCAACTGCTACCTTTTCAGTTGGTAGATTCTGTCCCCTTCCGTGAGTTTGTGGAATGTGCGGCTCCTCAGTGGCAGGTTCCCAAACGCCACTTTTTCTCACGGAAGGCGATTCCGGCTCTCTACCGGCATGTGGAAGGCAATGTCTTGGCCTCATTGGACAGGGCAGTCAGCGGTAAGGTGCATATTACCGCTGACTCATGGTCCAGCAGGCATGGACAGGGACATTGCCCAAGTTTCACGGCGCATTGGGTGACTGTGCTGGCAGCTGGGAAGGATGCAGGACAAAGTGCAGTAGTGTTGGAGGTTGTTCCGCCACCATGCCTCCAAAATGACACTACTGGTGATTCTGACACACCTCTCTCCTGTCCCCCCTTCCTCCTCTTCTTCCTTCATGGCCTCTTCCTGTGCTTTGTCCTCGGAACCAGCAGTGCTCCGTAGGCGTTCAAGGGGCTACGCAAGTATGCAGGCCAAAAGATGCCATGCGGTGCTTGAGCTGGTGTGCTTGGGGGACAGGAGCCACACTGGGGCAGAGATTCTGTCAGTTCTGCAGGGGCAGGTTCAGAGATGGTTGATGCCATGCCAACTTAAGCCAGGAATGGTGGTTTGCAACAATGGCACCAACCTCCTCTCTGCCCTCCGACAGGGACAACCGACCCATGTGCCCTGTTTGGCTCATGTCCTTAACTTGGTGGTGCAGCGGTTCTTGGGCAGGTACCCGGGCTTACAGGATGTCCTGAGGCAGGCCAGGAAAGTCTGTGTGCATTTCTGCCGGTCATATAATGCCAGTGCTCGGCAGGCAGACCTCCAAAAGGAATTTAACCTGTGCGACTATGGCACCAGGACAGGGTAAGGGGAGCTTGTATTTTTTTTCCCACACCAGTGGGCCATGATCAGGGATGCATGCACTGTCCGGTCACCATTTGAGGAGGCCACGAAGATGGTGAGAAGTGACAGTGCATGCATCAGTGACACTGTCCCCCTTGTCCACCTGTTGGAGCACACGCTGCATGGAATAATGGACAGGGCACTTGAGGCAGAACAGAGGCAGGAAGAGGAGGACTTCCTTAGCTCTCAAGACCCCCTTTATCCAGTGTTCCTGCGTGCCCGCCGATCACACAGGAAGAGGACGAGGAGCAGGATTGTGTCAGCATGGAGGTGGAGCCTGGCACTCAGCATCAGCAGCAGTCTTTAAGGGATCATTTACAGTCCCAATAAACCCATGGACTTGTACATGGCTGGGAGGAGGTGGCTGCGGATTCAGGTCATCCTTGGTGACCCAAAGGACTCCGGACCGAATGCCTCAGCAAACCTACGCTGCATGGCCTCCCTGATCCTGCAAAGCCTGCGGAAGGATCCTCATATTCGTGGTATCATGGAGAGGGATCAATACTGGCTGGCAACCCTCCTTGATCCACGTTACAAGAGTAAGGTTGCAGACCTTATCTTGCCGTCGCAGAGGATGAAACATCTTCGGGAGGCCTTGCAGAAACGTCTGTGCAACGCGTTCCCATAGACTGGGAGGTTACAAACTCCTGTTCCTGGACAACGTGTTGCCGAGGCTTTGTTCAGTCAGTCAAAGGAGGAGCGGTGGAGAAGGTGGCCGTCTGACCGATGCGTTCAGACAATTTTTTGGCAGCAGCCCCAAGGTATGATCGGTTCCAGCAACCATCGCCAGCGTCTGTTTTACATGGTGCAGGAATACCGAGGGGCAAGATCTGACTTGGGCACCTTTCCCACCGAAACTCCTCTTGGTTACTGGGTCTTGAGGATGGATCACTGGCCAGAGCTTGAACAGTAAGCAATTGAGCTACTGGTCTGTTCTGCATCCAGCGTTCTTTCGGAACGCACATTCAGTGCTGATGGAGGCTTTGCAACCGATCACAGGGTGCGCCTGTCCACCGATTTGGTCGATTGACTGACCTTCATAAAAATGAATCAGTCTTGGATCACCACCAGATACCAAGCACCTGATACTGATGTAACCGAATACTTTTTTTTTAAAATGTCAGATCCCTTCAAGACTGCCTATGCTGATGCGGAGTGACTATCCTCTTCCTCCTCAATGATCATGCTGATAGCTTGTAAGAATATTTTTGTTTTTGGGCGCCGCCACCAGTGGCTAAGGGGCTTGTAATTACAATTTTTGTTGCAATTCTTTACAGCAGGGCTCGTTCCTGTGCTCCAACTAGAGTATCTGTGAGGGGTTGCAGTGTTGTGGCACCAGTGCCTAAGGCCTAATTTTTCTGTCCCTGTTTAACAGGGGCATGTAATTACAATTCTTGATCTAATATTTCACAGCAGGGCATGTTCCAGCACCCACCAAGAGTAACTGAGGACTTACAGTGTTGTGGCACCAGCACCATCACCAAAGGCCCAATTTTTCTGCCCCCGTTCAACAGGTACATGTAATTACAATTCTTGATCTAATATTTCACAGCAGGGCCCTGTGAGGGCTTACAGTGTTGTGGCAACAGCAACACCTAAGGCAACAATTTCTGCAGAGTATATAGGGCAAGCCTCTACTTTCAAACATCCAACTTACAAACCACTCCTACTTGCAAATGGAAGGAGAGAACAGGAAGTGAGATGAAATCTACCCCTAGGAAGGGAAATTCTCTCCTGTATGAGTTAATATGGGAAAAATGTTTCTCCTTTCCACTGATGCTTTATCACCAATCCTTGTTTCACTAAAAACCAAAATTTTCTGAAAACATTTGTCATTGGGACAGAAAGTGAGGTGACATCTTCTGAAGAGGAGCACAGACAGCAAAACAAATGTCACAGGGGTGATAACCCTTCCCTATGTTTTCCAAAAAGCTTAAAAATAGATTTTTTGGCTGGAGCTACACTTTAAAAATGTACCAGTTCAAAATTACAAACAGATTCTACTTCCATCCATATTGTCGGGACATTACATTAAAGCCGCAAGCAGCTTTAAATGACTTTTATTCCTTTAAAAATGTCATTTTGTGCAGGGACTGTCCTAAGCACGGGAAACACGCGCCACTTTACAGGCATACTATAGACACCCCCCAGGTACGATATTTAAAGGAATATTTCACTTTTTTTTTTCACTTTAAGCATCATTAAAATCACTGCTCCCGAAAAAAACGGCCATTTTTAAAACTTTTTTTTGCATTGATACATGTCCCCTGGGGCAGGACCCGGGTCCCCAAACCCTTTTTAGGACAATACCATGCAAATTAGCCTTTAAAATTAGCACTTTTGATTTCGAACGGTCGGGTCCCATAGACTTCAATGGGGTTCTAACATTCGTGCAAAGTTTCGGTCCGTTCGCAGGTTCTGGTGCAAACCGAACCGAGGGGTGTTTGGCTCATACATAGTGAGGTATGCTTCTTTTCTCCTGGTGCTGGCCATGTCATTGAGCCACAACATGCAGAAGAGGCCCAATTTTTCTGTACCTGTTTGACAGGTGCATGGAATTTCAATCTCTTTTCCTCATTTTTAACAGCAGGGCTAGTTCCTGCACCCAGCAAGATTACCTGTGAGGGGTTAGTGTTGAGGCACCACTAGGGATAGGCAAACAGTTTGTGCTGAGCATAAGTTTGACCTGAGGAGTAGCAGAATGTATTTTTGAGTGTAATTGGAAGTATGCATATGCTGTGTGTGAGACAAAAATGACAATTTTGTGTAAAAAAAAAAAATAAAACAAATTTCTTCATTTTCCCCAAGAATCGTGGGAAAAAATTACAACTTCAAAAAACTCACCATGCCTCTTAACCACTTCAGCCCCAGAAGGTTTTACCCCCTTCCTGACCAGAGCACTTTTTACAATTTGGCACTACGTCGCTTTAACTGCTAATTGCGCGGTCATGCAATGTTGTACACAAACTAAATTTGTGTCCTTCTCTTCCCACAACTAGAGATTTCTTTTGATGGTATTTGATCACCTCTGCGTTTTTTATCATTTGTGCTATAAATGGAAAAAGACCAAACATTTTGAAAAAAAAGATATTTTCAACTTTTTGTTATAAAAAAAAATTCAATAAACTCAATTTTAGTGATACATTTAGGCCAAAATGTATTCAGCCACATGTCTTTGGTAAAAAAAGTCAATAAGCGTATATTTATTGGTTTGCGCAAAAGTTATAGCGTCTACAAACTAGGGTACATTTTCTGGAATTTACACAGCTTTAAGTTTATGACTGCCTATCTCATTTCTTGAGGTGCTAAAATGGCAGGGCAGTACAACCCCCCCCCCCCAAATGACCCCATTTTGGAAAGTAGACACTCCAAGGAAATTGCTGAGAGGTATGTTGAGCCCATTGAATATTTTATTTTTTTGTCCCAAGTGATTGAATAATGACAAAAAAAAAAAAAAATTACAAAAAGTTGTCACTAAATGATATATTGCTCACACATGCCATGGTTATATGCGGAATTTCACCCCAAAATACATTTTGCTGCTTCTCCTGAGTACGGGGGGATACCACATGTGTGGGACTTCTTGGGAGCCTAGCCCAAAAACCAAGCACCGCCTTCAGGATTTCTAAGGGCGTAAATTTTTGATTTCACTCCTCACTACCCATCACAGTTTTAAAGGCCATAAAATGCTAAGATGGCACAACCCCCCCCCCCCCCCCCAATGACCCCATTTTGGAAAGTAGACACCTCAAGCAATTTGCTGAGAGGCATGGTGAGCATTTTGCAGCTCTCATTTGTTTTTGAAAATGAAGAAAGAAAAGAAAAATGTATTTTTTTTTTCTTTTTTCAAAACTTTGTGACAAAAAGCGAGGATTCTCGGGTTCCCTGTTGGGACAGTAGAGCCAGAGAAAACCATGGAAGACGGTGGGGGGGACGACATTCCCTCCCACTGCTTGTAAAAGCAGTCTAGAGGCTAATTAGCCGCTAGGATTGCTTTTACATGAAAGCCGACCGTTGGCTGAAAAGAATGATACCAATATGGTACCTAAACCTGCAGGCATTATTCTGGTATAACCACTCAAAGTTCAGCAACATACCAATACGTTGCTGGTCCTTGTTGGGCATATATTGTAATCTTTTTTTTCATGTAGCCTGTGGGCTGAAGGAAAAAAAGAGATTAATCGGTGGGTATGCCCACCATTAGAATACCTCCCTTCATCCACCCACTTCTAATGATGGGCATACATGCACCATTTATATATGCCGAAGCATGGGGGCATCCATACCAAAAGTTAGGAGCAAATCGCTCCTCCGCCCCTGCTGCCCCCATGCTTTGGCATATATGCTCTTTTTTTTAACTGTGGTGGTGAAATCACCTCCGACATCGCTGGAGTCACGGCTTTATGTATCGTGGGAGCAAACGCTGTTGCGGTCAAGATAAATAAATCCGCGCTGCAACTGAATGGCGTACCTGCTAAGCAAATGATGGTTAACAATAAAACAAAGTAACATTACAGTGTAACAGTAAGACATACCATACTTGCAAAGCAAATACAAAAAAAAAAAAACATAGTAAAAAATAAAACATTTTTTAATGCAACCTGTGCCTAAAATATATATATATGCCGAAGCATGGGGACATCCACCCGCAAAAGGTAGGAGCAAATCGCTCCTCCCTCCCTGCTGCCCCCATGCTTCGGCATATATGCTGAAGTATGTAACTGTGGTGGTGAAATCACCTCCGACAGCGCTGGAGTCACGGCTTTATGGATCCTGGGAGCAAGCGCTGTTGCTGTCAAGATAAATAAATCCGCGCTGCAGCTGAATGGCGTACCTGAAAACAAAAAAATGGTTAACAATAAAACACAGTAAACCGTAAAGTATAAAAAAATTACATACCTGAAAAGCAAACATGATAAAACATAACAATAAAACATTGCAGAATAGAATACAGTAAAAAAGAGCAGAATAGAGAGAGAATAGAAAGAGACAGAACAATAAAACGACAACTATTTTTTTTTTTTTTTTTTTTTTGTGTATTTTTTTTTTTTTTTTTACAACTAACTTTTGTAACTGTAACCGGTTCCAGGTTTGGGTCGGTTGCGAGACGGCATCTTGGGAGACCCTGTGAAAGTGTGCCTAGTCTGTGCAATGCTGTACCCTATGCTACAACTCAACTAGTGTATGGTAGCGCTCAAAACATTCACCAATGCAAGACCATGATTGTCAGGACAGGAGGGACAATAATAGCGGGTGTCACGCCTATATCCGCGCTTTCTGCAGACACAACATTTTCTTTGGGGGATCGTTGGGTAGGGGTACGCGGGAGGACATAAGGAAAATGCCTCATGCAGCTGGCTTACTGCATTTGGATTGGGAAGGTGAGGTGGAGCAATGTCTGGAAACAGAAGGGCTGACGATCTCTTCCTGGAATTTAAGGAAGGATCCAGTCCGTCCTGAAGCTCTGTATAGCATATGAGCGTTCAGCAAAGCCAATTGAAATAAGTATACAGACACTTTTTTATACCAGCATCTGGCCTTATGGGCAACTAGGTACGGCGCCAACAACTGGTCATTGAGGTCCACTCCTCCCATATTTTGGTTATATTCGTGGACACAGAGGGGTTTCTCCACAACACCAGTCGCCGTAGTAATTTGGACCATCGTGTCTGCATGAAAGGAGGTAAGAACGAAAACATTCTTATTATCCCTCCACTTAATAGCAAGCAAATTATTACACTGCAAGCAGGCTCTCTCCCCCAGCCTAAGACGGGAATCTACAAGCCACTGGGGAAAGCCCCGGTGATTAGGTCGCACGGTGCCACATGCTCCAATCTGATGAGAAAGTGGCATGCTTGTGTAATAATTGTCCACATATAAGTGGTACCCCTTTCCAAATAAGGGTGACACCAAGTCCCACACAATCTTGCCAGCGCTTCCTATGCAGTCAGGGCATTTTGTTGGCTCTACGTGGCCATCTTTTCCCTCGTAAACCATAAAACTGCATGTATAGCCTGTGGCCCTGTCACAGAGCTTATACATCTTGACCCCGTATCTGGCACGCTTGCTGGGAAGGTACTGTTTGAATGACAAGCGGCCAGAAAACTTAATCAGGGATTCATTAACGTAGACAACTTGATGGGGAGTAAACAAGTCTGCAAAACGTTGGTTAAAATGCTTTACGAGGGGCCGAATTTTGTAGAGCCAAATTGTATCCAGGGTCTCCACGAGGACGACAGAGTTCATTGCTGTTGAAGTGCATGAACCGCAAGATCTGCTCGTATCGTGCCCTGGTCATGGAGGCAGAGAACATGGGCATATGGTGAATTGGGTCAGTGGACCAATATGACCGCAACTCACTCTTTTTAGTTATGCCCATGTTGAGGGAAAGGCCCAGAAAGAGCTTAAATTCGGAAACCGAAATTGGTCTCCAATCTCTTGCAAGGGAGGACTGGGGAATAGTGGCGATGTGTTGACCAGTGTACAAATTGCTTTGGTCCACAATAGATCTATAGAGAACTTCGGTGAAAAACAGTGAATCAAAATCAAGTGGCGTAAAATCAACTGTTTCCACCTGAATGCCGGGTTGGCCAGTGAATGGGGGAAGTACGAGTGCTGCAGAAGTGGTGGGTTCCCAATTAGGATTGGCGAATGCAGCAGGAAGGGCACTATGGGCACGACGGGCCTGTGTTAGTCTTCTTGGTGGCAGCGGGACACTACTTGTGCTTGCCACCTCGCCAGCTTGAACTGCACTTATGGGACTCGCCACGTCACCAAGTGTTACTGCAGTGCTGGATGTACGACCAGGGTGTACTAGGCCGCTGGTGCTTGCCAATTCACCAGAAGGAATAGCGGTGCTAGTACTGCTTTGCTCCATACGAGAGCCCTGCGGTTCTTGCACCTCAACAGCAGAAGAAGAAGATTGGGGTCTGGTACGCTTGACCTTGGCAAGGACCACAACTCCATCGTCAGAGCCATCTGTCATGGAGCCGCTGCTGTCTACAGGTTCATATTCTGAGCCTGAATCTGACAGATGAGTGACTTCTTCACTATCTGTCATGCTCAGGAACGTGTAGGCCTCCTCACTAGTGTACCTTTGATTTGCCATTTTGGGCTCTAAATTTAGTGGTACACTAGCAAGACTCCCAGGCAAAAAAGCTCCTGACTATCAAAACGCTACCAAAAAACTGTTAGCGATCGCAGGGATCAGGCCTGACTCTGCGAACGCTGCAGTTATGCATTTAGTGTTCTGTAAGTGACAGTGATTGATCGATACTGCACTTGGGTGGGCTGGGCGGAGGGGCAAAACGCAAGTGCTAGCAGGTATCTGGGCTGATCCAGCTAACACTGCGTTTTTGGGAACCCTAAACTGCTGGGGACGCTAGTATAGATCTGATCAGATATTGATCTGTTCAGACACTATACTACTAAGGGAGGTGTACGCTGCGTGTGTGTTAGTGGTACTGGCACTAACCTGACGCTGCCTGGGGCGACGCAGACCCTATCTGACCCAAAAGCTTAACTTATATCACCACCGGGCGATTAGGGGATTAAATCTTTATAAGGTAATAAATGGCGGGTGCCCTAAAACTATAATAAACTAACCAGCGTCACCCGTAACAGTTATAACTGGTGAAAGGGTTAATTGGGGGCAATCAGGGGGTTAAAACCTTTACTAGGTAGTATATGGGGGTCCCTGACGCTATAAAAAGCTGACGGCGAACCTAAATACTTACCTCCCTAACTAGCGTCACCTGTGACACTAATGCCCCGTACACACGGTCGGACTTTGTTCGGACATTCCGACAACAAAATCCTAGGATTTTTTCTGACGGATGTTGGCTCAAACTTGTCTTGCATACACACGGTCACACAAAGTTGTCGGAAAATCCGATCGTTCTGAACGCGGTGACGTAAAACACGTACGTCGGGACTATAAACGGGGCAGTGGCCAATAGCTTTCATCTCTTTATTTATTCTGAGCATGCGTGGCACTTTGTCTGTCGGATTTGTGTACACACGATCGGAATTTCCGACAACGGATTTTGTTGTCGGAAAATTTTATCTCCTGCTCTCCAACTTTGTGTGTCGGAAAATCCGATTGGAAAATGTCCGATGGAGCCCACACACGGTCGGAATTTCCGACAACACGCTCCGATCGGACATTTTCCATCGGAAAATCCGACCGTGTGTACGGGGCATAATACAGTGATCAGAAAAACGATTGCTTAGCGACACTGGCGACGGGGGGTGATCACGGGGATAAAACTTTATTAGGGGGGTACCCTAGACATAAAAGGGGCCTAACACTAACTGCTCTACCACTTATAACTGTCAAACTGACACCAATGCAGTAATCAGTAAAAAAAAAAAAAAAAAAACTGCGATTGGTGTCACTGTGTCAGGGGGTACAGGGGGGTGATCGGGGGTGAAAAGTGTGCCTGCTTGTTCTACTGTAAGTGTAGTGTTGGTGCAAACTTACTTGGATGTTTTCTCTCCTCGGCGCTGGAACGAAAAGACCGACTCGAGGAGAGATGTCATCATCTCCTCCGCTTCTGTTTACATTACAGAAGCCGAGGAAGCCTGTCATTTGCCAGGAACGATCGTCAGGGGGTGGCCATGAATCGGTGGCCTCCCCCTCACCTCAGATCGCTCCCAATGAGAATCCGACTGCCGCAGGCACTGGGGGGGGTCCGATCGGACCCCCCGCCCGCGGGCAGGCAGGGACGCACAGGTAAACCCTTATGCCTACCCATGCCATTGTGCCGACATACATCGGCGTGCAGCGGTCGGCAACTGGTTAGACACCTTGGGCTGTCTACTTTCCAGAAAGGGGTCATTTGGGGGGTATTTGTACTGTCCTGACATTTGTGTGATCAAATTTTTATGATTTGCACCAGAGCTTGTAGACTCTATAAAACTTTCACACAGCCTAAATAATATCCACTAATATGAGTTATTTTTAACAAAGATATGTAGCAGTAAACGTTTTGGCCCAAATTTATGAACAAAAATTACTTCTAAAATTTTGAAAAGTTTTTTACTTTTAAGAAAAAGAAAGCTCTATTTGTGTAAAAAAGATAAAAATTGTGTTTGGGTACAGTGTTGCATGACTAAGTAATTGTCATTCAAAATATGAGAGCACTGAAAGCTGAAAATTGGTTTGGGCAGGAAGGGGGTAAATGTGCCTTGTATAAGGGGCTCCCTATGACAGAATTAAGAAGAAAAAAAAATTAAAGAAAAAAAAAAAAAAAAAAAAGAAAGGACGTTTTGGCCCTTTGGGTCTGGCATAGCTTTTAAGGGGAACTCCACGCCAATTTAAAAAAATAAATAAAAATGGCATGGGGTCCCCCCCCAAAATCCATACCAGACCCTTATCCGAGCATGCAGCCTGGCAGGCCAGGAAAAGGGGGCAAACGAGCAAGCACCCCCCTGCTGAACCATACTAGGCCGCTTGCCCTCATTGTGGGTGAGGGTGATTTGGGGTGCCCCCAAAAGCACCTTGTCCCCATGTTGATGGGGGCAAGGGCCTCTTCCCGACAACCCTGGGCTGTGGCTGTTGGGGTCTGCTGGCGGGGGTCTTATCAGAATGTGGAAGCCCCCTTTAACAAGGCCCCCAGATCCTGCCCAACCCCCCCACCCCCCAATGTGAATGGGTATATCATATCCCTACTCATTCACCCAAAAAAAAAAAAAAAGGGTCAAAAAGTTACCACAGGAAGCAGTTTTTGACAAGTCCTTATTAAGAAAGGAAAAAAAAAAAAAAAAAAAAAAGTGTCCCTCAATGTTACATAGTTACATGGTAGGTGAGGTTGAAAAAAGACAAGTCCATCAAGTCAACCTATGTGTGTGATATGTCAGTATTACATTGTAAATCCCTGTATGTTGCAGTCGTTCAGGTGCTTATCTAATAGTTTTTGAAACTAAATCGATGCCCCCTGCTGAAACCACCCCCTGTGGAAGGGAGTTCCACACCGTTGCCGCTCTAATGCCTCTAATGCACACGGTCGGACTTTGTTCGGATATTCTGACAACAAAATCCTAGGATTTTTTCCGACGGATGTTGGCTCAAACTTGTTTTGCGTACACACGGTCGCACAAAGTTGTCGGAATTTCCGATCGCCAACAACGCGGTGACGTCAACCACGTACGACGAGACTAGAAAAGGCCAGTTCAGAACCAAGCGCGGCACCCTTTGGGCTCCTTTTGCTAATCTCGTGTTAGTAAAAGTTTGGTGAGAGACGATTCGCGCTTTTTCAGACTCGTGGCTTTCAGATCGTTTTCTGCAGTTTAGTTTGTGCTTGTGGGTTTGTATCTGCTCTTCAGTGCGTGCAGCAAGCTACGCTTGACTTATAGTCATTGTGTTCTTGTTCGTTCGTTACTGTTTTTCAGGTCGTTCTTCACAGGCCTTGCTGTTTTTTAGTGCATTTTGTTACTTCGTTCTGAGCAGCCGACCGTTTTCTAGCCATGTTGCGTATACGTACTCCTCGTAGAGTTTGTGCTGTGCGGGGGCTTGGTGTTGGGGTCCTGACCTTGACACAAGTCCAGTCCATGAACAGGGTGGTTCATGATTTCAGGAACTTTCTCAGGATGACGGACCCCATATTTCACCGTCTGCTGGCTTTGCTGACCCCCTATATCAGCAGGCAGGATACCTGCATGAGGCAAGCCATCACTGCGGAGCAGAGGTTGGTCACTACCCTGCGGTACTTGGCGACCGGGAGAAGCCTGCAGGACCTCAAGTTCTCGACAGGCATCTCCCCCCAGGCTCTGGGTATCATTATCCCAGAGACCTGTTCTGCCATCATCCAGGTCCTGCAGAAGGAGTATATGAAGGTAAGATTTTTAGCCTTTAATATCACATTTTATTGCATTGAATGTTTGATAATATATTGTATTTCTTTCCTCATTCCCTAATTACCATGATTGTAATATGCTGTGAATGTCCCCTTTGTTCTCATGCATGCTGGATTTTTCTGTAATTATTTTTTTAGTCCTTCATACATATTTGCCTTCAATAACCTCCCCAGCATGCTTTCCTGCCCTATATTCACCTCATGTAGTCACTTAATGTATTTTGTCAGCTCCATAGTAGTGCTTTACCCCAAACACCCCCTAAAATGTTTTTAAATGTGATTTGTGCTTTAAATTCAGGCAGGGTGCCAGAAGCATTTTTTTGTGGTGTCCCCAAATCATTTTTAGTAACCCTCCCTCCCCCCCAACTGCTAAGTCAGCTGATCCCAATTCTCTATCTATCCTCAATCATCTATCTGCTGACTTTGCCAAACCCATACACACTATACTAATCTCTTTTGTGGTCAGATGTATGGATGAATTCCCCAAAGCATGTAGTGCAAGGGCCTGCCTGTATACTTACAAATGGTACTGTTTAAAGTTTTTGTATCCTATTATTATCTTGACAGGTAATAGCAGAATGTCCAAATGTCCTCAAATGTGTACTGTGTATTTATATCTTTGTATTATGACACTTCTTACCTGTCCAGTGGGCTGCCAATAGTGTAACTAAGGAGGGGCTGTTCCAAGTAATACCCTGTATTTAGGCATTCATCTCTCAATGAAGTGAAGAGGGTTACCTGTCCAAGATCCCCCCCCCCATAATGTTAGAAATGGCCCATGAGAGGGGGAATATGATAGGTGTACCTTATACTTTGGTGTTGTTAAATTCCCCTTAACAAATGCTATCTGGAGGTTGGCCAAGAATGTTTGTGTCTAATCTGCTTGCCATGTTTATGTGCAAAAATACTAATTTTTTTTTGTTTTCCTCAACAGTTTCCTTCCACGCCACAGTAATGGCAGACTGTGGCCTCCCACTTTGCCCAGCGGTGGGACTTTCCTAACTGCGGAGGGGCAATTGATGGGAAACACGTCCACATCGTCCCACCACCCAACTCGGGGTCATACTATTTCAACTATAAGGGGTTCAATAGTATTGTGATGTTGGCGGTGGTGTCGGCTAATTACGACTTCTTGTATGTGGACGTAGGGAAGAATGGCCGGATGTCCGATGGTGGAGTCATCGCCCAGACGGAGTTCTACAGGCGTCTCCAGAATGGCAGCTTGGACTTGCCACCTCCAGAGGACAATGTGGAAGAACTCCCATTCATCTTCGTTGCGGATGAAGCATTTGGGGGACCATCTTATGCGGCCATTCCCGATGAGGACCCTCACCCCGGAACAGAGGGTTTTTAATTACCGGCTGGCCAGAGCCAGAAGAGTGGTGGAGAACACATTTGGAATCATTGCCAGCCAGTTCCGCCTATTTCTGACACCCATCCATATGGCGGAGTATAAACTTAATCATAAAATCCTGGCATGCTGTGTTCTACATAACTTTTTACGCCAACATGCTGCCAACTATGCTGGCTCAGTTGGGCCGGAATTCTACATGATACAACCCTGACGGCGCTTGAAAGTGGCCGTCCTGGCTTGCCCTCCCCGAGTGCCCCTTGATGTCCGGTTAAGATACCTTGAGTTCTTTGCGGGTAGGGGGCCATCAATATGCCAGACAATTTGTGAAGCATTTATCAAATAAAAAAAAAAAAAAAAGCTAATCTTTGGTGACATTTACTGCTTGTGTTTGTTTTAGCCGACCCTGACAGCAATGTGAGGAGTCCTGAAAATGGCGTGATTGTGTAACCTTTTATACAAAGCACTGTTGGGTGTTATTTACTAAAGGCGTAGACACTTTGCACTACAAGTGCACTTGAAACTGCACTGAAACTGCACCTGTAGTGCAAAGAGGATTTGCCCTTAGGAAATAACCCCCATTTTCACAGAAAACAGCAATTCCATCACCACAAAAGTGTTGTAGTGTTGAGACAATAATCCACACATTCTTAATTAACAAACTTTTTAATACCTGCACAATCACATGTGCATTTAGAAAAAGTTTTTAAAACAAACCAACATGTTTTTTGTATAACAATTTTTGGGGTGGCATTATCAAAAATAGAAATGTCCATTTACAATAAAACAGGCCTGTGTAAAACCAACAAGAAAATACAAAAATCTTGAACTTACAAAGTTCACATATGGTAAAACTTGAAGGCAATATCAGACATGAGTATTTAGGAACTGTGTTTGATATTGCGTTCAGATGGGGTGAAGTCAACCCTTGAAAAGCCAAATTTGGAAGATGCACACCAATTTACGAATGTCAACATGTGCTAGCTGCCATCACGGGGGATCAAGGGACGTGTTTTGGGGGAGTAACCCCTTCCTCACAGCTACTTTATTGAGGAATGAGCTGCACCCCCAAAACGCGTCCATTGATCTCCCATGATGGCAGATAGCACATGTTGGCACACTGTGTGCATCCTCCAAATTTGGCTTTTCGAAACATCGCAAAAAAAATTTTAAGATTGTAGCACACAAAAAAACAAAGTGATTTTGTGGGGTTTTAAATTCGCCCCAAAACTATTTTTTTGAACAACATCATTGAGTTTTTTGAGGTTTTCCAATTCTAAATTACACCCCATGATCTCCCCGATCAGGATCTGGGCACTTTCTGATGTGAAAGGATCTCGATCCACAACATCACGATCACCTAAAAAGAGTGAAACCAAACAAAAACAGGTATCAAAAATCTGCCGGCATACATCACTTACCTGAGTCTGTGGTGGTGTCAATTTCCACCACATCTTCTTCCTCCTCCTGCTCAGCTTGGGTTGGTGGTATTTCCCCTTCTTCAGAGGTGGGGGGGTCTCTGGTCTCCTCGGATGAGGGGTGTCCTCCGAGTCTTTTCTCCCCTATGTAAAACAAAAATGGTATAATTAGCACACAGATATTTGATGGCCGAAATATAAAGATGAAACATTGCTTGGAAGTGTGGTACAATTGTCTATTTTGACCGAGTTCCAAGATGTAGCATTTTTATTGTCCTTTGTCAAGCTTCAAACCTTTACCTGTCTTGTACAAGCTTCACAGATGGAGACCCTCCTATAGTATACACCGGAGCACCTGTGTGGGCCCCCTAATAAAAAGGGTGTTCTTGTGTCCCACACTAGTGCTCCAGTGTCCAGATGTGAAAACAGCTGCTGAGTGCCCTCTACTTACACAGAATCTAGTTTGCATTTCATTCTAGTAACAAACCCATCTACACAACCAAAGATTTTTCATACAAGTAGGCCCTAAAAAATGTTGGAAAATGCATATGGCCTAAACAATGGTGTTTTAGAGGCCGAAAGAAAAATGTTTGATACGAACGAATAATGGGCCCATGAACATTAAAGTTGCCATTTTAAACTGTACAACAATTAAGAAAAGCATATGGAGCAGCACGAACGTAATAAAGACAAAAAGAATAGGAACACAGCACAACTACTTACTTTTTTGCAGCACTCTCCGGATCTTTCGGAACTGCTCGGGCTCTCTTAATTTCAGGTCCGACCACCGCTTCCTGAGCTGATCTTTCGATCGACGTACCCCGAAATTCCGGTGCAGACTCTTGACCAATTTCGCAATGATCTTGGCCTTTCTGATATTGGGGTTGGGGTAAGGCCCATACTTTCCGTCATAGTCGGCCTTCTTCAGGATGTCGACCATCTCCAACATCTCCCCAAAGGACAGATTTGTGGCCTTAAATCTTCTCCTTCGGGACCTTTCCGGATCCGGGCTTTCCTCCTCCTCGTTGCTATAATTAGCACGCACCTGCTCTGACTCCGCCATGTGCTCTTCACCCACTGCGCCGAACGAAAAGGGGCGGAAAATAGACTAGAAAGAACATCAGGGGCGGGCGAGGTCACACGCATGTGCAGAGTGTATAAAGCGTAACACGCGTGCGTATTACGTACGATCTGTGAGCGGAGGAAGGAGCATTGGAGGCGCCGATCGTAATAACGAAGGTAAGAGACAAACTTGGGCCTATACTGCTTTTAGATTGAGATTTGAGGCCTATATTGTAACAAGATTAGGAGAGTTTTGGCTGACATTAGGGTTTGTCTTGTGTTGTGTCTTGCAGTGAAAATGGATATCTGGAATGATACAGACTTCATGGCAATATTCATTGACATGTTCAGGGAGCTGCCTTGTCTGTGGGAGATCAACCATCCACATTATAGGAACCAAAGAGGAAGGCAGCGCTGGATCAATTGTTGGAAATTGTGAAGCAGGTGATCCCCACGGCAGACATCACATATTTGAAGATCCTAATTGGTGGCCTGAGGAGCACATATGTAAGGGAGCGCAAGAAAGTCCAGGATTTGCAGAGATCCGGAGCAGCAGATGACATCTATGTCCCCAGGATGTGGTACTATGACAGGCTGCATTTTCTGGCAGGCCAGACTGAACCCGGGTCATCACTCTCCAGTCTTCCTTCCACGCTTCCTCCCCCTCCAGCTGAGGCTTCTGACGCCCAACCTGGGCCTTCCAGGCAACAACATGTGGAGGAGCCCAGCTTGAGCCAGGTATAGCATTCCTCTAAATAGTTCAGGTTGTCCAATCAATGATGTTAACTAGATGTTAGTTTGAAGTACTAATTTATGATTATGATTGATGATGCAAAACATTACAACCATGTCCCTTTTTCATACACAGGGAAGTCTCAGCCAGGAGGTGGCCGGGCCGAGCAGGCTGCCTGATATGCCGGTCCCTCCCCTACACCCGCAAAGAGAGAGTGGCAGGAGGAGGAGTACCCTAGAGGAGGCTGCCATAGGCCTCTTTTGGAAGGCTACAGAGGCCCTGGGAGCACCACACACCGTTGAGGAGGACTTTGCTGCATTTTACAGGCAATGATGGCAGCAGATGGAGGAGGGGCAACAACTCATGTGTGAGTCATTCATTTTGGAGGCTCTCAATAAGGGGTTGAGGGCCCAAATAACATCTGATACCCACCTTTGTGACCTCACACATGGTCCTCCTCCTCCTCCTGCCACATCTCCAACAGCAGAGCCACAGCCGGGAAGGAAGCGTGGAAGGAAGACAAGAAAGTGAGGACCCTGGATCCAGTCTGGTCTGGCAAAAGATGCAGCCTCTTGTGGTACCACAGCCTGGGGACACAGATGTCATCTGCTGCTTTCCGGATCTCTGGGACTTCTGGACCAGACTGCACTTCCTTACATATGGACTCCTCAGGCCACCAATTTTGATGTTCAAGAATTGATGTCTGCCCTGGGGGTCCAAAGCTTCGCTAATTTCTCCTGTTTCTCCAGCATTGCCTCCCTCTTTGTTTGGTTCTGAGCCCTTATTAAAGGAATTTTGGTTTGAATTATACTTGCCTATGTGTGTTTTACTTCAAAAAGGACAGTTTGTGAGGATTCAGGTACATTTCAAAAATACAATGTGAAATTAACAAGGGACACCAACACCAAACAAACAATCTCCTTGAGATTAAATAATAAAAGATATCAATGGTGTTGTGGTAACTTGACACACAAAACATACACAAAAATATTATGGAGTAAAACTTAAAATAAAATTAAACATAGATCAGCCTTTGAAAAAATACAAACATAAATAATGGCTTTAAAAAAAAAAAAAATTTTGGCAGATGTGACAAATCAAAATATATTAAGGGAATCCCGATAAATAATAAAGAAAGAAGTTTGGGAGAAGTGTATGTGAATATGAACAGCAAAACTACTTCATTCTTCTCACAATATAAAGAAGAAGAGAGTGCGCTGTATTAAACTGTTTTTTACATTGCAACGTGACGAAAGTGCTGTATCCATTGCGAACGCTAAGTTTACCAGACCGAGCTGTTCCGTGTCGAAATTTCTTCTGAGCATGCATGGCACTTTGTGCGTCGGAACAGGCCACACACGGTCGGAATTGACGCAATCGGATTTTGTTGTCGGAAAATTTTATAGCCTGCTCTCAAACTTTGTGTGTCGGAAAATCCGATGGAAAATGTCCGATGGAGCCCACACACGGTCGGAATTTCCGACAACATGCTCCGATCGGACATTTTCCATCAGAAAATCCGACCGTGTGTACTGGGCATTACAGGAAAGAACTCTCTACGCAGTTTAAGGTTAAACCTCTTTACTATTTTAATGCGTGGCCACGTGTCTTATTAAGCTCCCTTCCGCAAAAAAAGTTTTATCCCTATTGTGGGGTCACCAGTATGGTATTTGTAAATATATATCATATCCCCTCAAGCGTCTTCTCCAGAAAGAATAAGTTCAGTGCTCGCAACCTTTCTTCATAACTAATATCCTCCAGACCCTTTATTAGCTTTGTTGCTCAAAGATGTAATCTATTGTCCATCACGCCACCTGCAAAAATAGAAAAAAAAAAAACCTGCTGTCATCATGGATTACATTGAGGGACACTTTATTTATTTTAAATAAGTGTCCCTCGATGTAATCCATGACAGCAGGGTTTTGTTTTTTGCTATAATTGCGGGCGGCGTGATGGATGGTAGATTACATCAAGGGACACCAATTGTTTCTATTTTCATTTTTTTAATAAAGGACTAGTTAAAAACGTTTTAATGTGTTTATTACTTTTATTAGTTATTATTATTACTTAAGGGTCTGGTATGGATTTTGGGGGCGACCCCATGCCATTTTTTTCTTCATTTCTTTTATCTGTATTGCCCGAAGCTGGCAATACATTACAGCCACAAGCAAGTTTAAATGACATTTTTTCCCTTTCCCAAATGTCATTATTGCTGAAGCATGTTCTATACATCGCACAGATGCCCCACTTTACAGGCAGGCTAAGGGGACCCACCAGGCACGATATTTAAAGGAATATTTCATTTTTATTGTTTCACTTTAAGCATCATTAAAAATCACTGCGCCTTTAAAAACTATAGTTTTAAAAACCTTTTTTTGCATTGATACATGTCCCCCAGGGTAGTACCCGGGTCCCCATACACTTTTATGGCAATAACTTGCATAAAAGCATTTAAAATGAGGACTTGATTTTTTCTGTTCACGTCCCATAGACGTTAGAGTTCGCAGGTTCGGTAGAACTTTGTGCCTGTTCGAGATGTTCTTGTGCGAACCGAACCGGGGGGTGTTCAGCCCATCCCTACTTGTGAACTCTGTATAGTTCTATTTATTATAGTTCGATCCATGCCAGGTTAAGTTTTGACAAACTTATTTCTTATGCACATAAAGCATCTGGAGATAAAGATTTGTTATGCCCCATATAATTGTAAGCTGATTTTGGCCTTCAGATTTAAAGAGGAGGTCCAGCCTGGGTATAAAAAAATAAAATAAAAGTCAGCAGCTACAAATACTGCTGACGTTTAATATTAGGGCACTTACCTGTCCAGGGAGCCCGCAATGTTGGCACCCCAGCCGATCTTGGAATCGACTCCCGGGTGCTGCTGCCGGCTTCATAGCTGGTTCCCTACTGCGAATGTGCAAGACGCGCTGCGCTAATTGGCCCGACGGCGGGGGGGCCAAACTTCCGGGAGATCGGGCTGCGGCCCCGTCTCCAGAAGTGGGGAAGGGGACCTGTCAAAAACAGGTCCCTGACCCCCCACCCGGGGAAGAGGAAGCGTAAAAGCGGAAGTTATACTTTTGGGTGGAATACCGCTTTGAGGTGTTTAGAATACAGTCATTATGCAATCTTTTTCAGCGTTTTAACTCAAGAAAATAATAGCACTACACTACACTTTGGATGCAATTACATATATATATTTATAACAAAGCCATCATGAAAAGACAAAATATATTGACATTAAGATTTTTATGTACAATGCATTCCTTCAAATTTAATTATCCATCAAAATGCAGTTATTTCAAGTAAGTGTAAGTGTGACAACTTAGTTTTCTGATGAGACCAGATGTGCGGTTTCTGTTTTAGCTTCCATGGCCATACGTATAGACTAAAAGAAGAAAAAAAAAAAAAAGCACACTGTTATATTTTGTCAGGCACAAGTAACTATATGAATGTATCTAGATTAGAAAATAATCTACATTATAGTGATGCATGTAATAATGGTTTTAGGAATTAGTATTAACATCAAAGCAGACCTTCAGTCATTTTATCAACTTTCCATCTATTAAATCTTCTGCCCTTGTTGTTTTAACTTTGGATAGTAAAACATTTTTTTTTCTGCCAGTAAATGCCTTATACAGCTCACTTCCAGTTTCTTGACTGGTAAAAAGCCTAGGCTTATGACATCATGCACAGCGCTCTCTCTCACTCTTGTGAGAGTTTGCCAGGAAGGGAGAGGAGGATGAGTCATAAGGGCCAACGTCCTGTAAGAGAGGGGAGGGAGGAGAGAGCAGATGCTTACAGTACTGGATTGAGTGAGAACTCAAAAGTATTTATAGGGTGAGGGGGGCGATACAAATACTGGAACATTTTTTACCTTAAAGCGGAGGTTCGCTGAAAAAAAATATTAAAAGCCAGCAGCTACAAATACTGCAGCTGCTGACTTTTAATATATGGACACTTACCTGTCCAGGGAGCCCGCGGTGTCGCCAGACGAAGCCGATCCGTCCTTCGGCTCTCGGCTGCTGCCACCACCATCCTCGGTAAGGGAATAAGGAAGTGAAGCCATGCGGCTTCACTTCCTGGTTCCCTACTGAGCATGCACGAGTTGCGCTGCGCGTCCTCAGGTCCCTGCTGTATTCTGTGTCTCACAGAATACAGTGGTGGAGGAGGACAGAGTAGGCGGCGGAAGTGGCGTAGGTCCCCGCAATCACCGCGGTGATCTATGCCAGGAAGTAGGAGCAAATACCTGTATTAGACAGGTATCTGCTCCCTCCTCTCCCCTGAAAGGTGCCAAATGTGACACCAGAGGGGGGGAGGAATCCAAAAAGCGGAAGTTCCATTTTTGGCTGGAACTCCACTTTAATGCTGGAAATGCATGGAGGTAAAAAATGTTTTCCCTTTGAAACCATTTTAATCTTTAAATTGAAAATTTTGAAAAAAAAAAAGATACTTTTTGTTATTAAAAAAAAAAATTCAATAAACCCAATTGTAATCATACATTTAGGCCAAAATGTATTTAGCCACATGTATTTGGTTAAAAAAAAAAAAAAGTCAGTAAGCGTACATTTATTGGTTTGCGCAAAAGTTAAAGCGTCTACAAACTAGGGTACATTTTCTGGAATTTACCCAGCCTTTAGTTTAGGACTACCTATCTAATTTCTTGAGGTGCTAAAATTGCAGGGCAGTACAACCCCCTCCCCCCATATGACCCCATTTTGGAAAGTAGACACCCCAAGGAAATTGTTGAGAGGCATTTTGAGCCCATTGAATATTTTATTTTTTTGTCATAAGTGATTGAAAAATGCCAAAAAGATCAAGGGGGCAGGAGGCGGAGCCTAGCGGAGCAGACATGCATTGTTAGAGCTCCACACCGCTGAGGAGAGAAGAGAAGGACAAAGCGGAGCCTGCAGGCTCAAAAGGTATCCATTTGAACCTTTTTGCCCCAGGGAACAAACTGTGAAAGTTTGGGCAGGAAATATGGTACTGGGAGGAAACCGTGGCAGAAATAAAAATCACCTCACAAAGAGCTCACAGGCACTCACTGCAGCTGAAGCAGCTCCAGTCACCTCACAAGATACAGCATCAGGGCGCTCTCACAGACAGAAAATGTCACAGCAAGACTCTCCATTTGAGTCAGATACAGAACAAATCCTCTCACAAACTTCTCCACAAGCCTCCTCAGTATCCCCAGTAATATTATTACAATTTGAAAAGATGCTTCATAAGGCTTTAAAACAAACCTCAGACCAAATAACAAACAGCCTAACCAAAGAAATAAGAGAGCTGGGAAACCGCACCGCAGCCTTAGAAATAAAAATGGATGAAATTGAAATTACAACCCAAGAAAATATAACAGAATTGGAACAATTAAAAAAAGAGAATTTAATACTTCAAACTAAGCTCGAAGATTACGAAAATAGAGCCAGACGTTCAAACTTGCGCATAAGGGGAATACCTGAAACTGTGACAGACCTGCAATCTACTATTACTGCTCTATTACAAGAACTAAAGCCAGATATCCCTATTGAATGTTTAGAACTGGACAGAGTACACAGAGCCCTCACAGCCAAAAAGAAAGATGGACCCCCACGTGATATAATCACAAAATTTCATTATTACAGAACGAAAGAACAAATACTAATTGCTGCAAGAGAAAAAAAGGAACTTAATTTTCAAGGACACAATTATCAAATTTTTGCTGACCTATCCCAACTTACTATTACTAAAAGACGATCCATGAAACCCCAACTAATGGAACTGCAACGCCACAACATTATGTATCAATGGGGCTTCCCCTTTTCAGTCAGATTTAACTACCAAGGTACAATTTACAGAAGCAGATCAGCAGATGAACTACAACAAACCCTTTTAAAATTAAATCTGACAGAACCCACAAGCAGCAACACTCCCACACGCAGAAGAATGGCGTCATCTTCACCTTCAGGCAGCACCCAGAAAATTCCAGAACAAAATGGGAATCATCATTCTCACAAAAGAGGCCGTTATGCCACATCATCCATGGACCAAGAAGATTCAATGGACTGACATCCTAATTCCTGATATCTCTTCATTTATTATACTAAGAGATGGTTCTCTTTAAAAAACCTATATTTATAACTGAATGTAACTGCATTCTGATAGTCACACACTGTGTGGGATCATGTTACATTCCAGTTATATTTCTTATTACTTCTGATTCATATAGCCTTAGAATATATAAGTGAAATAAGGAAATTCTTGTTCAGTTATATATTATCAGGTAATAACAATAGATTTATTACTTTTTAGGAAAAATATGTTCAATAATCCAGAAGTAATGGAAGCTTTTTTTTTTTTTTTTTTTTTTTCTTAAAACAAATATATTATTACCTAACTCTAGTTCCTAGAATTATGTTTTTGTTTATTCTAATCTGAAGCAATACAACCTCAATTTTATGAGTTAACATATCTAAACAGTTACATATGAATAAAATATGTAATTGTTTACTCTAAAAGGGTTAAAACCCCAAAATAATTCAAACTATCTTCATCAATACCAAAGTTATTAACAGTACCTTTCTAACTGAATTATTTAGCCTAGGGCAAGACTAACCATATACAACCACCCTGGAATAAATAATTTCAACAAAAACTATATTCTGCACTCCAACTAATGAAACATCAATTTGATGTCTTTTGACATAGCACTTCTCTCCTGTAAGCGGAAGATCCGTGTACCCCCATTAGCCCTCCTCATTCTCCCAACCATATTATGTGGGAGTGTGACGAAGGCACTTATTCCCCTGAGAGAGATATTTATTCTCTTTCACGGGTAAATTGTGATTACTTGCAAAAAATAATTTATACAATGTATCATCTAATCTCACATGTTTTTTGTTTACTCTTTACTCCAGAATTCACTGGTTTCTTTTCTATCTATTCATCTCTTCAGTCCACACAGGTTGATCTGCGCAGTCAGCTCTGCATAACAAAAAGTAAGTCAAAACTATTTGATCTGTTGCCATGGCACCACTGAATATACTTTCCCTGAATGTTCAGGGAATAAATGTCCCTCAAAAAAGGACCAAAGCCTTCCGTACTTTCCATAACAAGAAGGCTCACATAGTATGCCTCCAAGAAACACACTTCACCAAAGATTCTACTCCAAAATATATTTCTCCTTTTTATCAACAAATTTACACGGCTTCTGCCTGTACCAAGCAAAGGGGAACTCTAATTGCATTTCATCGATCCACACCATTCACCTTATCATCAGAAATTAAAGACCCAGAAGGTAGATACCTGATACTCATGGGTTATATAATGGATACAGCAATCACGGTGATTTCCTACTACGCTCCTAACAAACAACCTACACCATTCCTCTCACATATATTACAAGTGATTAATACACACAAAATAGGAACAGTGATAATGTGTGGGGATTCTAACCAGGTCCTACTCCCATTTCTAGATAAATCACCTTTTACACCATCCAAAATAACCTCTAGATTACCTTTTTCTCAACTTCTTTCCAAATACAATCTGGTAGATTCATGGAGAGAAAGTAACCCAATGAAAAAGAAATTCACTTATTTCTCGCCCCCTCATCAAACCTTCACCAGAATAGATCATATTTTTCTAACAATAGGAATGATACCAGAAATTATTGCATCAGATATAATTCCGATTCCGTGGTCTGACCATAATGCAGTATACACTACTATAGCCTCAGCCATACCAAAAGCGCATGACCCAACGTGGTACTTACCGGACATAATGCTCAAACACCCACTACATCAGATGGCCATTGAACAAGCTTTAAAGGAATACATATCAATTAATAATACAACAGACATCTCCCCAATAACACTGTGGGAAGCTCATAAGCCTGTCTTGCGTGGTACAATACAAAGACAAATGGCACTATTTAAACGGGAACGCAAAAATCTAGCAAAAAAACTAGAACTCAATTTTAATGCAGCCTACATATCATTTCAAGATAATCCATCTCAGAGTACAAAATCTCATCTGGAAAAATCTAGATTGGAATACGATCTATTTCTCACTGAGTCAGTTGATAAATCCCTCAAACGCTCCAAACACAATTTCTACATGAATACAAACAAACCAGGTACATATTTGGCTCGGGCATTAAATTCAACTAACAAATCTTTCAAACCAATACGTTTGAAATTATCAAAAAATGTTTACACTTGTAATCCAGTTAAAATAGTCCATAAATTTCACTCACATCTCGCAACTTTATACAAGACAAACAATAAATTTAATCCTACAGAGGCTGAATCCTTCTTCTCAAAAATAACCTTACCTGAGTTATCTCAGAATCAAAAAAGCAGTTTGGATGAGCCTATAACTATAGATGAAGTTGCTAACGCCATAAAAGACCTAAAACTTAACAAAAGACCAGGCCCAGACGGCTACTCGGCTTTATACTATAAAACATTCTCAGAAATACTCTCTCCCATTCTCACTGAAACTTTTAACAAACTTCTAGATGGACATTCTTTTCGGCAAGAAACACTAATGGCAATTGTTTGTATGATCCCAAAACCCCTTTCTGATGATACTTCCTGTGTGAATTATCGGCCTATCTCTCTGTTAAACCTCGATATTAAATTATTAGCAAAAATAATAGCAAAACGCCTCAATAGCATTATAGGAAAATTAATACATAGAGATCAAGTAGGCTTCATGCCAAATAGACAGGCAGGCGATAATATACGCAGGGCAGTGTTATTGGCACATATTGCTAAAAAACGGAAAATCCCTTTATGTTTTCTATCTCTCGATATTAAGAGGGCATTTGACACAGTATCCTGGCAATATATGCAATATTCATTACAAAAATGGGGTTTTGGACCCCACTTTTTAACATGGATCAAAGCATTATATAATAAACCCAAAGCCTATATAAAATATGCTGGATACAAATCTGAAGCCTTTAATATCGAAAGAGGTACCCGACAGGGTTGCCCATTATCTCCCTTATTATTTGCCCTTATACTCGAACCCATGGCCCAATATATCAGAACAAACCAAACTATAACTGGCATTGAAGTAGGAGGTATTACACACAAATTATGTATATTTGCAGACGATATATTACTTTTTCTATCATCACCACAGGTCTCTGGTCCTAACCTAATACCAGCTCTTGATGGATTTGCAGCCCTATCCGGCCTTATGATTAATCCTAAGAAATGCCTAGTGCTTAATATTTCACTCACAAACATGGAATTGATCCCGGCTAGGGCTGCACTCCCATTCACATGGGCAGAAAAATCAATCCCATATCTTGGAATTAATTTAACAGCCTCTCATTCTGACTTATTCTCAACCAATTATCCTCCTGTATTAAGACAGATCACAAATCTAATAAAACAGTGGTCGCAACTTCCTTTATCCTGGATGGGGAAGATTAATGCAATCAAAATGACTATTCTACCCAAATTGCTTTATCTATTCAGAGTCCTCCCTATTCCAATTCCTTCCTATTTTTTGAGAATAGTACAAAAAAGAGCAACTTCGTTTATATGGGGCTCTTCTAAACCACGTATACCTATACACACACTACATCTTCCCAAAAATAAAGGAGGCCTGGGATACCCTAATTTTACTAACTACTACAGAGCGGCACATTTGGCCAGTCTGTCCAAATACCATGCAAAACAGGAAATCCCATTATGGGTATTTATAGAGGCTTCAGAAAATGACCCTCTATTAATATCAAATTTATTATGGCTTGATCCTAAAGACCGCTTTAAAATTCATAATCCCATAACTAAACACTTCTTATCTCTCTGGGATAAACTAAAAACCAAATATCAGTTACAATCTCCACACAATCCTCTCCTTTCTTTTATCAGAAATCCGGCCTTTTATCCGGCATGGATCTACCCAAATTCTTTTAAAGCTTGGACAACATCAGGCATTCAGACACTAAATGACTTCATAGCATCTAAATCATTCCTTTCATTCCCATCGCTTAGAGAAAAATATGATCTACCAAACTCTGAGATATTTAGATATCTCCAAATCAAAAATTTCTATACACCATTCCTAAAGGGGGATACACCATTATCCCAATTATCCATTTTTGAATCAATCTGTACAAAAGATCCATTTGCTAAAGGTACAATTTCATCACTTTATAATCAATTATATGGAGTACCAAATCTTAATAGACCCTCTTACGTTCAGAGGTGGGAGGAGGACCTGGGACGAACTTTAGAAGACACGGACTGGTCTAACATATGGCTCACATCTAAGTCATCTTCACCCAACATCTTAGCACTGGAGACAAATTATAAAGTCCTAACTCGCTGGTACCTTGTACCCGCTAGAGTGGCAAAATATTCACCTAATACCTCAGCTCTTTGTTTTCGAGGATGCCCAGAAATAGGCACATATTTACACATATGGTGGACGTGCCCAGTAATCCAAACCTTCTGGAAGGAAGTCTTCGTGATTGCATCTAAAATATTTAAAAAAATAATACAACCAGATCCATATTTAACTTTACTTAATCTAAAACCGGAATGGTTAACACTCTCTCAATTCAAACTTATGATCCAACTAATAACGGCTGCAAAACACACAGTGGCCAAGGCATGGAAATCTCCTACATTGGTACTAGCAGAAACAATTCACAGAATGAATAATACAATGTCCCATGCTAAGATGGTAGCCATCGATCAAAATCAAATTCCAAAATTTGAAAAACTTTGGCATCCTTGGATAAAACAGTTCCTGTCAAACTTCAATGACTCTGTCCTGTTGCCATGGTAACAGATTAAATGACTTACAGAGATACCCATTCTAAGGCTTCAAAGAGAACTAAAAAGAATAATAAACTGACGAGCGGGACAACCTTGTGGACCATACCTCTACCTTTCAACCCTTTTTCTTCTTTCTCTTTCCTTTTCTCCACCTTAAGATTGAAGCTCATTATCAGAATTTATTTGACCTATATACACTCTACTTGTAAACAATATGTATAGTAGGTATAAATCATTTAAATACCTACAAAAGTAACTAAGGAAATGATATATATCTTTAATTTAGGTTTACGTGAACCCAATGTTTAATATTTGAAATTTCATGATATTTACCTATATAAACCCTCCTGTAAAACAATGAGCTTACTTTATAGATCTTTGTAAACTTACTTTATGTATCTTTATAACATTGTATACTCAATAAACTTCTTTTGACAAGGAAAAATGCCAAAAAAAAAATTACAAAGTTGTCACTAAATGATATATTGCTCACACGTGCCATGGTTATATGTGGAATTACACCCCAAAATACCTTCTGTTGCTTCTGGGTATGGGGATGCCTCATGTGTGAGACTTTTTGGGAGCCTAGCCGCATACAGGACCCCAAAAACCAAGCACCGCCTTCAGGATTTCTAAGGGTGCAAATTTTTGATTTCACTCCTCACTACCGATCACAGTTTTGAAGGCCATAAAATGCCAAGATAGCACAAAACCCCTCCAAAATGACCCCATTTTGGAAAGAAGACACTTCAAGCTATTTGTTGAGAGGCATGTTGAGTTCATGGAATATTTTATATTTTGCACAAGTTTCGGGAAAATGTATTTTTTTTTTTTTTTTTTTTTTTTTTACACAAAGCTGTCACTAAATGATATATTGTTCAAACATGGCATGGCTATATGTGGAATTACACCCCAAAATACATTCTGCTGCTTCTCCTGAGTATGGGGTATACCACACCCATTTTGGAAAGACACCCCAAGCTATTTGCTGAGAGGCATGTTGAGTATTTTGCAGATCTTTCTTTTTGTCAAAGTTTTGAAAAAAAAAATTTCTTTCCTTTCATTTTCAAAAATAATTGAGATCCGCAAAATACTCACCATGCCTCATAACAAATAACTTAGGGTGTCTACTTTCCAAAATGGGGTCTGGTGTGGGGTTTGGTGCCATCTTGACATTTCAGGGCCTCCGAAACTGTGATAGGTAGTGAGGAAGTGAAATCACCATTTTACGCCCTTAGAAAGCCTGAAGGCGGTGATTGGTTTTCGGCAGGGCCGGACTGGCCTACCGGGATACCGGGAAATTTCCCGGTAGGCTGGCTGCCCTGGGGCCGCTTTGACCAGCAGCTGCAGTGCCCCCCTCCCTCCTCCGGCTCCTCCTCTTGTATGGCACGGAGCTGGGTCTGTGTGTGTAAGGCGGCCCTGTAACAAGGTCCCGCCCCCCTAGACCAGCGCGTGTGATAGTCTTCTAGATGGAAAACTGATTGAATCAGTGTTCCGCCTATCACATGAGTTGGTCTAGAGGACGGGACCTTGTTACAGTGCCGTCTTACACACACAGACCCAGCTCCATCTGTGCCATACATCGGCCGCTGTGTGTGATACAGGAAATGGTGGGGCTGCAATGATGGGCACAGCGAGGCTGCAATGATGGGCACCATAAAGCTGCACTTGATGGGCACGGTGAGGCTGAAATGATGGGCACAGTGAGGCTGAAATGATGGGGCTGATGAGGCTGCATTTGATGGGCACTGATGAGGCTGCATTGATCTCTTGTACCATGTCTGCAGTCTTTGGCCATCTCTTGTACCATGTCTGCAGACTCTGACCATCTTTAGTATGATGTCCTCAGTCTCCAACCATCTCCTGTACCATGCCCGCAGCCTCTGACACCTACTGTATCATGTCCGCAACCTCTGACCATCTTTTATCATGTCCGCAACCTCTGACCATCTCTTGTATCATATCTGCAACCTCTGACCATCTCTTGTATCATGTCCTCAGTCTCTAGCCATCTCTTGTATGATGTCCACAGTCTCTAGCCATCTCGTGTACCATGTTCGCAACCTCTGACCATCTTTTGTCTTATATCATGTCTGTAGTCTGAGGGGGAGTCTGGAGAGGAGTCAAGAGTGGTAGTGCAGGCAGGATGGGGGTCATGGGAGAAGTAAAACTTGGACTGTGGAGAGGAGACCATAGGATAAAACCAGAGTCACCAACCTGGAGCCGTCTAACTGAGCCCTGCACAGTGTACCTGAGAGGAGGTCAGTGACAGCGCCGCCAGGCAAGTCTGATGGGGGAGTGAATACAATGTTATAAGGGGGCACTGATATAAAAGGTTTCCCCCTTATATCAGTAACCCCTCCCCCCCCATTCTTTCTGTGGAAGGTGGTCTCTGGAAACCAGAGTCCCCCCCCCCCCCCCACGTTCCTGGGGTGCCCCTTGACGATGGACCAATTTTACCACTTAACTGGAATTTGAGATAAAAAATACACTCTTCAAATGTGCTTTAAAAACGCATGGTTTTCCCTTTCACGAACAAGGAAATAATGAAGTTATGATGGTTTTTGATGTTGGGCTGGTATAATAATGCTATGGGGCTGGTTTGACATTTTTTTTCCAGGGCTTGTTTTTATTCCCAGTCCGGCCCTGGGTTTTCGGGGTCCTGTACACAGCTAGGCTCCCAAAAAGTCTCACACGTGGTATCCCTGTACTCAAGAGAAGCAGCAGAATGTATTTTGGGGTGTAAGTCCACACATAACCATGCCAGGGTTTGAATATTATACCACTTAGTGACAACTTTGTGGACGCAACATACCTATGCTACGCAAATAGCTTGGGGTGTCTACTTTCCAAAAAGGGGTCATTTGGGGGGGGGGGGGGGGGGGATTTGAACTGTCCTGGCATTTTATGCACAACATTTAGAAGCTTATATCAGACATCACCCATTCTTGTAACCACTTGAAGCCAAAGCCCTTTCTGACACTTTGTTTACATGAAAAAATATTTTTTTCTGGCAAGAAAAATTACTTTGAACTCCCGAACATTATATATTTTTTTTTAAAGAAAAGGCCCTACAAATTAAAATGGTGGGTGTTGCAATTTTTTTTTTCCCCATACAGTATTTGCGCAGCGATTTTTCAAACATTTTTTTGGGAAAAAAAAAACAAAAAAACACCACACTTTAATTTTAATGCACTAAAACACACTATATTGCCCAAATTTTTGATGGAATAAAAAATATGATCTTATGCAGAGTACATAGATACCAAACACGACATGATTTAAAATTGCGCACAAACGTGCAGCGGTGACAAACTACATACATTTTTTAAAAGCCTTTACAAGCCTTTACAGGTTACCACTTTAGATTTACAGAGGAGGTCTACTGCTAAAATTACTGCCCTCGATCTGACCTTTGTGGCAAAAGCTCAAATGCATGGTGCAATTGCTGTTTACATATGACACCAGACCGCTGCTTGCGTTCGACTTGAGCATGAGCACGAGGGGGTACAGGGGTGCCATTTTACATTTTTATCCGATTCCCGACCGGCGCACGCCGATGTACGTCGGCAGAATAGCACGGCTGGGCAAATGGGCGTGCCCGTACGTTCCTTAAAATTTGCCGCCATGCCATAGCGTGCCGGCCGGGAGCTCCGGGTCGGGTCGCGGGTCTCACGGACTTGATAGCTGTGGGGATACCCGCGATCACCTCACGGAGAGGACTAATGGGGAGATGCTAATGTAAACAAGCATCTCCCCGTTCTGCCTAGTGACAGTGTCACTGATCTCTGCTCTCTGATCGGGAGTAGAGATCGGTGACGTGTCACACGTAGCTATGCCCCCCACAGTTAGTAACACTCCCCAGGGCATACTTAACCCCTCCCTAGCCCCCTAGTGGTTAACCCCTTCACAGCCAGTGTCATTTACACAAGAATCAGTGCATTTGTATGGCACCGATTGCTGTATAAATGACAATGGTACGAAAAATGTGTCAAAAATGTTCGCCATAATGTCGCAGTCACGATAAAAAAAAAAAAAAAAAAAAAAATTTATCGCTGATCACCCCCATTACTAGTAAAATACAAAAAAAAAAAAATATAATAAAAATGCCATAAAACTATACAACGCTATAACTTTTGCGTAAACCAAACGCTTATTGCGATTTTTTTAACAAAAATATGTAGAATACATATCGGCCTAAACTGAGGAAAAAAATGTTTAAATATTCTTTTGAGATATAGCAAAAAGTAAAAAATAATGCGTTTTTCAAAATTGTCGCTTTTTTTGTTTATAGCGCAAACAATAAAAACTGCAGAGGTGATAAAATACCACCAAAAGAAAGCTCTATTTGTGGGGAAAAAAGGACGTCAATTTTGTTTGGGAGCCACGACGCGCAATTGTCAGTTAAAGTGATGCAGTGCTGAATCCCAAAAAGTGCTGTGGTCAGGAAGGGGGTAAATTCTTCTGGGGCTGAAGTGGTTAAACTGTTCCTTTCATTTTTTTTTTTAATCATTTTTATTGTTATCTCAGGGAATGTAAATATACCCTTTGATAGCAATAGATAGTGACAGGTACTCTTGTTAAAAGATTGGGGCCCATTAGATCTCTCTTCTGCCCTCAAACCATCTGACCACACCAAGATCGGTGTGATAAAATGTTTTGCCAATTTCCCAATGTCGCCACTTATATCCAGCGAAACCCAAGTCATAAAATGCTCATAGCTCCCAGTTTCTTATGCAATAGACATGATTGGAGCCATTCTTGTCTGATCAGCTCTATGGTCAGCTGGCGGAACCACCGGCTGCATTCTCGGTTTCCCTGTTGAGACAGGAGAGCCCGAGAAAACCATTGAAGACAGTGGGAGGGAGGGGAGATGTTCCCTCGCACTGCTTGTAAAAGCAGTCTAGAGGCTAACTAGCCACTAGGATTGCTTTTACATGAAAGCCGACCGCTTGCTGAAAATAATGATACCAAGATTGATACCTAAACCTGCAGGCATCATTCTGGTATAACCATTCAAAGTCCAGCAACATACCAGTACGTTGCTGGTCCTTGTTGGGCATACATTGTAAATGTTCTTTTTTTTCCCCATGCAGCCTGTGGGCTGAACGAAAAAAAGATTGATCGGTGGGTATGCCCACCATTAGAATACCGCTGTTCATCCACCCACTTCTAATGATAGGGATACATGCACCATTTTTTTTTTTTTTTAACTGTGGTGGTGAAATCACCTCCTACAGCGTTGGAGTCGCTGATTTACGTATCGTGCGAGCAAACGCTGCTGCTGTCAAAATGAATAAATTAGTGCTGCAGCTGAATGGCATACCTGCTAAGCAAATGATGGTTAACAATAAAACAAAGTAACATTACAGTATAACAGTAAGACATACCATACCTGCAAAGCAAATACAATAAAACATAGTAAAGAGAGAGAGAAAGAGAACACACACACACACACACTGTGTATATATATATATATATATATATATATATATATATATATATATATATATATATATACACACATACATACATACATACACACACACACACACACACACACACACACACAGTGGGGACGGAAAGTATTCAGACACCCTTAAATTTTTCACTCCTTGTTATATTGCAGCCATTTGCTAAAATTATTTAAGTTCATTTTTTTCCTCAATGTACACACAGCACCCCATATTGACAGAAAAACACAGAATTGTTGACATTTTTGCAGATTTATTAAAAAAGAAAAAACGAAATATCTCATGGTCCTAAGTATTCAAGACCCTTTGCTGTGACACTCATATTTAACTCAGGTGCTGTCCATTTATTCTGATCATCCTTGAGATGGTTCTACACCTTCGTTTGAGTCCAGCTGTGTTTGATTATACTGATTGGACTTGATTAGTAAAGCCACACACCTGTCTATATAAGACCTTACAGCTCACAGTGCATGTCAGAGCAAATGAGAATCATGAGGTCAAGGAACTGCCTGAAGAGCTCAGAGACAGAATTGTGGCAAGGCACAGATCTCGCCAAGGTTACAAAAAAATTTCTGCTGCACTTAAGGTTCCTAAGAGCACAGTGGCCTCCATAATCCTTAAATGGAAGACGTTTGGGATGACCAGAACCCTTCCTAGACCTTCTCCCCCCTGAGCTATGGGGGGGAGAAGAGCCTTGGTGAGAGAGGTAAAGAAGAACCCAAAGATCACTGTGGCTGAGCTCCAGAAATGTAGTCGGGAGATGGGAGAAAGTTGTAGAAAGTCAACCATCACTGCAGCCCTCCACCAGTCGGGGCTTTATGGAAGAGTGGCCCAACGGAAGCCTCTCCTCAGTGCAAGACACATGAAAGCCCGCATGGAGTTTGCTAAAAAAAAACACCTGAAGGACTCCAAGATGGTGAGAAATAAGATTCTTTGGTCTGATGAGACCAAGATAGAACTTTTTGGCCCTAATTCTAAGCGGTATGTGTGGAGAAAACCAGGCACTGCTCATCACCTGTCCAATACAGTCCCAACAGTGAAGCATGGTGGTGGCAGCTTAATGATGTGGGAGGGGGGTTTCAGCTGCAGGGACAGGACGACTGGTTGCAATCGAGGGAAAGATGAATGCGGCCAAGTACAGGGATATCCTGGACGAAAACCTTCTCCAGAGTGCTCAGGATCTCAGACTGGGCCGAAGGTTTACCTTCCAACAAGACAATGACCCTAAGCACAGAGATAAAATAACAAAGGAGTGGCTTCACAACAACTTCGTGACTGTTCTTGAATGGCCCAGCCAGAGCCCTGACTTAAACCCAATTGAGCATCTCTGGAGAGACCTAAAAATGGCTGTCCACCAACGTTTACCATCCAACCTGACAGAACTGGAGAGGATCTGCAGGAGGAATGGCAGAGGATCCCCAAATCCAGGTGTGAAAACTTGTTGCATCTTTCCCAAAAAGACTCATGGCTATATTAGTTCAAAATGGTGCTTCTACTAAATACAGAGCAAAGGGTCCGAATACTTAAGACCCTTGATATTTAAGTTTTTCTTTTTTTAATAAATCTGAAAAAATTTTAACAATACAATGTCCCATGCTAAGATGGTAGCCATCGATCAAAATCAAATTCCAAAATTTGAAAAACTTTGGCATCCTTGGATAAAACAACAGTTCCTGTCAAACTTCAATGACTCTGTCCTGTTGCCATGGTAACAGATTAAATGACTTACAGAGACACCCATTCTAAGGCTTCAAAGAGAACTAAAAAGAATAATAAACTGACGAGCGGGACAACCTTGTGGACCATACCTCTACCTTTCAACCCTTTTTCTTCTTTTTCTTTCCTTTTCTCCACCTTACGATTAAAGCTCATTATCAGAATTTATTTGACCTATATACACTCTACTTGTAAACAATATGTATAGTAGGTATAAATCATTTAAATACCTACAAAAGTAACTAAGGAAATGATATATATATATCTTTAATTTAGGTTTACGTAAACCCAATGTTTATTATTTGAAATTTCATTATATTTACCTATAGAAACCCTACTGTAAAACAATGAGCTTACTTTATAGATCCTTGTAAACTTACTTTATGTATCTTTATAACATTGTATACTCAATAAACTTCTTTTGACAAGGAAAAAATTTTAACAGTTCTGTGTTTTTCTGTCAATATGGGGTGTTATGTGTACATTGAGGAAAAAAAAATGAACTTAAATGATTTTAGCAAATGGCTGCAATATAACAGAGTGAAAAATTTAAGGGGGTCTGAATACTTTCCTTCCCCACTGTATGAGATATATTATGTGTGTATATAAATTGAATACACCTCGCGCATTTTTGTAAATATTTTATTATATCTTTTCATGTGACAACACTGTACACCCCTAAGTGAAAATGTCCTGGGCACAATTAGCCATTTTCTCTCCTCAGTGTCATGTGACTTGTTACAGTCACATGACAAAGTTTGAAAAATTTAAGGGGGTCTGAATACTTTCCGTCCCCACTAATTATATATATATTTATTATAATTATATATATATATATATATATATATATATATATATTTATTATAATTATATATATATATATTTATTATAATTATATATATATATACATATTTAATATAAATATATATATATATATATATATATATATATATATTTAATATATATATTCATACACATATACACACACACATACACACACACTTTTATATGCCTCTCATGCAGCCAGCTTACTGCATTGGGATTGGGAAGTTGGGCCACAGCACCATCTGGAAACAAAAGGGCTGTGATGATCTCTTCCTGGAAATTAAGGAAGGATCCAGTTCGTCTTGATGCTTTGTATAGTACATAAGCATTCAGCAGAGCCAATTGGAATAAGTATACAGATACTTTTTTGTACCAGCATCTGGCCTTATGGGCAACTAGGTACGGCGCCTACAACTGGTCGTTGAGGTCCACCCCTCCCATATTAAAGGTTATATTCGTGGACAGAGAGGGGTTTCTCCACAACACCAGTCGCAGTAGGAATTTGGACAGTCGTGTCTGCGTGAAGGGAGGACAGAACAAAAACATTCTTATTACCCCTCCACTTCAGAATGAGCAAATTACTACACTTCAAGCAGACAGTCACCCAGACCAAGACGGGAATCGACAAGCCACTGGGGTAAGCCCCGGTGATTAGAGTGATCAAACAAGTGACTAAAAAGTGGCACGCTCGTGTAATAATTGTCCATATACAAGTGGCAACCCTTTACGAATAAGGATGACACCAAGTACCACACAATCTTATCAGCACTCGCTATGTAGTCTGGGCAGTTCTCCAGCTCTACGTAACTATCTCTTCTAAACCACTCTAAAACTATATGTATAGCCTGTGGCCCTGTCACAGAGCTTATACATCTTGACCCCATATCTGGCACGCTTGCAGGGAAGATACGGTTTGAAAGAAGCGGCCAGAAAATGTAATCAGAGACTCGTCAATGCAGACAACTTGATCGGGAATAAACAAGGCTGCAAACTGTTGGTTGAAGTGGTTTATGAGGGGCTGAATTTTGAAGAGCCGATCGTATCCAGGGTCACCCCGAGGATGACAGAATTCATTATCATTGAAGTGCATGAACTGCAAGATCTGCTGATATCGTGCCCTGGCCATGGAGGCAGAAAACATGGGCATATGGTGAATTGGATCAGTGACCAATATGACCGCAACTCATTCTTTTTAGTTATGCCCATGAGAAGGGATAGGTCCAGAAAGGTCTTAAATTTGGAATCCGTAATAGGTTTTCATTCTCTGTCAAGGGTCAAATGGGGATTGGCAGCGATGAATTGACCAGCATACAAATTGCTTTGGTCCACAATAGATCTATAGAGATCTTTGATGAAAAACAGTGAATAAAAATCAAGTGACGTAAAATCAACTGTTTCCACCTGAATTCCGGGTTGGCCAGTGAATGGGGGTGGGGGGGGGGGTTAGTATGGTTGCTGCAGAAGTGGTGGGCTCCCAATTAGGATTGGCAAATACAGCAGAAAGGGCATTATGGGCTCCACGGGCCTGTGTTTGTCTTCTTGGTGGCTGCGGGACACTAGTTGTGCTAGCCACCTCACCAGCTTGAACTGCACTTATGGGGCTCGCAACGTCACCACGTGATACTGCAGTGCTGGTTTCACTACCACCAGGGTGTACTAGGCCGCTGGTGTTTGCCAGTTCACCAGAAGCATGAGCGGCACTAGTACTGGCTCTCTGCTCCATACGAGAGCCCTGCAGTTCTTGCACCTCAACAACAGCAGAAGAAGAAAGAGGTTGGGTATGCCTGACCTTGGCATGGACCACAACTCCATCATCAGAGCTATCTGTCAGGGTGCCACTGCAGTCTACAGGATCGTATTCTGAGCCTGAATCTGACAGATGGGTGACTTCCTCTTCACTATGTGTCATGCTCAGAAACGTGTAGGCCTCTTCACTACTGTACCTTCGATTTGACATTTTGTTCTCTAAATTCACTGGTACACTGACTGTCAGCGACTGATTAAAACGCTACCAAAAAAAAAAAATGTTAGCGTTCGCAGGGATCATGCCTGACTCTGCGAACGCTGCAGTTGTGTGTTGTGTTTATGTAAGTGACAGTGATCAATTGATACTGCACTTGGGTGGGCTGGGCGGAGGGGCTAAACACATATCTGGGCTGATTCCGCTAACGCTGCATTTTTGGCAACTCTAAACTATTGGGGATGCCAATATAGTGCTGATCAGATCAAAGTTAGCGATCCCTTCAGACACTATACTACTAAGGGAGGTGTATGGTGCCTGCACTAGTCTGATACTGCCTGGGCCGACGCAGACCCTGACTGACGGTAAAAACTGATATCACCCAATATAGAGATATATATATATATATAGAGATATATATATATATATATATAAAAAATCTCCTCGGAGCGGAGAACGACGTGTGGGTGCGAGGAAGAGGACGAGACAGTCCCGGGCTGGAGTAACCTGAGTCCCAGGTGTTGGGCCTTCCACCTGGACGTTCCACCAAGCTACATTTAGAAGAGTCCCTTTAAAGTCCTCGATGCAATTTGGATCTCATCACCGTCTGGCTCAAAGACCCTTCTTTATTGCCTGTTGGTAATACAAGCCTTACTGACTCATTGAACATACGTTTGTAGGAGTCCAACCCTTCTGGTAAGCCTACACTGCTTCTACGTATGGGGATCCACCATATTTGTATGTTTTTTACCAGCTATCCACGTGGTGAACAGAATCACTGTACTTATAACATGGGACTATGAAACCTTTTTTAAACTTCTTTCACATTCGACATTTGGAGATTGTTAGGGTGTTTTACACTAAGTGCTGTGTAAAGTTTGAGATATATGTATTTATTTGTTTTTATGTTTTCGGTGTATGCAATATTACAACTATATATCCATTGGACACAATTAGCGCTACACTATATATGCACTTGTTCCCTTCACAAATTTCCTTTTTTGTGTGAGCTGCTATTGAGTGGAGTAAGCGCAGAGTCTTTATTTTATTGTTTCTCTCTCCTCCCCTGACAGAACAGGGATCTGTTTGTTTACACTGACAGATCCCCGTTCTGCCTGTTTCTGGAGTGATCGCGTGTGGCTGTCAGACAGAGTCAGCTGGACCCACTGGTTGGCTCCCCCGCTCACGAATGGGTGCGCGGGCACGCCCACAAAATCGCCATGAACGCGCCAGACATACAATGGTGGTGATTTGTGCAGGGGAGCCAACCTGCACAGTACAACTGCGGCGGGCAGTCTATAACTGGTTAAAGTCCTTGTAAAATCATGTAATCCACTCTGTCAATGGATTATATAATGTCCAGTGTGTACCTTTATGTAGCATTGTAGAAACTACCTTATACATCGCGGCTGGTCGCTCACATGACCCGCCGGAGCGTTTCTTCCCCACTCCGAGCACTGCTGAGGGAGACGCCGAGATCCCCACTGAGGTCAGCCCTGCTCCAAGCACCCACTGACATCAGCAGGGAGGACAAGAGGAGAGCTCCAGCGGCACTGTAAATAAGGTATTTTCTACAATAATGTTACATAAAGACACAAACTGGACATTATATAATCATTTTACAGCATGGAGTACATGATTTTACAAGGACTTTAACTAGGGCTTAATTTCAGGGTAGGGCTTATATTGCAGCCATCCTAGAAAATTGAGATGATCTTATTTTCGTGGTAGGTCTTATTTTTAGAGAAACACAGTATCTCCGAAAATATGAATATTGTGAAAAGTTCAATTTTAGACTCATGGTATCACACTCTAATCAGCTAATTAACTTAAAACACCTGTAAAAGGTTTCCTAAACCTTTAAAATGTTCTCTCAGTCTGGTTCAGTAGGTTACACAATCACGGGGAAGACTGCTGACTTAACATTAGGGATGGGTCGATCACTCCCCGGTTTGGTTTGCACCAGAACACCTTGAACAGGCAAAAAGTTCTAGCCAACATGCGAACCCCATTAACCACTTGCCACTGCCCCCCCCCCCACGTCAAATGACGGAGTGATGGTGCAGCTCTCGTTCTGGGTGGACATCATATGATGGCGTCCCAGAACAGGTGCAGGGGTGCGCAGCATGGCGATCGTGGCTGCGCCATGTTGCTAACCGTGTGATTAGCTGTGTCCAATTACAGCTGGTCACATGTGAATTCGGAAGTGCTGTGAATCACCTCTTCTCGCCTCACACTGACAGAGTGTGTGGTGAGGAGTGCTGATCAGTGACATCTCCTCACAGGGGAGACCTGGGCAGGTAATCGGGGCACTGTTCATCAGTGCCCTGATTACAGAAAAGCCCCATCAGTGCCCATTAGTGCCACCAAATCAGTGCCTATAAGTGATGCCAGTCAGTGCATGCTCATTAGTGCTTCCCACCAATGCACATCAGTGCCTCCCATCAGTGCCCATCTGTACTGCCCATCAGTGCCCAAAAAGCGCCACCTCATCAGTGCACATCAGTGTAGGAGAAAAAAAATTACTTATTTTCAAAATTTACTGGATAGAAAACAAAAAAAAAAAAAAAAAAAAAAACAACACACAAAACCAAAACACACACCTTTTCAAAAATTTTCGGCCCTTTTTTCTTCTTTTTAATAGAAAATAAAAATCCCACCAGTGATTAAATACCACCAAAAGAAAGCTCTATTTGTGTGAAGAAAAAGCTAAAAAAAAAAAAAAAAAAAAAAATTAATTTGGGTACAGTGTTGCATGACCGGGCAATTGTCATTCAAGTGTGACAGCGCTGAAAGCTGCAAAATGGCCTGGGCAGGAAGTGGGTGAAAGTGCCCTGTATTGAGGTGGTTTACGTCTATGGGACACGAACGTGAAAAATCAAAAGTCTTAAATCTTATATGCAAGTTATTGCAATGAAAAAGTGTATGGGGGCCTGTGTACTGTCCTGGGGGACATGTATCAATGCAAAAAAAGTTTTAAAACAATAGTTTTTAAAGAAGTAGTGATTTTAATGATGCTTATAGTGAAACAAAAAATGAAATATTCCTTTAAATAAATATTGTGCCTGAGGGGTCCTTGTAGTCTGCCTGTAAAGTGGCACATCTGTGCGATGTACAGAACATGCCGCACAAATAATGCTGTTTCTAAAGGAAAAAAAAAAATGTAAACTTGCTTGCGGCTATAATGCATTGCCGACTCCTGGCTAGATAGAAAAAAAAAAAAAAAAAAAGGAAAATGTGGGGTCCCCCCCCAGTCCATATGGATTTTAAGAGGAACTCCACGCTAAAACTAAAAATAATAAGTGTGGGGCCCCCCCCCAAAAAATCCATAAAAGACCCTTATTCGAGCATGCAGCCTGGCAGGTTAGGAAAACCTGAACTGTACCAGGCCACATGCCCTTAACATGGGGAGTTGGGTGCATGTTGATTAAGACAAGGGCCTCTTACCGACAACCCTGGCTGGTGGTTGTCGGGGTCTGCAAGTCCTCTTTAACAAGGGGGCCCCCAGAACCCACCCCCCATGTGAATGGGTATCAGGTACATTGTACCTCTACCTATTCACAAAAAAAAAAAAAAAAAAAAAAAAAATAATATGTCAGAAAGTAAAAACCACAAGAGACAGTTTTTGACAAGTCCTTTATTAAGAAAGGAAAAAAGTGTCCAGCAATGTAAACGTAATGTCAGAAGGGCGCGGGGTCACCCAGTTAAGTCACCTGGTGGCCCTGTCCTTGCCTATATAAGAGCTGTCAAAGTAAAGAGACAGCAGTCGGCAGTAGGCCTGCCATGGAGGAGCGTTTTGCATTTTTGACAATTTTTTGATCCGTCGATCAGCGTGATGGACGGTGGATTTACATCGCGGGACACTTTTTTCCTTTAACCACTTCAATACAGGGCACTTGTACACCTTCCTGCCCAGACCAATTTTCAGCTTTCAGCGCTGTCACAGTTTGAATGACAATTGCGCGGTCATTCTACACTGTACCCAAACTAAATTTTTATCATTTTGTACCCACAAATAGAGCTCTCTTTTGGTGGTATTTGATCACCTCTGCGGTTTTTATTTTTTGCTAAACAAATAAAAAAAGGCCGAAAATTTCGAAAAAAAAAATAAATAAAAAAGTTTTGCTTTTGTTTCCGTAAAAAAAAATTGTAAATAAGTAAGTTTTCTCTTTCACTGATGTGCACTGATACAGTGGCACCAATGAGTGGGCACTGACGATGGGCACTGGTAGGCGGCACTGATGGGCAATGATAGGCGGCACTGACGGGCACTCACGGGTGGCACTGATGGGTGACACTGATAGGCGGCACTGATAGTGGTAGGCATTGGAGTGGGCACTGATTGGCAGCTGCCTGGGCACATACTGGTATTTCCCTGGGGGTCTAGGGGGCATACCTGGTAGTCCAGTGTGGTGGCCATCCTGGTGGTCCTGGGCGGGATCCAAGGGGGGGCTGTGCTGATAAACAATCAGCACAGACCCCCCCCGTCAGAAGAGCAGCCGATCAGCTGTCCTGTACTCGCGTCTGTCAGACACGAGTGAGGAAAAGCCGATCACCGGCTCTTCCTATTTACATCGTGATCAGCCGTGATTGGACACGGCTGATCACTTGGTAAAGAGCCGCCATCAGAGACTCTTTACCTAGATCGGAGTTGCGGTGTGTCAGACTGACACACCATAACAACGATCGCCGCAATACGCGCCCCCGGGGGCGCGCAGCGGCTTAATATCCTGATCACGTCATATGACGTCCGGTCAGGATATTGAAACCACTTTGGCGCTGTCATTTTGCTATATGGTGGGCGGCAAGTGGTTAATAAAGGACTTATTAAAAACTGTCTTGTGTTTTTTTACTTTGAAACTTTTTTGATGAATGGGGCCCCCCCTCCATGTGAATGGGTACCTGATACCCATTCACATAGGGGGGCTCCCTTGTTAAAGGGAGATTCCAGATTTCAATAAGCCACCCGCAGACTCCGACAACCACGGGCCAGGGTTGTCTGGAAGAGGCCCTTGTCCCCATCAACATGGGAACAAGGTGCTTTGGGGGGCACCCCAAAGCACCCTCACCAAGTTAAGGGCTAGCGGCCTGGTATGGTTTAGGAGGAAGGGTGCTCGCTCGTCCACCCCCTTTCTTGGCCTGCCAGACTCGATGCTTGGATAAGGGTCTGGTATGATTGATTGGGAGGGGCGACGCTTTTTTTTTTTTTTTTTTTTTTTTTTTATAAATGTTGGCGTGGAGTACCCCCTAAAATCCTTGCCAGACCCAAAGGGCCTGGTATGGTTTGGGGGTGGGCCCACACATTTTTTTCTTAATTCTGTCATAGGGTTCCCCTTAACCATTTTAATATATTGTATTATATACTCTGCACTGCATTATATACATTAGTGGTTCTCAACCCTGTCCTCAAGTAACCCCCAACAGGCCATGTTTTGGGAATTTCGCTGTGCAAAATACCAAGCCATTGACTCTGATTTAAAGCACCTGTGCAAGATAAAGGAAAACCTGCAAACATGGCTTGTTAGGGGTACTTGAGGACAGGGTTAAAAACCACTGATATACACTACACTGACTGCACTATATTATATACACACACACACACACACACACTATAAGCGGCACTGTATTATATATACTACACTGACTGCACTATACATGCTACACTGACTGAACTATATACACGCCACTGTATTATAGATACTACACTAACTGCGCTATATACTCGGCACTGTATTATATATACTACTCCGACTGCACGCTCAATCCACTAACTACCCTGCCTAATCTCTCTCTTTTTTTTTTTTTTCTGGGAAAATATAGTCTTTATTGAAGTTAGACAGAAATTAATACAGCACATTTGAGGTCCAAGTATAAAAACATGAAACATAATCACATGTGGTACGTTAACATATAGTAGAGTCTTATAAGGCTGGCATAACATAACAGATATACCAATTGTTGGTGATTCGGTGAGGTTCTGACAGACCTAAACAGGTTACCTATTATATGGTTGTATGTTTTAATTGCTAGGTATTGATAAACTTGTTTTCACGCATTACTATACACATGTCTCCCCATCTCCCAGCCAACCATCCCAAATCCTTGAGTATTTCTGACTGTTTCCCCTGTGTTTGTAAATCAACTGCTTGTATGGGAGGGAATTGTTAACATCTCTCTTCCAGCTTGTTATGGTGGGGGTTACGTTCTGCATCCAAGTCTTGGCAACTACTTTTCTGGCCAAGAATAGGACTTCAGATATAAATATGGCCTGGTATTTATCAATGTCCACATCTGGAAGAAGACCTAATATACAAAGTTTTGGATCTAATACCACAGGGGAACCCATCTGGTCGTGTAAGAACTTAATCACTTGACTCCAGTATGATTGAAGAATAGAGCATTCCCAAATTAAGTGAAAAAAACTACTCATCTCTGCCTGACAGTGAGGACATGCTATATTGCGTGTAGGTTGAAACTTCCTTATTATGTTAGGTGTTAGATACGCTTGATGAATGATGTATATCTGTGTTAGCCTATCAGACAGTTTTGGAAATGCCACCTTTACATTTTCTAAAATTTCCTCCCAATCCGAATCACTAACTGCACCTACGTCTCTTTCCCATCTTGTTTTGGCTTTTTGCGTCACTTCTTTGATTCTGGGTAATCTTATGGAGTAGTAGAGATTAGATATCAATTTTTGTGGATCGGCTCCCATTACTATGTCCAAAATTTGGGGATGTTCCAGGATGCAGTTTTCGTTCCTGAATTGAGAACGCAGGGCATGTCTGAGTTGCATGTATTTGAACATTAATTGTTGTGGTATAGAGTATTCTTCCTTAAGGGTTTGAAATGCTTTAGGCCTAGCACCTGCCATTACCTGGTGCAGGTAAATAATTCCATATCTGGCCCATAGATTAGGGTCTGGTATTTTTTTAAGCTCCGCTAGCTGGTTGTTAGCCCATAATGGAGTGTGAGAGTGAATGCACCCTATTTTAAGTTTTTTCAGGGCTAATCCCCATATTCGTTGGTGATGGTTGAGTACCCCATCATTAAAGTTTGGACTTTTCCTATTAAATTGGCCCCCTCGTAGTATAATTTGAAGTGGGGTAGATAAAGGACTGTCTGGGCTACTAGATACTAGTGTACTATAGCGCTGTCTTTCGTTATTGTGGTAGTGATGCATGTGCGACATCTGTGCCGCTATGTAATATTCCTGCAGATCTGGCAGAGCTGTTCCCCCCATATCTGTAGGGTTTTTAAGGACATGCCAAGCTACCTTATGTCTTTGATGTCCCCAGACAAAGGTGTTCAAAATAGATTCCATTTTCTTGAAAATCCCGATAGGTATATATAGTGGGGCGTGCCATACCATATATAGGATCTTGGGTAAAATAATCATTTTTATGATATTTATCCTCCCCATTACTCCCAGTGGTAGTTTGGACCAGGCTTGCGTTTTGGTTTTTATCATGGCAAACAATGGTTCTATGTTGTTGGTTGTGTATTCGCGTAGGTCTCTTGTAACCAGTACCCCTAAATATTTAATAGTGTTTACCCTGACTAATGGTAGTTCTGGATGTATATTGGTTGGGGGGAATTGGTCTATGGGGAGTATCTGTGATTTTTCCCAGTTTATCCGTAGGCCTGAGAGTTTTCCCATTTTATCTATAGTGTCCAAAGCTGCTTGTAGTGATGGGCCCTGATCGGCTAGATAGAGTATTGTGTCGTCTGCGTATAGTCCGATCTTCTCTATATAGTTGCCTATTCTAAGTCCCACTATGTCCATGTCAGCTCTTATAGCTATGGCCAATGGCTCAGCTGCCAGGGCATATAGCAGTGGAGAAAGGGGACATCCCTGGCGTGTGCCTCTCTCTAGAGGAAATTGTCCCGATATACAACCGTTAACGAGGACCCGTGCTTTTGGTGACTGATAGAGTATTTGTACCCACTGTATGAAATTGGGACCAAATCCATATTCTCGTAGACACTCCCAAAGAAAAGACCACTCCACTGAGTCAAAGGCCTTTGCTGTGTCCAGGGCCACCACTACCCTGGTACCCTGATTATCGTGCTGTGCTTGAATATTTAGAAACCGTCTTATATTCATGGCCGTATTTTTCCCGGGCATAAAACCGGTCTGGTCTGGGTGAATTAATGAAAGAATAACTTTATTTAGACGGGATGCTAGGATTTTGGCCAGTATCTTGATGTCTACTTGTAGTAGTGAGATTGGACGGTAGGACTCGGGATATCTAGGGTCTTTTCCTGGTTTAGGTATAACTATTATTTGTGCTTCTTGCATTGATGGAGGGAGTGATTTATATTTAAATATTTGTTGGTATAATTTTTGCAAATTCGGGACTAGTATATCAGGGAATGCAGTGTAAAATTCTAGTGGCAGGCCGTCCAGTCCGGGGGCCTTAGATTTAGCTAGTTGGGACAGTGCTTCAGATATGTCCTCCTGGCCAATGGGGGCGTCTAGTAGCTTAACCTGTTCTAATGTGAGTTTAGGGAACTGAATTCTGTGTAAGTAGTTTTTAATTTCGTGTGTGGATTGTGTTGTCTGAGTTTTGTATAAATTCCTATAGAAGTTTAGGAAAATGTCTGCTACCTGTTGTGGGTCGGTCACCTCGTCTCCCTGTGGGGTAGCTAGGGTCACCACTACTGGAGGTTTTTCAATTAAATGGGCTAAATATGCCAGTAATTTACCTGCTTGCTCCCCGTGTTCGAAGATTCTTTGTTTTTTGAAAAAAACCTGTTGTTTGGCCTTCTCTATGTGCATTTGGGTTACTGCTCTGGATTGCATTTGTAGTTTATGGAGATTATCAGTACTGGGTTCTTGTGCGTATACCTGTTCCAATTCCTGTAGTTTGTCAGTGGTCATCTGTAATAGCAGTTTGGTGGAATTTTTAAATCTGTTTATTCTTAGTGAAAGTAGTCTACTAGCTTGATTTTTAAAAGGTGTCCCAGACTGCAGTGTCTGAATCTGTAAATCTTAAGTTGTTTAGGATATATTGTAATTCTTGCCCTATGCTCTCGAGATCAGGCAGGACCGACAGCCAGAATGGATTCAGCCTCCAATTAGAAGTGGGCATTGCCTTTAATAGAGATGTTGTTATCCAACAGGGTGAATGGTCCGATAGTGCTCGTGGAGCCATACCCGACCCTGTTATTTTAGGCAGTAATGCATTTGAGACCAGTATAAAATCAATCCTGGACATCGTGTCACAGCCTGCCGAGTGACATGTGTATGCTTTTTTAGTCGGGTTTTGCCATCTCCATACGTCTGTTAGCGCAAATTCTGTGAATAGTCTGCATAGTCTGGTTTGGTGAGGCACAGTCCTGGATGTATCTCCCAGGCCTGGTCTGTCCAAATTTGGATTCATGGTTTGGTTAAAGTCGCCCATCCATATAGCAGGAACTGATGGGTGTTGTGCCATGAATGCCAGTCCCTTGAGTACTATCTCGATCGAAAAAGGGGGGGGGGATATAACATGCCAGAATCAATAAAGAGTTGCCTCCTATGGTGGCATGCAGGAAGATATATCTTCCTAATCTATCTGACTCTAGAGTAATTAGTTCAAAGGGCACTCTTTTGGCGACCAGTATCGATACCCCCCTTGATTGATTGGTATGCGTGCTGTGGTATAACCATCCTATCCACGGTTTTTTTAAGGCTACCTGCATCTGGCCTGTGATATGTGTTTCTATTAAAGCTATGATATCTGCTTTCTGTGATTTTAGAAATGTTAGAGCTGCGGTTCGTTTTACCTTATTCCGCATACCGCGTACGTTCCACGTCAAAAACTTTACACCGGCCATATTGGTTTCTGATTATAATAGTGTGGCTGCCATCTAGTGAGATTCCAAGACAGTGGTGCCTCCTTAGTCTGCCCTTTCCACAGTGCCAGTCTGCTAATACCTATCCTAACGTTGAATGCATATTGTCTGTCTAGCCGTATCAAAGTCACATCAATACTTATATTCCCAAAGTAAAACACAAAACTTATCCTTTTAACTGTTCCCATCCCTCCCAGCTGCACATCTCCCCAACCTGATGTGAGCATATTTACCCAAACTGTCAGCATATAACATATCATCCAGCGGTTACACTCCGCTGGAGGCACATTTCTTAATAGCAATAGATGTGTTGTCCTTTTATGCTGAAACAACTTTGTTAAGGGGGCGACTGTTTTCCTGTCGCTCGTGGAGCAGTTATAGTCAGGACTACCACACATTTCAGTCAGTGAGCTCCCTTTGCACTTTTCCTTCATGCAACTGGTCAAATTATGACCCATATTCTAGGATGTTGTAGTACAGTTCATCCCTGTCATTTAGGAGTCTTGCAGAGCATATCACTGTAGACTGTCCCCACTCTTCTCAGAATGTAAGGGCGCAACCGGTAACCCGCGCAACTTTATTGTATGATCCCGCTTGTTCCATGTCAGAATTATACAGGAGTTAGCTCTCTTATCCTTATCCACTTCTCTTGTGTACAAGCTGTGTATGTCCCCGTTCTTTATATCCCTAAACTAGATTCTGGTTCCCTTCTAAAAAATCTCTGTGACATTTGTATTGTAGGATTTTGTGCAAAGTCAGAAAGTACTCACTGTGGTTGTATGAACTTAAACAGATTAAGCAGGTCTGTCTCTACGATCCAGCCATGCTGTCGCTGCCGCCGGGTCGTCAAAGAACTGTACTCTTCCGTCTTCCTCCACCCGCAGCCGGGCAGGGAATAACATCGCATACTTGAGATGGAGGGTCCTCAATCGGCGCTTCACCTCTTGATATTGTGCTCTCTTCCTTTGCACCTCGCTGGAAAAATCCGGAAATACTGCTATCTGGCTGTTCCCGATCTGTATGTTTCCTCTCTCCCGGGTGAGTTTAAGGATTTTGTCTCGGTCCCGAAAATTTAGAAATTTGGCGATGAATGTGCGGGGAGGCGCTCCAGGTGGTGGTGGCCGCGCAGGTATGCGGTGCGCCCTCTCCACCGCGAACATTACTGAAAAGGCTTCCCGGCCATACGTTTTGAGCAGGAGCGTTTCTAGATAGGTTGCCGGGTCCGCGCCTTCCTCTTTCTCCGGCAGCCCTATGAAGGGGAGGTTACAGCGTCTAAGGCGGTTCTCCATGTCATCTTGATGGGCATGAAGTTGCTGTATTTGTCTCTGCATCTCCTCTGTAGTATGTCTCATGGGGTGCAGGGCATCTTCCGCGTTGCTGATTCTGGTTTCTGCCTCCGTGACCCTGTCTTTCAGTTTTGAGAAGTCCTGTCTCATCAGGGATATATCGATTTTTACTTTGTCTATCTTCGCAGTCAGAGTACCTTGCAAGGCGGCTATAGCGTCCAGCACTTTGGCGGTGTCTGACGTCTGAGGAGCGGGGCCCGTACACGTGTCTGCGCTGCCCTCCTGCTGCATGTCTTTCTCCAGGCGGCGAAATTGAGCGAGCTTGTCTGTCGTCCCAGTGTTCCGCTTTGGCGGTGACATAGTCCTCTGCGGTCCCAGGACAGAAGGGGAGCCCTTGTGATGAATTACTTTGGTGTATCGTTCCTCAGGACCTCTATCAGGAGTTTGTGTGCTGGAAGTTTGCTCTTTCTGTATCTCACTCCCTCACCTGTCAGGCCTCTCCTCAGGTGCTGTGCCCCTAGAGGAGATCCGGAGGCCCATGCACGCAGAAATTAGTCTTTTGGGGGGCCCGGCAAGTCAGGAGGACCTGTAGGGCTGTTGCTGGGTGCAGCAAGATGGCCGCCGTTCCGAGGACCAGGCCGGAGCCCCGGGCCGTCCCAGGAGCTGTTTCAGGGTGCAGAGGTTCAGCGCTGGGGGCCACGGGCAGTCCGGGGGCCGAGGCAGGCAAAGATCTGTCTCTGGGGAGCCTTGTATGTCCGGGGGATAAGCAGGAGCCGCCGCCGGGTGGAGCAAGATGGCCGCCGTTCCGAGGACCAGGCCGGAGCCCCGGGCCGTCCTAGGAGCTGTTTCAGGGTGCAGAGGTTCAGCGCTGGGGGCCACAGGCAGTCCGGGGGCCGAGGCAGGCAAAGATCCGTCTCTGGGGAGCCTTGTATATCCGGGGGATGAGCAGGAGCCGCCGCCGGGTGGAGCAAGATGGCCGCCGCTCCAAGCACTAGGCCGAAGCCGGGGACTTTCCTACAGGCAGGGCCCAGGGCGGGACGATCCGGTCTCCGCGGCCTCGAGCAGCGCTCCAGATGGCCAGGCAGCACCCAGGGCCACACAGATGATGGGACAAGCCTATTGAAGTGTCTTGTCCTGACAGGATTGTTAGGATTGGAGCAGGATGTCAGTTATAGGATTTTCTGCAAACGGAGCTCTCTTTCCAAGCGTCCTACTCCATAGCTCCTCAGGCCACGCTCCTCCTTAAAGACCTTGCCTAATCTCTCTCTTAATTCACACTATACACGGTTGCCGTGTAAGCAGTCTTACAAAGTGTGGGGCGTGGACTTAGCCCCTGAGCCATGATTGGCCAAAGGCACCCTGCCTTTGGCCAATCATGGCTCTCAGCACATCGCTGTGATTGGCCAAAGCATACTGGTCAGGTGCATGCTTTGGCCAATCAGCAGCCTTCAATGCACTGAGATCTCACAGTGCATTATGGGGTGCTCCACAGCGGTGGAACATCCCGCGAGCGCCCCATATGTTTGTTTGTTCTACGAACAGCTGATGTTCAAGTCAAAATTAAGTTCGACTCGAACATCAAGCCCATCTCTACATGACATTTGTCCAGAAGACAGTCATTGACACCCCCACAAGAAGGGCAAGTCAAAGGTCATTGCTAAGAAGCTTGCTGTTCAAAGAGTGCTGTATCCAAGCATATTAGTGGAAAGTTGAGGTTGGAAGGAAAAAAAAAAGTGGTAAAAAAAATAAAAAGCGCACAAGCAACAGGGATAACTGCAGCCTTAAGAGGCTTGTGAAGCAAAGGCCATTTAAGAATTTGGGGGGAGAATCAGAAGGGGTGGACAACGGCTGGTGTCAATGCTTCAAGAGCCACCACAGGCATATCCAGGACATGGGCTACAACTGTCGCATTCCTTGTGTCAAGCCACTCCTGAACCAAAGACAGCATCAGAAGCATCTTACCTAGGCTAAGGAGAAAAAGGACTGGACTGTCGCACAGTTGTCCAAAGCCTTCTTTTCAATTGAAAGTACATTTTGCATTTAATTTGGAAATCAAGGTACCAGAGTCTGGAGGAAGAGTGGAGATGCACAGAATCCAAGTTCCATGAGGTCCAGTGTAAAGTTTCCACAGTCCGTGATGATTTGGGGAGCCTTGTCATTTGCTGGTGTTGGTTCACTGTCAGAGGCAGACTGACAACTCATGGGGCCCCTGGGCAATAGGAGATTGTGGGGCCCCCAGGTTTAACCACTTGCTTACTGGGCACTTAAACTCCCCTCCAGCCCAGACCAATTTTCAGCGCTGTCACTCTTTGAATGACAATTGCGCTTTCATGCAACATTGTACCCAAATGAATTATTTCTCTTTTTTCACACAAATAGAGCTTTCTTTTGGTGGCATTTAATCACAGCTGGGGTTTTTGTTTTTTGCTAAACAAAAAAAGCCAGAAAATTTTGAAAAATAAAAATCATGTTTCATAGTTTGTTATAAAATTTTGCAAACAAGTAATTTTTCTACTTCATTGAAATGCGCTGATGAGGCGGCACTGGTGGGCACTGATAAGATGGCCCTGATGGCCACTGATAGGGGTTACTGGTAGCTACCACTGATAGATGGCACTGATAGGTGGCACTGGGCAGCACTGTTGATGAGGCACTGATTGGTGACATTGATAGGTGGCACGGTTGTCACCGAGGTGGCGCTGGTGGTCTCTGGTAGGTGGCACTGGCAGGTGGCACAGATGAGCTGGCGGCTGCTCTCCTTGATCGGGACCGATGTCCCTCTGACAGTCACCTTTGATTGGTATCAGTGTGGAGGAGGAAAAATAGCCGATTACCAGCTCCGTTTACATCACATGATCAGCTGTCATTGTCTGACAGCTGATCACGTGGTAAGGGGTCGGGATCAACCCCTTACTCCGATCTGTGACCCAGCGAGTCTCAGACTTGCTGCTCACAGAGCGCGCAGGCCACACGAGCACGGGAGGAGGAGATCTATGGTCGCCCTCCTGGCAAAGTAGGTCCGCGCTGTAGCCGTTATTCAACTATAGCACGGATCTGAAGCGGTTAAACATGGCCACCACGCAGCAGCCATCTTTATGACGCAACATTAATGTGACCTGCGGTGTGCATAGCGTGCTGTGGCACTCAGTGTGTGTGGCTAAATTATGCTGCGTATTTAGTGTGGCTTTTTAATCTAATTAGAAATTTTAGTCAGATTTTCTACAGTTTTTTTTTTTACAATTTTTTTAATTCTAATGTTCAATTAATTTTAATGTTTTTTTAACATTTTCGCATGCTGTTGGGGGGCACTTTGATGAAGTATCAGGGGTCTAAATAGACCCCCGAAGTCTAATTTTTGAGACAGGAAGGAACTGAGGACACATCCACAGTCCCCCTCTCTGTAGCCTTAGCTGCACTGCAAATGAATAAACAGAAGACAGAGGCTCCTGCCTTTTCATGAACTGAAGCATAGAAAAAACACAAATACCTGCAGCTGCTGCCAGCAGTAAAGGAAAGGAGGGGGCACTCTGGAGGAAATAAGGGGGCACTTTAGAAGCACTAAGGGGCACTCTGGAGGAGTTAGTACCTTCAGAGCGCCCCCTTACATCCTCCTGTCGATTGCCTTATGTTCTGCTCCTCCAGGGTGCCCCCATTTAACCACTTGCCTACTGGGCACTTCTTTTACCCCCTTCTTGCCCAGGCCAATTTTCAGCTCTTAGCTCTGTCACACTTTGAATCACAATTGCGCAGTCATGTAACACTGTACCCAAATTAAGAAATTTCTATCTTTTTTTCACACAAATAGAGCTTTCTTTTCGTGGCATTTAATCACCGCTGGGTTTTTATTTTTTGCTAAATAAAAACCAAAAAAAGACCAAAAATGAAAATTGGAAAAAAAAAAAAAAAAAACCCTTTTCATAGTTTGCTATAAAACAAGTCATTTTTCTCTTTCACCGATGTACGCTGATCAAGCTGCACTGATGGGCACTGATGAGGAAGCACTGATAGGCGGCACTGATGGGCAATGATAGGTGGTACTGATAAGGAGGCACTGCTAGGTGGCACTCACCAGCACTTGAAAAATAAATAGCAAAAGCCATTTATGGGTGGCACTGATAGGCTCCACTGATGAGAAGGCACTGGTAGGTGGCACTGATTGGCAGCATTGGTGGGCACTGTTAAAGTACCAATGCCTGCTTTCATGATCATGGCATCACTGTGCCTTATAGGCCAGCAGACTCGCCTGACCTAAACCCTATAGAGAATCTGTGGGTTATTGTCAAGAGGAAGATGAGACACCAGACCTAACAATGCAGATAAGCTGAAGGCTGCTATTAAAGCAACCTGGGCTTATATACTGTAACACCTCAGCAATGCCACAGGCTGAACGCCTCCATGCCATGCCACATTGATGCAGTAATTCAAGCAAAAGAAGCCCTGACCAAGTATTGAGTGCATTCTATACTGTACATGGACATACTTTTAAGTAAGCCAACATTTCTGTATTAAAAATCTTTTTTTTTTTTATTGGCGTTATGTAATATTCTGGTTTTCTGAGATACTGAATTTTGTGTTTTCACTAGCTGTAAGCCATAATCGGGTCAACTCCTCTATAAAAGCAAAACAGACCTATATTGCCAAAGTGAGAAAATAAGGAAAAGTATGTCTACTGAAAGGATGCAATAATATGGCACAGCCTTTAGTGTTCTTTACACAGTACTGTAAAAGGAATGTATAGTGGTTCTGTTTGCATGGGGTTTATATTTTTTTGTGAGAATTAATTTTTTCTACTTTTCTATTTAAGTAAAACATGAAATATTGCGCATTATCATTTTGTAGCTTTCAGATTCAAGCTTTACTTACCATAAAACGGAAGAAACAGTAGCATAGACAAACAATTGCAGAAATAAAGGTTAAGACGATATATTTCAATATCAAGACCCCAAATGTGAATTTATATATTATATCATCACAGTTTCTATTATTATCTTGATAGATGCTAAATACCCAGATGCTTCCTAGGAAAAAATGTTGGAATGTTGATGAAAATCCAATGTAACATTTCCAATATTATTATTCAATTACAGTCTTGTCCACAAACCACAATGATCTCCATTCACTAAAGCATATTGCATGCGCCATTTGGGTCACGTGACAATTTTTCCAAATATTGCATGCGATACTAAAAATGTCAATTCACTATCCCTTTATGCATCATTTACCTAAAAAAGCAATAACTCTACTGCAGAAAACAGCATTAAAATAAATAAAAAAAAAAAAAAGCATATGTTAAATATGAAGTGGTTCAGACATGCAATAGTTAAAGAATGTATAGCAGCCACCGATGTCCTTAACCAGTGAATAGCTGGTTGTTAAAGAGGGGTTCCAGTCTCCTGTTAAAAAAAAAAAAAAAACAAAAAAAAAAAAAACAAACACAAGCTAGAATTCCACAAAAGGGTATACTGGCATATTACCAGTATGAAAACTGCAAATCCCGATCTACCTTTGGGCAGGCATGTTAGGGACCACCATGGGGGAAGAGTTCCCCGCATGCAATTCCTGATCCTGGATTGCATTCATCCCAACCCTGGGGGGGAGATTGGAACAAGCTTCTTCTCCAGCACGAGGCACGCTGGATTGCGGCGCTTAGGGAGACCTCCCCCCCTGGACTCAATGACCAACTTAAGTTTTCGGCCATTTCTGGAGGACTTCTCAGGGGGATGTCAAAATACCAGTTGGTTCACCAACTACCCAATATTTACACAAGTATTTCTGCACTACTATAGAGGGCACCGAGGCAGAAGGATTTCACCAGATGGACCTCTGGATATATATGTGTCTGTTACTAAACACGATGTGGATTCATATATTCGGTTGATTATTGTACAATTCTTTGTATCTGATCTATGTATTGGTAGATATTCATTATCATATCTCTGTATCATATGGATTGCTGCCTGCCATGTTCCTTGTTTTCTTACCAATCTTCCCATGTATTAACATCTTCTCTCATTTTCCATAATCTCACTTTGTGCCACTAGGTAGTTTTCTGCTGCCCCATCTGGGGCTCTATGTACTCCCACCCTGCGCACCCAGGCCTCCCACAGGTAATGGTGGTCAGTCGGGGTCACCACTGGCCCTTGAGTGTCCACATCCTCCCCCTAGGCCGCTCCTTGTGTGCATCGGTGGACCGCCCATGCATGACGTCACCCCGCATCATGACAGACTGGCCATGTGCATGAACACTTCAGGGCAATCACCCCGTTACCACACTGTGCATGCCTCTTTTGGCGCACGTTGAGTAGATGCGAACTCGCATTGCGCATGTGTGAACTTTTACGCACTGCCTGCATCCATAACCACATTTATGGCAGTCAGCACGATCAAAGTGAGCACTGCTGCCTGTGTCATTGGGACTGACACCATACCCTCTCCACACACAGCTTTAAGGCAAGCCACTTTCATGACTTCTCTCCTCATGCTGAGACCATCTTTTGAGACTCGTGGGATCTTGTCTAACCTTCCCCAGAACACGTCACCATGGAGGGTATGGTATATCCCTGGGGAACTGTCAGGGGACTCTTGCATGAGATCCCAAGATGTCTCCCTCTTTTAAACCCCCTGGTCTCTTTCTATATATCTGGCTACGCTCAGTGGTTCTTCTGGGGGGGATACCTGTGTGGAACATGTGGAGCCCCGGCTAACCACTTGGGGGCCTGAGACACCTTAAACTGTGGCACAGTAAAATTTCTTCATACACCCCATGACCTACATTGAGGTAGTATGCTATCCAAAACATCTTAGCAACCAATTTGTACCTCTGATGTTACTTCCTTGCCTCCTGATAATGTTTATACTCGGTTATAGAACTCAAATTTTTGTGACCTTCTCTTAAAGAGGAAGTAAACCCTGATGGTAAAAGCAGTATGGGCTAGTTACCTGCAAATGAAGCCCGCATTGTCCCCGCTGGCAGCCACCTTACAGGGTCACGGACTCCGGCTCTGCAACTGGCCGAAGTCGCGTGACTGTCACTCCCATGCATGAGCCATCAGGTCTGGCACTTGCTAGTGGAGAAACTGCACGGAGGGCCGTTTCTTCACAGAGCATGCACCGTTGACGTTGGTGCAAGAGTATATGGTAAAAGGCTTAGTGTAAATACTGTAATTATTATAGGCTTACCTGTAGGTACAAGTGGTGTAACTGGGTTTAAAACCACTTTAACACCCCTGAAAAAAGGATTGAACCCTTCTTGAAATGCATTGGTTATATAGAGAAAAGACAGTGTTACTAATTTGCACATACCCTAACAAGTCAGCTCCTTTATTGTTGATGGCTTTGTTTTTATCATTTATACAGATGGTGTACTACATTTTTATATGCATGCAATAAAAGCTTTATACAATATAAAAGTTTATTTCTTCTGGCCCAAGTTGCCTTTAAAGTCCCATAAGTAGCTTTGGGGGTTACGGCTTTTGCTATTGTTACATAAACTAGGGATGGAGGGAGGAAAACTTCCACTTCCAATTGCCTAGGTGGTTGGAACAGGAACCCGCCCCTGGCTCCTCAAAAAGCCATTCTTCAAGAGGAATGGGAGACTAGTCCTTAAAGCGGAACCCCCCCTTTTGGATGGAGCTCCGCTTTAAGGAGCCCAAACCCACTCCGTCCTTATACGACTCATGTAAACAAAAGAGCCGGCTTTAAAAATTTTAAAAATTTAAAAACAGCAAGGGGGCCTCCCTCAAATCCATACCGGGCCCTTTGGGTCTGGAGAAAGTGCATTTTGCTTAGTTTTGCTGTGTTTTATTGTCTAAGGATGGCAAAAAATATAATTATTTTTACTCATTTACAAGATGATATCTAGTGACTTTTACCATATTTCAGATACAAGAACAAATGGGCCAAGGTTTAGGCCTGCTTAGCATTTCTACAATGAAACTAAGACATTGGGTAAAGTGAATTTTTACTTTATTAATAAAACTCAATTGAGCCTAGGTTCACACTGACAGTGGGAATGAAATCGTGTGAGTTCAGCTGAACTCGCACAATTTAATTCCCGACTTCGGGGGGCGATTTCAGAGACATCTGTGCAGGTGGGAATCGATGCAGCTTCTCACCGATTCGGACAGTGCCATTGCCGGCAGTAGCCGCCGATTTGGCATGTCGATGTGAACCAGGGCTCAAGCACAGTTTATACCTGCACACAACACATTAAATGTGCAGATGTGTGGAACATACAAATGTAGTTCTTAAAAGCAATGATCACCTTTGAAACATGTTACACATGTTCTACCCATTTTTAGTAGGGTGGAACGTACACCATGTTCCAGCCTCCCCTCCCCCAATCTAGCACCCCCCCCACACTGACAGCAGGTGGGGGTCCTCTCCCTGCACCCGCTGTCACAATTTGAAAATAGCGCAGCTGTGAGGCTTTCTGCCCACACAGTAGCGCCATTCATTCATAGTTTTCTGTGAATGAGTGCCTACAAGTACGGACAGCCATTGTGGCCGACAGCTTGTAGTGCTCAATGAACTACGAGGGCACTGGTGGTAGTTCAACGATTCTTCCTACTCTCAGGCAACTGCCTGCCTGTACGATATGCAGGCAAACAACCATCCTGAGAGTCTGTAGGAGCAGGAGATTACACCCACAATCTGCTGATTGCATGTGCAATGCTCTGTAGGCTGCTTAGAAAAAAAAAATGCTGCACTTTTTTTAAACCTGTGAAAAAAAGTGATTTTTTTTTCAAAATGTGACCTTATCCTTTAAAACCATAAACTATGTGCAAAGGAAGAGAACAGTAGCAGCGCTAAGATTGAAAAAAAATATATAAATATAATTCCAAATATTGATATTAATTGGTTAGCACCAATGTTTCACAAATAAATGAATCACTTAATTAGTGATTAAACAAAAAACGCCCGTCCAATAGAGACACTGGTACGCGGTGACGTCAGCAGTCAACTCCTCCCGACGTACGCTGCGTCAACAAATGACATCGTCTGGGGAACCTATTGGACGGGCGTTTTTTGTTTAGCCGGCCGGCTTTCCCTGTTGATTGCTTTTAACTTCTGTAAGTGCAATATATTTTGTATCCTTTAATAAATCCTCTTGATGGTATAACGCTATGGCGAGCCTTTTCTTTCTGGGTTATATATATATGACTGCTTGTCGGAGGTCTTTGGCCCAAGAGAGCTTGCTGATTATCCATATCATCCGATGAACGCTGAATTTCCCTGAGACATCCGCTCTATGCTTAATACCAGCTAGGGATTCAGAGCTACCTGCTTGCTTTGGGATAAAGGCCCTGACCGGGTTTGAGGTCACAAGCTTCTCTTGCTTGCTGTTTGGTAAGCCTGGTCACTTCTTGGATGCAGTGGTGGATTTTTCACGGAATTATTTCTATCATATTTATGAACTTTACTACCCTTTGCACATTTTTTGAACATTCTTTTGATTATTATTTATTAAATATTTTTTATTGACACTTTTCAGTTAATTAATTATTTACTGATCCTATAATATATATCCCTTGTGGTAAGGTTTTTCATGCTGTAGATATTAATCAACTAATTGAGTGATTCATTAGTGAAACATTGATGCTAACCAATTAATATCAATATTTGAAATTATATTTTTTTCAATCTTAGCGCTGCTACTGTTCTCTTCCTTTATACTATTGGGTGTATCTCACTTTTAGCAGCAGCTGTACATGTTCTGTGTTGCGATATAGCGCGGTATTCTACTTTTGTTTACATAAACTATGTGCGGTTGTCTGAAAGACCCCTTAGAATGAATGTCCATAAAAAGTGTTGCCATAGCTACACAGTCAAATCTATATTTGAATTAGCCTTGGAAATTTAACTTCTATCCATATTAATTTATGGTCAATTTAAAAGACAATTCATAGGTACGAGTTTGAGTGATTTAGACTCCGCACATCAGCCCTTCAGAAAAGCAGCAAAAAGCCCTTCAGAAAAGCTCTCCTAGCATAAAAATACCAAATATCCATGGTTTTCATATCAACTGGTAAGTGGCAGTGCTCCTCAATACGAGGTATGTTGCATTTTTCACCATTATATGAGGATTCATTGACACAAATGACCTTCATTGTCACTCTGGTGCTCCAAGCAACCTACCCTACAAGATTTTTGAGTTATGCATGCCTTCTGGAACCAATGATGCAACGGTTTAAACTCTATAGACCATCTCATTCAGGAATCAGTCTTACCTGCAGTAAACCAGCAAAATGAAAAAAGGCTCAATATCATCCTCAAGAAACAATGCAATTTTACAGAGACAATCTTCAGTAAAAAAACTATAAATCCAGCCAAACAAACAGCTCCTGACACTATAAGATAGATAGGAATTTTGGGCTCCACTGGACACTTGTGTATATATAAGGAACCTTTAGGTAAAAAAGAATATGCAATAATTATCATTCAAATTATATAAAAGCATCTGGCATCCCTACAGTATAGACAATATTGTATTACCTAGGACAATCATGGCTGCGCTAATTGTTATGCAGAGAAACATACATAATACCCGTGAACCTGTAAAAAAAAAAAAAAAAAGTTATGTTTGCAGTTCAAACTCATAATTGTTTTTAACTTATACGAAGGATGTTGGCCTGATCTACCTTCTATAATGTCAAATGCCATTTTTTTTTTTTTTGATCAGAGGTAAGCCAGGACAGTAACAGAGTTAAAGTGGATGTAAATCCAATGTCATCCTTTCTAAACTACTGCCATAGGGGTTATCTATAAGGATATACATGCCTCCTGCATGTATCTTTACCTGTCAAATGTCTCCCCTCTGTCTGTTATTAGACCCGAAAAACTGCATATTCTGTGGGTGGGTCTGCTGTCTGGAGCTCGGTGGGTGGAGTCGTGATGTCAGTAGACTCCCGACCACCTCTACACTCCCCTTGTCAATATGCATTTTCTCCTGTGTATTTCTTACACTGAACTCCTGCTATGATCTCTAACATCCAGTGAAAAGACAGGAAAGTAACCACATGAATTCAGCATGCCAAATCATGCTGAGGTGTGGAACAGCCAATCCTTGCAGAGCTGCTGAAAAAAGGAGTGGGAGGGAATTAAAAAATAATGCAAGTCTTAGGCTAGTGCATGAGATTTGTAAATCACCTGTCACTCACAGCAAGGGGGAGCATTTGTCAAAGTTTTTCTCAGTTTGTCAAGATTTATCTCACTGAACATTAAAAGAGGATTGCTCAGAGATGGATTAACTCGGTGTAGCAAGACTAGGCTCAAATGATAGGAAATCTTATGCTTTACAGTATGATTTAAAAAAAAATTTCGGGTTTACATCCACTTTAAGCACAGGAACTGGTAACAGGATGCATAGATACTCGCCAGCCTGCCAACATGTATGCACCTTAAAACATTATCTCCATTATGGGTAAGCCCTCTGACACTAGCCTTGTGGACAATGCACACCAAACTCCAAGAACTTCATCAAAACCGTTACAACAGAAACGATCAAGAAGAAAGCCTAGATCCAGACTACTGAACCTACTCCAAGCAAGTTCCCCAACAAGTTAGTAGGGCCTTTGCTCGTAGTACCAGTTCAAGTGGAATGTATTTATACCAGGGTCTTCCTAGACACAGGAGCACAAGTCATCCTGAGGTATTGACACTTCTATGATAAATAGTGAAAAATTTACCCTCACAGAAGTTGGAAGATGTGGAGATTTGGGGATTGGAAACTCAGAACTTTCCCTATGATCATAGGTGTGCGCAGCCTATTGCATTAGGATGTGCACCCCAAATCTCCAACACATATACGCGTTTGACATATTTACCGGCCTCTTCCCCGCTCTCCATCCTGAAACAATGGGAGAAAGGGGGAGCCAGGGAGGAGACAGGGGGGCCCGGGTAACAGAAGGAAGAGGAACAGGGACAGGAGGGATGGCGGGGGCGGCATATATTGGTACAGATCCCCTGTATTTTCCTCTTGTTTCAGCTGAATGTTGAGAGGGAGAGGAGGAGAAGCCTACTTTAAGCTGCTGCAGGAGGAAAATACACATCAATTCCACTAAACTCCACCCCCGCCGCCTCTCCTGTCCAGGTTCTGAGGGCCAGCAAGGAAGGATTGCAGTTTACCTGTCACCTGCCAGTCATTGGCGGGTTGCCATCCACAGGATTAGGGTGTGCCCAGGCACACCTGGCACACCCCTTGCGCACCCCTATGCCTATGATGGATTGGATACCAGCCAGTCAAGGTGACCTTTAACTCTTCTATAGCTGGACAGCCTGAGGCTTCCCTTGTGGCCAAGTTGCAAGCACCCCTGAGGGTGAGAACAGGGAGTGCTAGGCTCAAACAAGCAAGGGTGCTGTTTATTTAGATTTGCTGGTAGCTGCTTGCAGCACAGCTGAACTGGATAGCTTTCAGGACAGATTGGAAGACTTCCATTGCCCCTGGAGACGTAGCGGTACCAGGGTGGCAACCAGAGGCAAGGTGACACCTGAGGAAGAGGCAGGAGCAGGCTGGCTGGACCGGACTGAAATGCATGGTCAGGATGGTAGCCGAAGTCATACACAGGAAGGGAAGCCAGAAGCGTTGTCAAGAACAGAGCCGAGGTCATTCACAGGGATCCAGTAGAGCAAGCAGAAGAGTAGTCAAGAGCAAGCAAGAGTCATGCAGGGTAGAACAAGAGAAGCAGGGGTCAAGCTGGGGTCAAAACCAGGGATTAGGCAACAAGCCGGGTCAGTAATGGGTAATCCAAAGAATACAGAAAATACAGGCACAAGGAGTACTGGTAGATGAAGATCATCCAGCAAAGTCTGAGTGCAGCCACTGTCCTTATATAGGGCGTTTGGCACCAGTTCTGGTAGCAGATGTGAGTGAACGTGTGCATTTCTGTTCAAACAAGCACAGCCACGTAAAGTATGGACAATCATGGCTGCGCTAATTGTTATGCATATAAACATACAAAATACCACATACAGAAACAATTGGTTTGTTTGCAGGCTAGCTGGTAAATGAGCTTTACAATTTGTTTCCATTCAGCATACCCAAATCCAGGGGTATGACAAAGTGCACCCTGCACTTTTTTTTTTGATTGTTACTGCAGAGTTACTGAGCGACTTTTACTTGTCATACTATAGTCTAGTATTCTTGTTGCTTAATTTCAACACATTCAAAACGTATTTAGTTATCTGTTTATTGTTTTTTTTTTTGTTTTTTTTTGTGCATTGCATTTATCGTGCAATACTACTGAGCCCATCAATTAGTCTGTAGCCTTATTCCTGTATGCTAATATAGTGTGGTAGTATAATAATAATTAAGTTATACAGGTGTGTGCAGCCTTCTATGCTATACCTAGGTGTGTCAAAAGGGATGGAGTGGTTTGCAGCGGAACAGAGAACCCATCATGCCAAGCTGCTCCTTGAGGGAGAGATGTCACAGCCTGGGCACACATTTTTTACTGAATAGCTGTTCTTCATGAGTCACCATAATCTAGGAGACACTTTTGCTAAATTTAAGTATATTAAATTTATATTTGGTGAAGCAACCATGAGCTTATAGTCTACGTGAAAGCAACCTCCATAAAATGTATTGGGCTGGCCAGTTACAAGCAGTTCTAATCTACTGTAACCCTTACTGTATATATCAATTGGTGTGGAAGGATTAAAGTACACCCAAAATCCCTTGTTAACCATTATATTGTTTATTTTCCTCCCAACCCTGTTATCCCTCCCACTTTCCTGATGGGGCTGTGTTGTTGATGGTGTAGTTCGGCGGGGCCGCCTTGTTGCCTGGTCCCTGTCCCCCTCGGGAGCCGCGACGCGCCTTGCGGGTCTCCTCCCTCCCCCCGGGTCTTCCCCTGGGGTGGGTGGACACTTGGCCAATGCGCGTCGACGTCACGCATGACGCTGTGCGTGCGGCTTCCCCTTTGCAGCGCCGTCACGCACGGCGTTTACTCCACCTCGTGGGCCAATGGGGAAGTTCTCCTGCGCCGTCTTGCCGGCTGTGTCCGACTTGCGGTGCTCCTCCCCCCGCCACACGGCGTGACGTTGGTGGGCGGCACTCGCGGCGGCGTTATCTGGACGCTCTCCGGGGCGGTACGGGCACTCGAGGTTCTCCACACAGGCGATCACACACCTCGGCAATCCTCTCCCAGGACCTCACCACTTACAGGTACACTCCCCACCTCTCCTACCTTGGTTATTACACCTTGTTGATCTGGTTTCTTCACTCCACTTCTCTCCTCACGGTTTTCCTTCTCTTTTCTCACATCTCCCACACCCTCCATCACTCTACCCCATCTCTGGGGGCTTCCTTCCCTCTCTCCTTCTACATTTCTCCTTACATGCCTACACACCTCATCCTTTTCACCTTTCTCCAGACCCTCCTTGGTTCCTGTGTCTGCCCTGGTCGGCGTTCGCTTCCGTTTCCGCGGGGCTCCCTATCTCGGCTCCCGGTGGGGGTCACCTGAATGGCTCATGGGGCCCCGCCGCTGCACCGTCACTATACAGTCTCTCAGTGAGTATTCCCATACAGCAACTTTGGGGGCTCGTCTACCACGCTCCCCCATTACCAATGCCTCTTGTCCTATTGCATCTGTAACTATTTCATATATACCTAGATACCACATGGGCTTGCTCCTGACGAGTGGCATGGAAGCCACGAAACGCGTTGAGCCACCAAATGCCGTGTTTAAACTGTCTACCCAGTTTTCATCAACTATATCCTTTCCAACTTCCCCCCACAGGTCTAGTGAGGCCTTAGGTCCAGCAGATATTACTGGTTTTTACCCTATTTCACTTTACCTTGAAATCATGATGTACTAGGGAATTTATTCCAGGTGGTATCTTGAGTTACCATTATTTAACCTTTTACCTTATTTATCCTTTTATCAACTGTATGAACAATATTATCATGAATGTTTACTATATGACATTATGTACTTACTTGTTTTATCTTGTACCCATTCTGCGATTGTAATGTATGTGCTCTGGTATTATGTCAATAAATTCCTCGATGTTCATCTTACTACCTGCTTGCTGGTACTTGCTTCATTTAAAGTCCCGACCTCCCCTTTAATAATTCCCCTGTTTGTGCTACACCCAAAGGCTCCTGAGTCTTGTATGACAGGACAAACTAGTACAAAATCTAGTTACTATGATGCAAATGCCTCAAAGTAACAAAAAATGTCCTTTACTTACCTTGTCTGAGCCAGGGCCATCTTAAGAGCATTATAGACCCCTGGGTAATACAGTGCACTGGGGCCCTGTCTACACAATCATGCACGATTGCCCATCAAATGCAGCTTTACTGTGCCAGTTAATTGCAGCCTCACTGTGCCCATCAAATGCAGCCTCACTGTGCCCGTGAATGCAGCCTCACATTACACAGCACCCTGCACCTCTGGACCCCTTTACATTACACAGCGCCCCACAGCTCTGGACCCCTGTATGTTATACAGACACCCCCTAACAGTTCTGGACCCCCTGCATGTTACACAGACCCCCCCACCATGCAAACCCCCCCTCATTCAGTACAGACCCCCTAAAGTGCAGACCCCCCCTACAATACAGACCCCCCCATAATGTACCTCAGAATCTGATGATCAGGGCGGGGCATGCACCTTCCTACACAGGGCCTGTGTAGACATAAAGGAGGAGGGGTAGGCGGATTTACTTTGCTTGGCTGTGTGAGACAGCCGAGACTGATCAGAGCCATGGCCACAAGAGAAGGGGTTCATTGCGGGTCCAGGGTGTGCCGATGGGTGTGACTCGGGTGTGGCTCGCACCCCCCCTGTAAAGCACCACTACAGCTCGCCTCAGGCTCTCCATGTGCCTGTCACCGTGGTGCCGCTGCCTTAATCCGCCCGTCTCCACTTCAGTCGCGGAGGGGGGGCGCCGGCCTGACACCCCCCCCAGTGTGTGGCACCCATGGCGGCCCACCCCCCCCACTTAGTATGCTACTGCTTTTTGGGGACGCTGGGCAGGTGGGGCCCCGCAGGCAAGTGGGACCCTAAGACAACTGCCCAGACGGCCCTGGACTGAGCCCAATCCTTCATTTGTGTTACACATGCTCCCCTTCCATACACTGCAGTTCACAGTGGGAGAGTTTCAGCAAAAAAGAGTTAGAGACAACATGTAGCATAGAGGGCTCTCTAATACAGAAGTTGTGTTACTGGCAGATCTACAAGGTAAAAACAGAGGACAAAAACAAAACAAAAACCCCAACGCAGCCACCACATTTATATTAAATATTTTGTTTTGTGTTTAATACCACTTTAAAAAAAAAAGGTAAAATGACAGCAGTAGAGATTAATTGCTATACACCAAAAAATAAAGGATGGTTACAATCCCAAACCAGCCCGACTAATAGTGCAGTATCTAAAGTACACCCGGCGGTAGGGCTCATGAATATCTAACAGTGCAAAGTCTACTGAAAGCTGAAACAAAAGAATTACTAAAACACTAAAATGCTCCATTGTCCTCAATGAGCTTTGGTGCAAAAATTATCAAATAAAGGTTCAATTCAAAAACTAGGTTTTTCACACATGTCAGCCATCCTTAGTGGGTCTAGCTTCATTAGAGATTTCACTTAGAGCAATTTGTACCAAAAATTGACAGTTACTTACCGGTAACTGTTTTTTTGGATATCTTCTAGGACGGCACACCTGAGAGATGAGAGGCTCCTCCCTACAGGAAACACAATCAATCGACAGCTGTTTTAAGCCTGCTGTCCTGGAAGATATCCTAGAAAAACAGTTACCGGTAAGTAACTGTCAATTTTCTCTTAGTCATCTTCCAGGACGGCACACCTGAGAGGATAATCAAGTACCTCAGGCCTACCTTAGAGTGGGACCACTGCAAGACCCTCTTGGCGAACCTTAATTCTGCAGAGAGTTTTACCTCGACTCCATATGCTTGATGAAGGTATCTTAGCTGGATCGTGCGGCTGATCTGCTGGTCTACTCCGATGTCCCTGCCTTCTCCGCTTCGGATGCAGGATCTAGGTGGAGTAGGCTCTCAAAGATGGAATCAGAAAACATGTTAAACTTGTAGGTTAGCAATGTTGCCTGTCTCACACATCTAACAACCATGGCCTATTGTGCCTATAGGTGCTACTTAGAACCCCAAAAAAAGGTGGGCCCCTAACAGACAACCTTTTTTGTTCATTTTTATCTTTACGTCAGCAAAGACTAAAGGGAAGCCTACTTAAGGATAATAGATGAACAGAGGCTTGATCCCTGGGTTTAAGGCATGCCCACTCTGTGGCTTTACTTACGCCTGAGTGCCTACTTCAGGAGAATAAAGTCCATAGCAGGAGTATAACACTTATACATCTAGTTCTGCTAGAAGGGCGAGATGAAGGCCATGCACCGAGCCGTAACCTATTCGGTTGGGTATACATCTTTATACTTCATCTTCAGGCCATAATTCAATGTAGACAAACAGTCCTCACAGTCTGGTTTTCTGATGTGCGGCCAATATGTAAGCATTAAGACACAAACAAACCCTAAAACGTGCGCATTTCTGAAGTGAAGCTAGCTAGGTCATAACTGATATAAATACAGAAAGGACAGAAACCCTCTTTACAGTGGAGTTTTACTGATGTACAGCAAAACAAGGCCATAAATATAAGACAGAAAGACCCAAACTTCTATGTTGCGTATTTCTGACGAACCAAACACAGTTATAAGATCAATATGGCACACAAGACAATATCTTTTCTGTTATGCAGTTCTGCAGTGCAATCACATAGAACCAACACAGAAAGGACACAAGCAACCTGCAGGATTGTGTTTTTCTGAAGTGCAGTAAGGTAAGGGAATCTGAAACAGAAAGCACCAACAAGCTTCAATGTTGAGTATTTCTGCTGTGCAGCAACATAAAAACAGACATCCTTCCTAGCTGCGATCTTTCTGGTGTACTGCAAAGTAAGGCAATAACTCCATGATGTCTATTCCTGTTGTGTAGCAAAACCTCAACCAGAAGGGACAGATAAGCTTAGTGCTCCCACACCTGTGCGACCCAACCTGCAACCTGGGACCGCAAAAATGCAAGAGAAAAGTCATACACTATGGCTTCCAATGGGTACCATTCGTGTCTGTGCAACTCCAGGTCGCAGCGCCACCAAGCAGACCCTGCTTTCTGGATCCACAGACCTCAAGATTACACAGGTCGCAGGGAACTTGCAATTTTCAGGTTGAACAAGCGAGGGGTCCTTAATGCTGTATCTCCCTGGAGGAGTGCAGCCCACAACCCCCCTGCTGTGTATCCCTAAGAAGCAGCCAGGTAGAACAATGAGAAACAGAAAAGACACCGCTCACTGCTGTGCCTTTCTGATATGCAGCCGATAAGGCAGTAAATATAGAACATGCAGGACACAAACAAACAATCTTCAATCTTTGTGTATGTCTGATGTGTAGCAATATACCAAAACTGAGCAGAGATGCCACCATCCTCAATATGTCTCCCTGCTGAGGCAACAAAAACAAATCAGAAAAGGACAAGCAACCTCACTGCTGTGTCCCTTTTGATATGCAGCCAATAAGGCAGTATATGTAAGACATAAAGGACAGACAACCTTCAATCGTGTATATGTCTGATGTGCAACAATATAACAATCTGAATAGAGATAGCACATCCATATTGAAGTAATTTGGCATGCGACTCAACATGTCAAATCGCATGCCTAAAATCGGCAGCCTTTGCCGTTAATAGCACTGTCTGAATCAGCACAACGCCACTTTGCGGGGCTGCACTGATTACCAAAGGCAATACAAGTACTACCCCTGGCCCAGGTTCAATTTGTATTTATGCTATGTAGCCCAACAATTCAGGACCATCAATCTTCACTACTGCCTTTCTAATAAGCAACCAATAAGGCAGTAATACAGGACACAAAAACCCCAGACAGACCTCAATCTTGTGTATGTCTGATGTGCAGCAATATAACAAATATGAGCAGAGATGTCACAAGACTCAAGGATGTGCATTTCCGCCATGCGGCACAAGACCAGAAAGTACAGACCACCTTCCCTGTTGTATTTTTCTGATCTGTAGCCAAATAAAGCAGTACCTTTAGGATATAAAGGACAACAAACAAGCTTCAGTGCAGAGCATTTCTGATGTACAGCAATATACCCCTTATGAGCAGAAATGTCACAAATCTCAATGTGTATTTCTGCTGTGCCACAAAACATCCCAGCAAGGACAAAGCTTCACTACTGAGGTCTACTTGTGTGCAACCAAGGAGGAGTCATGGTGTATCCCTTTATGAAATAACCAAACAGGGCAATTTGATCCATAGCCTGGGCTGTAGATACTAACACTCCACCCCCAGTGAAGGAACAAATCCTAAAATGGTTGGACACCTTACTATAGTAGCTGCTGTCCTACCTTACCTCTGTAGACTGAGAAAACACTAGCCAGCTCACACACAGGTGGGGCTGATCAGCAACTAAAGTCTCAATGAGCCCAGCCCTAGAGACCAATTTAAGACAGCCTCTACAAGAGGTGGTCACCCATTTAGCCTGGAGGTAAATAGCCACCTGCAGGCCTTAAACAAGCAATCATGTAGCCATCTAGCTCTTGCATATGTTTGCACAGAAAATCCTTAATTAAAGGATATAGGAAACGATTTATGGTAAATCGCCTTTAGATCTGCCACTGAGTGGACTGTAGCCCAAACCAACAAAAAGGTTTTTCTTACCTCCTGCACTATAATATAACCACAATGTAAAAGGTGGAGTGGGAGGTTGGAGCTTATGAAAAGTTACCCATAGCAAGCAACCCCCAAAAGGAGGATCTGTCACAAGGGAACCCCTACTGTGCCACCCAGAAGCTTGGTCCCTGCCACATTGTTGAAAGTTAGGTCAGCTTTTAAGCATTTTGGAACAACTTCAGATTCCTAGCAGCTGGGCTAATAGGGCCATATAACCTAGTTCACCTGCTGACCAGGGGAGCTTACTCCTGAATCCTTTAACCATTGCACAATCAATAAATTTGTTCAGTGGTATACCTGGCCTGTAAGGAACTCTTTGTATCTACCAGGTCCCCCCTTCGCTCTATTCACCCCTTCTAATGTACCACAACCGGACATGTAGGGAGAGGCTGGCAACCTACTGTTGCGATAACCAGTGTCTCTGCTATAAGAGGGAGCTGTGGCTGGTGGTTTTAGCAGTAGCTTCTGGGCTATTTTGTTACGTGGACCCCAGGTCCTGCACTGCACCACTCAGTAAATACAGGGGGAAGGGGAAGAAATGCCTTACTTACCTCTTTCCCATCTGAGGTGGTTAGGCACACTCGCTCCTCTGCGCCACTTGTCCACCATACAGCATTTCTGATGTAAGAGGGAGCTGTAGCTGGTGTTTTTAGCAGAAGCTTCTGTGCTATTTGAATCCAGACCCCAGGGGAGATTTTCTCAAATGCCCAGAAACCATCTGGCTGGGATTGGGGATTTTGCAGCTAAATTCCCAAGGTAAAGGAAAGTACTCACCGTTGTCGTCTTCCCCTTTTGCCACAGCCACCGGGCTTGCTTTTCCATCCTTATGGTCCACACAAGGAGGATAGCCGCCAAAGTTCCCCCCCCCCCCAACTGTTGTCCCCGTAGGGAGCTGCAAGGTTAGGCTGTGTCCTGCACTGTACCAGTCAGTATATACACATGGGGGGGGGGGCAATGCTGTACATTCCTCATTCCCATCTGAGGTGGTTTAGGCAGACATCCACCGTAGTGAACTGGTGCCTCCTCGAAAGGAGAATGTGGGCACCTGCTCCTGCTGACTCTCAGCCTTCCCTCCTGGGTAAGAACGCGGGTCGTTGAGGCGGCACCCTCCCCAGCAGCCCACGCGAGCTACCAGGGGCCCAGGAGTCGGGGGACATGCTCCCCCTGGAAAGAACCGACGGCCAGCACCCCTGTCTGAGCAGACGCCCGGACAGGTAAGGGGGGGGGGGAGACAGGATAATTGCCCCTGAAGTTCTGGGGACACCACTGTACCCAGGGGCCTTCAGCTCTCAGGGAGGCTCTTCCAGTTTCTGCTGCCCCCCTGAGGAAAGCATAGGGGAACCCCCCCAGGAAGGATAAATATATCCGGCCAGACCCAGAGGCTTCCCAGGCATTTGGTCCGGCTCCCAGGGGGAGACCCCCAGCCCCAGGCTTCGGGTCATTTGGAAAAAAAACAAACGGTTTCACTGTGTAGGCAGAAGCACAATCAAAAACTGAGGATCAAGGGGAAGGGTCGGGAACTTAAAACAGCTGTCGATTGATTGTGTTTCCTGTAGGGAGGAGCCTCTCATCTCTCAGGTGTGCCGTCCTGGAAGATGACTAAGAGAAATAATGGCTTCAAGAATAGGAAGAATAGTGGTTTCTAGTCTTACCTGAAATGGTTAAACTGTCCCACTCATTCCAAATTTTTCTGAAAATATTTTGAGTTTCTTCCATTTTCTGTGTCTCTGAAATACAGAAATATTATGTAGCAATATCTCATGCAGCGTTTACAGGAATATTACAATATTTGGTTAGGAGGCCTGGTTTTTATTAAAGCTTTTGTTAACCCGCCAAAAAAAAAAAAAAAAAAAAAAAAAAAAAATCCTTCTCCTTTAACCACTTCAATACCAGGCACTTAGACACCTTCCTGCCCAGGCCAATTTTCAGGTATCAGCACGGTCGCAATTTGAATGACAATTGCGCGGTCATACAACACTGTACCCAAACAAATTTTTTATTATTTTGTTCCCACAAGTAGAGCTTTCTTTTGGTGGTATTTGATCACCTCTGTGGTTTTTATTTTTTGCGCAACAAATAAAAAAAAGACCGAAAATTCTGTTAAAATTTTTTGTAAATAAGTACGTTCTCTTCAATGACGGGCACCGATAGGTGGAACTGGTGGGCACTCATAGGCGGCACTGATGGGCACTCGTAGGTGGCATTGATGGGTACTTATGGGTGGCCCTGATGGGCACTGATGGGGGGCACTGATGACACTGATGGGTGGCATTGCTGGGCATCAGTGCCCATTTATGGGCACAGAATGGGCAAAATTTACACATGTGGATGGCCATGGGGTACATACCTGGCCATTCAAATGTTGTCCCCTTCCCTGGTGGTCTAGTGTAGGCATCCGAGGGGGGGCTGCGCTGATAAACCATCAGCACAGACCCCCCTGTCACGAGAGCCGCCGATCGGCTCTCCTCTACTCGCGTCTGTCAGACGGGAGTGAGGAAAAGCTGATCAACGGCTTTTCCTATTGACATTGTGATCAGCCGTGATTGGACACAGCTGATCACGTGGTAAAGAGCCTCCGCCGGAGGCTCTTTACCAAGATCGGTGGAGCGGTAAAGACTGACACACCACTCCACCGATCACCGCAATGCGGGCGCGCGGCAGCCGTGATCCTGCTAGACGTCATATGACCCCCAGTCAGGATAAGTGAACCACCGCCCGGCTGTCAATCTGCTATAGGCCGGGCGGGAAGTGGTTAACCACTTCAGCCCCGGAAGATTTGGCTGCTAAATGACCAGAGCACTTTTTGTGAAATGGCACTGCATCGCTTTAACTGACAATTGCGTGGTCGCGCGATGCTGTACCCAAACAAAATTGTCCCTTTTCCCCACAAATAGAGCTTTCTTTTGGCGATATTTGATCATCTGTGGTTTTTATTATTTTAAAAATGGGGTGTGTAGCCAGATGCTGGACTACAGAAACTACAGAGAGTTTTACGTTCACTTTCTGCTGCTATATTCTACTACACGATCCCCTCCAGCTAGCAGAGGGAGAACTATAGCCAGAAAAGCTTATGGATTCCTGTGCAGAACCCGAAGGATGATGGGAATTAAAGTCTGTGACAGCAGACATAGAATGGGACTCATGGACTCTGGCCTGCAATTTCTAAGAGTACTCTGGGTCAGAGAACGAGTGATGGAATAGCTTTTTACCAGACTGCTGCACAGACTGCTTCCACCTAGCAGCGTGGGAGCTGAGATGTGCACATCTGTCGTGGTCTACACAGATCATCCAAGGGTGGGTGACCAAAGCCAGAAACAGACATTCAGGGTAGTGCAGCACAGATCACAACGCTCAAATCTGCCCTGCCGCCACAGGGAGAACGAAGCATCCTCTCACCCTCTACTTCCCACCCATTATCACTGGGGGCATTCTGTGGAGAGACTGAGGAGGCCCCCTTTTTCCAGCAAAAGTTCACTGCTGCATTGCAGTGACTGGCGAGAGGGCTCACTACCCACAAGATTAATAGGAGCCGAGTTACTGGGGGCAGGGCATTAGGCTTAATTCATCTTTACCACACTTATGCTGTATCCAGATTCACTAAAACTGTTACCAAGTGCAAACCCTTAAAGGGCCCCAACGATAGCCCGCAGAAGAACATAAAGGACTGCCCCTCCCATAAAACCATCCAGCAAATACCCTTTGTTCCCTTCTCACATTTTCTTCATTGCTATGGACAGTGCCTACCCAGTCAGGTTAGGCCTAGCATAGCCGCCATTAGGTCAAGCTTTATTGCAGATCACTGTTGCACTGCTACTGTATATGCAGACCTGGGCATTACGTGTTATTTTTCAAAATGGCCAACAATAAGGGCCAAGCATATGCTGAACCGCAATAGCTAATCTATTTCTATTTATTTGGTGATCAAGTTTAAAGGCATGAGTACATAAGATTACCTTTGCTAACTGATTTGTTGATTTTTAGCACTATTAGTTAACAGGAAATATTTGCTGTGCTTGACCGTGTTTACTTGCTTTTACACTCAACCTAGTGTGCCAGAGGGGCTGAGGCCCTTTGGAAGGTCAAGGCAAAGCAGCTCATGCAGGGGTAGTGCTACAGGTGCAATGGAGTGCATCAACAGAGAAAAGTCAGGGACCAGTAAACATTTCACTGAAATTCCCTGTAAAAATCAGATCACCTTGTATTGTCCTGTGTTTAACATATTATAAACTAGATTATTCTTAGAATTGTAGCTGGATTAGCCTTGGCATTATTTTATATGTTACACACACACCAAAAAAACTAAAGACCCAAATAATTCGATGCAATACCTTTTTCTGGTTGCACGATATTCCAGGCCCACTTTTTTCTTCTGTTCTGTAATGTGGGAGGGCCCAGTCTGTAGGGGCTGGGCTTGTGAAATGGTTTACAGGAAAGGGGCCAATACAGGTTCCTGCAGCATTCAGGAGTGATGTCATGTTAGGGGGAGAGGGCACAACACCAGATGGCCAAACCAGTCAAGAGAACAGAGAGCAGAGTCACACCACCGCTTGCCACTACCAGAAGAAATGACCTAGAGAGATTATAGGGTTGATTTACTAAAACTGGAGAGTGCAAAATCTGGTGAAGCTCTGCATAGAAACCAATCAGCTTCCAGTTTTTTTGTCAAAGCCTAATTGAACAAGCTAAAGTTAGAATCGGATTAGCCAACATGCACAGCTGTACCATATTTAGCACTCTTCAGTATTAGTAAATCAACACCTATGTGACAGTTTGAGTAACTTTTTATGGGTTTTTTGCATGGAGTTGCCCAACATGTTAAAGGATAAGAGGACCTGTAACAAGATGCAGGGTTTACGACAGTGATAAACAGAAAATTGTATACTCACCTTTCTGTAATCTTCCCTTCTTGGTGCATCCTAATGACAGCATACACTGCGTTGTGGCTCCTCCCTTGCAAACTGATAGTACTGGTTAACTATACGTTTTCTGCTAGACCACAGCACAGCATTCTCTGTAAACTATCACCTCAAGGGTGGGAATCCGTATACTGCCATGAAGATGCACCAGAAAAAGAAAATTACAGAAAAAGTGGGGAGTATACAATTTCCTGGTTTTCCTGGTGCATCATACACTGGGAAATAACTCACCAGTCAGTTGGGTGCAAAAAAAATTTAAAAAAAATGTATTAACAGGGACTGGCCTGGCCCACTTAGATAATGGATCTGCCAAACTCTACTGTCATAAGCTGTGTCAGATCCACATGGTAGTGAAAAATGAACATATTCCTAGAGGACCATGTTGCCGCCTTACAGATAGTTTCTGCAATAAGCTGTCCAGGAGCTAGCCACTGCCCTCCTGGAATGTGCCCTCAACCCTCCGGAGTTGAGACGCTGTAGGATTAGAAAAGCCTTCATGTTTTTGATCAAGAGGATATATAGTGTGAGGATGCCGCTTGCCCCCTTCTGGCCCTGTAGGGGATTACTAGAAGGTGATCAGCTTTTCTGAATGATTCAGTGACCGTCAAGTATGTCTTTGTGTTTAATCCAGGATCTAATGGATGCAATGCTCCTTGATCATTGAGAAAGGTAATCATTCTGTCATCCTGAATGAAGTGGAAGGCGGTAGCTACCTTTGGAATAAACTGTTCTGACGGTCTTAGGATTACTCTGTATGGATATAGTATAAAAAGGTGAGGCTCTTTAGTAACAAGAGCTTGAATTTCCGATACTCGCTTTGCTGAGGTTATGGCGATGAGGAAACATACCTTCAGCATGAAGTCCCATACTGAAGTCGACACTGGCGGATGAAAAAGCAGGAGCGCGATAATGCTTCCAGGACTACTGAAGATTCCAAGCAGGGAATATCGGTTTTCTGGGTGACATGATTTTTAGACATGCTCTCATGAATTGGATGACCAGATTATTTGCTGCCCATTTAATTCCTGTATTGGCTGACACCTGGACTTTTAAGGTACTTTAATTCAGGCCCTTGTCGAACCCAATTTGTAAGAATTCCAGAACTTGGGCCATTTCTAGGGACGCCGGATTCCAGTAACTGCCACTGAGAGGAAGCTCTGCAACATTTGATACGTGCGGTTTGTGGACCTATTTCTGGACTGAAGAAGTGTTGCTACCACCTTGTTATGCCCCGTGCACACGGTCGGATTTTCCGAAGGAAAATGTGTGATAGGACCTTGTTGTCAGAAATTCCGACCGTGTGTAGGCTCCATCACACATTTTCCATCGGATTTTCCGACACACAAAAGTTTGAGAGCAGGATATAAAATTTTCCAACAAAATCTGTTGTCGGAAATTCCGATCGTGTGTACACAAATCCGACGGACAAAGTGCCACGCATGCTCAGAATAAATAAAGAGATGAAAGCTATTGGCCACTGCCCCGTTTATAGTCCCGACGTACGTGTTTTACGTCACCGCGTTCAGAACGATCGGATTTTCCGACAACTTTGTGTGACCGTGTGTATGCAAGACAAGTTTGAGCCAACATCCGTCGGAAAAAATCCTAGGATTTTGTTGTCGGAATGTCCGAACAAAGTCTGACCGTGTGTACGGGGCATTAGAGCAACTAAATTTTATGAACCTTTGCCTCTTAGTTTCCAGGCCATCAGGTGCAGCCTCTTTGGAGCTGGGTGCAGAAACTGCCCCTGGAACAGAAAGTGCAGGGTTACTACAAGAGTCATCAGATCTTCCATGCTGAGTTGCAGTAGCATCGTAAATTATGGCCTCAGTGAGCAAAATGGAATTACCGCCATCACTGTTTAATTCCTCCTTAATTGCGAGGAGGTCCTTGAACGGAATATGTAACCCAGGCTGAATCTCGAAAGGGTGGAGAAGGCAGTCTATGCCCTCTGCCGAGGGACAGGGAGCTCTCAACAGAAACCTTGAGCATTTGGCATTTGCTGGAGTTGCCGCCAAGTCCATTTCCGGGACGTCCCATCTCTGGGTTAGAAATGAAAAAGCCTGGGGGCTCAAAGACCACTCGTTGGATAGAAAATTCTGAATCAATGAATTGGCTAGTTGGTTTTCCGCTGCTGGATTGTATGCTGAAAATTTGATTATTTAGGCGTGTCTGGGCCCAGTCCAGGATGGGATGGACTTCTTCCAGTAAAGTGGGGCTCCCGGTACCCCCATCTCTGAATGTAGGCTACTGCAACCTTTGTCCAGAGGTAGGAGTACCCTCTTTCCCTCCAACGCAGGACCAAAAGTTAGCAGGGCTTGCATAGCTGCCCCGAGTTCCAGGGTATTCAAAACAATCCCTTGGGGGGGGGGGGTAGAACACCCAGCGCCCCTGGGCTGCCTGTTGGTAATGTGCACCCCATCTCTCTAAACTGGCATCTGAAGTCACTACCTCTGGGTGTATGGGAACGATCGGGCGAGGTTTCAGAAGGCTGCGGACCCAAGTTGACCTTCAAAGTGATCGGTTCACTGTGTAGGGTACTACCATTGATTGGTGCATTGATATTCCATCCCATTGTGCATAAAGAAACTCTAAGGTTCTCGAGTGCCATTGGGCCCATTGAATCATAGGGGATGTGGAGGTCAATATCCCTAGGATTGCAACAAGGAGTTCCATAAAAGGCTTAGACCCAGGTGTATTGTTCAGTGTGGATAGGAGAGAGAACAGTATGTAGATAAGCGCCTCTAAAAGTTCCATGGTTAAAAGTGGTTTATTGAAGCATTAAATGGTAGAAAAAAAAAAAAAAAAAAAAAAAAAAAAAAAAAAAAAAAAAAAACTTACATGAAGTCTGCCAACCCAGAAAATGAGTCTCTGCCCACAAGGCCCAGTAGCTGAAAAACCATGCCTGTCTTCAGATGGAAGATTCCTGGATGTGTCTCTATGATTGCCAGTGATGCCATGGGTGTTTGTGGATATTGGATCCAAAGGCAGTGTAGGTGGATAAAGTGGGGAGCCTCTATGCCGTCCTGGAGATGGTGTGTAGTCAGATGGAGCTGTGCGAATCTACCCACAGTAGTTCCATGCAGGGGCGGCGACTTGCGATGACGTTACTCGCTGCGCCGGAGGACAGAGCAATTGCCAATAAGAGAAGTGGAGGGAATGACTCGGGGAGGCAGGTCATGAACGTGGTTCGCACCAGAACCTGCAAACGGACCAAAAATTTGCACGAACGTTAGAACCCCATTGACATCTATGGGACTCAAACGTTCGAAATCAAAAGTGCTCATTTTAAAGGCTAATTTGCCTGGTATTGTCCTGAAAAGTGTTTGGGGACCCGGCTCCTGCCCAGGGGACATATATCAATGCAAAAAAAAAAGTGAAATATTCCTTTAACCACTTGCCGCCCACCCTGTTACATATTGATGGCGGCAAAGTGGTTTGATAATCCTGATCGGACGTCATATGACGTGACACTTGTCCCTCGGACACAGCGCATCCCCGATCAGGGTAAACAGCCAATGAAATGGCTGTTTACCCATGTGATTGGCTGTGTCCAATCACAGGCGGTCACCTGTCATAGCAAGTCAGGCACGCGCAATGCGCGCCGCCGGGGGGCGCACAGCGCGCCAAACAGAAAAGGCGAGTGTCCCTCGGACACAGCGCATCTCCGATCAGGGTAAACAGCCAATGACATGGCTGTTTACCCATGTGATCGGCTGTGTCCAATCACAGCCGGTCACAAGTATAAACACTGTGGCGGTTTCCAGGGATCTCTCCTCTCTCCTCACACACCGATCTTGTGAGGAGAGAGAAGGAGAGATCTGATCAGTGAGTAAAACATCCATTTCTACTGTCTACATCTGTTCTATAGTCTGTCTGCACAACACGAACCCCCCCCTCATCAATAAAGAGAACCTGTCACAGCCCGTCAGGATCTGTCACAGCCCGTCATCAGTACCGCTATCAGCACCGGTACCGCCATCAGCACAGCCACCTCCATCAGCACCGCCACCGCCATCAGCACCGCCATTGGCACCATCTGGATCTGACAGCCCATCTGTCACACAGGCCGCCATCAGTACCATTAACGGTACCGCTATTAGTACTGCCATCGGTAACATCTGAATCTGACAGCCCATCTGTCACACAGGCCCGCCATCACTACCATCACACAATCCCATCATAAGTACCGCCAAAAGTACCACCATCATGTCCCAAAGAGTTTATACACCTGAGGAGGCATATAACATCCTCGCCATGTCGGATGATGAGAGCAGTGGGGAGCTCTCATTATCCGATTATGGTTCGGAATACGAGCCAGTGGAGGGTAGCGGATCGGAGTCCGAGTCAGCGGAGGAAACCGCCCCTCCTAAAAGAGTAAGGAGATCAGGACCGAGATCAGAAAACCTGCCTACCACCAGCAGCGCTAGACCCCAGGAAGAGGAGACCAGTACTGGAATTGCACATCCAGCCCAAAGAATCCGGGCCCAGTCCTACCTTCCCGATGCCCTGGCAAACCCCTTATGGTTGCCTGCCAACTAAGGATCCGCTACAATCCCCCCTTTCACTGCACAGCCAGGTGTGCAGCTGAACACTTCACATTTTTCATATTTGGACTATTTCCATTTGTTTTTCCCAGAAGATTTGTTGCAGTACATGGTGGACCAAACAAATCTCTATGCAGAGCAATTTATTGCTGCCAACCCCAGTTCGTCCTACGCCCGTATGTTCCATTGGCGACGTCTCACACTAGACGAATTCAAATTGTTCTTGGGCCTTACAAAGAAAAATGAACTGCATGCCTACTAGTCCACCCACCCCATCCACAACATGCCCCTATATTCTTCCGCTATGTCCAGGACACAGTACGATATGATAACACGTTTCCTACATTTCAATTATAATTCGCAGTGCCCTCCCCAAGATCATCCCAACCACGACAAATTATATAAGCTTCGCCCCCTAATAAATTCTTTTACCAAACGATTTTCTGAAGTCTTTATCCCTGACCAAAATATTTGTGTAGACAAATCCCTTATCCACTTTACTGGCCAGCTGAATATCAAACAGTATATCCCATGTAAGAGAGCAAGATACGGAGTGAATTGAACAAATTATGTGACCGAGCCACTGGTTACGTGTACTCATTTCGCATTTATGAGGGAAAAGACTCCCAGCTCCAGCCCCGTGAGTGCCCCACATACATAGGAACCAGTGGTAAAATTGTGTGGGATCTTGCATACCCCCTGTTCAAAAAAGGTTACCACTTATATGTAGATAATTACTACAGCAGCCTGCCCCTTTTCCGTCACCTGTATCGTGAAAAAACCCTGGCCTGCGGAACCTTCCGAAAAAATAGGAAGGGCTTCCCACAGAACTTACTTTCAAAATGGCTACAAAAGGGGGAAGCCGCATTCATGAGGAATGAGGAGGTGTTGGCCATGAAGTGGCGGGACAAGAAGGATTTTCACATGATGACTACCATTCACAATGACACCTTGGTGGAGGTTCAGAGAAGACATGGCCCCGTAGTAAAGCCTGAATGTGTCCATGACTACAATCTGTATATGGGGGGGGGGGGGGGGGGGGGGGTTTAAATGATCAGATGCTGCAACCATATTTGTCAACCCGCAAGTCCAAATATTGGTATAAAAAAGTTGCATTTCATCTGTTTCATATGGCCATGTTCAATTAATTTGTCTGCTATCAAAAATCACCCGAAAACCAACCCATCACCTACCTCAAATACTTTGAAAACATTGTCACTGCCTTTATCAGCAAGGACCCGCCCCAGGAAGCATTCGCTCTGAGAGTGTAAGTTGACTTCATGAGCAACATTTTCCCTATAACATTCCCCCCACAGAATCTGGAAGAAGACAACAAAAGAGATGTTGTGTATGCTCAAGTGGAGGAGCTAGAAGAGATACAAGTTTTTATTGTCCCGAATGTCCCTCCCAACCTGGCCTGTGTATCGGTGATTGCTTCAAAAATTATCACACATCCATCAGATATTAGTTCCCCTTATTAGTAACAGACTGCCATTTCCCCATTTCAATTACCTGTGTGCATCATTTGCCTGCCACCATGTTTCTACCTTCCATGTGCACCGACCTCAGCCTGTTTACTGACAATGTCTTTGCCTGCCGTTTTAACCACCTTTCTGACTTCCACGTGCACCGACCTCGGCCTGTTAAATCGACCATGTTTTTGCCTTCCACTTGGACTGATCTTTTGCCCTTCTACTTCAGTACACAGGGGTCTCACATATGTGAGGGGCTTCAGAATAGCGTTCTGAGAAAATCAGTTTTTTGGTTTTCTGTGTTCTCAGAACAGGGTCTGGTTGCCCGGAGGCTTCAAAGAGATTTGGGTGGGAGAAGCCTCTACCCCTGTCCCCCTGGCCCTAAGCTTGATGGTCCTTCCTGCTGCCTGGACCAATACTTTGGCTGTGCTGACCATATCGCTGCCTGTAATGACCCAGGACTTTATGGACTGTTTATTTCTGCTGCCTGGACCAATACTTTGGCTGTGTTGACCATATCTCGGCCTGCTGCCTCTACTGACTATAGACAGTATTTTTGCCTGGACATCTCTGCCTGCTACCTGGACCAATGCTTTGGCTGTGCTGACAGTATCTCTTCCTGAACTAACTATGGACAGTATTGCTGCCTGGACGATTGCTTTTGCTGTCGCTGACCACATCCCTGCCTGCTGCCTGGACCGATGCTCTCCTCTGTGGACCATTAAACTACTAAAACCACAGGTAATCTTTTGTTATTTGGCATGTACATGTTATGTATTAGAAATATGAAGGGCCTTCAAAAATATGTTCGGTAGTCATGAAATTATGTGTGTAATTTATGCTCCTAGAACGACTGGAGGTGTTATTTGGATGTTGGGCCTCTGTATGTGGCCAGGCTGTGTAAAAGTGTCACACATGTGGTATCGTTAAACTCAGGAGGAGTAGCAGAACAAATTTTGTGGTGTCATTTATGCCATGTACATGCTATGTGTTAAAAATATATATCTTATAAAATCGACAACTTTGTGTAAAAAAAAAAAAATGCGTTTTCATTTTTTTCCCACGTTTTCCGAAAACTTCTGGAAAAAAATGAACCGTTCAAAAGACTCATTATGCCTCATAGATTATACGTTGGGGTGTTTGCTTTCCAAAATGGGGTCATTTTGTGGGCGTTTCCATTGTCCTGGTGCTTCAGGGCCTTCAAAAGGGAGATAGGTCGTCATGAAATTATATGTGTAATTTTGCTCCTAGAATGCCTAGAGGTGCTACTCTTGGATGTTAGGCCTCTGTATGTGGCCAGGCTGTGTAAAAGTCTCACACATGTGGTAGTGCCATACTCAGGAGGAGTAGCAGAATGTATTTTTGGGTGTAGTTGCAAGTATATGCATGCTGTGTTCAAGAAATAACCTGTCAATACAATAAGTTTGTGTAAAAAAATAAATAAATAAATTTTAAAAAAGTCTTAATTTTCCCAAGAATTGTGGGAAAAAATTACAACTTCAAAAAACTCACCATGCCTCTTACTAAATACCTTGGAATGTCTACTTTCCAAAAAGGGGTCATTTGGGGGGTATTTGTACTTTCCTTGAATGTTAGTGTCTCAAGAAATGAGATAGGCCTTTAGTACATCAGGTGTGATCAGATGTGATCTATTTTCAGTGATTTGCACCCTAACTTGTAGACTCTAACTTTCACACAGACTAAATAATATCCACTGATTTGGGTCATTTTTACCAAAGATATGTAGCCGTATAAATTTTGGCCCAAATTTATGAAGAAAAATGACTTATTTGCAAAATGTTACAATAGAATAGAAAAAGTGTTTTTTTTTTTTTTTTTTTAATTTTCGCTCTTTTTTCGCTTATATCGCAAAAAAAGAAAAAACCCAGCAGTGATTAAACACCACCAAAAGAAAGCTCTAATTGTGAGAAAAAAAATGATAAAAATGTAGTTTGGATACAGTGTAGCATGACAGAGTAATTGTCATTCAAAGTGTGAGAGTACTGAAAGCTGAAAATTGGTCTGGGCGGGAAGGTGTTTAAGTGCCCTGTATTGAAGTGGTTAAATATCGTACCTGGGGGGGGGGGGGTCTATAATATGCCTGTAAAGTGGCGCATGTTTCCCGTGCTTAGAACAGTCCCTGCAAAAAATGTCATTTTTAAAGGAAAAAAAGTAACCCAGAGGATTTTTGGTGGGAAAGGTGTCCAAGTCAGATTTTGCCTCTAGGTATTCCTGCACCATGTAAAACAGACGCTGGCAATGGTTGCTGGAACTAATCATACCTTGGGGGTTCGGACTAAAAAATTGTCTGAACGCATTGGTCAGACGGCCACCGGCCACCTTCTCCACAGCTCCTTCTTTGACTGACCGAAGCCTCAGCAACACGTTGTCCAGAAACAGGAGTTTGCAACGCGTTCCCAGAGACTAGGAGGAGGTTACACAGACCTTTCTGCAAGGCCTCCCGAAGATGTTTCATCCTCTGCTCCCTCTGTGACGGCAAGATAAGGTCCACAACCTTACCCTTGTAACGTGGATCAAGGAGGGTTGCCAGCCAGTATTGTTCCTTCTCCTTGATACCACGAATACGAGGATCCTTCCACAGGCTTTGCAGGATCAGGGAGGCCATGCAGCGTAGGTTTGCTGAGGCATTCGGTCCGGAGTCCTCTGGGTCACAAAGGACGACATGATCCGCAGCCACTTCCTCCCAGCCACGTACAAGTCTATGTGTTTCTTGGGACTGTAAATGATATCTTAAAGACTGCTGCTGGTGCTGAGTGCCAGGCTCCACCTTCATACTGACACAATCATCCTCCTCTTCCTGTGATCGGCAGGCACGCAGGAACACTGTCTGGATAAAGGGGGCCTTGAGAGCTAAGGAAGTCCTCCTCTTCCTGCCTCTGTTCTGCTTTAAGTGCCCTGTCTATTGTTCCATGCAGCGTGTGCTCCAACAGGTGGACAAGGGGGACAGCGTCACTGATGCATGCACTGTCACTGCTCACCATCCTCGTGGCCTCCTCAAATGGTGACAGGACAGTGCATGCATCCCTGATCATGGCCCACTGGTGTGGGGAAAAAAAAACAAGCTCCCCTGACCCTGCCCTGGTGCCATAGTCGCACAGGTACTCATTGATGGTCCCCTGCTGCCTGTGCAGCTGCTGCAGCAAGGCCAACGTTGAGTTCCACCTGGTGGGCATGTCACAGATTAGGCGGTTCTTGGGCAGGTTAAATTCCTTTTGGAGGTCTGTCAGCCGAGCACTGGCATTATATGACTGGCAGAAATGTAAACAGACTTTCCTGGCCTGCCTCAGGACATCCTGTAAGCCTGGGTACCTGCCCAAGAACCGCTGCACCACCAAGTTAAGAACGTGACTCAAACAGGGCACATGGGTCATTTGTCCCTGTCGGAGGGCGGAGAGGAGGTTGGTGTCATTGTCGCAAACCACCATTCCTGCCTTAAGTTGGCGTGGCGTCAACCACCTCTGAACCTGCCCCTGCAGAGCTCACAGAACCTCTGCCCCAGTGTGGCTCCTGTCCCCCAAGCACACCAGCTCAAGCACCGCATGGCATCTTTTGGCCTGCATACTTGCGTAGCCCCTTGAACGCCTACGGAGCACCGCTGGTTCCGAGGACAAAGCACAGGAAGAGGCCATGGGAGGAAGAAGAGGAGGGGGTGGAGGAGAGAGGTGTGTCAGAATCAGTAGTGGCATTTTGGAGGCGTGGTGGTGGAACAACCTCCAACACTACTGAACCTTGTCCTGCATCCTTCCCAGCTGCCAGCAGAGTCACCCAATGCGCCGTGAAACTTAGGTAACGTCCTTGTCCATGCCTGCTGAACCATGAGTCAGTGGTAATATGCACCTTACCGCTGACCGCCCTGTCCAGCGAGGCATGGACATTGCCTTCCACATGCAGGTAGAGAGCCGGAATCGCCTTCCGTGAGAAAAAGTGGCGTTTGGGTACCTGCCACTGAGGAACCGCACATTCCACAAACTCACCGAATTGGGCAGAGTCTACCAACCGAAAAGATAGCAGTTGAAGTGCTAGCAATTTTGCCAAGCTAGCATTCAACCGCTGGGCATGTGGATGGCTGGTAGCGAACTTCTTTCGGCGGTGCAGCAGCTGGGGCAGGGAAATTTGCCTGGTACAATCAATCTGACGTCGGTGTACCGAAAGCAGATTGCCCACAAGTACTTGGCTGTGACACACCTAATTCTACACCTTCATTCCTCTCAGTGCAGGTCTCAGAGAGGACTGAAGGTATAGTGGGGTTGGAAATGTCAGCTGATGAGGAGCAAGGAGAGGTCCTCTTTGTTCTTTGGTGTGGGTCTGCCCTGCACATGCGGAGCTTTGCGGTGTGATGCATTCAGTGTGCTGCCCTTAGGCTGGCCCCTGGAGGGCATCCTGCCTCATTGGTGATGTGCCTCCTCCTCCTCTCTATCAGGCGCCCACGTTGAGTCAGTGACCTCATCATCCCCTCCCTCCTCATCACTGGAGCAAACCTGGCAGTATGCTGCAGCAGGGGGGAGCATGACTGCCAGATTGCTGTCCTTCTTGGGCACCCCCTCTGTCCGTGCTCACGTTACTGCCTTCATCTAGCTCAATATCATCATCAGAGCCTTCTAAATGCTGGGCATCCTCCTGGAGCATGTACCCAACACTGGTAAAACAGTTTGAGGGACTCCTCAGGAGGACATGGTGGGGCTAGGGAAGGAGTCACTGATGCCATTGAGCCAAGGGAAGAGGCCGCGTTGGCAGCTGCTTTGCAGACAAAATACCCTGAGCATGGGTGAGAGGATGAGGAGGATGAGGATGGCTTGATCATCCACTCGACAAAGTCTTCCGTATGTTGCGCCTCAACACGGCCAGCTGCCGAAAAAAAGGCCAAGCGTGTCCCACGGCCACGTGCTGATGAGGATGCACTGTCTCCACGACCAGCACTGTTGCCTCTAGACACAGAGCCTGCCTCTCCTTGTTGGCCTTCCAGACATACTAATGGCCTGCAGTGAGATGTAGCTGCACTAAGCTGGGAGATAGATAGATATAGATCTATCTAATATTATATTTAAAAATAATATATATATATATATATATATATATATATATATATATATATATATATATATATATATATATATATATATATATATATATACACACACACACACACACACACACACACACACACACACATTATATATACATACACACACACACACACACACACACACACATATACATACACACACACACTGCAGCTTGCAAAATCAACTGCCTGCCTGTAGTATGAGAACACCACCAATCTTCTACAGGTAGCTTTAGATGAACACTGTGCAGAGGTCACACTACACTAACTTGTAGCTTTAGCTGAACACTGTGCAGAGGATGCACTACACCAACATTAAAATAATGTAGCTGCCTGCGGTAGTGATAGGATTAGGAAAACACCACCAACCTTTCTACAGGTAGCTTTAGCTAAACACTGTTTAGAGGACGCACTACACTAACTTGTAGCTTTAGCTGAACACTGTTCAGAGGACGCACTACACTAACTGTAAATAGTCTAGCTGCCTGACTGTGGTACTAATAGGATCAGAAGAACACCAGCAATTTTCTTCAGGTAGCTGTAAATACTGTAACACCACAAGCCTGCCTGTCAGTAGAAAGATAACAGGAACGGAATACATAAACTGAATACAGTAAAATTATATATATATATATATATATATATATATATATATATATATATATATATATATATATATATATATATATATACACACACACACATACATATATACACACACACACACACACACATATACACACACTGACTGACTGTCCTGCCTAATCTATCCAACTTAAATCAAATGACACGGTCTCTGTCCCCTGGAACACACTACACAGGGCTGCCGTGCATGCAGCCTTATAGAGTGTGGGGCGTGTACTAAACCCCCTGAGCCATAATTGGCCAAAGCCACCCTGAGCCATAATTGGCCAAAGCCACCCTGGCTTTGGCCAATTACAGCTCTCTCTACAGACAGCGCTGTCATTGGCCAAGCATGCAGGTCATAGTACATGCTTGGCCAATCATCAGCCAGCAATGCACTGTGATGTGAAATATGGGCCGTGACGCGCCACACGAATTTGGCGCAAACGGCCCATATCGTTCTTAATTCGGCGAACAGACGATGTTCGAGTTGAACATGGGTTTGACTCAAACACGAAGCTCATCCCTAATCGTGACAACATGTTTCACGTTCCTGCACCTCGTCAAGTCATGTGACAGACCAATGGGTAATACGAAAAAACTGTAGACACACCTTTGACCTTTCCCTCTGTAATTACACACCATTAAAATTGCCAATTCTCTATACAATGAGTTATATACTTAAAAATTACAGTTATTTAAAACTTTCCCAACTTGGACTCATGTTATATATATTTAACAATTGAAACTATATGCAAAGAACAAAATGTGCAATTAATAAAAGGCGAATGACAACCAAAATTATGGAGTAAAATGATATAATATAGAAACAATAAAATATAATGTAACAATGAAAGAAAATAATAATAATAATAATAACAATGAAATTTGAAATTGACTTAATCATCAGTTTTCGGCAACCAAAAATAGCTTGGAATTTCCTTATTAAAATTAATGGTATATATAGGATTAATAATAGTAAATTGACTGGACGAAAAGGGAAAAGAAAAAAAAAAGAGTTTTATAAAAGGAATTGTGTATTTATGTAAATAATGCATGTATATTACATTGACCAAAGAGGATTTATGTATGCATGTATTATAATGTGGACAAACCTGGCACATGTGTATGTTGGTAATTCAAAATGAATAAATTGTTATAATAAGTATTAAAATAGATGTTAAAACATCTATTCATTGATTCAAGGGGAAGGAGAGATGAAGGAATTCAATCCAGAAAGCAATTATTGGATATCTATATTAAAATGGTCTCCAATCCTTCGTTTAACCCATTCAGGGACAAAGTATTCAAACTAAAAATCAGAAAAGCCTCCTTCTTACAAAGCAAGGCAAGCTTCTCATTGGTTGTTTGAGTATATCTCAGACAAACCTCTATCGCCATCACCTCGAGACGTTTGATGTCCATGCTGTGGTGTGACAAAATGTCAGGGGACAGTTTGTCACATCCTCCCGTAATGAACCTCCTGTGTTCACCCACCCATTTCCGCAATGTGCGTATAGTGCAACGTATAATAAATTACATGGCGATCGAAGTACGTATATTACAAATTCTGACAAACAAGTAATAAACTGCTTTATTGTGCACACCTTGCCTTCTTGGTCAGAAAGGCTTGATTTACCGTGGGAGATTAACTGGCAGGTCAGGCATCCTCTTTTACGACATTGAAAAATATCTGTGCGGTTTGTTAAAATAAGAGCGGATGTCTGAAGTGTGTGCCTTACGGTGTGATTTTAATTTGCTAGGGGCAAGCGAGTTTAAGGGTTTTAGCTCTTCTAAAAGTGACTGGGGGGAGGGGGGGGGGCTCAGGTATTAGGTTCATTAGCTGTGGATCTAGTTTTAGAAGGCTCCAATTTTTCCAGATGGTCTGTGTGATTTTCTTATGTTGGTCATTGTAACCTGTGACAAAATCGAATTGTGTTTTTTTCATTAAATTTATGAGCACTACTTGGAGTGGAAAATGGGGGGACAGCATGCTTTGTCCAATAGGGGTGTCAGGAATGGTTCCTCATGCTGGTAGCATTGTCAGACATTGGGCGTGCAGTACTGATGTCCACCAGCGGGTGCCTCCTGACAGTCTGAAACTGTCAGGGGAGCTCTCTCCTGCTGGTGATATTGTTTGATCTTTGGGCCGCAGTACTGGCACCCACCAGCGGCAGTGTGGAGCCGACATCTCCTTGCGATCAGGCATCACCTGAGTCCGATTGCAGGAGAGGTGTATAAACAACCCAGTAAAGCCACAGACACTGCCTTGGTATCTTCCTTGCGCCCTGACTCTGAGCTCTGAACATGATCCTGAAACCTGAACCTGATCCTGTTTTTGTACCCGATCTCTGTACCTGTCCCTCCTGTGATCCAGTTTCCCTTACCTTTGCCTTTCAGCCTTATTCATCCATCCTCTCCTTGTCCTGTTTGTTCCCTGTCCCCATCCGCTGACCTCCCGTTGATGACCCTGGCCTGGCTACGTTTACGATTCTGGTATTCCCCTATTATCGTATATACTTGTCTGACTGATTATTTGTGGGTCTTTGGTATTGGTTGTTGTGCACTGTGGCAAATTGGAGGTGGTTGTATTTATATATTTTCACTTATCTTTAATAAATCATAATATTTTCATCTTACATGCGTTTTGTAACTCTATTGCTGGCCACACAGTTCTGGTCACACCCGATACGTGACAAGGGGTTTGGGAAAACCTTTCTAGAAATTTATTTACTAGTATCTGACCATGTTTCTTATAGCCCTCATCATTTGTAAATATCCAAGATAGCCTTTGGAATTGACCTCCCGGAATATTCTTACACCAGGAGGGATGATGGCAACTTGAAAAGCGTAAATAGGAATTACCACTAATTGGTTTACAGTGGCTTTGAGAAATAATGTTGCCCTGTTCGTGCAATAACTCTAGGTCTAGAAATATAAGTGTCTGGCTCTATGACATGTGTGAACCTAAGTCCAAGTTCATTGGACTTTTGTTGCAAAAGAAGAAAAAAATAGTTCCACTGTACCATTCCAGATGATGAGAACATCATCTATGTATTTGCCATAATACACGACGTGTTGAGCATAGGGAATTTGGTTCCAGATGGCAAGCTCCTCCCAGTACCCTATTGTGATGTTTGCATAGCATGGGGCAAAATTTGCTCCCATAGCCGTGCTTTGGAGCTAAAAAAAAAAAAAAAAAAAAAAAAAAAAACTGGTCTAGAAACGTAAAATAAATTGTGTTGTAGACAAAAATTCCATCCAATCATTAATTGAGACTCAATTGTGGTGAGGTCTTTATAAAGAAAATATTGTAAGGCTCTTAAGCCTACTGTGTGGGAAATAGATGTATATAATTAACATACATCTAACGAGGCCCATAGGTATTCATCTTCCCAAGGGAATGATTTTAGGGGGTCCAACACATGGCTCGAGTCTCTGATGTAGGCAGGGAGATTGGCAACGATGGGCTGGAGAAAAAAAAAAAAAAACTACGTATTGTGAAAACCCACTCGCAAAGCTATTGGTACTGGCCACAATAGGCCATTCTGGCAGATGTATAATGGACTTGTGAACCTTAGGGAGATGATAAAAGCATGGGGTACTATTGATGTTGTTAGGTAATAAACAGTTTTTTCTTTTTTGTCCAGAAAACCCATCTTCAGAGGCCTGGTTCGCTGGGATTGTTAGTGTCTGCTGATATTCAGGAAGGGGGTCCTTAAGGACAGTGTAAGTGTTTTTATCCAAATGGAGGCAATTAAGCCTCTTTTAGATAGTCCTTGTCCTGCACAAACTATACTACCTCCCTTGTCAGCTGATTTTATAATTATACTGTTATTAGCTTCAATGTAATTCAGGGCTTTATGTTCTATGGGGAGTTAGGTTCCTTGGCCTGCTACTTTTATTATTCTTACAAATTGCTTTAAGATCATGGTATACTGCTTGGGAGAAGGTTTCTATACCAGGTCCTTTTGATTTGGCTGGAAAGGATGACTTTAGTTTGAGACCCGTGTGATGAATATCAGGGTCTACATACCAGTCTGTCGGTTGTGTGTCAGTGTATCCTTCCTCCCAAAGCTCTCCTAACATGTGGATGATGGTGGAATCATCGTGTGGAGTGTTTGGATGACCAGATGTATTGGCAGCATTGGTATCAGAGCTTGTGGCACAATGCTGATAGATTCCTGTATCTGGCAACAAGTCTAACTATTTAAGGACCAGATGCCACAGTTGTACTGCGGCAATGTGGCTCAATCCCGCGGATTGCCGTCAATGAACGTCGGCTCGTACAGGGCGATTTGTGGGCGTTTGCCCCACTGGATAACGGGGGAGCCAATTAGCGGGTGGGGCGGACACGTCCACCGGCCACCCGCGATTGTTCCCTGCAGTGACAGAACGGGGATCTGCCTGTGTAAACAATGCAATTTCCCGTTCTGACAGGTGAGATCACATAGATCCTGTCTTTCTGCTATGCAGGAAGACGGATCTATGCATTTCCCCAGTGACACTGTCACCCATACAGTCAGTAAATACACTCAGGAAACACCTTTAACCCCTTGATCACCCCTAGTGTTAACCCCTTCCCTGTCAGTGTCATTAGTACAAGAACAGTGCATATTTTTAGCACCGATTACTGTAATAATGTCACTGGTTACCAAAAAGTGTCAAAAATGTCAGTTAGGTGTCCGGTCTGTGCGCCTCAATGTCTCTGTTCCACTAAAAATCACTGCCATTACTAGTAGGGAAAAAAAAAAAAAAAAAAAAAAAAAAGTTTATAAAAATGCCATAAATCTATCCCCTATTTTGTAGACGCTATAACTTTTAACCAGTAACCAGTGTATAAATTGCATTCATATTTTTGCCACACAAATGCATTATTTTACATTTTTCTACATTGAACCTCATTTGCCATGTAGTTGCCCACCCCATTAATTTGTTCAGATCTTTTTGCAAGGTTTCCACTTCCTGCAGAGAAGTTATTGCCCATGGTTGGGTTTATGAAAGAGGCCTATTGTTTGAGGATTTGTTCTTAGGAGATGTTGATATTTTTCCTACCACGAGGTGGTATCTTAGGAGAAGGACCGCTATGGGAAATGGGTCAGGGGTTTAACAAAAAACAGTTTATTACCCAACATCAATAGTACCCCATACTTTTATCATTTCCCTAAGGTTCACAAGTCCGTTATACATCCGCCAGGATAGCCTATTGTTGCCAGTACCAATAGTTTTACTATAGGGGCTTTCACATTACAATCGAGATTTTTTTTTTCCAGCCCATCGTTGCCAATCTCCCTGCCTACATCACAGACTCGAGCCTTGTTTTGGACACCCTAAAATCATACACTTGGGAAGATGAATGCCTATGGGCCTCATTAGATGTATGTTCATTATATACATCTATTTCACACACAGTAGGCTTGAGAGCCTTACAATATATTCTATATAAAGACCTCACCATCAATTCGAGACAGGCTCAATTCCTGATTGAAGGGACGCAATTTTGTTTACAATTATTTTAGGTTTGAAAACCATTTTTTTCTTCGGCTCCAAGGCACAGTTATGGGAGCAAATTTTGCCCCATGCTACGCAAACATCACAATATGGGGTACTGGGAGGAGCTTGCCATCTGGAACCATAATATCTATGCTCAACACTAAAACTAGATCCACAGCTAATGAACTTATACTCGAGGTATAAGTTCTGCCTGATGTTTCTGTACCTTGCTGCCAGTCTGTATCGAACCCGGCTTGTATCCCGTCTCTGCCTCCTGTCTCGGTACCTGCTCTGTCCGGCTGTTGATGACCTCCTGGCTTTCGTCCCGGCTAAGCCTCCATCTGCTGACTCAGCGATTCAGAGCTCCAGTTCTCAGAGCCTGCCCAGCGCTCTACAGCCACCTGGTTCTTGCCAAGGCCCAGCCAACGCCAACAGCTACATCGGCCCTTGTGCCACTCTGTGTCCTTCACTCCCTGTCATCACTACCAGGGGTGTTGGACAGGAGGTGCAAGAGAAGCCCCCTCTCCAGTTTGATCTCCACCAGGTACGTGACAGTACCACTCAGCCAGATGTCGGAGATCGAGGGAGGGGCTTCACCTCTGGAGGCGCTATGTTTGCAACTTGCATTTCTCACCCAGGCAGTCTGCAAGAGAGCTACCAGCAGCTGGAGAATCGCATTCAACCCATGGGTCCTACCTTGGCAACTTCTGCACCTGCTACCGCACCTGGCTGCCCCTTGTCTGAACAGACTTTTTTCATACCCTGAGAAACTATGCCTCCACCTGAGCCTCGAGTTCCTGTACCAGAGCGATTCACTGGCGACCGGCACAAGTTCCATGTATTTAAGAACTCTTGCGAGCTTTACTTTGCTCTACAGCCAAGAACCTTCTCACTAGAAACCACCAAGGTGGGGTTTGTCATATCCCTACTTCTCGGAGACTCACAGTCTTGGGCTCATCAGCTTCCGGAACAGAACAGCGCAATCTTGAACGCCCTCTCTTCGTTTTTCGAAGCAATGGCTCAGCTCTACGATGACCCCCAGCACACAACCACTGCAGAGTCAACCCTTCACGCTCTACGCCAGGGTCATCGACCCGCTGAGGACTATGTGGCAGAATTCGGCCTGTGGGCCTTTGATACAGGCTGGAATGATGCAGCCTTACGGCACCAATTTCGTCTTGGCCTGTCCGAAGACCTTAAGGATGAGCTCGCTCGTGTGGGGGTTCCCAGTTCCCTTGAAGACCTTGTTAACCTTACCATCCAGCTTCATCGGAGGTTCAGAGAGAGGAGGGCAGAAAAAGCTGGGAACTCCGTTTCCCCAAAGAATCGGCAGGTATACCCCATGTAACGCGGACTTTTACATTCACCACTCTCTAGTGAGGAAAAGTTGCGACGATGACCAGAGGATTTGTGTCTATACTGTGGGGTAGCAGGAGATTATCTTCAAAATTGCCCTGTGAGGCCTACTGGAACCAGGACCACATCCTCTACCTAAATTGCCAACTGCTCCATAGGGAGTAGAGCTGCACATATCACCTTGTCCCTGTCACTTCAGATTCCCGGAAAAGTCATCCAAGTGTCAACCATAATCGACTCTGGAACTTGCAGCCGTTTTATAGACAAAGAATTTGCCTTACGCCATCAAATCCCTTTGCAAGCAAAGACTCGCCTGTTGTCCATCCATCTGGCCAATGGATCCCGTCTCAGGTCTGGGCCTATAACGCATGAGACTTATCCACTACTGGCTGTATCAGATACCGGTCATCGGGAATACTTGCGCTTGGACATTATTCCTTCCCCTCCATTTCCTGTTATCCTGGGCACCCCCTGGTTGCAAACCCACAATCTGCAGATAAACTGGGAATCAGGAGAACTGACCTTCTCATCTGTCTACTTGGGGTACATATTGACTCTCCTGTGTCACAACTCATACCAGCTGCCCATCATGAATATCTGGAAGTTTTTGATAAATGGAAAGCAGGCATCCTACCACCTCACTGCCTGCAAGACTGCCCAATTGAACTGTTGCCAGGTGCAGAAATCTCTTTTGGGCGCATCTTTCCTCTCTCCGAACTAGAACTCAAAGTACTATGTCAGTATATTGATGGAAACTTGGAAAAGGGTTTTATTCGGCCTTCCACGTCCCCCGCAGGTGCTGGAATCTTTTTCGTAGAAAAATAAAAAGGACCATACCCTGCGCCCCTGTGTTGACTACAGGGAATTAAATAAAATCACATCAATCAAAAACAGATATCCTTTGCCTCTGGTTACGGAACTGTTCCAGCGCTTCAAGGCGTCCACAGTATTCACAAAACTTGACTTACGGGGCGGGGTGCTTATAAAACTTAGTTCAGATCCGCAAAGGGGATGAATGGAAGACTGCTTTCTGCACTAGATTTGGACACTACGAGTATCTCGTCATGCCTTTCGGGTTGTGCAATGCTCCTGCAACATTTCAGCATTTTGTCAATGACATTTTTAGAGATTTTCTTGATCTGTTCATGATTGTCTACTTAGACTTCATCCTGATTTTCTCCAATTCCCTTTCTGCACACCGTGAGCATGTGAAGAAAGTTCTCGGCCGGCTAAAAGATCATGGACTATTAGCAAAAGCTGCAAAATGAAAATTCGAAAGAAAGACAATTCAGTTCCTAGGGCTTATTTCCACCACAGGCATCTCCATGGATCCTCAAAAAGTTAAATCCATTCTCGAATGGCCCACTCTCACAGACAGGAAGAGCACACAGATTCATAGGATTTGCCAATTTCTATTGCAAATGTATTAAAAATTTCTGCCATCATCTCTCCTATCATCCAGTTTACAGGGCAGAATACCCATTTTTCATGGACACCTGTAGCACAAGCAGCCTTTGACCAGTTAAAGACTCTGTTCACCTCAGCACCTATTCTGCAGCACCCAGACTCTGCATCACCTTATGTCCTAGAGGTAACATAAAATAGAAAATGCCGTGGGAGCCATCCTGTCCCAGGGATGAGGAACAAAGTCCCTGTTGCATCCCATCGCCTTCTCCTCGAGGAAACTCAGTCCCGCAGAGAAGAACTATGATGTGGGTGACGAGAACTATTAGCCATAAAAACAGCCCTAGAAGAGTGGCGTTACCTACTAGAAGGAGCTGCGCACCCCATTTTGATCTCTACCGATCACAAAAATCTCAAATATCTGAGAACTGCTAAACGACTAAGGCCACACCAAGCCAGGTGGGCGTTGTTCTTTTCCCGTTTCTCCTTCCATATTAACCTTCAGACCGGGTTCCAAGAATGGCAAGCTCGACGCGTTATCATGCATGTATCCAGAAGAGGAAGGACACCACCAGACAGACACCATCCTGCCAGCTCAAAGTTTTCTGTTGCTACTGTACAAGCAGACCTAAATCACCCAACTTAAGCAGGCATCCACAAGGGATGCTCTACCACCAGGTGTCTGTTTCCAGAAACAGGAGGGACTATTCTTGCACAACCAAAAGGTATTTGTACCCACAAGCTTACGCCCAAGATCCTCAGCCTGTGCCACGACCACCCCAGGGTGGGACATTTTGGGGTAACCAAGACTGTGGAGCTTGTACAGCGGACCTTCTAGTAGCCCAATCTAAGATCTGATGGTAAGGATTATGTCAGTACCCATGGGGTCTGCAACAGAAACAAGACTGATAAAACCAAAGCCTGGGGCCTGTTAAGGCCATTGCCCATTCCCAAGAGACCCTGGGAGATGATCAGTATGTATTTCATCGTCAAGCTTCCACACAATCTTTGTGATCATGGATAGACCAACTAAAATGGCCCATTTCGTTCCCATGTTAGGAACCCCATCTGCTACAGAGACCACTTGTGCTTTCGTCAAGGAAGTGGTGAGACTCCATGGCATACCCAGCAGTATTACCTCCGACCGGGGGTTACAGTTTACATCAAAATTCTGGAGAGACCTGTGCAAGATGTTTAAGATAGAGATCTGCTTCTTATCAGCCTATCACCGCCAGACCGAGAGCCCAAACCAAACCTTGGAACAATACCTTCAGTGTTTCTCATCCTTTGCCCAGGATTACTGGGCATCTTTCACCCCTGGCAGAATTCGCCTACAATGCCGCCGTTCACTCGGCCACGGGACAAGCCCTGTTTTTTGCAAATTACGGTTACTTTCCAACTTTCTTGCCCGACATTATGCCTGACTCCTCGGTTCCTGCAGTCCAGGATAGGATAAGTATGCTTCAGTCAAACAACAAAATATTGCAAGAGGCCAATTCCAAAGCACAACAAAAAAAAATTTTTGACAGGAAAAGGAGTTGACCCAACACTTCAAGTAGGAGACAAGGTCTGGTTATCCACAGCCAACTTAAGGTTGTCATGCCCCTCAAAGAAGATACATTGGCCCTTTTCCTGTCAAAAGACAGATTAATCCGGCTGCCTATGAACTCTCGCTCCCAGAGACTTACAGGATTCATCCCGTCTTCCACGTCTCCCTACTAAAGACCGCAAGGGCAGATACTTTTCCTGGCCGTGAGTCAGGTCCACCCACACCTACTATTATCAACGGCAACAAGGAATACAAGGTCGAAACAATTGTGGATTGTAGGAAGAGAAGGAACATAATCCAGTTCTTAAGTGGAAGGGCTACGGGCTTGAAGACAACTCTTGGGAACCAGAGACCAATCTTCATGCCAAAGAACTGATACAGGCATTCTTCAAAGCCCACCTAGAGAAGAGGTTACAGATGGGCATCCATTGAGGGGGGCAATGTACGAGAAGTCCGGCTAATAGACACGCACCAGTATGGGCACACCAGTATAAAGAAGGACTTGTATGGGTGCATGCGCGGGCATGCACAGGCGCGTGCTAATGTGCGCACACAGGCATGCGCTAATGCGCACACGTTTGGACGCCAAGTAGCCCATTTAAACTGAGCACTGACACATGAACTTTACTGAGTGGTCTTTCAGCTAGTGCCTGCATAAATGATGAAAGGAACAAATGCAGCGCTAAGCTAAAAGTATTAAACATGAATATGTGATATGCAATATCTCAAGGTACATATAATTACATGTGTGTGAAAAACAAATTAATCTAGAGACAGAAATAGGTTAGGAGTTAGACCTCTAAAGCATCCGTATAGGATGTATACCTAAAAAAAATGTCTGTATAAATGAGTCCATATATCTAAACAAGATATGTATATGTTAAATAGTCCACGGATTAGCGTGAATGATCGTACATATAGAAGTCCATAAAATATCGAGTGAATTAAAAAATGTTATACGCCTTAAAGTGTAAATAATATGATAATCAAGTGTTGATAGTAGATCCACCACCGTAATTGAAAATGGGGGGGGGTTACCGGAAGAAGTGGACACAGATGGGTATACACTCACTGTGTCAATAAGGCTTGTATGGCTGTAGATTCCTGAAGACGGAACAGGAGTAGCAAAAAATGCTTGTAGAGGGTATACACGATGAAGGCAAATCCAATCAGGTGTCACCAGCGTGTAAGGGAAAAACATGAAAGTACATAGCGTAATACTGCGTGGGTAGCCTTGAGGCAAATGTTAGCACAAATAATTGTATATAAACAGATCCATGAGTTAACCGGTGAAATGTAAAAAATATTAGACACCCAGAAGTGTAAATGACAAAATATTCAAGTGTTGATAGTAGGTCCACCACCATAAGTAAAAGTGGGGGGCTTACCAAATGGACACGGATGGGTGTACACCCACTGTGTCTTGAGCTTGTATGAAAAAATTGGATGATTCGCGCTATATAAAATAGTGAATGTGTGGCCGCATAGTCACACAAAAAGCACTAAATACAACCAGTGCTAGTGAATACATAAACTATATGTGCAATAATATATCACAAATCAGTGCAAACAAATGTAAAAAATAAAGTCCAAGCAAAATAAATATATTAGAAAATCATTGTGAATAGTTAAAAAATAGTCCATAAGAAGAACCCAAAAAAAGGTGGGATAGCAATCATGGGTCTTTCAACCGCATGGAGCCTCGGAAGTGTAGGACCACCACCAACAGTAAGAGCCTGGCCGCTTACCAGAACCCCATGACCCCCCGTTACAGAGGGTCTAAAAGGGCTTTTGAGATCCTAGTAGTCCGGACTTTCTAGGAGCAGAGATGGAAATGGAAATGGAAACTGGATGGGGCATCAGGTGCTGGGATGGAGATGGATGGGTCCACAGGAAGGGGGCTCAGCCCTCAGCAAAGTAATGTCATCATAGGAGAAAAGAAAGGGAGGGCTCCCATAGTGTAAAATCAGATGGCAATTTATTGTAGAAAAAAATGTAAACACTCACATGTAAGTAAGACAATCAGCATCATCAATGGAAGAACAGACTGTGGCACCGGCCGGATGACCACAGGTAGCTCGTCCTGTTAGATGTACAGCGACAGTGGGAGGTGGCACGATGATACCGCTCAGCCCTATTGAGCTTGTATAGCTGTAGATCCCTGGAGACGGAATGAGAATAGCCAAGGTACTTGTGGAGGGTATATATGATGAAGACAAATCCAATCAAGTATCCACAGCATATAAAGAAAAAGTATAAAAGCACATAGCGTGATACTGTATAAAAAAAGCTATGAAGCGTATTTATTAAAGTAAAACACTCACATTTGTGAAGATAAAAAACAGCGCTGAGAGAGAGTAAAAATGGCAGTGTAGTGGTGTCAGCAAGCGTTTGACGCGTTTCGTCCTACCAGACATCATCTGGGATACTGCACCACTTCATACACTGCCCCTTATATATGGTGAGGGACCCCCATGCTCAAATGTGGCTCCAATCTATGACGCTGAAAATAACACGCCACTTCCGGGTATCGGGAAGATGGCGCCGGTCGCGTGCGTTACAGGCCTCGTTATGGTAAAGTTGGTGGAGCGCAAATGTGTGCGTCGCTTTGGCAACACATCGCGTGCGTCTCCTGCTTGTAGGTATACCACTGTCTAGATAGGAAAGAAGCCGTGCCTCGCTCAGAGTCATGACGCCACGTATCAAGCCTTGTTCTTGTAGGTATGCCGCTGTCTAGATAGGAATAAGGCCGTGCGTCGCTCAGAGTCGTGATGACATCATGACGCCGCGTATCAAGCCTCGTTTGGGCTGACCGGTGGATCGCAAAAGGAGGAAGTATAATGATCTCGCATTAGCAACACATAGCTAATCATGTTAAAGGCCTGCTTACCTGATCCATTCCAGTTACCTGTGTTTTGACCCGGCTATACCTGAACCTTCTCCTTAACTTCCGCCTGCCTACCTGATCCAGGCTCGCATTTGACTCCACTTCTGCCTGATGTTCCTGTACCTTGCTGCCCGTCTGTGTACTGAACCCAGCTTGTATCCTGTCTCTGCCTCTGGTCTCGGTACCTGCTCTGTCCTGCTGTTAATGACCTCCTGGCTTTCGTCCTGGCTACGCCTCCGTCTGCTGACCCAGCGATTCGGAGCTCCAGTTCTCAGAGCATGTCCAGCGCTCTACAGCCACCTGGTTCCTGCCAAGGCCCAGCCAATGCCAACAGCTACATCGGCCCTCGTGCCACTCTGTGTCCTTCGCTCCCTGTCATCACTACTAGGGGTGTCGGACAGGAGATGCAAGAGAAGCCCCCTCTCCAGTTTGATCTTCACCAGGTACGTGACCATATAACTCATTGTATAGAGAATTGGCAATTTAACGGGGTGTAATCCTGGAGGGAAGGATCAAAAGGTGTGTCTACAGCCCATCACACATCCCACTCCCAAGCCAGTTTCCTTTTTTTTGCTTAATCCCCATTGGTCTGTCCCGTCACATGACTTGAAAAGGGCGCAGGAGCATTAAACATGTCATCACGATTATGGGTCCACATTCATGAACTGCCTCAGTCATTCCCTCCACGTCTTCCTTTGGCAATTGCTATGTCCTCCTGCGCGAGTGACATCATTGTGCGTCTCTGCCCCTGCATGTAACTACCGTGGGGAGATTCGCACAGCCCCCAGCTGACTACACACCATCCCTGGGACGGCACCTACCCTGCCTTCAGATCCAATAGCCACAAACACCCACGGCATCACTGGCACGGGTAGAGACACATCCAGGACCCTTCCATCTGAGGACAGGCATGGTTTTTCAGCCACTAGGTCATGTGGGCAGAGACTGGTTTTCTGGGTTTGCAGACTTCATGTAATTTTTTACCATTGATGTTTCAATAAACCACTTTTACCCATGGAACTTTTAAGAGGCTGGTAGCTATATTCAAATTTGAGAGACTAATGTGCCCTCTCATATCCACACTGAACAATACACCTGGGTCTAAGCACTTTATGGAACTTCTTGTTGCAGCCCTTTCATCACACCTCCTCCAAGCAGTTATTTCCAGCAGCTAAGATCCACAGAACCGTTATCAATTTTCCTGACATAGGTCTCCATAGCAGGTACCTGATCACTTCTGTTTTTTTTGCCACTATATCCCTAGGATGCCTAGACAGGATCTGACTGGCATAGTTACTGCTGACAGTACCCAAGGATCTTACACATGCCCTCTGACGAAAGCAATGAGGAAACTACTCAGGACCTGATCACGCAGCAACCCATGCCATTGAATCAAGCTGTCGGCTCTCCAGTTTACCTTACCCGGGATCACCGCTGTAGCGGTGAAGAGGTACATCAGGAGGGAGCGACTTCACAAGTATACATTTTACTTATGCTTTTAACTTATGTAATTGTACATCTATGAGGGTTTTTTAAATAAACATACCTTTTGGAAAATTGGATTACGCTATGTGCACCCTTATTTTCTTGCTTGTCACGAGCAATGTACAAGATGGAAAGATGCAGCGATTGCTGATTTTAGCCACCTGACATCCACACACCTTCCCACTAATATTGGATGAAGATTCACAGAGTCTTGCTGATAACATACCCAGAGATATTCAATAAATCCAGTAATATCTGGTAAGTAAATTTCTTTTGGGGGATTGTCATTCAAGCGTTGCGGTGATGGTTAATCATCTGGAGTAATTAATATTTACCTTTAACATTTCTCTTTTGGAGCAGATTTTCCTTAATCTTTCTCACATTTTGGCTGCCTATTTTGTCAAAAGTGGACTGTGTATCAAGTTTGAAAGATTTTCAGAATATATAAGCGATATTAGTGTTCAAATATTTATTTTGGACACAATTTTGTTACATAAGTTGCTCTTCTTCTAGTATATTATCCACCCAAAAGGTCTGAAGGGTGTAGAATAGGAGTTTCTGATGTTGCACCAGAATATCCCTGCTGCTGGCAAGCAGCCAAATATCTTCCAAATAATGGTGGACCCTAAGCCCCTTCTTCCTCATGAGCTCAATAACTGGAAGCAGAACCTTCGTAAAGTTTCTGATGCCCATTGAAATCCGGAAAGCTGGGCTTCGAAACTGAAAGTGCTTTTGATTGATGGTGAAGCGCTAGTACTTCTGTAAAGCGGGATGAAATCAGCACGTGAAGATATGCATTGGAGAAGTCTACAGACAGCATCCGGTCACTGAGATGTATTGACAGCAGTATTGATTGTAGGCTCTCCATCTTGGTGTCAAGACAAATGCTCTTGTTGAGGCCTTTTAGGTATATTACCGGCAAAGATCCCCTGTTTTTTTTTCCCTTACTGGGAACAAACGGGAATTGAAACCTCTGCCCTGCTGAGATATTGGCACTTCTGAGAGAACATGATTTTGAAGAAGGTCTATGATGTATTGGACCATTATCTCCTCTGATCTGAGAGAAGCCTGGTTGATCAGAAATGATCGCTTGGGGGTTTCCCCTTGAACTGCCACGGGGGGCCGAACAAAACAGTGGACACCACCCAAGGATCTTACACATGCTCCACCCACACCTGTGTGTAGTGTGAGCCTGGCCCTTACCACCACAGGCTGGGCTAGGGGCCCTCAAAAAAGACTTTAGCCGGTCAGCCCCTGAAGACAAGTTGGATTTTTGGAGGCCCAGTAGAGAAGAAGATCCCTCTTCCAGTTTCTCTTGAATTCCCTACCTGGCCCGTAGGATCTGGCCTCTCTGTACTTATCTGGAAGATTGCGTCTGAAGATCCCTCTGGAGTTTGGGTTTCCTGTCTGATGGAATTAGACCTGACTTACCGCCAGTTACTTTGGAAATGACATTTCTAAAAAGGAAAAAAAAATTGTCATTTAAAACTGATTGCAGCTGTAATGAATTGTTGGGTCCCCCCCAGTCCATTACCAGGCCCTTTGGGTCTGGTATGAATATTAAGGTAAACTCCGAAAAAAAAAAAAAAAAAAAAATTAAAAAAAAAGTGTGCGGGTGCCCCCCAAAATCCATGCCAGACCCTTATCCGAGCACGCAACCTGACAGGCCACAGGAGAAGACGAGGGGGGGGTGAGAGCGCCCCCCCCCCCCCCCCCGGAACCGTACCAGGTATGACCACAAAGCACCTTGTCCCCGTGTTGATGGGGACAAGGGCCCCATGCCATTTTTTTTTCAATGAGTTTTATCTATTTGCCGAGACCCGACAATTCATTACAGCCGCGATAAGTTTTGAATTACTTTTTTGTTTAGAAATGTCATTTTGCTGTTCTAAACACGGGAAAACTGCGCCACTTTACAGGCATACTATAGACAGCCCCAGACATGATATTTAACCACTTCAATACAGGACATTTATACACCCTTCCTGCCCAGACCAATTTTTAGCTTTCAGCGCTCTCACACTTTGACAATTACTCAGTCATGCTACACTGTACCCAAACAAAATTTTTATCATTTTTTTCTCAAAACAGAGCTTTCTTTTGGTGGTAATCACCACTTGGTTTTTTATTTTTTGCAATATTAGCTTTTTTTTTGTGGAAAAAACTTTTTTTTTTAGTTTCTATTGTAAAATTTTGCAAATAAGTCATTTTTTGTCATAAATTTGGGCCAAAATGTATACGGCTACATATCTTTACTAAAAATAACCCAAATTAGTGTATATTATTAGGTCTCTGTGAAAGTTAGAGAGTCTACAAGCTATGGTGCAAATCATTGAAAATTGATCACCTCTTTTTGGAAAACAGACATCCCAAGGTATTTAGTAAGAGGCATGGTGAGTTTTTTGAAGTTGTAATTTTTTCCCACAATTCTTAGGAAAATTAAGAAATGTATTTATTTATTTTACACAAAATTGTCATAACAAGTTATTTCTCTCACACAACACATGCATACTTGTAATAACACCCCAAAATACATTCTGCTACTTCTGAGTATCGCGATACCACACGTGTGAGACTTTTCCATAGCCTGGCCACATACAGAGGCCCAACATCCAAATAGCACTGTCAGGCATTCTAGGAGCATAAATCGCACACAAATGCCTGCCAACCTATCACATTGCTGAAGGCCCTTCATATTTCTAACACATAGCATGTACTGTACATACCAATTACAAACCAAAATACATTCCGCTGAGCAAAGGGTAAAGGAAAGATTACCTGCGGTTTTAGTAGTGCAGTGGTCCAGAGGAGAGCATCGGTCCAGGCAGGAACGTGGACAGCAACAGCAAAACAGGCAGCAGGCAGGAATACTGTCCATAGTTAGTACAGGCAGAGATATGGTCAGCACAGCCAAAGTATTTGTCCAAGGAGCAGGCAGGACCATCAAGCTTAGGGCATCAGTCAGGAAAGAATGGGGACGGGGTAGAGGCTTCTCCCACCCAAATCTCTTTAAAACCACCGGACAATCAGACCCTGTTTTGGGAACACAATAAACCAAATACTGGTTTTGAGGAATGAAAATAGGATAGCCACATCCGTAAATATAGGAAAAAGAGGGTACTGCATAGTAACCAAAAAGTCTGACTTTATAGGCATAGAAACAATTCAGAAGTAATAGAAATAATGTTCACACTATTTATTGAAAAAAATTCATCATATATACACAGTGTTAAAAAAATAAATAAAACCATAGACAAATGATACAATTTGTACATTGAGCCCTTGTGTGTCTACGGGTTTCGCCATGAGGCTTCTTCAGGACACAAACAAGGTTCAAAATTGTAACAAAATAATAGAGACAAAAGCGAATGTCACCATCTGAAAATGAGACATATACAAAATAAAAAAAAGAAACATATTACATATACACATATCATTAAAAAAACATACCAAGATGGCCAAGAGAGTACAAGGACAGACAGACACCATCAAAACAAGATAACTTCAAGAAAGTGAGCCTCATGTACAAATTCGGAGCAGCCAGGTTTCCAAGAATATGGAATGCTTATAGCAAACTGTGAAAGGTAAATAATGTGCCATTGATTTATAAATCGCAGTATATGCAGCAATAGCAAGCAAATATAGCATGGAAAATGAAAGATATCTATTGTTTTTGTCAGGTCACCTGTATCCAGGTGACAGATGTACCCCGTTGGGGTCAGGAGTGCACCGCTATGATAGTGGACCCTAAGGCTGACTGCTGCAGATGGAACTCGGGTGGTTCAGGAAGGCAGGTCCCCTGGCGCACCAACACGGATCCCACAGCGAGTTAGAGCATAGATTCCCCAGGGCGCGGAGTCTAAGAGCCAGTTGGTGTTCACCAGAGCCTCTAGTGGTGAGGATGGACTGGGCTGCAACTGGCTCCAGGTCGCGGCCCCCAGGGTCTCCCAGCTCACGGTAGGCTACAGGAGGATGGAGAGGAAACAGCAGCCCAGGACAGCAAGGAATAGTAAGGAGGTAGCCAAATGTCGGGGCGACTAGCAGACAAGGATAACAGAGAACACGCCAAAAGTCAGGGTCACAGGCAAACAGGGATAGTCGAGAACGCACCAAAGGTCAGGGTCACAAGCAGACAGGAATAGTTGGGAACACGCCAAGATCAGTAACAGAGACAAACTAGAGCACACGGCAAACAAGAAGCCAAACTCACAATATTGCACGGCAAGGCAGGCTTGGAGAATACAGTGTTAAATAGTGGTTCCTGTTGAGGCTAGGGTGGAGCCACACAGAGGGAAGATTACTTAAGCATGCAGGTGTGAGAGTACAAGCCTCAAGGCTGATACACAGACCAGGTAAGAGGCAGACAGGTCATGATGTATTACTGCAAGGTCATGACAGTTTTATTTTATAAATATTGCTATAGCAGGGGCAGATGTACATCAAATCTCCATGGATGAGAGTGAATGAATAAATATGCCCCTGGGAGACAGCCGGATGCTGTACATGGCGTCTGAGTGCAGGGACGGGATATCTATACTGCCCAGTCGCGTCACAGTAATCCAACGAGATAGCGTCAATTTGACGCGAACGTGTCCACCGTGAGTGATAGGGTGAATTCTGGGAATTGTAGGCAACGCAGAATGGGCCTCCGCTCAAATTGCGCATGTACCAAATTGTATTACTTATTCGGCGCATGTGAGATTTGAACGGAGGCCCATTCCGCGCTGCCTACAATTCCCAGAGTTCACCCTATCACTCACGGTGGACGCGTTCGCGTTAATTGACGCTATCTCATCGGATTACTGTGACGCGACCGGGCAGTATTAATAGCCCGTGCCTGCACTCGGACGCCATGTACAGCACCCGGCTGTCTCCCAGGGGCATATTTATTCATTCCAAGGGTCAAGTAAAGTACTCAATGCAGCTCTGATCCCAATTATTAACTTAGTAAAGTCCCTTACCGCACTCTTTCTCCATACCTTCTTTATAACAGGCAGTATACTTTATCTGACCTTTGCTACATGCTATTGATATGGTTGAACATTACCAAGGCCTCTCCTTTATGGATTTTGGACTTTTCTATGTCTGATCGTCTGTTTGGTCACTCTCACCCATGGAGATTTGATGTACATCTGCCCCTGTTATAGCAATATTTATAAAATAAAAAACAGTAGGCATCTTTCATTTTCCATGCTATATTTGCTTGCTATTGCTGCATATACTGCTATTTATAAATCAATGGCACATTATTTACCTTTCACAATTTGCTATAAGCATTCCATATTCTTGGAAACCTTACGGCTGCTACGAATTTGTTCATGAGGCTCACTTTCTTGAAGGTATCTTGTTTTGATGGTGTCTCTCTGTCCTTGTACTCTTGGCCATCTTAGCATATGTTTTTTTAAATGATATAATGTGTATATGTAATATGTTTCATTTTTTTTATTTTAATTGGTATATATCTCATTTTCAGATAGTGAGATTCGCTTTTGTCTCTATTTTGTTACAATTTTGAACCTCGTTTGTGTCCTGAAGAAGCCTCATGGCGAAACGCGTAGACGCACAAGGGCTTAATGTACAAATTGTATAATTTGTCTATTGTTTTATTCTTTTTGAACAGTGTGTGTGTGTGTGTGTGTGTGTGTGTGTGTGTGTTTTTTTTTTTCTTCAATAGTGTGAACATTGTTTCCATGTCTATAAAGTCTGACTTTTTGGTTACTATGCAAAAACAGTTTTTCCTCAACTCGGAACACTACTCTGGAGCCCCTCACATATGTGAGACCCCTGTGTAGCAGGGTGAAAGATCAGTCCAGTCCAAGGGGGCAGGCAAACACATGGTCAACAGGCCGAGGTCAGTGCAGGTAAAAGGCAGAAATAGACGGTAGGCAGAGGCATAGTCGATAGTCCAGGTTCAGTTCACATGAAAGGCAGAAACCTGGTGGATAAGAGGCCAGGGTCAGTTCACATGGAAGGCAACTATATGGTTGGTTGAGGCATCGGCAATATTCAGGACAGAAAATTGAATACGGGGAAATAGTTTACAAGACTGTGATAGTGTCTGAAGCATTCTCCGATGCAAAGGCCAGGTTGGGAGGGACATTGGGCACAATTAAAACTGGTGCCTTTCCTAACTCCTCTTCTGGTGCACACCCGGCATTTTTTTGGCGTCGTCTTCTGGATCCTGATGGTGGAATATGGGTCAGGAAAATGGCGCTCATGTAGTCTGCTGACACAATCATAGAGCGAATGCTTTTGGAGGGGGGTACGTCTTTCCATGCTGTAGTATCTCAAGAAGGTATGCGGCTTCACCAATGTGGCTGTTTGACAGATCTGTTCTATTGAGGCTCCAGCCTTCTCTGCCCAAGAGGCTGCCAGTGATCTCATTAAATGAGCTTTAAGAGGAGCTGGTACTGGGTACCCCGATTGCTCATAAGCTATACTGACAGCCTGTCTTATCCACCTGGCCACTGTTCTAGAAGCCTGTCGTCCCTTTTTTAGGCCACTAAATAGAACTAAAAAGGGATTAGATTTCCTGAATTCTTTATGTCGGAAGATACCTTCTCAGATCTAATAAATTTTTTTCCTCTGTCATTCCTCGGATTTTTACAAAAGGAAGGCAAAATGATTTCCTGTGATCTATGGAGAGACTACTTTAGGAAGATACAGGAGGTCTTGCCTTAGAACCACCCTGACCTCCAGGACCAACAAAAAGGGCTCCTTAATCGACAGGGCTTGTAGGTCGCTAATTCTTCTGGCTGCAGTAATTGCCAGCAGAAAGGCCAAATTAAAAGGATAAGAATTTAACTGAAACCTGTAATGCTGGTTCAAAAGGAGCTTTCGTCAGCGCCTAACACCAGTGTCAGATCCCAAGGTGGGAATTTGTTACTGTTAACAGGAGCCAACCTCTTCCTAGATAACGAAAATCTTTTGACCAGGGGATCCAACACAAGCCTCTGGTCCAAGAAAACAGATAGAAACACTACCTGAACTTTCAGGGTGTTCGTGGCCTACCCCTGCCTGTAACAATTCTAACACTACTGGTACAGATGGAAGGGAAACCTCTCTAGCCTGACACTAGGCTGAAAATTTCCAGACCATAGCATACATTTTTCTAGTGACTGGCTTCCTGCTCCATAGGAGGGTTGCAATCACTTTTTCGGAAAAACATCCCTTTTCTCTGAGGTTCTCCCTCTCAAGAGCCAGGCAAAAAAAACCTGGGGCGGGGTGACAAATCGGCCCCTGTAGCAGAAGATCCTTCCTGGTCGGGAGATGCTGTGGGAGGGAAAATTTACCACTTCTTCAGGAAGGGAAACCAGGCTGATTTTTGGCCACCAAGATCAGGTTGCCTTCTGAGCAGACCGACATCTGCAGGACCCATGGAATGAATGCTAGTAGGGGAAAGACGTACCATAGATTGTAATTCCAATCCTGTGCCAGGGAGTCTACTCCCTCCGAACCCCACTCTTGGGTGAGAAAAACCGCTCCACCTTCCCGTTTCCCCTGCCAGCAAAAAGGTCCATATCTGGAACCCCAAAGCTCTGACTTATTTGAAAAGAAGACTTCTTTGTTTGGCAACCCATTCATCAGGGAGTATGGGAGTTGACTTAGAAAGGCCTTGGTGGTCCCCTTTATGTGGGCCGCAGATATGGAGGGAAGGACCCTTTCCGCCCACCCCAGAACTACCAGAGATAGCTTTAGGAGATTCCTGGAACTTAAAACTGCCAAGGCAGAACAAGTAGGAGACCGTCGCTCGGTTTGTCAGATAAGACCTGGACTTCCTGTCCCCAAATCCTGCCCTATAATGCAATCAAGGCCTGCCCTACCGCCAGGAGATACCTGTAATTAGAGGAGGTTTTTGCTTGAGCCGGGACCCAGATTCCCTGAGCTCGAAGTTCCTCCAGGTGGGCACACCAACGACAGGTAGTAAGTCTAACTAGATTCTACTGGCCCCAGGGTCGACCCGACCACAACCTGTTTTTGCCTAGCCATTTAGAGAGGCCTTTACCTTACTTTACCATTGGGAGGGAAACCTTCCCGCCCAGTGACTCCCTCTTTCTGTCCCAGGAGGAGAGTAAGAAGTTGTGCCCAGGGGTCCGCTGGGATACAAGAGGTCATCAATCCTAGAACTCTCATGATGTGTCTGCGTGAGCAGGCCAGATAACCCAGAAACATTTTTGACTGGGAAGGTCCGGGGTATGACTTCTCCTGATTGACAATCCATCCTAGGGCTTCTAGGGTGAGGATTACCTTTTCCAAGTCCTCTCCCACCTGCTGTTGGAAAGGGCCATAAATTAGGAGATCGTCCAAGTATGGTAATAGGGAGATTCCTTGAGGGTGAAAGTATGCCACTACCTCCACCAGGACCTCTGTAAATACTTTTGGGCTTGCTGCTAGGCTGAAGGGGAGGGTTTTGAACTGCCAGTGCTGTATCCCCTCTTTAGTGAGGACGAGAACCTTAAAAGGGTCTGATGCTCCAGGGCAAATTTGGATGTGGAGGCAAGCATCCCTTAAGTTAACCTTGATCATGAAAATATTTCAACAGATGTTTCCGTATGCAAAATTTGCCTGAAGACTTCTGGACGACAAACACAGGAATAAAATTTCCAGCAGAACTGTTCCGAACCGGGACGATCACGTACTGGTCCGCCAAATCTTGTATACTGCCCAACAGCCCTTCTGCCCTCTGAGGATCCCTGGGTGGGTGGGTCAAAATCGATAACCCCCTCTTAATGACAAAAAATTATTTATACTCAGAGCTGCCTCTCTGAACCATTAATATACATATACCCACATCAAATATGTGTCATATAACAACATGTATAATAAAGTGCTCAATGTCAATAAAGTGCAAATAAAGAGCAATCAATAAAGGTTCAACAGATGTGCAAAATAAAAGTGCAATCAATGTAGTTCATCAAGTGTAGGGTACAGGGCTGGTGACACGTTGATACAATCTTGGTTACTTCCTGTGCTCCCCTCCTGGGTTCCCACTCACCAGATAAAGATGACAAATGCGCCTGTATATATCAAGATGGTGCCTCCTGTCCAACAAATAAGTAGGTTGATCATGCCTCAGAGAATGGGATCTCCTCTCTTCCACCACATGATGTAAGTCCTACACACTTTACTCAGTCAAAAGACGGTCGGGATAGCAAAGTTTGGGCAAGTGAGGAAAAGAGGACATATAGTATAATACTGCAAGATTTATTAAAAGGTTTAAAAATCATTAAACTAGCATCAGAATCTTTAAAAATGTGCAAAATTGCTGCCTTGGTATCCAAACAGCCTTCACAGATTATCCTTAGCTTGACATGTTTTACCTCTCCCACTGGGCATCGTCAAAAGCTTGTGGAGTCTGTGATTGGCTGTCTTATATACTTTAAGTACCGCCTACTACACCCAATGACTCCCACTACTCTCATTGATGGCACAGTATGAAATTGGCCTCACTTCCGGTTTCCGCCAAGACCGGAAGTGGTCAGCGGAGCCAGAAGTGATGTAATCCTTGTTAATAAAAAGGTAAACACCAGCATCCTGCTTCCTGAATTAACAGGAAGTGACCAGGAACCATCTAGTGTTAGTAATTCGGCATTACATTAAAAACAGATCATGATATATAAACCATTGTCACAATAACAGTATACTCCATATGAAGAAAAAAAAAAAATATATATATACAAAACAAATAATAATCCAATAGTTGGGAACAGAATGATGGAAGAACTGGTGTAACTAAAGCAAATAATGAAAAACATTAAATAATGAAAAAAAATAATAAAAAAAAAAATGAATAAAAATAAAAAAAAATTAAAAATAAAACAATGTCCAGGTCCACATTTAACCCTTTCAGCGTTAAGGACTGTAATTTATATATCCACTGAGTCTCGTTTTGGGAGATAGCCTGTTTAAGATTGGTGCCCCGCCAATGTTTCTCCACCCTATCAATACCACAAAAAGTAAGTTTTGATGGATCTCTATTGTGGAATCTCCTAAAATGATATGATAGACTATGTTTGTGGAAACCCTTTTTAATATTATTGATATGTTCCCTCAGTCTGACTTTAAGTTCTCTTTTTCTCCCTACATATTGGAGACCACATTCCAAAAGGTATGCGACATGTGTAGTGCCACAAGTTATAAATTTGGGGATTTCATATATTTGTCTTGTTGTCCTAGATTTAAAGTGTGTAGTCTTTTTCTTTCCACCATTACATGTTCTGCAGATTAAACATCTGCCACATTTAAAGAAACCTGTTTGGTTGAGAAAGGTTACCAACTTCTTGGGGGGGGGGGTCAGGGATGCTTAACAATTTTGTCCTTCAATATAGGACGACGTTTATAGATGTACTTCGGGCGTGAAGGTAAGGTTTTCGATAAAACTGGATCTCCAAGTAAGATGGGCCAATGTGTTTTGTTAATCTTTTCTATTTGTTTATACTGTCGATTAGGGATGAGCCGAACACCCCTCTGTTCGGTTCGCACCAGAACATGCGAACAGGAAAAAAGTTTGTTCGAACACGCGAACACCGGTAAAGTCTATGGGACACGAACATGAATAATCAAAAGTGCTAATTTTAAAGGCTTATATGCAAGTTATTGTCATAAAAAGTGTTTGGGGACCTGGGTCCTGCCCCAGGGGACATGGATCAATGCAAAAAAAAAGTTTTAAAAACGTCCATTTTTTCAGGAGCAGTGATTTTAATAATGCTTAAAGTCAAACAATAAAAGTGTAATATCCCTTTAAATTTTGTAGCTGGGGGTGTCTATAGTATGCCTGTAAAGTGACGCATGTTTCCCGTGTTTAGAACAGTCTGACAGCAAAATGACATTTCGAAGGAAAAAAGCCATTTAAAACTACTCGCGGCTATTGCATTGCCGGTCCGACAATACACATAGAAGTTCATTGATAAAAACGGCATGGGAATTCCCCACAGGGGAACCCCGAACCAAAATTAAAAAAAAAAAAAAGAAAAAAAAAAGACGTGGGGGCCCCCCTAAATTCCATACCAGGCCCTTCAGGTCTGGTATGGATATTAAGGGGAACCCCTGCCAAAAAAAAAAAACGGCGTGGGGTCCCCCCAAAAATCCACACCAGACCCTTATCCGAGCACGCAACCTGGCAGGCTGCAGGAAAAGAGGGGGGGGGACACAAGAGAGCGCCCCCCCTCCTGAACCGTACCAGGCCACATGCCCTCAACATTGGGAGGGTGCTTTGGGGTAGCCCCCCAAAACACCTTGTCCCCATGTTGATGAGGACAAGGGCCTCATCCCCACAACCCTGGCCGGTGGTTGTGGGGGTCTGATCGGAATCTGGAAGCCCCCTTTAACAAGGGGACCCCCAGATCCCGCCCCCCCCGTGTGAAATGGTAAGGGTACCCCTACCATTTCACTAAAACTGTCAAAAATGACGATTCTTCTTCTTCGGGGGGGGGGCCACCCGGTGACCCCGCCCCCCTCTGACGCACGGTGACTTGACGGGACTTCCCTGTGACGTCACGGGGAATGCCACAGGGAAGTCCCGTGCATCAGAGGGGGGGTGGGGTCACTGGGTGGCCCCGCCCCCCATTATTTAAGAACCGTCAGACGAGGAGACGCCGTCACACAGCGAGAGCCTCCCTCCATGCCAGCATGGATGCGGAGCGGCCCGGAGAAGAAAATGAAGAAGAGGAAGAAGAGGAAGAAGAGGAAGAAGAGGAAGAAGAGGAAGAAGAGGAAGAAGAGGAAGAAGAGGAAGAAGAGGAAGAAGAGGAAGAAGAGGAAGAAGAGGAAGAGAAGAGCGGGAGCCTCCCCCCATGCCATGGGTGCGGAGCGGCCCGAGGAGAAGAAGATAGAAGACACCGCGGAGGAGATGCTGGACGAGAACGCCGGAGGTAGAACCAGAAGAAGAAGAAGAAGAAGATGAAGGAAGATAGAAGAAAGAAGAAGAAGCATTTAAATAAAGGAATTGTCAAAAACTGTCTCTTGTCATTTTTAACATTTTTGACAGTTTTTTAGTGAAATGGTAGGGGTACAAGTACCCCCTTACCATTTCACACGGGGGGGGCGGGATCTGGGGGTCCCCTTGTTAAAGGGGGCTTCCAGATTCCAATAAGCCCCCCGCCCGCAGACCCCCACAAACACCGGCCAGGGTTGTGGGGATGAGGCCCTTGTCCTCATCAACATGGGGACAAGGTGTTTTGGGGGGCTACCCCAAAGCACCCTCCCAATGTTGAGGGCATGTGGCCTGGTACGGTTCAGGAGGGGGGGGCGCTCTCATCCCCCCCTCTTTTCCTGCGGCCTGCCAGGTTGCGTGCTCGGATAAGGGTCTGGTATGGATGTTTGGGGGGACCCCACGCCGTTTTTTTTTTTTTTTTTTTGGCGCGGGGTTCCCCTTAAAATCCATACCAGACCTGAAGGGCCTGGTATAGAATTTAGGGGGACCCCCACATTTTTTTTTTTTAATTTTGGTTCGGGGTTCCCCTGTGGGGAATTCCCATGCCGTTTTTATCAATAAACTTCTGTGTATTGTCGGACCGGCAATGCAATAGCTGCGAGTAGTTTTAAATGGCTTTTTTCCTTCGAAATGTCATTTTGCTGTCAGACTGTTCTAAACACGGGAAACATGCGCCCCTTTACAGGCATACTATAGACACCCCCCAGCTACGAAATTTAAAAGGGATATTACACTTTTATTGTTTGACTTTAAGCATTATTAAAATCACTGCTCCTGAAAAAACGGCCGTTTTTAAAACTTTTTTTTGCATTGATCCATGTCCCCTGGGGCAGGACCCAGGTCCCCAAACACTTTTTATGACAATAACTTGCATATAAGCCTTTAAAATTAGCACTTTTGATTTCTCCCATAGACTTTTAAAGGGTGTTCCGCGGCATTCGAATTTGCCGCAAACACCCCAAATGGTTCGCTGTTCGGCGAACTTGCGAACAGCCAATGTTCGAGTCGAACATACGTTCGACTCGAAGCTCATCCTTACGGTCGATTAAATTCTGTACAAAAGGTTAGGTCATAACTTTCTCCCTTTTTGGGTTTGGGGACAAGTAATTGTTCTATCCATTAGTCCTACTTCTTGTTGTATTTTTAAAAGTTGTTGTCGTTTATACCCTTTTTGCTCAAATCTGTCCACCAACATGTTGGACTGGGTTGTATAATCCTCCTGCAGGTTGCAGTTTCTTTTAATCCTTATTAAAAATTACAGTAAAGAAAAGGACAATTATTTGAACCTAGAAATTTTCCATTCAAATATCAGTTTACGCACGAACATTTTTTTCAAAAACGGATAGGAATAGCTATATCCCCGCAACCAGCGGCCACCACCCGAGATGGATTTCGGGCATACCCAAAGGACAGATAAGGATTAAAAGAAACTGCAACCTGCAGGAGGATTATACAACCCAGGCCAACATGTTGGTGGACAGATTTGAGCAAAAAGGGTATAAACGACAACAACTTTTAAAAATACAACAGAAGTAGGACTAATGGATAGAGAACAATTACTTGTCCCCAAACCCAAAAAGAGAGTTATGACCTAACCTTCTGTACAGAATTTAATCGACAGTATAATCAAATAGAAATGATTATTAAAAAACATTGGCCCATCTTACTTAGAGATCCAGTTTTATCAAAAACCTTACCTTCACGCCCGAAGTTCACCTATAAACGTCGTCCTATATTGAAGGACAAAATTGTTAAAAGCATCCCTGATCCCCCCCCCCCAGGAAGTTGGTAACCTCTCTCGACCAAACGGGTTTTTTTAAATGTGGCAGATGTTTAATCTGAAGAACATGTAAGGGTGGAAAGAAAAACAAAAAAAACCCACGACCACACACTTTAAATCTAGGACAACAGGACAAATATATGAAATCCCTAAATTTATAACTTGTGGCACTACACATGTCACATACCTTTTGGAATGTGGTCTCCAATATGTGGGGAGAACAAGAGAACTTAAAGTCAGACTGAGGGAACATATCAATAATATTAAAAAGGGTTTCCACAAACATAGTCTAACATATCATTTTAGGAGATTCCACAATAGAGATCCAGCAAAACTTACTTTTTGTGGTATTGATCGGGTGGAGAAACATTGGAGGGGCACCAATCTTAAACATGGCATCTCCCAAAACGAGACTCAATGGATATATAAATTACAGTCCTTAATGCCGAAAGGGTTAAATGTGGACCTGGACAGTAATTTGATTGTTTATTTTGTTTATTTTATTTTCATTTTAATCTTTTTTTCATTTTTTATATTTTTTTCATTATTTGCTCTAGTTACACCAGTTCTTCCATCATTAGGTCATTCCGAACTATTGGATTATTAGTTTGTATATTTTTCTCTTCATATGGAGTATACTGTTATTGTGACAATGGTTTATATAATGTAATATATCATGATCTGTTTTTAATGCAACACCAAATTACTAACACTAGATGGCTCCTGGTCACTTCCTGTTATTTCAGGAAGCAGGATGCTGGCGTTTACCTTTTACCAACAAGGATTACATCACTTCCGGCGCCGCTGACCACTTCCTGTCTCTGCGGATACGTCACTTCCGGTTCCAGAGGAAACCGGAAGTGAGGCCAATTTCATACAGCGTCATCAATGAGAGTAGTGGGAGTCATTGGGTGTAGTAGGCGGTACTTAAAGTATATAAGACAGCCAATCACAGACTCCACAAGCTTCTGATGACACCCAGTGGGAGAGGCGAAACATGTCAAGCTAAGGATAATCTGTGAAGGCCGTTTGGATGCCAAGGCAGCAATTTTGCACATTTTTAAAGATTTTGATGTAAGTTTAATGATTTTAAACCTTTTAATAAATCTTGCAGTATTACACTATATGTCCTCTTTTCTTCACTTGCCCAAACTTTACTATCTCGAGTAAAGTGTGTAGGACTTACATCATGTGGTATAGGAGAGGAGATCCCATTCTCTGGAGGCACGATCAACCTACCTATTCGTTGGACAGGAGGTACCATCTTGATATATAAAGGCGCATTTGTCATCTTTATCTGGTGAGTGGGGACCCAGGACGGGAGCACAGGAAGTCACCAAGATTATATTAACGTGTCACCAGCCCTGTACCCGTCCATCCTCCACCCACCCACCTTCCCCAGGGCTCCATCTGACATTGCTGCCCGCTTCCCACGGTTCTCATGCCTGAGGGGTGTCGTCTGTCCATCTATCTACCTTCGCTGGGCTCAATCCCGCATGGTCGAGGGGGCTGCCGCCTGCTTCTCCCTTTCATCCCTGTGTTTCTTCCAGCATCAGGGGGGCCGCCCACCCACTTCTCCCGGTGTTCATGCCGGGAGGGGAGAGTCCATCCATCCTCTACCCACTCACCCGCCAGTTCACCTCCCTGGAATCCACGCCGTGCATCATGGAGGAGACGCCCGCACGCATCCCGGTTCTCACCCTGGCTCCATGGGGGGGCGCTCACCTCTCGGTACTCATATGGGGCATCACGGGGGCGGACCCCTGCAGGCCTCCCGAGTCACAACTTAGTCCTGGTAGGTACTGGCCGGGGGTCCAGTGTAGCCAGACACCATGGATCCATGGCACTCCCAGCAGTTAGCTGTCCCCCACTGTCAGTTGTCCCCACCTTGCCACATAGTATTCACTTGGCAGGCTAGTCTTTCATGCATGTCAGCAGAGATTTTACTAGGTTCAGTGAGGTAGCTTGGCTGCATGTGGTGTTAGCTGGTGGCTTTAAGTGTCTGCGCAGATCTGTGTTTACTACCTCTTCCTACCAAGGCATAGAATGCATGACCCTCCACCACAATTTCTTCCGTTAGACACTTTGGTCTTTGCAGTCCAGGCCTGAGCTTTCCTTAGGTCAGGAGGGGGGGTGGATGCAGGCGTTTCTGCCCCAGGATTTCTGTCATAGCGTTTCTGTCTCGGCGTTCAGTCTCAGCGTTTGTCTAGGCGTTTCTGCCCCAGCATTTCTGTCACAGCGGTCTGCCCCAGCATTTCTGTCACAGCGGTCTGCCCCAGCATTTCTGCCCCAGGATTTCTGTCATAGCGTTTCTGCCCCAGGATTTCTGTCATAGCGTTTCTGCCCCAGGATTTCTGTCATGGCATTTCTGCCTCAGCGTTTCTGCCTCAGGATTTCCGTCATGGCATTTCTGCCCCAGGATTTCTGTCATTACATTTCTGCCTCAGCATTTCTGTCACAGCGTTCGGTTTCAGCATTTATGTCATAATCGTTTTCTGTCATAGCGTTGCTGTCCTTGCGTTCTGCCATAGCGTTTCTCAGAGGGGCATTGTTGTTCAGTCACGGCATATACTCCTGTAGATGTTTTTCATATTCGTTGGTTGTCATGTCTCATCGTCTCTTTGTTCATGTTGTACCTGGGTCAGTTAGCTAGGGCTCGCATGTTGGGATCTGTCACATCTACAGATCCATACTGGCTGAGGTTTCGTTTGTTAATGATTGTTGGCTACAATCTTCTCGCCCGTATACCATGTCATACGATGCACGTTCATTCACCCACCACGGTCTGTGGGTACGCCAGCCCTGAGTTTTCAGTTTAATTACCTGTCTGTGCTGCAGGTTACTCGGGCTCACTTACTACTTACACGAGGGTGGGGGGGGGTCCATCATCAGGTTCATTCACGCGCAGTGGTCATGACATTTCTGCTCATGTTCGCACACTTAGGTAGGCACAGAGGGGCGTTGTTGTTCTCATGTCTGGTTGTCTGTCATTTCTCTAGTTTGTGTTCTCAGGTTGGGCTGTATTGGCATCCATACCGATATCAACCATGCTTGCACTCAATTCCATCAGTCCTGCCCGTTGTTAGGGCTAGTTGATTGGTGCAGATGTCGTTTCGTCATGGGCTCACCCTTGGGTCGGAAGCAGTCTACAATTTTCTTTCAGTTGACGTCCTGTTGCATAGAGGCCCTGGTTAGGCTCTGAGCCTGATGAAGGGGCGCGGCTGTCATGTCACTGCAGCCCATACGCCCGGCAACGCGTTGCTCGACCAGTGACATCATTTCGCCGGTTACCTACCTGCGCTCCGAGCCTCGTTTTGGGTCCTGTCACCGCTGCGGCCGGCTTTACATCATAGCGGTGTCTCTCTCCACACACAGGCAGAGCCTCCAGCCAGCGATTAGGAGTCCTAGACTGATCTGATGTACTTCCCATGATGGATGTTGTTTTTATGACGAATTGCTCACATTCACATGCCCTTTGATGACTTCCTAAATTACTGAGATGCAGCAAAGAACGTAGAAAGACTTATTATGAGCCCTGAAAATCCGTGACCCTTCATGAAGTGATGTTAACAACAAGTTGCTGGCAAAGATTTATATTCTGAATGCTCTATTACTCCCCAATTCTGGTGAGTTGGGGGAGAGTGCTCGCACCGGGTGCATTTCCTAGTGATCGGTGGAAGGTGCATGCTGAGGAATGTTTTCATGATCACCTGATTAATATTCTTGAACTACACCCTGAACTTTACATCACTGCCCTTTATAAGGGACTTTTTCCTAAGGGACTTTCTGTTACAGGATTTTCCTTTGCATGTGTTGTTGGCCACATGTTTTAGCTGTTAATTGCTCAACATTAGCGCTGTCTAGTGTGACGATTTAGTCTAATTTTGGATTATTTTCTTACACAGAGTTCATATGTTACTAAACGTCTTATGCCGCGTACACACGAGCGGACATTACGGCGGACTTTGCCCGGCGGACTTTTCGATGTACTTTCCGACGGACTTTCTGAATGAACGGACTTGCCTACACACAATCCACCAAAGTCCGTCGAATTCGTACGTGATGACGTACGACCGGACTAAAACAAGGAAGTTCATAGCCAGTAGCCAATAGCTGCCCTAGCATGGCTTTTTGTCCGTCGAACTAGCATACAGACGGCGGACTTTTCGACCGGACTCGATTTCAACGGATAAATTTTAAACAAGTTTCAAATCTAAGTCCGTCCAACTTTTGAGAAAACAAAGTCCGCTGGAGCCCACACACATCGAATTGTCCGACGAAATCCAGTCCGCCGGGCAAAGTCCGCCGTAATGTCCGCTCGTGTGTACGCGGCATTAGACCTGGTTCACATCTATGTGTTTTTTGGTGCTTTTTGCAGAAAACGGACTACAGTTCATTTACATGGTTTCCTATGGGACACGTTCACATCTATGCTTTTTCAGCTGCTGCGTATTTGGAAAGCGTCAGTGACTTTTTTTTTAACACAAAACAGTGCTTTTTTGTTTCAATATACTTCAATGGAGAAGCTGCAGAAAAGCATGTAATGCATTTTTGCAGCAATTGGTGTTCTTTAATCTGCCCAACAACAAATTGGCCAACAAAACGCAAATCGCAGCAAAATCACATGCGCAAAAATCAAAACGCGCAGCAAAGAGCACTGCAGAAACAGATCAAAAGCAAACTGCATTAGGTGTGTACCAAGCCTTATGCTGGCCACACCGATCAATTTTCAGATGAGAATATTCAGACGAAAAATCTTTGTACATTCGATGAATGAAAGAATGTTTGAAATTTTCACTTGTTTTTAACATTCTGTTTTTAAAATAAGTAATTTCTGAACGAAAACCACATACACTGTCTGATAATTTCTTTCACCAAGAAGTTTTCTATTTCCAAATTTTCCCATCACTGTGGTTGAAAATGAACGTCGATTTGACCCCACTAACTATTAGAAAATCGAATGAACGTTCTTATCTCTCCTCTAATAGTATATACAGTATATCTCTTCTGTCTGTTATTCTCAGAGTGGATTAGATATTTTGCTTCCTAACCATATAGTTGGTTATTTGTATTTACCACTGCATAGAGATATTTAAGAATAAATTGCCTTTTTTTTAAAACTTCACATATTAACTAAATTATACACCACACTTTTTTTTTTAAAGGTTATTAACCGATTAATCGAAACAATAATCGGCCAACTAATCGATTATGAAAATAATCGTTAGTTGCAGCCCTACCTGAGACGTAAACTTACTGCACTATATCAATTGTCCACAAGATGGCACTAACACAACTATTGTACTGAATAATATACATAAAGCTAGAAACAACAGTTGTCAGCGCTACACATAAAAAAAAGTGAAAAGCTTTTTCACACCCTTTTATAGACCCATGCATTTTTTTATAGATATTCCCATACTTTTAGGCACTATTCCCACTTTATTATTATTATCTTTTCTGGAGCTTTTCTAGGTTCACTTATACTCAACTACTACTATTACTCAGAGTATATTGTTGTTATAATCATATATATATATATATATATATATATATATATATATATATATATATATATATATATATATATATATATATATATATATATATATATATATATATATATATATATTTAATATTTTGCTCCTAGATACTCCTGCTCTATGAAATACACCTCAACTTTTTGCCACATGGAGTTCCTATCCATTTCTTGTGCGCCCTCTTTACCCTTTGATGCTGCATCGTTGTACTATGCTGCCTCAGCTCCCGTGGGAGGCCCGTGTTCTCGGCCGGCCCTGTGCCAGCTGCCCCGCGTTGCATTTGTTGTCCGGGTTGGTGAGTTTGCTGGACAATCATCTATACTTACGAACAACACTTTTTTTGAGATATTTTCCTTTTAAAGTATAGTTTCTTACAATCTCTATACACATTTTCCATAGCATTACTTACCGCATCCGCTCTTGACGAGTGGGAAAACCCACGAAACGCGTAGAGCTTTACTTGATGCCGCAGCTACACTCCATACGGACCAATACTCAATCTTACATCACCAGTCTACTCTACAATGTTTTTATACTTATTTATAGATACGCAGATATTCTGTGGATGCATGTGTTAGCGGTGGGCATGGTGCCTGTGGCACGTGTATGTACCAGCTTCCCCTTTTCTACTTATTTATACATCTACCATTCTGATCATGTGTTGTTATGTATGTACTGCTTTTATTTATATTGCTTAGCTTCTCACGCTCTATATATATATATATATATATATATATATATATATATATATATATATATATATATATATATATATATATATATATATATATATATATATAATGAACTGTGATTTAATGTTTTGAGATCAATAAAATACTTTATACCAATCTTCCTCCACTATTCAATTGCTTCATATAAAGTCCCAAACTCCCTTTTCTTTTGCATTGATTACCGGGATGGAGGCACCTTTGGGTGCTTCATCTTAAAGTCCCAACTCCCCCTCCATTGTACATCACAGTTTTGAAGGCCATAAAATGCCAGGACAGTTCAACCCCCCCCCCCCCCCAAATGACCCCATTTTGGAAAATAAACACCCCAAGCTATTTGCTGAGAGGCATGTTGAGTCCATGGAATATTTTTATATTTTGCCACAAGTTGCGGGAAAATTACAAACTTTTTTTTTTTTTGCACAAAGTTGTCAATAATGATATATTGCTCAAACATACCATGGGAATATGTGGAATTACACCCCAAAATACATTTTGCTGCTTCTCCTGAGTATGGGGACACCATGTGTGGGACTTTTTGGGAGCCTAGCTGCGTACGTTGCCCCGAAAACCAATCACTGCCTTCAGGATTTCTAAGGGAGTAAATTTTTGATTTCACTCCTCACTACCTATCACAGTTTCGAAGGCCATAAAATGCCAAGATGGCACAAAACTCCCCCCAAATGACCCCATTTTGGAAAGTAGACACCCCAAGCTATTTGCTGAGAGGCATGGTGAGTATTTTGCAGCTCTCATTTGTTTTTGAAAATGAAAATTTTTCAATTTTCAAAACTTTGTGACAAAAAGCGAGGTCTGCAAAATACTCACCATACCTCTCAGCAAATAGCTTGGGGTGTCTACTTTCCAAAATGGGGTCAATTGGGGGGGGGGGGTTGTGCCATCTGGGCATTCCATGGCCCCCGAAACTGTGATAGGCAGTGAGGAGTGAAATCAAAAATTTACACCCTTAGAAACCCTGAAGGCGGTGCTTGGTTTTTGATTTCTCGTATGTGGCTAGACTCTCAAAAAGTCTCACAAATGTGGTATCCCCGTACTCAGGAGAAGCAACAGAATGTGCTTTGGGGTGTAATTTCACATATTCCCATGGCATGTTTGAGCAATATATTTAGTGACAACTTTGTGCAAAAAAAAAAAGTGTCTTTTTCCCGCAACTTGTGTCACAATATAAAATATTCCATGGACTCAACATGCCTCTCAGCAAATAGCTTGGGGTGTCTACTTTCCAAAATGGGGTTATTTGGGGGGGGGGGTTTGAACTGTCCTGGCATTTTATGCACAACATTTAGAAGCTTATGTCACACATCACCCACTCTTCTATATTTTTTTTTTTTTTTTTTTAGTTGTCATACATATAGAGAAATAAACAATTTCATTAATCCATCAATCATGAGTTCCAACGAAGCCATTCAAAATCCAATTAACAGCATTACTCCTATCTTAAATACATCTACAGAAAAAACAACAACTAGTTATTTGAGATAGTCCCCATTCTCTCTTCCGTTAGACCTGCATTTTCTTGTATGCCCTGACAACATACTTTACTAAGAAGAAAAACCTCTACATATCTGAAGAGGCAAAAGAAGAAAGTAAGAACACCCACTCTTCTAACCACTTGAAGACAAAGCCCTTTCTGACACTATTTGTTTACATGAAAAAATTATTTTTTTTTTTGCAAGAAAATTACTTTGAACCCCCAAATATTATATATTTTTTTTAAAGCAAAGGCCCTACAGATTAAAATGGTCGGCGTTTCATTTTTTTTTTTTTTTTTTTCCACACAGTATTTGCGCAGTGATTTTTCAAACGCATTTTTTGGGGGGAAAAAAAAAAAAAAAAGACACTTTAAATTTTAAAACACACTATATTGCCCAAATGTTTGATGAAATAAAAAAGATGATCTTAGGCCGAGTACATGGATACCAAACATGACATGCTTTAAAATTGCGCACAAATGTGGCGACATACATTTTTAAAAGCCTTTAGGAGGTTACCACTTTAGATTTACAGAGGAGGTCTACTGCTAAAATTACTGCCCTCGATCTGACCTTCGCAGTGATACCTCACATGCATGGTGCAATTGCTGTTTACATTTGTCACCAGACCAACGCTTGCATTTGCACGAGAGCATGGGGGGACAGGGGTGCTTTTTTTTTTTTTTTTTTTTTTTTTTCTTTTTTATCTTATTTTTAATTTGTTCCTTTCATTTTTTTTAATCATTTTTATTGTTATGTCAGGGAATGTAAATATCCCCTATGACAGCAATAGGTAGTGACAGGTACTCTTATGAAAAAAATGGGGTCTAGGGTATTAGACCCTAGATCTCTCCTCTGCCCTCAAAGCATCTGACCACACCAAGATCGGTGTGATAAAATGCTTTCCCAATTTCCCAATGGCACTGTTTACATCCGGCAAAATCTAAGTCATGAAATGCTCGTAGCTTCCAGTTTCTTAGGCCAGTGTTTCTCAACTCCAGTCCTCAAGGCGCCCCAACAGGTCATGTTTTCAGGTTTTCCTTAGATGAAACAACTGTGGTAATTACCAAGGCAGTGAAACTGATCAAATCACCTGTGCTAAATAATGGAAAGCCTGAAAACATGACCTGTTGGGGCGCCTTGAGGACTGGAGTTGAGAAACACTGTCTTAGGCCATAGAGATGATTGGAGCCATTCCGGTCTCTGATCAACTCTATGGTTAGCTGGTGGAACCACCAGCTGCATTCTCAGGTTCCCTGTTGGGACAGGAGAGCCAGGGAAAAACATGGAAGACAGTGGGAGGGGGGTACATTCCCTCCCACTGCTTGTAAAAGCAGTCTAGAGGCTAATTAGCCGCTAGAATTGCTTTTACATGAAAGCCGACCGCTGGCTGAAAAGAATACCAAGATGATACCTAAACCTGCAGGCATCATTCTGGTATAACCACTCAAAGTCCAGAAACATACCAGTACGTTGCTGGTCCTTGTTGGGCATATATTGTAATCTTTTTTTTTTATGCAGCCTGTGGGCTGAATGAAAAAGAGATTGATCGGTGGGTATGCCCACCATTAGAACACCTCCCTTCATCCACCCACTTCTAATGATGGGCATACATGCACCATTTATATATGCCGAAGCATGGGGGCATCCGCCCCAAAAGTTAGGAGCAAATCTCTCCTCCGCCCCTGCTGCCCCCATGCTTTGGCATATATCACCTCTGACAGCGCTGGAGTCACGGCTTTATGTATCGTGGGAGAAAACGCTGTTGCTGTCAAGATAAATAAATCCGCGCTGCAGCTGAATGGCGTACCTGAAGACAAAAAAAAGGTTAACAATAAAAACACAGTAAACGGTAAAGTATAAAAAATTGCATACCTGAAAAGCAAACATGATAAAACATAACAACAATAAAACATTGCAGAACAATACAGAGAGAATAGAGGGCGAGAACAATAAAACGACATTTTTTTTTTTTTTTGTAACTGTAACCGGTTCCAGGTTCGGGTCTCTCAAAATGCGATGGCATCTTGGGAGACCCTGTAAAAGTGTGCCTAGTCTGTAAAATGCTGTACCCTACGCTAATACTCAACTAGTGTATGGTAGCGTTCAAAACATTCACCAATGCAAAGACCAGGATTGTCAGGACAGGAGGGACAATAATAGTGGGTGTCATGCCTATATCCGCGCTTGCTGCAGACATGACATCTTTTTTGGGGGGGGTTCGTTGGGTAGGGGTACTCGGAAGGACATAAAGAAAATGCCTCTCATGCAGCCGACTGCATTTGGTTGGGGATGTGAATGGGGGAAGTACGGGTGCTGCAGAAGTGGTGGGTTCCCAATTAGGATTGGCGAATGCAGCAGGAAAGGCACTATGGGCTTGACGGGCCTGTGTTTGTCTTGATACCGCTAACGCTGCGTTTTTGGGAACCCTAAACTGCTGGGGACGCTAGTTTAGGGATCAGATATTGATCCGTTCAGATACTATACCACTAAGTGTACGGTGCGTGCGTGGGTGTTAGCGCTACTGGCACTAACCTGGCGCTGGTGTTTGCCAGTTCACCAAAACGCTACCAACTGTTAGCGATTGCAGGGATCAGGCCTGACTCTGCAAATGCTGCAGTTATGTGTTTAGTAAGTGACAGTGATTGATCGATATTGCACTTGGGTGGGCTGGGCCGGGTGGAGGGGCAAAACGCAGGTGCTAGCAGGTATCTGGGCTGATCCCGCTAACACTGCGTTTTTGGGAACCATAAACTGCCGGGGACGCCAGTATAGATCTGATCAGATATTAATCCGTTCAGATACTATACCACTAAGGGAGGTGTATGGTGCGTGCGTGGGTGTTAGCGGTACTGGCACTAATCCGACGCTGCTTGGGGCAACGCAGACCCTAAAACCTAACTTATATCACCGCCGGGCGATCAGGGAGCTAACCTTTTTTTTTTTTTTTTTTTTTTTTTTTTAGGTAATAAACGGCGGGTGCCCTGACACTATAAAAAATAAACTAACTAACCAGCGTCACCCGTAACAGTTATACGGTGATCACTGGTGAAAGGGTTAACTAGGGGGCAATCAAGGGGTTAAAACCTTTATTAGGTAGTATATGGGGGTCCCTGACGCTATAAATTGCTGACGGCGAACCTATATATTTACCTCCCTAACTAGCATCACCAGTGACACTAATACAGCGATCAGAAAAACGATTGCTTAGTGACACTGGCGACGGGGGGTGATCAAGAGGTTAAAACATTATTAGAGGGGGTATCCTAGACCTAAAGGGGGGCTACCACTAACTGCCCTAACTGTCACAAACTGACACCAATGCAGTATTTAGAAAAAAAAAAAAAAACTGCTATTGGTGTCACTGTGACGGGGGGGGGTAAAAATGTGTGCCTAGTGTGTTTTACTGTAACTGTTGTGTTTGTGTACTTACTCAGATGTCTTCTCTCCTCGGCGCCGGAACGGAAAATACCGACCCGAGGAGAGATGACATCACTTCCTCTGCCGCTGTATACTATACAGCGGCAGAGGAAGATTCTCATTTGTTGGGAGCGATCGCGAGAGGGTGGCCACGAATGAGTGGTCTCCCCCTCAGCCTGGATCGCTCCCCTAATGATGCCGACCGCCTCGGGCACCGGGGGATACCGCCCGCGGGAGGCAGATCACGTACCAGGTACGTGATTTTGCCTGCCCGTGCCATTCTGCCCAGTAAATCTGCGTTAGGCAAGTAGTTAAAGTAGATCTAAAGTCAAAACATTTTTGAAATTTTGGATATAGTAAGAAAGGGTTATAACCCTGTCAGTTTTTTTTTCTGCCAGTGTCCCATTGGGGAGGTTTCCCCTTCCCTTCCTGCCTCATAGCCAAAAGGAGGAAGGGAGAAGAGATCCCTGGTTGTCACCAGAATTAGTGTCGCCAACAGGGCCGGATTTGCCACAAGGCCACCGAGGCCAGGCCTCGGGGTGGCAGTGGTGCAGGGGCGGCGCCTCTCCTGCGGTGACTTCGCGGCCACCCCCCCCTTTCAGGCTGCCCGTTAAAGTTGATTAAGGGCACCAGTGCCCTTAGAAAAGATGGCTGCGAGCTGCCCACTACTGCGCATGCGCCGTTCCGAAGCCGGCCGGGCTCGGGAAAGCTTGTACGTGCTCGGCTGGGCGGCGCATGCGCAGTAGCGTGATTGCGCTGCCCTGCGCCATTTTTGAAAAGATCAAGAAGTAATGTCAGCGGTGCAGCGGTGGGGGAGAGAGATGACATCTCTCATTGCCCGCACCGCTGTTCCACCCTCCTCCATCTGGTGGCAGCCAGGCAGTGTGGCAAGTGACATCTCCATCTGGTGGCAGCGTGGCAAGTGACATCTCCATCTGGTGGCAGCCAGGCAGTGTGGCAAGTGACATCTCCATCTGGTGGCAGGCAGGCAGTGTGGCAAGTGACATCTCCATCTGGTGGCAGGCAGCGTGGCAAGTGACATCTCCATCTGGTGGCAGGCAGCGTGGCTAGTGACATCTTCATCTGGCGGCAGGCAGCGTGGCAAGTGACATCTCCATCTGGCGGCAGGCAGCGTGGCAAGTGACATCTCTATCTGGTGGCAGCGTGGCAAGTGACATCTCCATCTGGTGGCAGCATGGTAAGTGACATCCCCATCTGGTGGCAGGCAGCGTGGCAAGTGACATCTCCATCTGGTGGCAGCGTGCCAAGTGACATCTCCATCTGGTGGCAGTGTGGCAAGTGACATCTCCATCTGGTGGCAGACATAGTGGCAAGTGACATGCTCAGGGCTCCCAATGATTCTGCATTATGGTGAGTTGAACTATTTCATTTTACATTAAAATGTAATGATAGAAATAATGTGTTTCAATCATCCTGACACCATAACAACCATGGTGCCGGGGATGATTGAAGCACTAACACCAGCCATTGCACTGAAAAATTGCCCGCAAAAAATCCTTACCCCTCGCGCGCTTACCCTGAAGTATTTTTAGTCTGTACAATTAAAGTCAGTTATTTTCAGTGTTCTCGTGTGTGGAGATATGTTTTTAATCGATCTATTGTAGCAGTCATCGATAAACGACAAGAATGGTGGTGTGTGTGTGTGTGTGTGTGTGTGTGTGTGTGTGTGTGTGTGTGTGTGGGGGGGGGGCATTGAAGGACCAGGCCTTGGGGCGGCAAAGGGAGTAAATCCGGGCCTGGTCGCCAATGGAGGATTTCCCATCTATTCCTGTCCTAGGGACAACCCAAAATTTGGGATTCTTTCAATTTCGGTGATAACAGTAAAAAAGGAGAGAGGGCTCCAATCTATCTAACCCCCAGGGGCCAGGCTAAAGGTGTTGCAGACTTTTGTGGAACGGTAAAAAAAGTAATTTTGCATCTACCAGAAAAGTGACAAAACACAATGCATTATATAAATGAGTTAATGTACCCAATTTTAAAAGAACGGATTAACACAAAAATACAAGTGACAAACTTTTCTGTTTGAACTTTGGAGCTTCTATGTATTGAAAGGAAAAATCACCCCCATTGAGGAAAGCAGCCAGCATACAAAACAATATAGTGCCAAATTGTTGAACTGGTTTTGTCATACCTTGCATTCCTTAGAGGGGAGAGTGAGCTTCTTCTATCCCAGTGCTTAGCTAATACAACACACCAGAATACAGAAACATACAGTAGTCATTTAGGCACTGCCTGTCAGATTGCCACATGCCAATACTCAACTTGACATTTAGCATTTGAAACATTGCAAATTGAGCCCAGTCTGTTTTTTTTTTTACGATCAAAGACATTGAAAAAAAACATTCATAAAGCTGGAAGATATATTTAGCCTCATTTTGATTGCCTTACCTTCCATTCTGTATAATGGACTTAAAATTGGAATTTCAATTGGTAGTGAAAAGTACAAGACAGTTTCTGAATTAGTTATGAAGTGTGGTCATTATACAATGTGCTTTATACATCAAGGGATCTCCAACCTCTTCTCAGGCCTCTCAAATCATAAATACTTTGTAGATCTCCTAAGAGCACAGGGAAATCCAGCAACTTAGTTTAACCTCTGATTAAATTCACCTGTCCTCCTGGGAGGAATTACACATAATAGGCATCACGGGTGAAATCCAGGCCTGGTTCACACCTATGCAGGTTGCAGTTAATGCATATTCCAGGTGCATTTTGCACTTTTCAATTTAGCTTTTTGATCCATTGAAGTCTATGGAACCAAAAACACAACCTGCTGGTCCCTGACCCTTTCCATAAAATGCACAGATGTGAACATGACCTATAGGAAACCATGTTAAACTGACTGTAGTGTGTTTCTGCAAAGCTGAAAACTCACTAAAAAATGCATAAGTGCGAACAGATATGTGAAATCTGTTCACCTTTCTGAACATGTTACACCCATATTTAGGGTGTAACATGCAACATGTTGCTTGCACAAATGTGTGCATTTATTTATTTATTTTTGTAGTGGTGAACTTATCCTTTAAGACGTGAGCTATATTGCAGGCACTTTAAATAAAAACACTATTTTCTCTTTGAAACAATGCTACAAAATACCTTGAATAGGAGTTTTATTCAGCAGTGATGTGACCAATTTACAACTGTCTTTTGATGTAACACACTTGACTGTGGGCATGGGGGAATCCACAATATCAAGCCACTGACAGTGACGTTGCTGTGGGCTTCAGGACTTTTGTCCCAGTAGTCTTTGCAACATTTCCCATTGCTGGAGGTGGAAAGTGGTGGCTGCTTGACACCCCCCTGTTCCTCTTGTCTTCAGAAGTAGGAAATGAAGGGCAATCATGCGCTAAAGTGTGCTAGATGTGCCCCTAATGTGACACAAAAAATGTTGTGCATGTATAAAACACATATAAAACTATACCGCACTAAATATTGTGAAATAAATTAAACAAACATAAACGCATAAAGCTGATGAATATTATGTGTATAAGCAAAACAATACAAGTTACACATATAATATCAATCTAATAAAACCACTTATTGCTTTAAATTTATATCATAAGTGCAAACGGATACCAAAAAGTGTCATGTGCCAAACAAACTGCAAAGTGCTTAGTGCCACACAATTCATGTATATAATAGTCCTTGTTGAACTACATAAATATAATGAGCATATAAATTAAAAGTCCTCCACACAAATAATGAAAGTGCATATGCGTGATCTTCAATGGTGGTATATTCAAACGTGCTTATATATCTCCACGTGCCACAGGTCATGCGATGGTGCAATATAGGTGACCCCCCAAGGTAATGCGCTCACCTCAGAGCGTGTGACTAAGTCGCTAAACAAAGTTAGAAAACGCTTTTGAGCCACCCCGGGCTCTGTGCGGATCACAGGATCACATGCTTCAACACGGGAAAAATCAATGGATAAGAAAGAAAGAACCATATAGTGTAATAACGTTTTAAAATTTTATTCCAAAATCAGATAAAACACTCCCCCGAATGGGGTACTCACATTCTCAGGGTGCGTCAGTGCACCACTCTAAGTCTAGCGTGAAGATAAGTTAGAGAGTGAGGATATGGCGTCCGTCCCAACAACTGACAGGGGGAATGATAACCCCTGATGATGACACGTATGCCCTGTGTCGAAGACGCGAAGAGGGGCCAGGACGGAGTGAAAGGCAGCAGTAGCTGTCAGTTGTTGGGACGGACGCCATATCCTCACTCTCTAAGTTATCTACACGCTAGACCTAGAGTGGTGCACTGACGCACCATTCTTCCTGTTGTTTTTCTTTCCTTGTTGCCTCTGCTATGCGCAGGTGCAATAGTACACTGCGATTACCTGTGGTTATGTACATATAGCTGCGATAAATAAGTCCTGGACACAGTCAAATTTATTTTTTCTAACCGCACAAAACCCCATGTAATGAAACATTGTCTGAGTTTAGGTGCGGTAGGTAACTTCATCTATCTGCAGATAAAAGCTAAATTTCTATCCACCCGTGTGAAAGGGGAGGGCGTAAGGCCCGTACGCACGATACGAAAATCAGAAGTAAAATTACATCCAACGAACGATGTGCCAATTTTCGAATCGTTAGTACTTGCTTTCGACAGTGCATTCCAGTTTTTGGGCAGACAAAAGCTGGATGTGCAGACTATAACATTTTTGTTGTATGTGAACTCAACGTCCGATTTTCGTTTAATTAGTAAGGTTTTCCTATGAAAAAAATTGTAAGGGTAAGGCTGGCCATACACTATTCAATTTTCCTGTTCAACTTTCCTTTAGATTTACCAAAACCATATAATAGGAGGTCAAACCTAAACACTTTCAATTTGGATGCAATCAGGCAGGCCCTTGTACTACATAGTTGAAGGTAAATCTAAAGAAAATTGAACAGGAAAATTGTATGGTGTATGGCCAGCTTAAGACTATGCATGCTCAGAAAAAAAAGAATACATACAAAACTAATCAACACATGACGTCACTTCTGAAGTTGAATTCTGTTGTACAAGAATTTTTGTATGGTGAGTAACCTCTTCAGTTTTGACATGATACTATCATGCAACAAAAAACAGACGAACGGTCGGCCGAAAATCTGATTGTGTGTACAAGGCTTTATACCATATGTCATGCTATGGAGGAGCTGCTGCTAACCAAGGCCAGAACCAGGGATTATTAGGCAAATATTTCTGTCCTTTAATAGTTTGCTAATGTTGCCCATAGCTTCTTGGTGTATATATGTAAAGTATATCTTTCACCTTGTTGTAATCTCACATGCACAGTGCCAGATAGCTAGGTCTGTGCTATTGTATGTGTGTAGTGGTCACCTTCCAGTATATTAGTAGGTTAATCTGTTTTTTGCAATAGAGTTTATATGCAGCTTCTGTTATTTTAGTTAAACCCATACCTTCTGGTCAGGGATTCTATAGCTAGTTTTAGCTCAGGGCTCCAGCCAGAGGCGTAACTACAACTTTTAGGGCCCCAGTGCAAGAAATCATGAAGGGCCCCCCTGACCTCTGGTCCTGGGCCTGGATCCCTTTACTCTCATTGTGGGGCCCTTTATTAGGGTCTCACAGCGGCCACCTTTCTGCCATCCTGGTGGTAGAACACCAGGGCCAAGTCCCAAGTGCAACCATTGTGACCCTGGTAGTTCTGCAGTGTTCCACCTGCATTTATCTACTGCCATAAATGTGATAGATTTTACCGGCATGTAAGACCTGCACTCCCAGCATCTGAAAGGCTTTTAAACAGGATGTTACTGACAGGCCCAGTGAGCGGACACTGAGCAGATCACCTATGACCGGAGAACCAACATACCCTTTTCCGACCCCAGGAATATGAGCTGCAGTGGTGCAGGAGGAGAGCTCTGACAGCAAGTGGCTCACATTGGGGACACTGATGGAGGCTGGAATGTCAGACTGGCAGCATTGGGCTAGCAGGGGTGGGGCAAGTCAGGAGGCGGTTATCAGTAACAGAAGAGCTGATGCAAGAATGTTTGTCTACACAGGCGAAGGTGCATTTCGATTTTTGATGCTCTTCCACTCCACCGTTCACCTGCCACCCCTCTCCCCTCCACAATGCAACCCCCACCCCTACTGTTCACAGCCGTGCTGGGACCTCCTTCACATTATGCCTGTGTTTGTGGTGGGGTGCAACATGAAGGACGTCTCTTCAAATCCCCCCCAGGACATATCCATCCAATCCCCCTCTCAGCAAAAATCCTCTCTCCACCTCTAGCACAGATCCTCTCCTCCAGGTCCTCCCTTCCAGCAGAACCCCCTCCCCCCTCATCCTGGGTCAAATCTGCCCCCCCCCCCAATCCTCCCCAGCACGAATCCTCTTTCCCCTATGTCAGCATAAGTACTCCCCCCAGTTCTGTCACAAATCCTACTATCCAAATCCCCTTTCTCAGTACAAACCCCCCCAAAACACAAATTATCTCCCCTTCTAATACAAATCCATACTTCCCAACTGTCCTGGTTTTGGTGGGACCTTCCTGAGATACAAATGAAATCCTGTGTATCCGGATTAAGGGTCTGTGAGGGAAACCTGCGTTTTGTGTGCATTTCCCACACTGCATTCAAAATGCACTGCCATAGCGATCTGCAATGGGCGTACCTCTTCACGCTGTGCCTCCTGGCAGTCATGTGATCCGAAAACTCCTGATCGCTTGCAGTGATTGGCAGCTTTCAGTTAGACGCCAGTAACTGTAAAGGGGGTGCTCAAGGCGCGCACATCGCTACTGATCACAATTTATGCAAATATGAGGCCTCTCTGTGCCAAGGCCCAGGTGCTGAGAGGCCGCATATTTGTGTGTGGCAAGGGGTTAATGATTACCCAAATGCAGGTCACAAATGCCGTGTTTGCCTGCACCAGAATGATTGATCAACAGTACCATGTGCAGTTGCTGTGTGTTTTGTAAAGCAGCGCATGCACATGCTCAGTGCAGACCAACATGATTTCAGCCCATTAAAATGAAAGGGCTGAAATCGCACAGCACCTGGAAGGCATGTGAATTGCAAAGGAAAGCACAGTGCATTCCTATATGATTTGTGGTGTGAACCGGCCCTGAGTCTTGGGGCCCAGTGCCAAAAAAAAGTTCAGGCACTTGGCTCCACTAACTTGCCTGACAGGGGGGCACTAGCATAGGTACCTGGAGCAATTGTCCTGAATCTCTAGCAAGGTGCCCAGGATCCCAGACACCATGATTGTCCCCTTAATAGCAGCCAGTTTGTCTTTTAAGAAGTGCGAAGGGGCAAGTTATCAAAGAAGAATACTTGCAGTGATTTGGAGGGGATAAGAGGATGCTTTATGTGCTAGGGGGCACTTTGGGAGGGGAGAGAAATTGTGCTGGAAGGGGGTTTAATTAAAAAATCTGACCCCCCCATCACACATTTTCTTCCCACCCCAAAGTGCCCCCCAGCACATAAAGCATCCTTTTATCCCCCTCAAATCACTGCAATTATTCTTCTTTGACAACTTGCCCCTTCTCTGAGTCCCCTTCCCCTGCCAGTGCCAAGCATAAAGATTCAGTGCAAACCTTAGATCAGCATGTCCCGTTCTGTTGATGTTGAGTGCTGTGTCCATTCTCCTCCCCCTCCTTCTCCTGTCTCTGACATCCGAGCCGAGGAAAAGGGGGAGGGGACTTCAGTCCGTGTGTTAGTGTAAGGGTGGGCAGGAGGGGGGAGGAAGGGGGGAGACAGGGAGAGATGCCGTACAGTGTAATCGCAGTGTGTGGGAACAGAAACACCCCGCACACGCTGCGAGCCAATCACTGGAGCCATCGGAGGTGAGAGAACCAGCAGCCGCTACACCAGGTGCCGGACTGAAAGTCTTTCGTGCGGTCTTGGGGCCCCCTTACAGTGGCGGAATTGCCAGGGCCCAGTTGCAGGTGCGACTGTTGCGACCCTCGTTGTTCCACCACTGGCTCCAGCGTAGGATACAGCCAGAGGCATCTGACAGCCACTTCTAGTAGTTATAGGTCCTGCTGCATAACACATTAGAAACTACTAGGGACTAACATACAGAGTAGATAGGCGACTCAGAGTTTCAGTGTCACTTCACAGCTTCTGCTGGTGAGAAGCTGCACTCCAGGCTGGTTGGACAATGGCTTGAGGAACTCCCCATTGCTGCTGATCTTGTCTTTTTGTACCCAACACAAAGACTGACTCTGCATCGTCATCATCCTCAAGGGCGCTGAAACTGAACTTTGCTGCAACATTTATCTGGAGGTATCTTTATTAATTACTATAAATGTCTGGGTATACAGTGGGTATAAAAAAGAATCACCCCTTTTAAAATAATCACATTTTGTTGTTGTAGCCCAGGTACACACTGATGCAGTGACAGCCCGCCTATTAGGGGTGCCCGGGTGCCGCCCCCTCTCTCCGCTCCACCCCCTATATCCACAGCTGCCGCAGCCACCCCCTATTCACGCGTCCGCCCCCTTTCAGGGCACTGGGTGCATGAATTACAGCAGCAGGGATCTTTTTTTTAGGATCAGAAACGCTAATCCTCAATCCGGTCAATCGGGTGTGAGACCTGTTTTCCGATTGGCCGAAAAGAGAAGACTCCCGATTGGCCGCCGTGAAGTAGGGAGGAAACGGAAGCTGCCGCTGCTGTCGCCGTGATGACCTGTGAAGAGCAGGAGAACGGGAGGCCGCCGAGCAGGGGACGCCACCGGTGATGGACTAAGTGCTACTGACTGACTGACTAACTGGGGGGGGGCATACTGTTTGCCGCCCCCCCAAAACATTTTTACACCGGCCGCCACTGCACTGATGCAGGTTAGAATTTGTGTGAGTTCAGCTGAACTCGCACAATTTCAAACCGGCAATGCAGTCCAACTTCAGAGGCGATTTGACAGACATTTGTGCAGGTTCATGCACATATGTTTATTCAAATCGCCTCCGAAGTCGCCAAAAGTAGTACAGAAACTACTTTTGGGAATCAGTGTGGCGCCGCACCGACAGACGGTGCTATCCCCGGCAATAGCTGCCGATTTGGCATGTGATTTGACATGTCGAATCGCATGCCAACACAGCCCAATGTGAACGTGGACTTACAGCTGGAAATGAAAAATAAAAGATGATAAAAAACAGAATCACTGAGTTTTGAAAAGGATCACCCTCTCGTGTCAGTATTTTGTTGAACCACCTTTTACTTTAATTACAGCCTTTACTCTGTTGGGATTAGACTTGGGCAAATGGTTCAGCCCGAGCATCAGTTCAGGCTGAACATTGGCTGTTTGTCCCGTTCAGGGAACACCAGAATTTGCAGGGTGTTCTGCTAGTGTTCGCCCCGTCGAACGCCCTGCAATGCACTGCACGCTGCACAGTACATTTTGCTCAGGGCACAATATAAGCTTGTTAAGGAGCAGGGCTGGGAAGCATGTTGATTGGGACAAGGGCCTCATCCCCACAACCATAGCCGGTGGTTATAGGGTTCTGCAGGCAGGGGGCTTATTGGAATCTGGAAGCCTCCTTTAACAAGGGGGCCCCCAGATCCCGGCCCCCTACAGTATTTCACAAAAGTGAGTACACCCTTCACATTTTTGTAAATATTTTATTATATATTTTCATGTGACAACACTGAAGAAATGAAACTTTGCTACAATGTAAAGTAGTGAGTGTACAGCTTGTATAACAGTGTAAATTTCCTGTCCCCACAAAATACCTCAACACACAGCCATTAATGTCTAAACTGCTGGCAACAAAAGTGAGTACACCTCTAAGTGAAAATTTCCAAATTGGGCCCAATTAGCCATTCCCCCCCCCCCCCAGTGTCATGTGACTCGTTGGTGTTACAAGGTCTCAGGTGTGAATGGGGAGCAGGTGTGTTAAATTTGGTGTTATCGCTCTCACTCTCCCATACTGGTCACTGGAAGTTCAACATGGCACCTCATGGCAAAGAACTCTCTGAGGATCTGAAAAAATAATTGTTGCTCTACGTAAAGATGGCCTAGGCTATAAGAAGATTGCCAAGACCCTGAAACTGAGCTGCAGCATGGTGGCCAGGACCATACAGCGGTTTAACAGGACATGTTCCACTCAGAACAGGCCTCGCCATGGTCGACAAAAGAAGTTGATTGCATGTGCGCAGCGTCATATCCAGAGGTTGTCTTTGGGAAATAGACGTATGAATGCTGCCAGCATTGCTGCAGAGTTTGAAGAGGTGGGGGGTCAGCCTGTCAGTGCTCAGACCATATGCCACAAACTGCATCAAATTGGTCTGCATGGCTATCGTCCCAGAAGGAAGCCTCTTCTAAAGATGATGCATAAGAAAGCCCGCAAACAGTTTTTTTGAAGAAAAGCAGATTAAGGACATGGATTGCTGGAACAATGTCTTATGGTCTGATGAGACCAAGATAAACTTATTTGGTTCAGATGGTGTCAAGCGTGTGTGGTGGCAACCAGGTGAGGAATACAAAGACAAGTGTGTCTTGCCTACAGTCAAGCATGGTGGTGGGAGTGTCATGGTCTGGGGTTGCATGAGTGCTGCTGGCACTGGGGAGCTACAGTTCATTGAGGGAACCATGAATGCCAACATGTACTGTGACATACTGAAGCAGAGCATGATCCCCTCCCTTCAGAGACTGGGCCGCAGGGCAGTATTCCAACATGATAACGACCCCAAACACACCTCCAAGACCACCACTGCCTTGCTAAAGAAGCTGAGGGTAAAGGTGATGGACTGGCCAAGCATGTCTCCAGACCTAAACCCTATGGAGCATCTGTGGGGTAACCTCAAATGGAAAGTGGAGTAGCGCAAGGTCTCTAACATCCACCAGCTCCGTTATGTCATCATGGAGGAGTGGAAGAGGACCCCAGTGGCAACCTGTGAAGCTCTGGTGAGCACCCAATGCCCAGGAGGGTTAAGGCATTGCTGGAAATAATGGTGGCCATACAAAATATTGACACTTTGGGCCCAATTTGGTCATTTTCACTTAGGGGTGTACTCACTTTTGTTGCCAGCAGTTTAGACATGAATGGCTGTGTAAATGAAAGAAAGTATGGGGTGAGTGGCGCTCCCTAAAATAGTGGGAGTGGGCTCCCTATATACCACAGAGATATAGTATCCACCTACGTGTATATGTGCTCTCAACCACCTAAAATAAAATACATATATAAATATATATATAAAGTGTGTATTATTATAATGAACGTGTATCAATATCTGAGCAGGTGCAAAACATCAAACTAGTAGTGCAATGTGCACACTAATCCCAGTGACAGCAATAAAATACCCCGCTGTCAATAAGATAATAATATCCAAAATATAAACCACTGTGTATCAAAATTGTTTCCAAGTGATAAGTTTCCAAATCCACAGTATGGAAAAAAATGAAAAATAGAAAATAAATAAAATAAGTAAAAGTATAATCTGACGAATAAAAATAGAAGTGAAACTCCAAAATGGCAAAGTGTTCATACAAAAAAGTGTTCATACAAAAAAGTTCATACAAAAAATTGACTCTTGTGCTTCATCAAAATCCAGTGACTTCCGTGATCCCCCTTAAGGGTCTCCACTCACTAGCTCCTGGCACCCCTACAGGGGTAATAGGCATGTTACGATATAGGGTGATGGCCACCTATCCCGGGTCAGGACGTCCCCACGGGTCCTTTGCTCAGCACAGACTTCAACACCGTATCCAGGAAATGGTTCACCGGCTTCTTTTAATCACATCCTCATAGGAAAAGAAAGGGCTCCCATAGTGTAGTAATTAAAAAACTTTATTTTTAAAAATAATAATAAAAATACTTTCCACCAGGGGAACGAGTGAAAAATACACACACTACAGCGTATGGTCAATAGCGCTGTCCAGGGAGCGAACGGCTCTCAGCGTGTGTGTCAGCTGCTGTCAGGGATGTGCCGGTGCCCGTCAGGCGAATATGCCTGCGCGCATGCGCACGCGGGGACTGTCCAGGGCAACACAGTTGAATTCCCCCACTGGTGGGTGCTGGCGCACGCCCGTGCGCGCTAGCGCTGTTTGGCGCCAAGGGCCCTTTAAAAGAATGTCAGCTGCACTCATGTGGTGCTGTTCGTCTGCAGCTCTGCACCTGTGTTCCTGAATCTGCCTGCTGATTGTCATTACTGTTATCGACCCGGCTACGTCTGACCCTCCTACTATCTCCAATCCGACCCGGCCTGCCTGACTCTGCTATCTTCTTGTGACCCGTTGCCGAACTCCTGCTTGCCTGATTACTCTGTGATTATCCATTTGCCAATACCTGCCTGATCTCCTGCCAAACGGACTGTCTGACTCTGCCTTTGCCTGTGTCCTGTATCGCTGCATTCCAGCCTTCTCATCCAGCTCTAGGTTCTGCTGCTGCTATACCTTCTACCTGCCTGCCTGCTGATCTGTTTCTGCCTGCCAGCATCTGCAGCTCAGCCATCCCTGAAGGATTTCTACCCAGCTCCTGTGCCGGCCTCTGCAAGAACCTTCACCAGGCACTCCTACCCACTGTGCTCACGAGACCACTGTTTCCACTCCAGTGGCTCCTGAACCAGCGCTGTAAGAGAGGTCTTCTCCTACCAGTCGGGCTCAACTACCAGGTACCTAACAGTACGAACAGCCATGACTGAGCCTGCAGGAGAGACCTTCCCCATTAAGGAGATCTGCACGCACCTAGCGGCACTCACCCAGGCCATGAAGACTTTGCAGGATAGCTACACCAGACTGGAGGGACAAGTCCTGAACCTTACTGGTCCTGGAAGCGTGGCCTCTGCCCCAACACAGACTGTCTCATCTCCCTCTGTGGTAATGCTTCCACCTGAACCAAGGGTCCCCATCCCTCAAAGGTTTTCTGGGGACCGAACCAAGTTCCGGGCCTTCCGCAGCGCTTGTCAGCTTTACTTTGCCCTGCAGCCATGAACCTTTTCTCTAGAGGCTACTAAAGTGGGGTTTGTTATATCCCTCTTACAAGGAGAACCCCAGACTTGGGCTCACCGTTTACTTGAAACAGACTCTGTACAGATCCAGTCCTTACCTTCCTTCTTCGAGGCTATAGCCCAGCTGTACGAAAATCCTCAGCGGACTGCCACAGCTGAGTCAGCTCTGATCGCGCTCCAGCAAGGCCGCAGACCGGCCGAGGACTATGTCATGGACTTCAGACGCTGGAGCGCGGACACTCAATGGAACAACGCAGCCTTACGCCACCAATTCCGCATGGGTTTGTCCGAGGGCCTGAAGGATGAGCTTGCTCGGGTTGGTATGCCTGATACCCTTGAGGAGCTTATCACCCTAACGATTCAGATTGATCGACGCCTCCGTGAACGTCGGTCTGAACGTTCTTCCCAGCAAGCATGCCCAGTGTGGATGACCACAAGAGTTCCAGCTCCTGCTTCCCGTTACTCACCTCCCACCTGCTCAAACTCAGTCACTCCAACACCTGATGTTCCTGAACCCATGCAGCTAGGACTAATGTGATCTACTCTGTCTCCAGAAGAACGGGCACGCCGACGCCAGCTAAACCATTGCCTTTACTGTGGTGGAGCAGGCCATTATGTGCACAACTGCCCAGCCAAGACCCGTAAGTGTTCCCCTTCTGCTCCGGCCAGTTTGTCTGCTTTGACCGCTAATGCAACTCAACTTGCTCTCCCTCTCTCGTTACAGCTCCAGGGAAGGACAATACAAGTCAACGCCATTATTGACTCGGGGCATGTATTTGCTTTATTGACTCTGTTTTTGCCACTCAACAAAATCTTCCCCTGAAAGACAAGATGCATAAACTTTCAGTTTTCCTGGCTGATGGGTCCCACATAAAGTCTGGACAAGTCTCTCAGGAAACCCTTCCTCTGCCTGTCATCAGTTCGTCTCAGCATAAAGAAATTCTAACCTTGGACGTTATCTCCTCACCGCTGTTTCCGATCATTTTGGGCATGCCCTGGCTCCAGGCCCATAACCCCCACGTCAATTGGACCACCAGGGAAGTCAGGTTCTTGTCATCCTACTGTAAAGAACATTGCTTACATGAACCCTCCAGATCTTCTGCCACCTTACTGTGTACGGACATAGATCAGGATCTACGTCAAACCATACCGGAGGCCTATCGGGAGTTTGCGGACGTGTTCAGTAAGAAGGGAGCAGACTCCTTGCCACCCCATCGCCCTTACGACTGCCCAATTGAGCTTCTTCCTGGGGCCTAGATTCCTTTTGGGCGCATCTTTCCGTTATCTGAAAAAGAGCAAGAAGCACTTAAGTTGTACATCAACGAGAATCTAGAAAAAGGATTCATTCGACCTTCTACTTCCCCAGCTGGTGCCGGAATATTTTTTGTCTCTAAAAAAGATCAGACTCTTCGTCCATGTGGGGACTATCGGGAGCTAAACAAAGTCACGGTTAAGAACCGCTACCCGTTGCCCTTGATACCTGAACTGTTTCAGAAGTTAAGATCTGCCATCATCTTTACCAAACTGGATTTAAGAGGAGCCTACAATCTGGTCCGCATCCGGGCCGGGGATGAATGGAAGACGGCTTTCCAGACTCGTTTTGGGCATTATGAGTATTTAGTCATGCCCTTTGGCCTATGTAATGCTCCTGCCACATTTCAGCATCTTATCAACGATGTATTCAGAGACTTCCTGGACATCTTTGTAATCGTTTATCTGGACAATATTTTGATTTTCTCTGGGTCACTTAATCAACACCGGGAACATGTTTGCAGAGTCTTGGGCCGTCTTCGTCTGCACGGGCTATACGCTAAAGCAGAGAAATGTGAATTTAAACAGAAGGACATCCAGTTTTTGGGGTTAGTAATCTCCCCAACTGGTATCAAAATGGATCCTCAGAAGGTTTCCGCCGTGCTAGACTAGCCAGTTCCCCTGGACAAGAAGGGCGTGCAAGGCTTCATTGGGTTCGCAAACTTTTACAGAAAATTCATCAAGGGGTTTTCCGCCATCATCTCACCCATCACGCAACTAACCAAACAGAACTGTCGCTTTCACTGGAGCCCAGAGGCTCAGGACGCCTTTGAAAGACTGAAGAGGCGCTTCACTTCAGCCCCGATTCTCAGTCATCCTGACCCATCCTTACCTTTTATCCTGGAAGTTGATGCTTCCGAAGTGGCCGTGGGAGCAGTCATCTCTCAACGGCAGGGCAACAAGGATCTAATGCATCGAAAACTCTCTCTGGCTGAACGGAATTATGACGTGGGTGATCGGGAACTACTCGATATCAAGACAGCATTGGAGGAGTGGAGGTATCTGTTAGAGGGCGCACCCGGTATTAATATATACCGATCACAAAAATTTAGAATATTTAAAATCTGCCAAACGATTGAAACCTCGACAAGCCCGTTGGGCTTTATTCTTTACATGTTTTTGTTTCCATATCACATACTGGCCAGGAACTAAGAATATTAAACCAGACGGATCTTCTGTCCCTTATCAAAGAGGCATCCCCAGAATCTTCAAGCCTCCAGGGGTTCACCTTAACACCTCGAGATGGATTATTGTGGAGAGGAAGCCAAATCTTTGTTCCAGAGAATGTTCGAGTCAAGGTGCTAACTCTACTTCATGACCATCCACTTGCAGGACATTTTGGGGTCCGTAAAACTCTTGAACTCGTGCAACGCATGTTCTGGTGGCCTAATTTGAAGGAGTTCTGCAGGAAGTATGTCAGCTCTTGCCCTGTCTGCATCCAGAATAAGACCACAAGGAACTGAGCCTGGGGACTGCTGAGAGCCTTACCAGTACCAGACAGACCCTGGAGGATGATAGCAATGGACTTCATAGTTGAACTACCATGCTCAGAAGGGTGTTCAGCGATCTTTGTGGTCATCGACCGCCTGTCTAAAATGGCCCATTTTGTACCCTTAAAAGGAACACCTTCTGCTGTAGAGATGGCCTGTGTGTTTATCAAGGAAATCCTCAGGATGCACGGAGTTCCTGCAAATATAGTGTCTGACGGGGGGTGCAGTTCACTTCACGCTTCTGGAAGGCCCTGTGTGAGATCCTGAAAATAGAACTAGCTCTGTCCTCAGCATATCATCCCCAAACTAATGGGCAAACGGAAAGGACAAATCAGACTCTAGAGCAATACATTAGGTGTTTTACATCTTTTGTACAGGATGATTGGGTGTCCCTGCTGCCCCTAGCGGAATTTGCTTATAATAATGCTAGCCACTCTGCCACCGGTCAGTCCCCCTTCTTTGCCAATTACGGTTTTCATTTATCCTTTTTACCTGATTTTCTTCCAGAATCCTCAGTTCCAGCGGTCCAGGACACATTGCAGTTTCTCAGCCACAATAACCAGATATTACAGGAAGCGGTATCCAAGGCACAAGCAGACAGTAAGAGGACCTTTGATCAGAAAAGAAGAGGGGATCTGAACCTTCAGCTTGGCGATAAGGTATGGCTGTCTACCAATAACATTAAATTGACTTGTCCTTCCAAGAAGTTTGCTCCTAAGTTTATTGGCCCTTTTCCAGTTAAAAGGAGGATTAATGAAGTGTCTTATGAACTATGTCTACCTGACTCCCTTAAAATTCACCCCGTATTTCATGTATCACTGTTGAAGCCAGCCGTGCCTGATCCTTTTCCTGATAGGGGTACCAGGGTCCCCGAACCTGTCCTGGTGGATGGAAGTAAGGAGTATGAGGTGGAGGCCATCCTCGATTGCAGAAAAAGACTGGGGCAAGTACAATTTTTAATAAAATGGAAGGAGTATGGTCCAGAGAATAATTAATGGGAACCTGGCAGCAATATCCATGCTAAACGCTTAATGCATGCTTATTTTTCTGCCCACCCTGAAAAGAAGAGTTACCTGGGCATCCGGAGGCTGCCCGTTGGGAGGGGGCAATGTCAGGGACATGCCAGTGCACGTCAGGCAAATATGCGTGCGCGCATGCGCACGCGGGGGCTGTCCAGGGCAACACAGTTGAATTCCCCCACTGGTGGGCTGTTCGGCGCCAAGGGCCCTTTAAAAGAATGTCAGCTGCACTCACGTGGTGCTGTTCGTCTGCAGCTCTGCACCTGTGTTCCTGAATCTGCCTGCTGATTGTCATTACTGTTATCGACCCGGCTACGTCTGACCCTGCTACTATCTCCAATCCGACCCGGCCTGCCTGACTCTGCTATCTTCTTGTGACCCGTTGCCGAACTCCTGCTTGCCTGACTACTCTGTGATTATCCATTTGCCAATACCTGCCTGATCTCCTGCCAAACGGACTGTCTGACTCTGCCTTTGCCTGTGTCCTGTATCGCTGCATTCCAGCCTTCTCATCCAGCTCTAGGTTCTGCTGCTGCTATACCTTCTACCTGCCTGCCTGCTGATCCGTTTCTGCCTGCCAGCATCTGCAGCTCAGCCATCCCTGAAGGATTTCTACCCAGCTCCTGTTCCGGCCTCTGCAAGAACCTTCACCAGGCACTCCTACCCACTGTGCCCACGAGACCACTGTTTCCACTCCAGTGGCTCCTGAACCAGCGCTGTGAGAGAGGTCTTCTCCTAACAGTCGGGCTCAACTACCAGGTACCTAACAGCTGTGCTCCAAGCTCACTGTCACTGTACCGGGTGTGACGTAAGTGCGTGGCTCGGCCTTGCGCGTTTCGTCATCAACGTTGTCAAAGGCATCCAATGAATGACTGTGTGTTATTTCTGAGGGGACAGCAAATTTACACTGTTATACAAGCTGTACACTAACTACTAGGAATGAGCCGAACACCCCTTGGTTCGGTTTGCAGCAGAACTTGTGAACAGACCAAAAATTTGTGTGAACACGTGAACCCCGTCAAAGTCTATGGGACTCGAACTTGAAAAATCAAAAGTGCTAGTTTTAAAAGGCTAATGTGCAAGGTATTGTCATAAAAAGTGTTTGGGGACCCGGGTCCTGCCCCAGGGGACATGTATCAATGCAAAAAAAAGTTTTAAAAACTGACGTTTTTCAGGAGCAATATCGTGCCTGGGGGTGTCTATAGTATGCCTGTAAAATGGCGCATTTTTCCCGTGTTTAGAACAGTCCCTGCACGAAATGACATTTCTAAAGGAATATAAGTCATTTAAAACTGCTTGCTGCTGTAATCTAATGTTGCCCCCCCTCCTCTCTCTATTCCCTCTCTCTCTCCTCTCTCTCCTCTTTGGGTCTGGTATGGATATTAAGGTGAACCCCGCACCCAAATGAAAAAAAAAAGGCGTGGGGCCCCCAGGCCCTATACACTCTGAACAGCAGCAGTATATAGGCGTTCACCGGGTTACAAACAAGATAGGGACTGTAGGTTTGTTCTTAAGTTGAATCTGTTTGTAATTTGGAACAGGTACATTTTGTAAGTGTAGCTCCAGCCAAAAAATCTATTTTTAAGCTTTTTGGATAACATAGGGAAGGGTTATCATCACCCCTGTAACATTTGTTTTGCTGTCTGTGCCCCTGTTCAGAAGATTTCACTTCACTTTCTGTCCCAATGACAATTGGATTTTGAAAATTTTGGGTTATTAGGGAAACAAGGATTGGTGATAAAGCATCAGTGGAGACACCTTTTTCCTATATCAACTCTTACAGGAGAGAATTTCCCTTCATATGGGTAGATTTCCTCTTACTTCCTGCTTCCTCCTCCAAATCCCTTCATTTGTAAGTAGGAGTCATTTGTAAGTCGAATGTTTGAAAATAGGGGACCGCCTGTATATACTATACGGCCTGCCCTATACACTCTGCGGAAAATTGGGCCTTAGGTGTTGGTGGTACCAGAACACTCTAAGCCCTCACAGTTACTCTTGGTGGGCGCTGGAATGGGCCCTGCTGTGAAATATTATATCAAGAATTGTAACTACATGCCACTGTTAAACAGGGGAAGAAAAATTGGGCCTTAGGCGGTGGTGGTGGTGGCACAACACTGTAAAGCCTCACAGATACTTTTGTTGAGCACAGGAACAGGCCCTGCTGTGAAATATTAGATTGAAAATTGTAATTACGCGCCTCTGTAAACAGGGGCAGAAAAATTGGGCCTTACGCGGTGGTGGTGGTGGTTGTGGCACAACACTGTAAATTTGGAAATAACGGAATCGCGCTGACAGGGACTAGTAACCATATGTGTGATCACCGGTCCACAGTAATAATCAATATGTGAATAAACACAATGTGATAAAATAAAACATAATTGAAAAAACTAAAACAAATTGGCAATTAATAGTTCATCAAATGTACATTTCTAATATGCAACAGTGAAAACAAAAGTTCATGTGTATATAGTTCATATAGCCCACCCGAGTGAAAAAATCTAAATTATCTGGAATTCCTGCTGTGTGAAGGCAAACATGCTAGATCCACCACCATGAATAAAGATTGGCCGCTTACCAGAAATTCCTACAGAGGGTCAGATAGGGCTTGTTTAAATATAGTGATCCGGATCACAACCAATGGATCGGAAGCCTTGCACTGAAAGGACCCAGTATACTGCAAGAAAATCTCTTTTCAGAATGTAAACTCAGAATTTCATGCCTGCTGTGTGCTCAGATTATCAGATTATCATCAGGCACTGTTACGTCTCCCAACAATTTCAAACAGATCGTATTTCTGGTGTTCAGTTTGTGCTTGTGGGTTTGTATCTGTTCTTCAGTGCATGCAGTGAGTTTCCATTGATTTTTCATTGTGTTCTTGTCCGTTGACGGACCCTGTTTTTCACCGTTTGTTGGCTTTGCTGCCCCTTATATCAGCAGCCAGGATACCTGCATGAGGCAAGCCATCACTCCGGAGCAGAGGCTAGTCGCCACCTTGCGGTACTTGGCGACGGGGAGAAGCCTGCAGAACCTCAAGTTCTCGACAGGCATCTCCCCCCAGGCTCTGGGGATCATTATCCCAGAGACCTGTTCTGCCATCATTCAGGTCCTGCAGAAGGACTATATTAAGGTAAGATTTTTATCCTTTAACATCACACTTATTGTATTTAATGTTTGCTAATATATTGTATTTCTTTCCTCATTCCCTAATTACCATGATTGTAATATGCTGTGAATGTCCCCTTTGTCCTCATGCATGCTGGATTTAAAAAAAAAAATGTTGTCCTTCATACATATTTGCCTTCACTTACCTCCCTAGCATGCTCTCCTGGGCCTATATCCACCTTGTCCAGTCACTTAACAATGTATTTTGTCGGCATGTGCGGCTTTCTGGCATGGCGGACGTGGTCTGAGTGAGCTCCGGGCCCGTCTGCTCCGTGACCTCCGATCAGCTATTAAAAGGCACCGTTATCTTCGGGGGTAAGCCTGACTAAACACCCCACTCCGTGGGCACCCCATGGGCAATATTGGCCAGCAGCAACAATATTATAAGCCGGTGTTTGAGCCGCAAACGGAATCAGGCATGGACAGATTCATCACTAGGCCGCAATCCTTGGCCTCGAGTTCCCCTGCAGATCCCTTCGCCGCTATGGATCCACTTCTGGGGATGGAAGATGCGGGTACCCTCTCCACCGCTACCGGCCACGTTACAGGGCCTGAACTCCCCCCTGCACAGGGGGGTTTTGACCCCGGACATCCTGGATGCTGAACTGGATGCCAAACTACAGACCATTTTTCAGCAGGTCACTAGGAGCATTGTGGCAGAGGTGAGCAAAATTTCCACAGAACTAAGGGGGGAAATAAATCAAATTGGAGAAAGAGCTGACGCTCTAGAACAAAAATTTGATAAAATGGTGAACTATGTGCAGGCCATGTAGGAAGAAAACTATAATCTTAAACACTCTGTCACCCAGTTACAAACACAGCAGGAAGATTTGAAGAAAAGAGAGAGACATCAGAACCTCATTCCCTAAACGGTGGGATACTCCTCTCTGCGTCCATACCTTCTCGGGCTCTTTAACCCTCTAGCACCCATGGTGGTGGATGTGGATTGGCGTCTGGACAGGGCACATCATTCCCTGGGCCCCAAACCCCCCGCTGGAGCCAGACCCAGGGATGTCATTGTGCGTTTCCACTATTATGATAGTAAGGAAGCACTGAGTCTGGCCGCAGGTAACAAATCTCAAATTACCTACAAGGGGGCCAAGCTACAGATCTTCAGCGACCTATCTCCCATCACCCTGGCTAAAAGAAGGAACCTACGCCCAATAACAACCCACCTACAGCAACATTGGGTCCCATATTATTGGGGGTTCCCCTTTCGGCTCATCGTCTCAAAAGATGGCATCCAACACAGCCTCCGAGACCTCCAGGAAGGAGATGCCTTCATGAAAAGCCTCGCTCTTCCTCCTCTACCTGATGATGATCTACAACCTCACCTCTACAAGCTCATCCCTTACCATCTACACCAAGTCTTCTGTGGACCCCCGTGAGGGGCCAACCGAAGAAGCATCTTTCCACAGCTCAACGTTCATGACCCTCAAAGCAGCCTCCCTGATGTCTCTGGTTAAACCCACCCTGGCTTACTTCGTATTTCTTTTCCCTTTTTTGTCCATGGAAAACACAATTGTTGTGAACTGGACTCAAGGTTTAAAATGTTACCCTGAATCACTTCGGGGGTAACCTGCTTTCTCATCCCCATGGGGAATCATCTGTTTATTGTTCTGGGCATCTTTTTTTCATCCTAGGGATGTGTTATTGGTTGACTGCCCTCAATAAATATTTACTCTTTTCTTTCTTAATGTGTAATTTGTAGCTACTGTCACGTTTTTCTTAAGGAGAGCGGGCGGCTCCCCTCAACCCCAGAGTTTTCCTGCTGGAGGTCCGTATGTGTCCCTCCCTGGCCCATGATATTTCACAGGGCCTCCTGAGATGTGGATGTGTCTCAGGTTTTCAACTATTGTTTCTTTTTTTTTTTTTTTTATTGTCATTGTTTTTATTTTTGTGTTTTTTTTTGGTTTGCAACTCATATGTCAGTCCTGTTGGTTGAGGTCGTCTATCTACCCATATCCTTTTTTTCTTCTTTTTTTCCTGTTTATTTTTTTTCTTAAGAGGTCAATTGGATCATGTATGAGTATCACTGGGGTAATTTCTCTCACTGCATTTTAAAACTCCATATGTATGTCCTTTACTATGTCAGTATTATCACATGTCTACATAGGTTTACAGGTTTACTATGGAACTATTGCTCTTTTTTGATATGTTCCCATGACCTTAAAGCTTCTGTCATATAATGTCAAGGGCCTTAATTTGATTCGGAAGCGATGGATTGCTCTGAAGGAATTCAGGTCCTCAGGTGCGGACGTAGTCATGCTCCAGGAGACGCATTTTCGGGCAGGAGGCTCTTGAAAAATTTGCTTCCAAGCTCTTTCCTACCTCCTACCTGGCCTCTGATTCCACAGGCAAAACCGGAGTGGCAATTCTAATCAAAAAATCCTGTCCCATTAGGGTCAAAAGTACACATGCTGACCCTCATGGGAGGTTCATTATCCTGGATTGCGACTATATGTCCTCTTCCTTTACTTTAGTTAACTTATACGCACCCAATACTGGTCAGGTGGATTTCCTTGATAAGGTTTTTGGCTTGCCCCAATACCGTGCCCAACCCTTTATGATCATAGGAGGGGATTTCAATTTGGCCATGTCCCCAACTAGGGATAGGCAGACTATGTTAAATGACATTCCCTCGCGGAAATCCAACTCTCAAGCCAGTTCCTTCTGTAAATGTGTCAGGTCCCACCAGTTATTTGACTCTTGGAGGATTAAACACCCCACGGCCAAGCAATTTACCTTCTTCTCCACAGCCCACAAAATGTACTCCCGTCTGGACCATTTTCTCGTTTCAGCTCCACTTCTCCCTCACATTATTGACTCTAACATATCCCCCATTACGTGGTCTGACCACGCCCCTTTTACAATGGAGGTCATGTTGTCTAAAATCCCCTCTAGGTCTTGCCACTGGCGTCTAAACGATCAACTCCTTCACTCTGAACCTTCTCGCGTTAAATTAGCGGCAGGCCTCGAGGAATTCTTTTTACTTAATGTGGGATCTATTCCCAATTTTTCCACAGTGTGTCTTCCATGGTGCGAGCATCGCGGAGGGCACACGCCTGAAAAAAGATAGAAATAAACTTCTGACTTGACAGTAGCGGAATGTATTGTGCAAACCCACAGTGTCGAAACTTCATATGGTTACATCCCTCAGGGAACAAATTAAATCTATAAAACTTGGTAAGGCAGCTAAATCTATACTCTGGGTTAAACAAAAATTCTATGAGTTTGCTAACAAGACTCATAGGATGCTAGTAAACAAACTACGTCCGCGTCTCTTCAATTATTTCCCTGACTTTCTTATTAAGACTGATGGATCCAGAACACACTGTCTGTCTGAAATGTCCAAGGTCTTTGGTGATTTCTACAGCAAGTTATATAACTGCCTAACTCCCAAAAATCAGTTTAATTTTACAAAAGAAAAATTTGATGCTTTTTTCAAGGATCTTAGACTCCCGAAACTATCTTCCTCCGATCTCATTGATCTGAATGCTCCCATAACTGCTGAGGAACTGCGCCACACAATCAAGGACCTCCCGTTACATAAATCCCCTGGCCCAGACGGTCTACCCTACTCCTATTATAAAACCTTCCTTGACATTTTATCCCCCCATTTATTGACCCTCTATAGCACGTTCCTCAAAGGTCAACCCCCGCATTCCCAGTTTTCCCATTCTTATATATCTGTTATCCCTAAACCCAGAAAGGATCCCTCCCCCCCTGACAATTATAGACCTATAGCCCTTTTAAATTCAGACTATAACATTTTTACCAAGATATTAGCTACTAGGCTTTCTAAATTTATCCCAAAATTAATCAACAGAGACCAGGTGGGTTTTGTCCTGACTAGACACGCGGGTGATAATACCCGTCGCACCATAAACTTGATTGACCTTCTGAATAGATCCTCACGCCAAGCTTTAGTGTTAAATCTAGATGCACAAAAAGCCTTTGATAGGCTGAGTTGGCCCTATATGTTCTCTACTTTACTTAGGTTGGGTTTTAAAGGCCCTTTCCTGAGAGTGCTACAGGCATTATACTCCCAGGTTTCGGCTCAAGTCCAGATGTCTTCTTTTCTGTCGCCTTGCTTCCCTATGAGTAATGGCACTCGGCAGGGGTGCCCATTGTCCCCATTACTTTTTATTTTATGCCTTGAGCCCCTAGCTGAGTCCATCCGCCTACATCCGGATATTCGTGGAGCGGTGATGAGACAGAGGGAATACAAATTATCATTGTTCGCAGATGATATTCTGCTAACCATCACCCAGCCACTGCTGTCCCTACCCTCACTACATAGTCTTCTCTTCTCTTTTGGAGCCATATCTGGCTACAAAGTTAACACTACCAAAACAGAGGCTCTTCCTTTAAACATTCCCCCCCTCTACTGTGTCAACTAATGCAATCTTATCCTTATAAATGGTGTACATCCTCCCTCAAATATTTGGGGATCCATCTTACCTCTACTTACTCCGCCCTCTACCCTGCTAATTTCCCTCCCCTAATTTTAGATATTAACAAATCCCTGCAAAACTGGACGAAGTACCCCCTTTCCCTCTTGGGTAGACTAAATGTATTAAAGATGTCCATTTTACCCAGATAATAATTGTATTATTTTGAAACACTACCCATAGCTATTCCACTTCCTCAACTTAAAGCAATCCAAAGGAGTTTCCTAAGATTTATTTGGAATGGTAGAGCCCATCACATAGCAAGCTCGGTGGTCTTTGCCCTTAGATCTAGAGGGGGACTGGGTGCTCCGGATATAATAAAATATTATTATGTATTCCATTTTAGGGTTATTTCCTCCTGGTCCAGTATAATGGCCCCTAGCCACTGGTCTGATATTGAGAAAGGGGTTTTGTATCCGATACATCCATGCTCCCTGATTTGGTCCCCCACTCCACATATAGACGTCATTGTATAGCACTTATGAACTTCACTCTCTCTAAATGGAATAAATGTAGACAGAACTACTCTCTTTCATCAACCTGCTCCCCCCTCACAAATGTTTTATTTAATCTAAACATCCCAGACAGTCTATCCTTGGGACGTAATTTTTCCTTGGGTAAACGCCTCTTTGTTTCAACTTCGTAATCTTGTTAATCCGATATCCCGTCGACTACCTACATTCGACACCATCTGTGAAAAGTTTGACATTCCCTCCCAGTTGTTTTATTTTTACCTTCAAATCAGACATTTTTTCCATTCCCGATCCCCGTCTCAGACCTAAGACAAACCCACCCCTTTTGAATTTTTGTGTGCTCAGGGTCCCAATCAATTACAATTAGTATCTTCCATTCACCGCATTCTTCATGAGTCCACTCCCCTTACTGAGGTCACTCATTTATACATGAGAAAATGGGCTCTAATGTTGTGCAGGCCTATCAGTCCTCAGCTGTGGGATAGGATCTGGACTGCCACTTCTAAGTCTTCCAAATGTGTCTTGCAGAGGGAGACGTCTGTTAAAGTCCTAATGTTTTGGTATAAAACACCCAAAGCCATCCACAAATATGACCTCTCGACCTCGGACAGATGTTGGCGTTGTGGTTTGGAAGTGGGTTCTCTGTTTCATATATTCTGGCAATGTTCTTTGATCAGACCCCTTTGGCAAGAAGTAATGTTGTTGATTCAGAAAGTAGTAGACGTGTCTCTCCCACTGGACCCTCTGCATTACTTATTAGGTCTTCCTTTTAAAGGTATTTCAAAACACAATAATAGATTGATTGCTTATGTTTTCTTAGCTGCTAAGAGACTGATCCCCTTGTGTTGGCTATCCAACTCCAACCCCTCCAAGGTATAGACTCCTTCAACTTATAGCTGACATCCATGGGATGGAATATTTAACGGCCTACGTTCATGACACCGTCCCTCAATTTCACAAGATCTGGGATTTATGGGACCAATCAGAGTTTGGGACTCCCCTGACGGCCACTGCCATATGAATACCCCAAACCCTTTGTTCCTTTTCAAAAATATGTATCAATGTGTTTCTTCTACCCCAATACTGATACCTCTCACTCTCATCTGGTTTCATCATTACTATTCTAGTTGATAATGTCACTCATGTATGACCGCTAACCTGTTTTCTATTTACATATGAGTTATTCTCACCTCTGTTAATGCAGTCTACCTTTGTGTATTGTATTAGTGGATCTCTCTTATCCTCGTCTTGTTTTTATATTGTGATTTTGGCACTGTATGTTTAAATTGAAACTTTATGTGTTTCTTTGGGAAAAAAAATTGTTTTTGTTCTTTCAATAAAAATACAATTTTAAAAAAAACAATGTATTTTGTCAGCTCCATAGTAGTGCTTTACCCTAAAATACCCCCTAAAATGTGTAAAAATGTGATTTGTGTTTAAATTCCGGCAGAGTGCCAGAGGTTTTTTTGGGGCGTCCCAAAATCATTTGGAACCCTCCCTCCCCCCAACTTCTAACTCAGCTGATACCAATACTCTGTCTGCTGACTTTGCCAAAACCATACACACTATACCCACCTCTTTTGTGGTCAGATTTATGGATGAATTACCCAAAGCATGTAGTGCAAGGGCCTGCCTGAATACTTTCAAATGGTACTGTTTAAAGTTTTTGTATCCTATTATTATCTTGATAGGTAATAGCAGAATGTAAAAATGTGCTAAAATGTGTACAGTGTGTATTTATATCTTTGTATTATGACACTTCTTACCTGTCCAGTGGGCTGCCAGTAGTGTAAGTAAGGAGGGGCTGGCCAAAGTAATACACATTATTTAGGCATTCATCTCTCAATGAAGTGGAGAGGGTTACCTGTCCAAAACATCTCCCCTCCCCTAAAATTTTGAAAATGGCCCATGAGAGGGGGGGAGGAATCTGATAAGTGGACCTTATACCTTTGTCTTTAAATACTCCCTAAAATAAATGTTACACTGATGTTAGCTAAGAATGTTTGTGTCTAATCTGCTTTCCATGTTTTTTTGCAAAATGATTAATTTTTTTTTCTTGTTTGCCTCCACAGTTTCCTTCCAACCCACAGGAATGGCAGACTGTGGTCTCCCACTTTGCCCAGCGGTGGGACTTTCCCAACTGCGTTGGGGCAATTTATGGGAAACACGTCCACATAGTCCCACCTCCCAAATTGGGGTCATACTATTATAATTACAAGGGGTTCAATAGTATTGTGATGTTGGCGGTGGTGTCGGCTACTTACGAGTTCCTGTATGTGGACGTGGGGAAGAATGGCCGGATGTCAGATGGTGGAGTCATTGCCCGCACGGAGTTTTACAGGCATCTCCAGAATGGCAGCTTGGACCTGCCACCTCCAGAAGACAATGCGGAAGGACTCCCATTCGTCTTTGTTGCGGATAAAGCATTTACGCTGGGGGACCATCTTATGCGGCCATTCCCTATGAGGACCCTCACCCTGGACCAGAGGGTTTTTAATTACCAGCTGGCCAGAGCCGGAAGAGTGGTGGAGAACACGTTTGGAATAATGGCCAGCCGGTTCCGCCTATTTCTTACATCGATACACATAGAGGAATATAGACTCAATCACATCATCCTGGCTTGCTGTGTTCTCCACAATTTTTTAAGGAGAAATTCTGTGAACTATGCTACCTCAGTTGGACCTGAGGATGGAATTCAGAATGAACCAACCTTGACGACGCTTGAAACTGGCTGTCCTGGCTTGCCCCCCCAGAGTGCCCGTGAGGTCCGTCTAAGATACATGGAATACTTTGCGGGTAGGGGGGCCATCGATATGCCAGACAATGTCTGAGACATTTTTTAAATAAAAATATATTTTAAACTGAACAAATATTTGCTTTGATTTACTTCTTGGCTTTCTTTTAGCTGACCATGACCGAAATTTGGGGAGTTCTGAAAATGGCATGATTGTGTAAAATTAGAAAGCACTGTTGGATGTTATTTACTAAAGGAAAATACACTTTGCACTACAAGTGCACTTGAGACTGCACTGAAACTGCACTTGTAGTGCAAAGTGTATTTGCCTTTAGTAAATAACCCCCATTGTCACTGAAAACAACAACTATATACTCCAAAAAATGCTTTTGAGCATTGAAAGAAGAAGCCACACATTGTTGATTATCAATCTTTTTAATCAAAGCACAATCACATGTGCATTTCTAAAAGGGTTTTTGAACAAACCAACATGTTTGTTGTATAACAATTTTTTAGTTCACATTAATAATAACTAGAAATTGCCTTTTAAGGTAAAACAGGCATGTTTTAAACAATAAAAAATACACAACTCTGGAACTTACAAAGTTCAACTTTTATAGAAAGTGAAGGCAATATCAGACATGAGTATTTATAAACTGTGTTTGATATTGTGTTCAGCAGATGGGATGATGTCACCCCCTGGAAAAGCCAAATTTGAAGATGCACACTAAGATGCACACTAATAGCCTAATGTCAACATGTGCTAGCTGCCATCATGGGGGATCAATGGACGTGTTTTGTGGGTGCAACCCCTTCCTCTCAGCTACTTTATTATTGAGGAAGGGGTTGCACCCACAAAACGCGTACATTGATCTCCCATGATGGCAGAGAGCACATGTTGGCACAGTGTGTGCATCTTCAAAATTTGGCTTTTCTATAATATGTCAAAAATTAGTCATAAAAACAACAATAAACCTGGAATAAGTTAGGGATTTCTGGGTGTTTTATATTCTCCCTAAAACATCAATGATGTTCTTCATTTTGTTTTGAACATCATTGATGTTTTGCTTAATGTTTTCTAAATCCCTATTACACCCCATGATCTCCCCGATGAGGATCTGGGCACTTTCACTTGTGAAATTACATTCCTCTTCCACAACATCACGATCACCTAAAAGAAAAAAAAAAAAACACACCATGTATTAGAAATATGCAGGCATCCATCTCTTACCTGAGCCTGTGGTCGCAGACACTCACCTGTTGTGGTGACAATTTCTATAACATCTCCCTCCTCCTCCTCTGGTTGTGTTTGGGGGATTTCCCCTTCTTCCTGAGGTGGGGGGGTCCGTGGTCTCTTTTCTCTCCTATGTGAAAAAAAATAGATATACTTAACACACAGATGTTTGATGGCAGAAATAGGAATATAAAACATTGCTTGGAAGTGGGGTCAGTTTTCTGTTTTGGCAGAGTTCCAAGATGAAGAAATATTTTTGTCCTTTGTCAAGCTTGAATACTTACCTGTTTTGTGCAAGCTTCACAGATGGAGACACTCCTATAGTGTGTGGGCCCCCTAATAAAAAGGGTGTTCTTGTGTCCCACACTAGTACTCCTACGTCCAGATGTGTAAACAGCTGCTGAGTGTCCTCTCCTTACACAGAATCTAGTTTGCATTTCATTCTAGTTACAAACCCATCTAGACAACAAACTTATTTTAAGAGAAGTAGGGCATAAAAAATGTATTGAACTGCATCTGGACAAAACATGGTTGTCACGGTTATGTCTTTCAGCTTACCTGTCTCCATGTGTTCTTCTCTAGAGACCAGCTGACCCTCACCTGACTGCTTTTGTAAACTCTCCTCTAGCATGGCTCCACCCCAGCTCCTATCAGGGAACCCTATATTAACCTGTGCACTGCAAGCCAGCAGTTGTGATCAACCATTGTGTGTTAGCTTTCGTGTGTACTTGCTGTGTTTCCTACGTCTGATTCCAGTTACCGACTTTGGCCTGTTCTTAACTATTCCTGTCTGCTTGTGACCCTGACCTTTGGCGTGTCCCCGACCATCCCTGTTTGCCTGTGACCCTGAACCTTGACGTGAACTCTGTTGTCCTTGTCTGCTTGTGGCCCCGACCTTGGCCTGTCCCTTACTTTCCTTGTTGTTCCAGCCTGCTGCCTCTTTCCTTTTCTCCTGTAGTCTACCGTGAGCGTGAGCTATGAGACCCTGGGGGCCGTGACCTGGAGCCAGACTGCAGCGCAGTCCATCCTCACCACTAGAGGCTCTGGTGAACACCTGCTGGCTCTTAGACTCCGCGCCCTGGGGAATCTATTCTCTAGCTCCCAGTGGGATCTGTGTCAGTGATCCAGTAGACCTGCTTCCTGAACCTCCCAGGGTTCAATCTGCAGCAGTCAGTCCTACGGTCCACTACCTAGCGGTGCACTTCTGACTCCTACAGAGTGCATTTGTCACCTAGCCTCAAGGTGACCTGACAGTTTGATCAGCCATGGACCCGACTGATGTGCCGCTACCCGCAGATGATCCGTTGCAGGGCTTAGTTCGCAGACTTGAGACCCAGGAATCGCATCAGACCCAGGTGCTGCACCAGTCGCAGCCACACATTCATTACATCTGCCAGCTCCGTCCCGTTTCTCTGGGGACTCCAAGGCCTGCAGGGGGTTCCTTAACCAGTGCACAATTCATTTTGAGCTTCTGCCCCAAAACTTCCTGTCCGATCGGGCAAAGGTAGCCTATATTATATCCCTCCTGTCCGGCGACGCGTTAGCCTGGGCTGCCCCTCTGTGGGAACTAAATGATCCAGTGGTTTCTAGCCTGTCTGATTTCTTGAAACTTTTTCGGAATATCTTCGAGGAACCGGGTCGTGTCTCCTCAGCGGCCAGCACCCTTTTACGTCTCTGTCAAGAGTCCGCTTCTGTGGGACAGTACGCTCTTCATTTTCGTACTTTGACTGCTGAGCTGAGTTGGAACAATGAGGCCCTAGTTGCAAACTTTTTACATGGCCTCTCTGATAGAGTGAAGGATGAATTAGCAGGAAGATCTCTCCCTGCTGATCTGGATGGTGTCATCACCTTGTGTAACCAGATCGATATTCGCTTTCAGGAGAGGGCCCTGTAAAAAAGACGCCAGCACTCCCCGTTCTTTAGGCAGCCTGAGCTCCATGTCCCTTCTCTTTATTCCGAGGAGCACCTCCTGCCTGCTGAGGAACCTATGCAGCTGGGCCGGACCAAGTTATCTCCCGAAGAACGCACTAGGCGCAGAACTCTAGGCTTGGGGTTCCTCCTGCTCCTCCTCCTGCCTACTCAAGGTTACCCCAAAAGAGAAACTTCCTGTTGCCACCATCCCAGTATCTTCTGCTCTTCCCGCTGCATATAGCGATTTCTGGAATGTCTCCTGCAAAAGTCAGGCTGAGGCACTCTCTGGGTTGTGTGGCACTCTGGATGAGGAGCCCACCTGTGAACCTGAGCCGATCAGTCACTCCAGTTTGCATGGCCATTTCCCTTTGCCTGTCTCTGGACCCCCTTGGACACACACCCAGGCTGACTCATCCACCAGTTCCACAGTCGCTACGCCCTGCGATGCAATTCTGGTGGTCGCTGCACCTGGCGATGCTGTTCAGTCGGCCTCTGCACCAGTTCAGCCTATGCCCAGTGAGCTTCCTGCTTCTTGTTTAGGACCTTCTGTAACCTGGGCTCACCCTACCGCTACTACATCTGTTCAGACCTGTTTAAGAGGCTCAATCTATCCTTTGGATAGACTGCCTCATTCGGCCAGGTGGGGTTTTCAATCTTTTTTTCAGGGCTCTCTGCATTCTGTTTGTGTGCTTAACTCTTGTGACACGTCACCTTTTAACCAACCTGACCTCAGGGATCCACTGACCTCTACCCAGTCTAATGGTCCTGTGTTGGATGTCCAGCTCATCTTTAAGGGTCTGGGGGACCCTGCTCAGACTTCTGATGGTCTTCTCGTGCTCTTAACCCATTTCTAAAAAGCCTTTAGTCCTCAATAAGTCCTTTCATCCTCTCCCTACCTCAGTTCGGGTCTCTGAGGATAATCTAAAGTACGAGTTTAGTCAAGTTTTGGATTCCTGGCTCCGTAAAGGCATTCTTCAGTACCTCGTACATTGGAAAGGGTTTGGTCCTGAGGAGAGGTCTTGGATCACTGCATCTGAGGTCTTTGCTCCTCGTCTATTGAGGAGGTTCCATCTGGAGTTTCCCTTTAAGCCTGGCACAGGCGGGGGAGGGGGAGGCCTCATAAGAGGGGGGTAATGTCATGGTTATGCAATAGAGTTTGTCTGTCAGCTTACCTGTCTCCATGTGTTCATCTCTAGAGACCAGCTGACCCTCACCTGACTGCTTTTGTAAACTCTCCTCTAGCATGGCTCCACCCCAGCTCCTATCAGGGAACCCTATATTAACCTGTGCACTGCAAGCCAGCAGTGCTGATCAACCATTGTGTGTTATCTTTCATGTGTACTTGCTGTGTTTCCTACGTCTGATTCCAGTTACCGACTTTGGCCTGTTCTTAACTATTCCTGTCTGCTCGTGACCCTGACCTTTGGCGTGTCCCCGACCATCCCTGTTTGCCTGTGACCCTGAACCTTGGCGTGAACTCTGTTGTCCTTGTCTGCTTGTGGCCCCGACCTTGGCTTGTCCCTTACTTTCCTTGTTGTTCCAGCCTGCTGCCTCCTTCCTCTTCTGTAGTCTACCGTGAGCGTGAGCTGTGAGACCCTGGGGGCCACGACCTGGAGCCAGACTGCAGCGCAGTCCATCCTCACCACTAGAGGCTCTGGTGAACACCTGCTGGCTCTTAGACTCCGCGCCCTGGGGAATCTATGCTCTAGCTCCCAGTGGGATCTGTGTCAGTGATCCAGTAGCCCTGCTTCCTGAACCTCCCAGGGTTCAATCTGCAGCAGTCAGTCCTAGGGTCCACTACCTAGCGGTGCACTTCTGACTCCTACAGAGTGCACCTGTCACCTAGCCTCAAGGTGACCTGACAATGGTGTTTTATTGGCCGAACGAACAATGTTTCCTACGAACCAATAACGTGTCCATGAACATAAAAGTTGCCATTTTAAACTGTACAACAGTAAAGAAAAGCACATGGAGCAGCAAGAACGTAATAAAAATAAAGAATAGGAACACAGGACAACTACTTATTTTTTCGCAGCACTCTCCTGATCCTTCTATACTGATCGTGCTCCCTTAATTTGAGGTCTGACCACCGTTTCCTCAGTTGATCCTTGAATCGTCATACCCCAAAATTCCTGTGCAGACTCTTCACAACTTTAGCCATGATCTTACCCTTTCTCACATTTGGGTTGGGGTAAGGTCCATGCTTCCCGTCATAGTCGGCCCTCTTCAATATGTCGACCATCTCCACCATATCTACAAAGGACATATTTGAGGCCTTAAATCTTCTCCTCTGGGATCGTGACGTTTCTGGCTCCGGGCTTTCCTCCTCCTCCTCGTTGCTGTAATTATCACACACCTGTTGTGTCTCCGCCATGTGCTCTTCCCCATTGCGCCGAACGAGAGGGCCAGGGAATAGACTAGAAAGAACGTCAGGGGCGGGCGGAGTTTCACGCATGCGCAGTGTATATAAAGCGTAACACGCGTGCGTCGTACGTACGATCTGTGAGCAGTGGAAGGAGTATCCGATCGTGATAACGAAGGTACCATTTGAACTTGGGCCTATACTGCTTATAGATTGAGACCTATATTGGGACAAGATTAGGAGAGTTTAGCCTGACATTAGTGCTTGTCTTGTGTTGTGTCTTGCAGAGAAAATGGATCTAGTCAATGATCATGACTTTATATTGATATGTTCAGGGAGCTGCCCTGTCTGTGGCAGGTAGACCACCCACATTATAACAATAAACCAAAGAGGAAGGCAGCGCTGGATCAATTGCTGGAATTTGTGAAGCCGGTGATCCCCACGGTAGACATCCCCTATTTAAAGGCCCTAATTGGTGGCAGGAGCCCTGAACCGAAAATATTCTTAGAAGCTATCATCATGAAAATTGAGGAGGAATAGGATAGTCACTCAGCATAATAGGATAGTCACTCAGCATATGCAGTCTTCAAGGGATCCCACATCCATAGAAAAATCATTCAGTTACATCAGCATCAGGTGCTTGGTACTGGTGATGCAAGACTGATTCATTTTTATGAATGTGAGCCGATCAACAGAGTCTGTGGAAAGGCACACTCTGTGATCGGTTACAAAGCCTCCAGCAGCACTGAATGTGCATTCAGAAAGAACGCTGGATGCAGGACAGGCCAGTAGCTCAATTGCATATTGCGCAAGCTCTAGCCAGTGGTCCATCCTCGAGACCCAGTAATCCAGTGGATGTTCTGGTGGAAAGGTCTCCAAGTCTGATCTTGTGCCTAGATATTCCTGCACCATGTAATTCAGACACTGGAACTGATCAGACCTGGACGCTGAGGACTAAAGAATTGCCTGAAGGCATCGTCAGCCGGCCACCTTCTCCACCGCTCTTTATGTGACTGAATGAAGCCTCAGCAACACGTTGTCCAGCACCAGAAAATTGTAACCTCCCAGGCTCTGGAAACGCATTGCACAAACTTTTCTGCAAGGCCTCCTGAAGATGTTTCATCCTCTGCTCCCTCTGCGAAGGCTGGATAAGTTCTGCAACCTTACCCTTGTAACATGCTTCCCTCTCCTTGATACCACAAATCCTAGGGTCCTTTTGCAGGCTTTGCAGGACCAGGGAGGCCATGCAGCGTAGGTTTGCAGAGGCATTCGATCCTGAGTCCTCTTGGTCATTAAGGATCACATGATCCTCAACCACCTCCTCTCAGCCACGTAACTCCATGGGTTTCTGGGGACTGCAAACGATCCCTTGAAGACTGCTGCTGATGCTGAGTGTTATCACCCACCTCCATGCTGACACAATCCTCCTCCTCCTCCTCCACTTCTTCTTCCTGTGTGATCGGTGGGCCTGCAGGAATAATAGTATCTGGATAAAGGGGGCTTGAGAGGTAAGGAAGTCCTCCCGCTGTTCTGCCTCAAGTGACCTGTCCATTGTTCCACAAAGCGCGTGCTCCAACCAGGGCCGTTTTTAAGGCAGGGCAAAAGGGACAGCTGCCCTGGGCCCTGTCATTGTTGTGGGGCCCCAAGCAGCTGCCTCATACTTGCAAACTATCCCAGTTTAAATTCCCTCATCCCTTGAGGTTTTAGTCCTGTGCTATGTCCCAATATCTCAGTGTGAAGTTCTGATACTAAAGCTGCCCAGCCCTATTGTGTACAGATGACTCACCTGCAGACCCTGTGTTTACATGTAAATACCGGCATTCATATGTAAATAGCAGCTGACCGGCAGCATTCATATGCAAAAAGAGGTGGCATTCATACGTATATCATGCCCCCCTGAGGTCATATTCACCATCGCTTCTGCTGAATGCTGCCCACTGAAGGGGCATGCTTGAAAGTCCTTCCTACAACTGTGGTCATTCAGCGTAAGATCAGACTGTTCTGCAAAGGTAAGCAATTTAGTGTGGGGAAGGGTAGTTTGGGGTGTGCAGAGGTAGGGAGAGAAGGATTTACAGCTTGGGGTGCACAGGTGAGCAAGAAGGGTTATAGAAGGTGGGTGCAAAGATGAGTAGAGGAGGCAGGTAGAGTTAAAGGGGAGAGAGATTAGAGTGGCAAGGATGGGGGAAGTTTGGGGTGCAGAGGTTAGCAGGGGTTTTATGATGCAAAGGTGGATAAAGATGTAGGTAGCGTGTAGAGCAGGCTATTAATTTCAATGGGTTGCTCTATGCGCTAGAAATGCGGAAGAAAGTCCCTAACCCTTTTTCAAAATCACACAGTGCCAAGACACATGTCTGCAGATGCGTGAGGGTTTTATTAACAATTAATGGAACTGCTGTGTATCTACTAAAGGGCAGCACATTTCTGTGTGGGAGGGGGCCCAAGAAAATTTTTGCCCAGGGTCCAATCAATATTAAAGACGGCCCTGGCTCCAACAGGAAGAAAAGAGGGACAGTATCACTGATGCATACACTGTCAATGCTCACCATCCTCGTGGCATTCTCAAATGGTGATATGACAGTGCATGCATCCTTGATCAGTAGTAGGGATGAGCCGAACACCCCCCGGTTCGGTTCGCACCAGAACCTGCGAACGGACCGAAAATTCGCACGAACGTTAGAACCCCATTGACGTCTATAGGACTCGAACGTTCGAAATCAAAAGTGCTCATTTTAAAGGCTAATTTGCATGGTATTGTTCTAAAAAGGGTTTGGGGACCCGGGTCCTGCCCCAGGGGACATGTATCAATGCAAAAAAAACTTTTAAAAACGGCCGTTTTTTCAGGAGCAGTGATTTTAATGATGTTTAAAGTAAAAAAAAAAGTGAAATATTCCTTTAAATATCGTACCTGGGGGGTGTCTATAGTATGCCTGTAAAGTGGCATGTGTTTCCCGTGCTTAGAACAGTCCCTGCACAAAATGTCATTTTTAAAGGAAAAAAAGTCTTTTAAAACTGCTTGCAGCTTTAATGCAATGTCGGGTTCTGGCAATATGGATGAAAATCAGTGAGACAAATGGCATGGGTACCCCCCAGTCCATTACCAGGCCCTTTGGGTCTTGTATGGATATTAAGGGGAACCCCGCACCCAAATTAAAATAAGGAAAGGTGTGGGGCCACCAGTATACAGGCGGTGCAAACAAGACAGGGACTGTAGGTTTGTTGTTAAGTAGAATCTGTTTGTAATTTTGAATGGGTAAATTTTTAACGTGTTTAGCTCCAGCCAAAAAATCTTTTTTAAGCTTTTTGGAAAACATAGGGAAGAGTTATTACCCCTGTGACATTTGTTTTGCTGTCTGTCCTCCTCTTCAGAAGATTTCACCTCACTTTTTGTTCCAATGACAAATGTTTTTTGAAAATTTGGGTTTTTTTGTGGAACAAGGATTGGAAAGCATCAGTGGAAAGGAGAAATATTTTTCCCATATTAACTCTTACAGGAGAGAATTTCCCTTCCTAGGGGTAGATTTCATCTCACTTCCTGTTCTCTCCTTTGCAAGTAGGAGTCGTTTGTAAGTTAGATGTTTGAAAGTATATACTCAGCAGAAATTTGGGCCTTAGGTGTTGTTGTGGCCACAACACTGTAAGCCCTCACAGGGTCCTGCTGTGAAATATTAGATCAAGAATTGTAATTACATGCCCCTGTTGAGCAGGGGCAGAAAAATTGGGCCTTTGGTGCTGGTGGTGGTGCTGGTGCCACAACACTGTAAGTCCTCACTCGCTCTTGGTGGGCGCAGAAATGGGCCCTGCTGTGAAATATTAGATCAAGAATTGTAATTACATGCCCCTGTTGAACAAGGGCAGAAAAATTGGGCCTTTGGTGGTGGTGGTGGTGCTGGTGCCACAACACTGTAAGTCCTCACTCGCTCTTGGTGGGTGCAGAAATGGGCCCTGCTGTGAAATATTAGATCAAGAATTGTAATTACATGCATCTGTTGAACAAGGGCAGAAAAATTGGGCCTTTAGTGGTGGTGGTGGTGCTGGTGCCACAACACTGGAAGTCCTCACTCGCTCTTGGTGGGTGCAGAAATGGGCCCTGCTGTGAAATATTAGATCAAGAATTGTAATTACATGCCCCTGTTGAACAAGGGCAGAAAAATTGGGCCTTTGGTGGTGGTGGTGGTGCCACAACACTGTAAGTCCTCACTCGCTCTTGGTGGGTGCAGAAATGGGCACTGCTGTGAAATATTAGATCAAGAATTGTAATTACAACCCCCTGTTGAACAAGGGCAGAAAAATTGGGCCTTTGGTGGTGGTGGTGGTGCTGGTGCCACAGCACTGTAAGTCCTCACAGACACTCTAGTTGGAACGCAGGAACGAGCCCTGCTGCAAAGTATTGCATCAAAAATTGTAATTACACGCCCCTGTGAAACAGGGGCTGAAAAATTGGGCCTTAGGCACTGGTGCTGGTGCCACAACACTGCAACCCCTCACAGATACTCTAGTTATAACGCAGAAACGAGCCCTGCTGCAAAGTATTGCATCAAAAATTGTAATTACACACCCCTGTGAAACAGGGGCTGAAAAATTGGGCCTTAGGCACTGGTGCTGGTGCCACAACACTGCAACCCCTCACAGATACTCTAGTTGGAATGCAGAAAGGAGCCCTGCTGCAAAGTATTGTATCAAAAATTATAATTACACGCTCCTGTTAAACAGGGGCTGAAAAATTGGGCCTTAGGCACTGGTGGTGGCGCCCAGAACCAAAAATGTTCTTACAAGCTATCAGCGTGATCATTGAGGAGGAAGAGGATAATTACTCAGGGATAGTCACTCAGCATCAGCATAGGCAGTCTTTGAAGGGATCTGAGATTTCAAAAAAAATGATTCGGTTACATCAGCATCAGGTGCTTGGTAGCTGGTGGTGATCCAAGACTGATTCATTTTTATGAAGGTCAGACGATCGACCGAGTTGGTGGACAGATGCATCCTGTGATTGGTTACAAAGCCTCCAGCAGCACTGAATGTGCGTTCCGAAAGAACGCTGGATGCAGGACAGGCCAGTGGCTCAATTGCATACTGTGCAAGCTCTGGCCAGTGATCCATCCTCAAGACCCAGTAACCCAGAGGATTTTCGTTGGGAAAGTTGTCCAAGTCAAATCTTGCCCCTAGGTATTCCTGCACCATGTAAAACATACTCTGGCGATGGTTGCTGGAACCGATCATACCTTGGGGCTGCGGACCAAAAAATTGTCTGAGCGCATCGGTCAGACGGCCACCTTCTCCACCGCTCCTTCTTTGACTGACCGAAGCCTCAGCAACACGTTGTCCAGAAACAGGAGTTTGTAACCTCCCAGTTTCTGGGAACGCGTTGCACAGACCTTTCTGCAAGGCCTCCCGAAGATGTTTCATCCTCTGCTCCCTCTGCGATGGCAAGATAAGGTCCGCAACCTTACCCTTGTAACGTGGATCAAGGAGTGTTGCCAGCCAGTATTGGTCCTTCTCCTTGATACCACGAATACGAGGATACTTACGCAGGCTTTGCAGGATCAGGGAGGCCATGCAGCGTAGGTTTGCTGAGGCATTCGGTCCGGAGTCCTCTGGGTCACTAAGGACGACATGGTCCGCAGCCACCTCCTCCCAGCCATGTACAAGCCCATGTGTTTCTTGGGACTGATCCCTTAAAGACTGCTGCTGATGCTGAGTGCCAGGCTCCACCTCCATACTGACACAATCTTCCTCCTCTTCGTCCTCAGCCTCTTCCTGTGTGATCGGCGGGCACGCAGGAACACTGTCTGGATAAAGGGGGCCTTGAGAGCTAAGGAAGTCCTCCTCTTCCTGCCTCTGTTCTGCCTCAAGTGCCCTGTCCATTATTCCACGCAGCGTGTGCTCCAACAGGTGGACAAGGGGGACAGTGTCACTGATGCATGCACTGTCACTGCTCACCATCCTCGTGGCCTCCTCAAATGGTGACAGGACAGTGCATGCATCCCTGATCATGGCCCACTGGCTTGGGGAAAAAAAACAAGCTCCCCTGACCCTGTCCTGGTGCCATAGTCGCACAGGAACTCATTGATGGCCCTCTGCTGCGTGTGCAGCAACTGCAGCATGGCCAACGTTGAGTTCCACCTGGTGGGCATGTCACAGATTAGGCGGTTCTTGGGCACGTTAAACTCCTTTTGGAGGTCCGCCAGCCGAGCACTGGCATTATATGACCGGCAGAAATGCACACAGACTTTCCTGGCCTGCCTCAGGACATCCTGTAAGCCCGGGTACCTGCCCAAGAACCGCTGCACCACCAAGTTAAGGACGTGAGCCAAACAGGGCACATGGGTCATTTGTCCCTGTCGGAGGGCAGAGAGGAGGTTGGTGCCATTGTCGCAAACCACCATTCCTGCCTTAAGTTGGCGTGGCGTCAACCACCTCTGAACCTGCCCCTGCAGAGCTGACAGAACCTCTGCCCCAGTGTGGCTCCTGTCCCCCAAGCACACCAGCTCAAGCACTGCATGGCATCTTTTGGCCTGCGTACTTGCGTAGCCCCTTGAATGGCTACGGAGCACCGCTGGTTCCGAGCACAAAGCACAGGAAGAGGCCATGGAGGAAGAAGAAGAGGAGGGGGTGGAGGAGAGAGGTGTGTCACAATCATTAGTAGTGGCATTTTGGAGGCGTGGTGGCGGAACAACCTCCAACACTACTGCACCTTGTCCTGCATCCTTCCCAGCTGCCAGCAGAGTCACCCAATGCACCGTGAAACTTAGGTAACGTCCCTGTCCATGCCTGCTGGACCATGAGTCAGCGGTAATATGCACCTTACCGCTGACCGCCCTGTCCAGCGAGGCATGGACATTGCCTTCCACATGCCGGTAGAGAGCTGGAATCGCCTTCCGTGAGAAAAAGTGGCGTTTGGGTACCTGCCACTGAGGAACCGCACATTCCACAAACTCATGGAAGGGGGCAGAGTCTACCAACTGAAAAGGCAGCAGTTGAAGTGCTAGCAATTTTGCCAAGCTAGCATTCAACCGCTGGGCATGTGGATGGCTGGGAGCAAACTTCTTTCGGCGGTGCAGCAGCTGGGGCAGGAAAATTTGCCTGGTACAATCTGACATCGGTGTGCCAAAAGCAGATTGCCCACAAGTACTTGGCTGTGACACACCTAATTCTACACCTTCATTCCTCTCAGTGCAGGTCTCAGAGAGGACTGAAGGTATAGTGGGGTTGGAGATCTCAGCTGATGAGGAGCAAGGAGAGGTCCTCTTTGTTCTTTGGTGTGGGTCTTTTGGATACGCTTGCCAATGAACTGCATGGCAGGTCAACATATGTCTGGTCAAGCATGTGGTACCCAAGTGGAAGATGTTTTGGCCACGCGAGATACGCTTGAGACATATGTTGCAAATAGCAGCGGTGCGATCTGATGCACTCGTCTCAAAAAAGGCCCACACCAAAGAACTTTTTGAATAACGCGCAGAGACTGCAGCGCCCTGCACATGTGGAGCTTTGGGGTGTGATGCAGTCAATGTGCTGCCCTTAGGCTGGCCCCTGGAGGGCATGCTGCCTCGTTGGTGATGTGCCGCCTCCTCCTCTCTCCTATCAGGCACCCACGTTGAGTCAGTGACCTCATCATCCCCTCCCTCCTCATCACTGGAGCAAACCTGGCAGTATGCTGCAGCAGGGGGAGCATGACTGCCAGATTGCTGTCCTTCTTGGGCACCCCCTCTATCCGTGCTCATGTTACTGCCTTCATCGAGCTCAGTATCATCATCAGAGCCTTCCAAACGCTGGGCATCCTCCTGGAGCATGTACTCAACACTGTGGTCAAACAGTTCGAGGGACTCCTCAGGAGGACATGGTGGGGCTAGGGAAGGAGTCACTGATGACATTGAGCCGAGGGAAGAGGCCGCTGCTTTGCCAGACAAAGTACCCTGAGCATGGGTGAGAGAGGATGAGGAGGATGAGGACGGCTTGGTCATGCAGTCGACCAAGTCTTGGCCGAAAAAAAGGCCAAGCGTGTCCCACGGCCACGTGCTGATGAGGATGCACCGTCTCCATGACCAGCACTAGACACAGAGCCTGCTTGCCCTCTCTTATTGGCTTGTGACTGTCTGCCTCTCCTTCTTGGCCTTCCAGACATACTAATGGCCTGTAGCTGCACTAAGCTGGGATATATATATATATATATATATATATATATATATATATATATATATATATATATATATATGTACTGATACTGCAGCTAGCAAAATCAACTGCCTGCCTGTAGTATGAGAACACCACCAACCTTCTACAGGTAGCTTTAGCTGAACACTGTACAGAGCTCCCAAAAAACGAACTTGTAGCTTTTTTAGCTGCCTGCGTTAGTGATAGGATCAGGAAAACACCACCAACCTTTTACAGGTAGCTTTAGATGAACACTGTGCAGAGCTCGCAAAAAAATAACTTGTAGGTTTAGCTGAACACTGTGAGGAGGGCGCACAACACTAACATGTAGTTTTAGCTGAGCACTGTGAGCAGGACGCACTGCACTAACTTGTAGCTTTAGATGAACACTGTGCAGAGGTCTCACTACACTAACTTGTAGGTTTAGCTGAACACTGTGAGGACGCACCACACTAACTTGTAGTTTTAGCTGAACACAGTGAGCAGGACGCACTGCACTAACTTGTAGCTTTAGATGAACACTGTGCAGAGGTCTCACTACACTAACTTGTAGTTTTAGCTGAACACTGTGAGCAGGACCCACTGCACTAACTTGTAGCTTTAGATGAACACTGTGCAGAGGTCTCACTACACTAACTTGTAGTTTTAGCTGAACACTGTGAGCAGGACCCACTGCACTAACTTGAAGCTTTAGATGAACACTGTGCAGAGGTCTCACTACACTAACTTGTAGTTTTAGCTGAACACTGTGAGCAGGACGCACTACACTAACTTGTAGCTTTAGATGAACACTGTGAGCAGGACGCACTGCACTAACTTGTAGCTTTAGATGAACATTGTGCAGAGGTCTCACTACACTAACTTGTAGGTTTAGCTGAACACTGCGAGGAGGATGCACCACACTAACTTGTAGGTTTAGCTGAACACTGCGAGGAGGATGCACCACACTAACTTGTAGTTTTAACTGAACACTGTGAGCAGGACGCACTGCACTAACTTGTAGCTTTAGATGAACACTGTGCAGAGGTCTCACTACACTAACTTGTAGTTTTAGCAGAACACTGTGAGCAGGACGCACTGCACTAACTTGTAGCTTTAGATTAACACTGTACACCACATTGTCCCAAACAGGGGGGGACCAAAAAGAAAAGCAGGGATCAAAGGAGAGGCAAACTCAATATGTATTGAATACGAAATGATTATTTATTGGTACAAAATTGATAAACATGGAGATATGTGTTTACATGATAAAACAAGCCTCATTATACCCCATTTGTTTCCTAGATGAACACTGTGCAGAGGTCTCACTACACTAACTTGTAGTTTTAGCTGAACACTGTGAGCAGGACGCACTGCACTAACTTGTAGCTTTAGATGAACACTGTGCAGAGGTCTCACTACACTAACTTGTAGGTTTAGCTGAACACTGTGAGGACGCACCACACTAACTTGTAGTTTTAGCTGAACACTGTGAGCAGGACGCACTGCACTAACTTGTAGCTTTAGATGAACACTGTGCAGAGGTCTCACTACACTAACTTGTAGGTTTAGCTGAACACTGTGAGGATGCACCACACTAACTTGTAGTTTTAGCTGAACACTATGAGCAGGACGCACTGCACTAACTTGTAGCTTTAGATGAACACTGTGCAGAGGTCTCACTACACTAACTTGTAGTTTTAGCTGAACACTGTGAGCAGGACGCACTGCACTAACTTGTAGCTTTAGATGAACACTGTGCAGAGGTCTCACTACACTAACTTGTAGGTTTAGCTGAACATTGCGAGGAGGACGCACCACACTAACTTGTAGTTTTAGCTGAACACTGTGAGGAGGACGCACTGCACTAACTTGTAGAGTTAGATGAACACTGTGCAGAGGTCTCACTACACTAACTTGTAGTTTTAGCTGAACATTGTGAGCAGGACACACTGCACTAACTTGTAGCTTTAGATGAACACTGTGCAGAGGTCTCACTACACTAACTTGTAGGTTTAGCTGAACACTGCGAGGAGGACGCACCACACTAACTTGTAGTTTTAGCTGAACACTGAGCAGGACGCACTGTACTAACTTGTAGCTTTAGATGAACACTGTGCAGAGGTCTCACTACACTAACTTGTAGTTTTAGCTGAACACTGTGAGCAGGACGCACTGCACTAACTTGTAGCTTTAGATGAACACTGTGCAGAGATCTCACTACACTAACTTGTAGGTTTAGCTGAACACTGTGAGGACGCACCACACTAACTTGTAGTTTTAGCTGAACACTGTGAGCAGGACGCACTGCATTAACTTGTAGCTTTAGATGAACACTGTGCAGAGGTCTCACTACACTAACTTGTAGGTTTAGCTGAACACTGTGAGGACGCACCACACTAACTTGTAGTTTTAGCTGAACACTATGAGCAGGACACACTGCACTAACCTGTAGCTTTAGATGGACACTGTGCAGAGGTCTCACTACACTAACTTGTAGTTTTAGCTGAACACTGTGAGCAGGACGCACTGCACTAACTTGTAGCTTTAGATGAACACTGTGCAGAGGTCTCACTACACTAACTTGTAGGTTTAGCTCAACACCGCGAGGAGGACGCACCACACTAACTTGTAGTTTTAGCTGAACACTGTAAGCAGGACGCACTACACTAACTTGTAGCTTTAGATGAACACTGTGCAGAGGTCTCACTACACTAACTTGTAGTTTTAGCTGAACACTGTGAGCAGGACGCACTGCACTAACTTGTAGCTTTAGATGAACACTGTGCAGAGGTCTCACTACACTAACTTGTAGGTTTAGCTGAACACTGTGAGGACGCACCACACTAACTTGTAGTTTTAGCTGAACACTGTGAGCAAGACACACTGCACTAACTTGTAGCTTTAGATGAACACTGTGCAGAGGTCTCACTACACTAACTTGTAGTTTTAGCTGAACACTGTGAGCAGGACGCACTGCACTAACTGTAAATAGTCTAGCAGCCTGACTGTGGTACTAATAGGATCAAAAGAACACCAGCAATTTTCTTCAGGTAGCTGTAAATGCTGTAACAAGACAAGTCTGCCTGTCAGTAAGAAGATAACAGGAACAGATCTAGCTAAACTGAATACAGTGTATATATACATATATATATGCAACACCTGGGATGCATATATATACACAATACACTGTAAGTGCAGCTAACTCACTGATTGTCCTGCCTAATCTATCTAACTCAAATGAAATGACACTGTCTCTCTGTCTATCTATCTCTCTTTCAATGCCGTAACACACAATACACAGGGCCGTGTGCAGGCGGCCTTATATAGTGTGGGGCGTGTTTTAAACCCCCTGAGCCATAATTGGCCAAAGCCACCTCTCTACCAACGGCGCTGTGATTGGCCAAGCATGCGGGTCATAGTGCATGCTTGGCCAATCATCAGCCAGCAATGCACTGCGATGCCGCAGTGAATTATGGGCCGTGACGCACCACACGAATTTGACGCAAACGGCCCATAACGGTCAGAATTCGGCGAACGACCGAACAGCCAATGTTCGAGTCGAACATGGGTTCAACTCGAACACGAAGCTCATCCCTAATCAGTAGCCACTGGCGTGGCGAAAAAAAGCCAAGCTCCCCTGATCCTGTCCTGGTGCCATACTCACAGAGGAACTCATTGATGGCCCTCTGCTGCGTGTACAGCCACTAGGGATGAATTTCGTGTTCGAGTCGAACCCATGTTCGACTCAAACATTGTGTGTTCGGCCGAATTACGAATGATGTGGGCCGTTTGCGCCAAATTCGAGTAGCGCGTCATGGCCCATAATTCAATGCGCCATCGTAGTGCATTGCTGGCTGATGATTGGCCAAGCATCTCAGGTGTTGTATATATATATATATATATATACATATATATACACACTGTATTCAGTTTAGCTAGATCCTGTTCTTCTCTTCCTAATATACTGACTGGCAGGCAGGTGTTTTTACAATATTTCCAGTTACTGTACTGTGTACCCTGCACAGTTGCACCTACAGTATAGCTACCTGCAGCCAGGCGCTTGTGTAGGCTTTTTGAAGTATTTCCAGTTACTGTACTGTGTACCCCGCACAGTTGCACCTAAAGTATAGCTACCAGCAGCCAGGTGCTTGTGTAGGCTTTTAAAGTATTTCCAGTTACTGTACTGTACACCCCGCACAGTTGCACCTACAGTATAGTAGCCTGCAGCCAGGTGCCTGTGTAGGCTCTTTGAAGTATTTCCAGTTACTGTACTGTGTACCCCGCACAGTTGCACCTACAGTATAGCTACCTGCAGCCAGGTGCTTGTGTAGGCTCTTTGAAGTATTTCCAGTTACTGTACTGTGTACCCCGCACAGTTGCACCTACAGTGTAGCTACCTGCAGCCAGGTGCTTGTGTAGGCTCTTGAAGTATTTCCAGTTACTGTACTGTGCACCCTACACAGTTGCACCTACAGTATAGCTACCTGCAGCCAGGTGCTTGTGTAGGCTCTTGAAGTATTTCCAGTTACTGTACTGTGTACCCCGCACAGTTGCACCTACAGTATAGCTACCTGTAGCCAGGTGCTTGTGTAGGCTCTTTGAAGTATTTCCAGTTGCTGTACTGTGTACCCCACACAATTGCACCTACAGCATAGCTACCTGCAGCCAGGTGCTTGTGTAGGCTCTTTGAAGTATTTCCAGTTGCTGTACTGTGTACCTCGCACAATTGCACCTACAGTATAGCTACCTGCAGCGAGGTGCTTGTGTAAGCTCTTTGAAGTATTTCCAGTTGCTGTACTGTTTGCCCCGCACAATTGCACCTACAGTATAGCTACCTGCAGCCAGGTGCTTGTGTAGGCTCTTTGAAGAATTTCCAGTTGCTGTACTGTGTACCCCGCACAATTGCACCTACAGTATAGCTACCTGCAGTCAGGTGCGTGTGTAGGCTCTTTGAAGTATTTCCAGATACTGTATTGTGTACCCTGCACAGTTGCACCTACAGTATAGCTACCTGCAGCCAGGTGCTTGTGTGGGCTCTTTGAAGTATTTCCAGTTACTGTACTGTGTACCCCGCACAGTTGCACCTACAGTATAGATACCTGCAGCCAAGTGCTTGTGTAGGCTTTTAAAGTATTTCCAGTTACTGTACTGTATACCCCGCACAGTTGCACCTACAGTATAGCTACCTGCAGCCAGGTGCCTGTGTAGGCTCTTTGAAGTATTTCCAGTTACTGTACTGTGTACCCCGCACAGTTGCACCTACAGTGTAGCTACCTGCAGCCAGGTGCTTCTGTAGGCTCTTCAAGTATTTCCAGTTACTGTACTGTGCACCCCGCACAGTTGCACCTACAGTATAGCTACCTGCAGCCAGGTGCTTGTGTAGGCTCTTTGAAGTATTTCCAGTTGCTGTAATGTGTACCCCGCACAGTTGCACCTACAGTAAAGCTACCTGCAGCCAGGTGCTTGTGTGGGCTCTTTGAAGTATTTCCAGTTACTGTACTGTGTACCCCTCACAGTTGCACCTACAGTGTAGCTACCTGCAGCCAGGTGCTTGTGTAGGCTCTTTGAAGTATTTCCAGTTGCTGTACTGTGTACCTCGCACAATTGCACCTACAGTATAGCTACCTGCAGCGAGGTGCTTGTGTAAGCTCTTTGAAGTATTTCCAGTTGCTGTACTGTTTGCCCCGCACAATTGCACCTACAGTATAGCTACCTGCAGCCAGGTGCTTGTGTAGGCTCTTTGAAGAATTTCCAGTTGCTGTACTGTGTACCCCGCACAATTGCACCTACAGTATAGCTACCTGCAGTCAGGTGCGTGTGTAGGCTCTTTGAAGTATTTCCAGATACTGTATTGTGTACCCTGCACAGTTGCACCTACAGTATAGCTACCTGCAGCCAGGCGCTTGTGTAGGCTTTTTGAAGTATTTCCAGTTACTGTACTGTGTACCCCGCACAGTTGCACCTAAAGTATAGCTACCAGCAGCCAGGTGCTTGTGTAGGCTTTTAAAGTATTTCCAGTTACTGTACTGTACACCCCGCACAGTTGCACCTACAGTATAGTTACCTGCAGCCAGGTGCCTGTGTAGGCTCTTTGAAGTATTTCCAGTTACTGTACTGTGTACCCCTCACAGTTGCACCTACAGTGTAGCTACCTGCAGCCAGGTGCTTGTGTAGGCTCTTGAAGTATTTCCAGTTACTGTACTGTGCACCCTACACAGTTGCACCTACAGTATAGCTACCTGCAGCCAGGTGCTTGTGTAGGCTCTTGAAGTATTTCCAGTTACTGTACTGTGTACCCCGCACAGTTGCACCTACAGTATAGCTACCTGTAGCCAGGTGCTTGTGTAGGCTCTTTGAAGTATTTCCAGTTGCTGTACTGTGTACCCCACACAATTGCACCTACAGCATAGCTACCTGCAGCCAGGTGCTTGTGTAGGCTCTTTGAAGTATTTCCAGTTGCTGTACTGTGTACCTCGCACAATTGCACCTACAGTATAGCTACCTGCAGCGAGGTGCTTGTGTAAGCTCTTTGAAGTATTTCCAGTTGCTGTACTGTTTGCCCCGCACAATTGCACCTACAGTATAGCTACCTGCAGCCAGGTGCTTGTGTAGGCTCTTTGAAGAATTTCCAGTTGCTGTACTGTGTACCCCGCACAATTGCACCTACAGTATAGCTACCTGCAGTCAGGTGCGTGTGTAGGCTCTTTGAAGTATTTCCAGATACTGTATTGTGTACCCTGCACAGTTGCACCTACAGTATAGCTACCTGCAGCCAGGTGCTTGTGTGGGCTCTTTGAAGTATTTCCAGTTACTGTACTGTGTACCCCGCACAGTTGCACCTACAGTAGAGATACCTGCAGCCAAGTGCTTGTGTAGGCTTTTAAAGTATTTCCAGTTACTGTACTGTATACCCCGCAAAGTTGCACCTACAGTATAGCTACCTGCAGCCAGGTACCTGTGTAGGCTCTTTGAAGTATTTCCAGTTACTGTACTGTGTACCCCGCACAGTTGCACCTACAGTGTAGCTACCTGCAGCCAGGTGCTTCTGTAGGCTCTTCAAGTATTTCCAGTTACTGTACTGTGCACCCCGCACAGTTGCACCTACAGTATAGCTACCTGCAGCCAGGTGCTTGTGTAGGCTCTTTGAAGTATTTCCAGTTGCTGTAATGTGTACCCCGCACAGTTGCACCTACAGTAAAGCTACCTGCAGCCAGGTGCTTGTGTAGGCTCTTTGAAGTATTTCCAGTTACTGTACTGTGTACCCCTCACAGTTGCACCTACAGTGTAGCTACCTGCAGCCAGGTGCTTGTGTAGGCTCTTTGAAGTATTTCCAGTTGCTGTACTGTGTACCTCGCACAATTGCACCTACAGTATAGCTACCTGCAGCGAGGTGCTTGTGTAAGCTCTTTGAAGTATTTCCAGTTGCTGTACTGTTTGCCCAGCACAATTGCACCTACAGTATAGCTACCTGCAACCAGGTGCTTGTGTAGGCTCTTTGAATAATTTCCAGTTGCTGTACTGTGTACCCCGCACAATTGCACCTACAGTATAGCTACCTGCAGTCAGGTGCGTGTGTAGGCTCTTTGAAGTATTTCCAGATACTGTATTGTGTACCCTGCACAGTTGCACCTACAGTATAGCTACCTGCAGCCAGGTGCTTGTGTGGGCTCTTTGAAGTATTTCCAGTTACTGTACTGTGTACCCCGCACAGTTGCACCTACAGTATAGATACCTGCAGCCAAGTGCTTGTGTAGGCTTTTAAAGTATTTCCAGTTACTGTACTGTATACCCCGCACAGTTGCACCTACAGTATAGCTACCTGCAGCCAGGTGCCTGTGTAGGCTCTTTGAAGTATTTCCAGTTACTGTACTGTGTACCCCGCACAGTTGCACCTACAGTGTAGCTACCTGCAGCCAGGTGCTTCTGTAGGCTCTTCAAGTATTTCCAGTTACTGTACTGTGCACCCCGCACAGTTGCACCTACAGTATAGCTACCTGCAGCCAGGTGCTTGTGTAGGCTCTTTGAAGTATTTCCAGTTGCTGTAATGTGTACCCCGCACAGTTGCACCTACAGTAAAGCTACCTGCAGCCAGGTGCTTGTGTAGGCTCTTTGAAGTATTTCCAGTTACTGTACTGTGTACCCCTCACAGTTGCACCTACAGTGTAGCTACCTGCAGCCAGGTACTTGTGTAGGCTCTTTGAAGAATTTCCAGTTGCTGTACTGTGTACCCCGCACAATTGCACCTACAGTATAGATACCTGCAGCCAGGTGCTTGTGTAGGCTTTTAAAGTATTTCCAGTTACTGTACTGTACACCCCGCACAGTTGCACCTACAGTATAGTTACCTGCAGCCAGGTGCCTGTGTAGGCTCTTTGAAGTATTTCCAGTTACTGTACTGTGTACCCCGCACAGTTGCACCTACAGTGTAGCTACCTGCAGCCAGGTGCTTCTGTAGGCTGTTCAAATATTTCCAGTTACTGTACTGTGCACCCCGCACAGTTGCACCTACAGTATGGCTACCTGCAGCCAGGTGCTTGTGTAGGCTCTTTGAAGTATTTCCAGTTACTGTACTGTGTACCCCGCACAGTTGCACCTACAGTGTAGCTACCTGCAGCCAGGTGCTTGTGTAGGCTCTTGAAGTATTTCCAGTTACTGTACTGTGCACCCTACACAGTTGCACCTACAGTATAGCTACCTGCAGCCAGGTGCTTGTGTAGGCTCTTGAAGTATTTCCAGTTACTGTACTGTGTACCCCGCACAGTTGCACCTACAGTATAGCTACCTGTAGCCAGGTGCTTGTGTAGGCTCTTTGAAGTATTTCCAGTTGCTGTACTGTGTACCCCACACAATTGCACCTACAGCATAGCTACCTGCAGCCAGGTGCTTGTGTAGGCTCTTTGAAGTATTTCCAGTTGCTGTACTGTGTACCTCGCACAATTGCACCTACAGTATAGCTACCTGCAGCGAGGTGCTTGTGTAAGCTCTTTGAAGTATTTCCAGTTGCTGTACTGTTTGCCCCGCACAATTGCACCTACAGTATAGCTACCTGCAGCCAGGTGCTTGTGTAGGCTCTTTGAAGAATTTCCAGTTGCTGTACTGTGTACCCCGCACAATTGCACCTACAGTATAGCTACCTGCAGCCAGGTGCGTGTGTAGGCTCTTTGAAGTATTTCCAGATACTGTATTGTGTACCCTGCACAGTTGCACCTACAGTATAGCTACCTGCAGCCAGGTGCTTGTGTGGGCTCTTTGAAGTATTTCCAGTTACTGTACTGTGTACCCCGCGCAGTTGCACCTACAGTATAGATACCTGCAGCCAAGTGCTTGTGTAGGCTTTTAAAGTATTTCCAGTTACTGTACTGTATACCCCGCACAGTTGCACCTACAGTATAGCTACCTGCAGCCAGGTGCCTGTGTAGGCTCTTTGAAGTATTTCCAGTTACTGTACTGTGTACCCCGCACAGTTGCACCTACAGTGTAGCTACCTGCAGCCAGGTGCTTCTGTAGGCTGTTCAAGTATTTCCAGTTACTGTACTGTGCACCCCGCACAGTTGCACCTACAGTATAGCTACCTGCAGCCAGGTGCTTGTGTAGGCTCTTTGAAGTATTTCCAGTTGCTGTACTGTGTACCCCGCACAATTGCACCTACAGTATAGCTACCTGCAGCCAGGTGCTTGTGTAGGCTCTTTGAAGTATTTCCAGTTGCTGTACTGTGTACCCCGCACAGTTGCACCTACAGTATAGCTACCTGCAGCCAGGTGCTTGTGTAGGCTCTTTGAAGTATTTCCAGTTACTGTACTGTGTACCCCGCACAGTTGCACCTACAATGTAGCTACCTGCAGCCAGGTGCTTGTGTAGGCTCTTGAAGTATTTCCAGTTACTGTACTGTGCACCCCACACAGTTGCACCTACAGTATAGCTACCTGCAGCCAGGTGCTTGTGTAGGCTCTTTGAAGTATTTCCAGATACTGTATTGTGCACCCCACACAGTTGCATCTACAGTATAGCTACCTGCAGCCAGGTGCTTGTGTGGGCTCTTTGAAGTATTTCCAGTTACTGTACTGTGTACCCCGCACAGTTGCACCTACAGTATAGATACCTGCAGCCAGGTGCTTGTGTAGGCTTTTAAAGTATTTCCAGTTACTGTACTGTATACCCCGCACAGTTGCACCTACAGTATAGCTACCTGCAGCCAGGTGCCTGTGTAGGCTCTTTGAAGTATTTCCAGTTACTGTACTGTGCACCCCGCACAGTTGCACCTACAGTGTAGCTACCTGCAGCCAGGTGCTTGTGTAGGCTCTTGAAGTATTTCCAGTTACCGTACTGTGCACCCCGCACAGTTGCACCTACAGTATAGCTACCTGCAGCCAGGTGCTTGTGTAGGCTCTTTGAAGTATTTCCAGTTGCTGTACTGTGTACCCCGCACAATTACACCTACATTATAGCTACCTGCAGCCAGGTGCTTGTGTAGGCTCTTTGATGTATTTCCAGTTGCTGTACTGTGTACCCCGCACAGTTGCACCTACAGTATAGCTACCTGTAGCAAGGTGCTTGTGTAGGCTCTTTGAAGTATTTCCAGTTACTGTACTGTGTACCCCGCACAGTTGCACCTACAGTGTAGCTACCTGCAGCCAGGTGCTTGTGTAGGCTCTTTGAAGTATTTCCAGTTACTGTACTGTGTACCCCGCACAGTTGCACCTACAGTATAGCTACCTGCAGCCAGGTGCTTGTGTAGGCTCTTTGAAGTATTTCCAGTTGCTGTACTGTGTACCTTGCACAATTGCACCTACAGTATAGCTACCTGCAGCGAGGTGCTTTTGTAGGCTCTTTGAAGTATTTCCAGTTACTGTACTGTTTACCCCGCATAGTTGTACCTGCAGTATAGCTACCTGCAGCCAGGTGCTTGTGTAGGCTCTTTGAAGTATTTCCAGTTACTGTACTGTGTACCCCGCACAGTTGCACCTACAGTGTAGCTACCTGCAGCCAGGTGCTTGTGTAGGCTCTTGAAGTATTTCCAGTTACTGTACTGTGCACCCCACACAGTTGCACCTACGGTATAGCTACCTGCAGCCAGGTGCTTGTGTAGGCTCTTGAAGTATTTCCAGTTACTGTACTGTGTACCCCGCACAGTTGCACCTACAGTATAGCTACCTGCAGCCAGGTGCTTGTGTAGGCTCTTGAAGTATTTCCAGTTGCTGTACTGTGTACCTCGCACAATTGCACCTAGAGTATAGCTACCTGCAGCCAGGTGCTTGTGTACGCTCTTTGAAGTTTTTCCAGTTGCTGTACTGTGTACCCCGCACAATTGCACCTACAGTATAGCTACCTGCAGCCAGGTGCTTGTGTAGGCTCTTTGAAGTATTTCCAGTTGCTGTACTGTGTACCTTGCACAATTGCACCTACAGTATAGCTACCTGCAGCGAGGTGCTTGTGTAGGCTCTTTGAAGTATTTCCAGTTACTGTACTGTGTACCCCGCATAGTTGTACCTGCAGTATAGCTACCTGCAGCCAGGTGCTTGTGTAGGCTCTTTGAAGTATTTCCAGTTACTGTACTGTGTACCCCGCACAGTTGCACCTACAGTGTAGCTACCTGCAGCCAGGTGCTTGTGTAGGCTCTTGAAGTATTTCCAGTTACTGTATTGTGCACCCCGCACAATTGCACCTACAGTATAGCTACCTGCAGCCAGGTGCTTGTGTAGGCTATTTGAAGTATTTCCAGTTACTGTACTGTGTACCCCGCACAGTTGCACCTACAGTATATCTACCTGCAGCCAAGTGCTTATGTAGGCTCTTTGAAGTATTTACAGTTGCTGTACTGTGTACCCCGCACAGTTGCACCTACAGTATAGCTACCTGCAGCCAAGTGCTTATGTAGGCTCTTTGAAGTATTTCCAGTTACTGTATTGTGTACCGCACACAGTTGCACCTGCAGTATAGCTACCTGCAGCCAGGTGCTTGTGTAGGCCCTTTGAAGTATTTCCAGTTACTGTACTGTGTACCTCACACAATTGCACCTACAGTATAGCTACCTGCAGCCAGGTGCTTGTGTAGGCTCTTTGAAGTATTTCCAGTTACTGTACTGTGTACCCCGTGCAGTTGCACCTACAGTGTAGCTACCTGCAGCCAGGTGCTTCTGTAGGCTCTTGAAGTATTTCCAGTTACTGTACTGTGTACCCCACACAGTTGCACCTACAGTATAGCTATATGCAGCCAGGTGCTTGTGTAGGCTCTTGAAGTATTTCCAGACATACTATTGGCCTGAAGTGAGCTGCACAAAACTGGGATGTATATATATAGTACTGTGTACTGTACTGTACTGTGTACCCCACACAGTTGCACATACAGTATAGCTACCTGCGGCCAGGTGCTTGTGTAGGCTCTTTGAAGTATTTCCAGTTGCTGTACTGTGTACCCCGCACAATTGCACCTACAGTATAGCTACCTGCAGCAAGGTGCTTGTGTATGCTATTTGAAGTATTTCCAGTTACTGTACTGTGTACCCCGCACAGTTGCACCTACAGTATAGCTACCTGCAGCCAGGTGCTTGTGTAGGCTCTTTGAAGTATTTCCAGTTACTGTACTGTGTACCCCACACAGTTGCACCTACAGTATAGCTACCTGCAGCCAGGTGCTTGTGTAGGCTCTTGAAGTATTTCCAGTTACTGTACTGTGTACCCCGCACAGTTGCACCTACAGTATAGCTACCTGAAGACAAGTGCAGGTGTTATCATACTAATAATACTACAGGAAGGCAGTTGATTCTGCTGGCTGCAGTATAATTGGTATATATATATATATATACATCCCAGTTTTGTGCAGCTCATTGCAGGCCAATAGTATGTCTGGAAGGCCAACAATTAGAGGCGGACAGTCACAAGCCAATAAAAGAGGGCAAGCAGGCTCTGTGTCTAGAGGCAACAGTGCTGGTCATGGACACGGCGCATCCTCATCATCACGTGGCCGTGGGACACGCTTGGCCTTTTTTTCGGCAGCTGGTCGTGTTGAGCCGCAACATGCGGAAGACTTGGTCGAGTGGATGACCAAGCCGTCCTCATCCTCCTCATCATATCTCACCCAGACTCAGGGTACTTTGTCTGGCAAAGCAGCTGCCAACGCGGCCTCTTCCCTCGGCTCAATGTCATCAGTGACTCCTTCCCTAGCCCCACCATGTCCTCCTGAGGAGTCCCTCGAACTGTTTGACCACAGTGTTGGGTACATGCTCCAGGAGGATGCCCAGCGTTTTGAAGGCTCCGATGATGGTACTCAGCTAGAGCAAGGCAGTAACGTGAGCCCAGGAAGAGGGGTGCCCAAGAAATACAGCAATCTGGAAGTCATGTTCACCCTGCTGCAGCATACTGCCAGGTTTCCTCCAGTGATGAGGAGGGAAGGGATGATGAGGTCACTGACTCCACGTGGGTGCCTGATAGAAGAGAGAGGAGGAGGAGGCACATAACCAACAAGTGTGAACAAGATATGGTGAAAAATACTCCTGCGCTAGTGAGATCGTTTGCTGTAAAACAAAGGTAGTATTGTAGTCAGAGATAGGACTGGGGGAGATGATGGAGCGTGTCCCGCTGCCTTAGCTGACCAGGGGTGGTCTGGAAAGGACTGTTTAGTAGGAAGTGGGTGGAAGGCGCGTGATCAGACGCTTACATCAAGAAATGTATGGTTTATTTATGTAAAAGAATACAGACATATAGTCATATAGATATAAAATCATACAAATACTACATAATATTAAAAAAAAAATGAAAAACAGGTAACAAAATAAGTACTAGGAAGTTAAAATTGGGGTGTGCCCATATTGAGGCAGGTATTTAAGAAAGGCTGACGCGTTTCGAGGAAAACCTCTTCATCAGAGCCAGGAGAACTGGAGCACAGTCTGTATGGGCCGGTAGGCCGACATGTGTACATGGGGAGAGGTGGTGTTGCTAGTAGGAGGATGTGTCCTGTGATGGACAATTGATTATTCCAAGTTCCATACCCAGGTGTTCTATGGATGTAAATAGATTGTATTTTCTTTTTGCGGTGCTGTTAGGCTGTCAGATGTGCCTGTCTCAGGAGAAGTGTGTAGACACAGCTGCAAACTGTAAAGATCCTTTGGAGTGGAGAGCCGTGTGATCCTGGCAGCAGAAGGGGGGGGAGGAGGAGGGAGGAAGTGTCCTTGAGGCAGCTGATGCCTGGATGCCTTGGAATAATCAATTGTCCATCACAGGACACATCCTCCTACTAGCAACACCACCTCTCCCCATGTACACATGTCGGCCTACCGGCCCATACAGACTGTGCTCCAGTTCTCCTGGCTCTGATGAAGAGGTTTTCCTCGAAACGCGTCAGCCTTTCTTAAATACCTGCCTCAATATGGGCACACCCCAATTTTAACTTCCTAGTACTTATTTTGTTACCTGTTTTTCATTTTTTTTTTAATATTATGTAGTATTTGTATGATTTTATATCTATATGACTATATGTCTGTATTCTTTTACATAAATAAACCATACATTTCTTGATGTAAGCGTCTGATCACGCGCCTTCCACCCACTTCCTACTAAACATAACCAACAAGGCAGGATGCCCTCAAGGGGCCAGCCTAAGGGCAGCACACTGACTGCATCACACCACAGAGCTCCGCATGTGCAGGGCGCCGCTGTCTCTGCACGTTATTCCAAAAGTTCTTTGGTGTGGGCCTTTTTTGAGACGAGTGCATCAGATCCCACTGCTACTATTTTCAACATATGTCTCAAGCGTATCTCGCGTGGCCAAAACATCTCCCGCTTGGGCACCACATGCTTGACCAGACATATGTTGACCTGCCATGCAGTTTGTTGGCAGGAGTACCTAAAAGACCCACACCAAAGAACAAAGAGGACCTCCCCTTGTTCCTCATCAGCTGGGATCTCCAACCCCACTATACCTTCAGTCCTCTCTGAGACTTGTAGTGAGAGGAATGAAGGTGTAGAATTAGGTGTGTCACAGCCAAGTACTTGCGGGCAATCTACTATCGGTACACCGACGTCAGATTGTACCAGGCAAATTTCCCTGCTCCAGCTGCTGCACCACATCCACATGCCCAGCGGTTGAATGCTAGCTTGGCAAAATTGCTAGCACTTCAACTGCTACCTTTTCAGTTGGTAGACTCTGTCTCCTTCCGTGAGTTTGTGGAATGTGCGGTTCCTCAGTGGCAGGTTCCCAAACGCCACTTTTTCTCCTGGAAGGCGATTCCGGCTCTCTACCGGCATGTGGAAGGCAATGTCTTGGCCTCGTTGTACAGGGCGGTCAGCGGTAAGGTGCATATTGCAGCTGACTCATGGTCCAGCAGGCATGGAAAGGGACATTGCCTAAGTTTCACGGCACATTGGGTGACTCTGCCTGCATCTGGGAAGGATGCAGGACAAGGTGCAGTAGTGTTGGAGGTTGTTCCACCACCACACCTACAAAATGCCAGTACTGGTGATTCTGACACACCTCTCTCCTCCACCCCCTCCTCTTCTGCCTCCATGGCCTCTTCCTGTGATTTGTCCTCGTAACCAGCGGTGCTCCGTAGGTTTTCAAGGGGCTACGCAAGTACGCAGGCCAAAAGATGCCATGCGGTGCTTGAGCTGGTGTGCTTGGGGGACAGGAGCCACACTGGAGCAGAGATTCTGTGAGCTCTGCAGGGGCAGGTTCAGAGGTGGTTTACGCCACGCCAACTTAAGGCAGGAATGGTGGTTTGCGACAATGGCACCAACCTCCTCTCCGCCCTCCGGCAGGGACAACTGACCCATGTGCCCTGTTTGGCTCACGTCCTTAACTTGGTGGTGCACCGGTTCTTGGGCAGGTACCCAGGCTTACAGGATGTCCTGAGGCAGGCCAGGAAAGTCTGTGTGCATTTCCGCTGATCATATAATGCCAGTGCTCGGCTGGCAGACCTCCAAAAGGAATTTAACCTGCCCAAGAACCGCCTAATCTGTGACATGCCCACCAAGTTGGCCATATTGCAGCGGCTGCACATGCAGCAGAGGGCCATCAATGAGTACCTGTGCGACTATGGTACCAGGACAGGATCAGGGGAGTTTGTTTTTTTTCCCCACGCCAGTGGGCCATGATCAGGGATGCATGCACTGTCCTGTCACCATTTGAGGAGGTCACGAGGATGGTGAGCAGTGACAGTGCATGCATCAGTGACACTGTCCCCCTTGTCCACTTGTTGGAGCACACGCTGTGTGGAATAATGGACAGGGCACTTGAGGCAGAACAGAGGCAGGAAGAGGAGGACTTCCTTAGATCTCAAGGCCCCTTTATCCAGACAGTGTTCCTGCGTGGCCGCCGATCACACAGGAAGAGGATGAGGAGGAGGAGGATTGTGTCAGCATGGAGGTGGAGCCTGGCACTCAGCATCAGCAGCAGTCTTTAAGGGATCATTTAAAGTCCCAAGAAAGAGGAAGAGGCCATAGAGGAAGTAGAAGAGGAGGGGGTGGAGGAGAGAGGTGTGGCAGAATCACCACTAGCATTTTGGAGGCGTGGTGGTGGAACAAGCTCCAACAATACTACACCCTGTCCTGCATCCATCCCAGCTGCCAGCAGAGTTACCCAGTGCGCTGTGAAAGAAAGGTAACGTCCCTGTCCATGCCTGCGGGACCATGAGTCAGCAGTAATATGCACCTTACTGCTGACCACCCTGTCCAACGAGGCCAAGACATTGCCTTCCACATGCTGGTAGAGAGCCGGAATGGCCTTCCGTGAAAAGAAATGGCGTTTGGGAACCTGCCACTGAGGTACCGCACATTCCACAAATTCACAAAGGGGGCAGAGTCTACCAGCTGAAAAGGCAGCAGTCACAGTGCTAGCAATTTGGCCAAGCTAGCATTCAGACACTGAACATGTGGATGGGTGGGACTGAATTTCTTTTAATATTTAGCAACTGGGGTAGGGAAATTTGCCTGCTAAAATCGGATGTTGGTGTACTGCTAGCAGATTGGCCTCAAGTACTTGGGATACCTATTTCTTTACCTTCATTCCTCTCAGTGCAGGTTTCTGAGAGGACTGGAGGTATAGTGGGGTTGGAGATCCCAGCTGATGAGAGGTCCGCCTTGTTCTTTGATGTGGGGTCGTCATATGTCTGGTCAAGCATGTGGTGCCCAAGTGGCTGCTGTTTTGGCCACGCCTAATACGCTTCAGACATATGTTGCAAACAGCAACGGTGCACACATGTCAAAAAGGGCCCACACCAAAGAACTTTTCAAAATATGTGGGGAGTCAGCAGCACCCTGCCCCTGCTTAGCTCTGCGGTGTGATGCAATAGGGTGGCTGTCCTTAAGCTGCCCCCTGGAGGGCATCCTACCTCGTTGGAGATGTGCCTCCTCCTCATCTCTATCAAGCACCCACGTTGAGTCAGTGACCTCATCCCCTCCCTCCTCATCACTGAAGCAAACTTGGCAGTATGCTGCAGCTGGGGAAACATGACTGCCAGTTTATTGACCTTCTTGGGCACCCCCTCTCTCTAGGCTGACGTTATTTCCTTCCTCAACCTGGGTACCATCATTGGAGCCTTCGAATCGCTGCGCATCCTCCTGCAGCATGTACCCGACACTGTGGTCGAATAGTTCGAGGGACTCCTCCGTGCAAGATGGTGGGGCTAGGGAAGGAGTTACTGTTGACATGGAGCCAATGGAATAGGCTGCTTTGGCAGCTGCATTGGCAGGCAAACTACTCTGAGCCTGGGTGACAGAGGATGAGGAGGATAAGGCGGGCTTTGCTATCCATTCCACCAACTCTTCTGCATGTTGTGGCTCAATAACATGGCCAGCTGCAGGAAAAAAGGACAAGCGTGCCCCACAGACATGTGCTGAGGATGCACCATGTCCACGACCAGCACTGTCAACTGTAGACACAAAGCCTCGTTTAGTGGCCTGTGAGCTTCTGCCTCTCCTTGGTGGCCTTCCGGACATGCTGTAAATTTTGTTTAGCAAAAAAACACTACACTGTATTGTGTACTGTGTACACCACCAGGAAAGTAGTAGCAACTTCACTAGGGGTGCACGGTACTGTATACACCAAAAGTGTAATAACAACTATGGGTGCACTGTATGTATTGTGTACACCAACAGGAATGTAGTAGCAACTGCACTAGGGGTGCACGGTACTGTGTACACCAACAGAAGTGTAATAACAACTATGGGTGCACTGTATGTATTGTGTACACCACCAGGAAAGTAGTAGAAACTGCACTAGAGGTGCACGGTACTGTGTACACCAACAGAAGTATAATAACAACTATGGGTACACTGTATGTATTGTGTACACCACCAGGAAAGTAGTAGCAAGTGCACTAGGGGTGCACGGTACTGTGTACACCAACAGAAGTGTAATGACAATTATGGGTGCACTGTATATATTGTGTACACCACCAGGAAAGTAGGAGCAGCTGCATTAGGGGTGCACGGTACTGTGTACACCAACAGAAGTATAATAACAACTATGGGTACACTGTTTGTATTGTGTACACCACCAGGAAAGTAGTAGCAACTGCACTAGGGGTGCACGGTACTGTGTACACCAACAGAAGTTTAATAACAACTATGGGTGCACTGTATGTATTAATAATAATAATAATAATAATAAAAAAATGTCCTTCGTGCTCGTCGGATGGTAAAAGTGAAAAATAAGTGAAAATTTTCAATAATATTATAAGGTGAAAATGTGACAATCACATAGCAAAGTATTGTATTGCAGCAAAATAAGGGTGTTCACACCAACACTTAATCAAGTAAAAAATGTATTAGAATTTTGCGCAATATTCTAGTGGGTGAAAAAATGTAAATCTAATACGGTGCATCAGAGTGTACACAATGTGTATGGAGATGGTAAAAAATGTAATAAAATAAATTAAAAATTAGTCGTGGCAGTGGTGGCATATAAAGCCTTCACTGCAAGGACCAGTTGTCTCTATACTGCAGTTTATGGTTACAGCCACTAACTCCTAATTGGTGATAATAGAGTAGGATATAGTGCATTAAAGTGAACACAATTTATATCTAAAAATTATTGACAAAATTATAAAAATAAATAAATAATGGTGGAAGTGGTACAAGCAGCCTTCACTGTTAAGACCAATTGTCTCTACATCACCGTTGGCTGCCGCAGCCACTAGCACCTGGTTAGTGATAATATGTGCAAATCGTGCAATATAAAAATAGTGTCATAAAGCCACACAGAAATAAGAATGAAAATATACAAAAAAATTAAATAGATAATACACACTAGTGCTAGATTGCAATAGACAAATTAATGTGATAAAGTTCACTGGAGAAATAAATAAATAAGATTGAAATTACAGCAAGAGAGTCTTTAAAAAGAAAATCGGGTTAATGGGGACCCTCTGATCTTCTGATCAATAACTGGCAGGTGTTACATATAATGTGATGAGCTTGTGACACTCGTGATGGTGTCTCCTGTGTGTAGTCTCACAAAACTCTCACCTTCAAAATATGATAAAGAAGTATTAGGGGATTGTAGATTTCTGGTACAAGCGCTATCAGTGTGGTCCATGCATTCTTCCCTGTTATTCCTCCATCGCTGTTCCTACACCACTCCGATCTTATTGCCTCAGTATTGGAGGATAAAAAACAAGTAGGGGAGGGGGAAGAAAGGAAGGCTCCACTAGTGTGATAACGTTTTAAAAAGTGGGATATTTATTCCATGTCTATGTAGTACTCTTACATTGTAAACATTGAAAATAGGCAGAGTAATAGATGAAATGGTCTGGCATTCTCAGCGCCCTCTCACTTGTGTATCTCTCCAGCCAATCCCTACGCGTTACGACACCGTCACGTGTCTTCATCTGGGAACACAAGTGAGAGGGCGTTGAGAATGCCAGACCATTTCATCTATTACTCTGCCTATTTTTAATGTTTACAATGTAAGAGTACTACATAGACATGGAATAAAAAACCCCCCTTTTAAAATGTTATCACACTAGTGGAGCCTTCCTTTCTTCCCCCTCCCCTACTTGTTTTTTCTCCCCCAATACTGAGGCAATAAGATCGAAGTGGTGTAGGAACAGCGATGGAGGAATAACAGTGAAGAATGCATGGACCACACTGATAGCGCTTGTACCAGAAATCTACAATCTCCTAATGCTTCTTTATCATATTTTGAAGGCAATAAGATCAGAGTGGTGTAGGAACAGCGATGGAGGAATAACAGGGAAGAATGCATGGACCACACTGATAGCGCTTGTACCAGAAATCTACAATCCCCTAATGCTTCTTTATCATATTTTGAAGGTGAGAGTTTTGTGAGACTACACACAGGAGACACCATCATGAGTGTCACAAGCTCATCACATTATATGTAACACCTGCCAGTTATTGATCAGAAGATCAGAGGGTCCCCATTAACCCGATTTTCTTTTTAAAGACTCTCTTGCTGTAATTTCAATCTTATTTATTTATTTCTCCAGTGGACTTTATCACATTCATTTGTCTATTGCAATCTAGCACTAGTGTGTATTATCTATTTAATTTTTTGTATATTTTCATTCTTATTTCTGTGTGGCTTTATGACACTATTTTTATATTGCACGATTTGCACATATTATCATTAACCAGGCGCTAGTGGCTGCGGCAGCCAACGGTGATGTAGAGACAATTGGCCTTAACCGTGAAGGCTGCTTGTACCACTTCCACCATTATTTATTTATTTTTATAATTTTGTCAATAATTTTTAGATATAAATTGTGTTCACTTTGATGCACTACATCCTACTCTATTATCACCAATTAGGAGTTAGTGGCTGTAACCATAAACTGCAGTATAGAGACAACTGGTCCTTGCAGTGAAGGCTTTATATGCCACCACTACCACAACTAATTATTCATTTATTTTATTACACTTTTTACCATGTCGATACACATTGTGTACACTCTGATGCACTGTATGTATTGTGTACACCACCAGGAAAGTACTAGCAACTGCACTAGGGGTGTGTACCTTAACACAACTATGGGTGTACTGTATTGACCACCAGAAAAGTATGAGCAACTGCACTATGGGTGCACAGCACTTTATACTGTGTACACTGCCTGAAGTATATTAGAAACAGTACACCAGGAATGGCCTGCAGTCAGATATAGCTAAACTGGATACAGTGGATATATATATATATATACATATATATAGATATATATGTATATATATCTATATATATCTATATATAGATATATATAGATATATATAGATATATATATCTATATATATATATATAAGACTATCTGTATATATATAACAGTACACCAGTAATGGACTGCAGAGGCCAACGTGCAGACGGCCTTATATAGTGTGGGGCGTGGACTTAGTCCCGCTGAGCCATGATTGGCAAAAGGCACCCTGCCTTATGCCAATTATGACTCTCTTAGCTGAGGGCGCTGTGATTGGCGCTGTGATTGGCCAAAGCATGCAGGTCCCACAGTGCATTATGGGCCGTTATGCGCCGCTCGAATTTGGTGCGAACAGCCCATTCGACAGTAATTTCTATACACATTTCTATACAAAAATGGTGTGGCAATGAGCGCAAAATTTGCACCCAGTATAGCCAACCTTTTTATGGGGGAGTGGGAGGACAAAACAGTTTTTCATAATAGCAGGGTGAAGCTCCTGTTTTACAGGCGCTACATAGACGATCTCCTATTGATATGGTCCGGCACAGAATCCTCATTGAAGTCATTTTTAGAACATTTGAATAAGAACACAAATAATATAAAATTGATGAGCCAGTAGAGCAAGGAACAAATTATTTCCTTGATGTGACCATCTACCTTGAGGGTGATAGATTACAGACCAAGGTTTTCTTTAAGCCCACGGACAGGAACAGTTTCCTACCTACACATAGCTGTCATCATCCTCTATCAATGAGGAATGTTCCTAAAGGCCAGATGATGAGGGTAAGGAGGAACTGTTCAACACCTGAGGATTATGACAGACAATCTGCGGTGCTGAAAAAGAGGTTTCTAGAAAAAGGATATAAAGTTCAACATCTTGATGCAGTAGTTGAAGAAATTAGATCTATACCTAGGGAGGAATGTTTAAAGGCTGCAGCCTTAGAGGTAAAGAAGGTAAAGAACATAGATCATGAGTGGGGATTTATATCCTCTTTCCATTCTCAGTACAGAGAAGTGGAGAATACTTTTAATACCCACTGGCACGCCCTTCGTCTGGATAGAACTTTGAATAAAGTACTTCCTACGAAACCAATGGTTGCGCTGCTTTCAATCCATCCACTGTAGTCAATCAGCGAACAGGCTGAGATGTCGGGAGTGAGCGCGGGACTTTCGAGGGCTCAGGTAAGTAAAACGGGGGGGCTGGGGGCGGCGGTATTTTCGGAAGTTTTTTCACCTTAATGCATAGCATGCATTAAGGTGAAAAAACGTTTACCTTTACAACCCCTTTAAGTATTTATCTATGTATATATGCCCATTGATTTTTTATACCTCCCACCTGTTTAGTAACTTCTATTCAAAAGAAATTAATACCTGTAGGGGTATTTAAGATGACCCACTGTAAATAATGATTGTTATTTGAGACCTGTATGATGACTATGCAATGACATGAAATTGTGGATTATAATGATCTGGAGGTTTTATGTCAGTAGTTGCTTTGTAGAGAAATTTACTTTTTGCATTGCATCCTGCAGCCTCCAAAGTGCACTGTTAATGTTAATATGGACGCTGTGGGGTTCATAATGGGTTAATTTAGTGGGTTTTAAATATATTCTAGGACGCTGCGCCGTGTGGTCACGCCCTTTGACAAAGTCGGAATGACGAAACCGGTCAGGGCGACCGGAAGAAAAACGTAATGTGCACTGCGTTCCAGGTACTCAGTGGAGACAACGGAAGGAGGAAGTGCTGAGCGGTGAGTAGATCCAGCTGGTCTAGATCATCTCCCGCAACACGACAAATACCTCTGTGTTATCATGATGATCATATGTTAAAAAACTGGCATACTGACACTCAACCTTCTGATTAACCGTGGAACCCAGTTGTTTTATTGATGTGGAAAAACCTCTTTCATACATTGGATTTTTATACATTGGATGATATTGAATAAAGATTTAAAATCGGAGCTGCTCTATGTGGAGTTTATTTTTCTCCATATATTCCTGGATGTTCTGTGAGCCGTCCCTCCAGGGAGATCTAGTCCGTGTATCGCAGCGGGATATCGCAGATGTAACTAGAGGCCTGTTATATCCAACTTTGTGGTGAGTTTGAACCCCAGAGGGGCGTGTGGAGCACTGTGTGGACAATTGCGGTGATCGGTGCACTATCCGGCAATTTTCTTTTTTCCCACTAAACAAATCTCACCAAGGACTCTTCTTTCTTAATATCCACTGCTTTATCTGCCTGCTATAGATATCGTTATTTTATAATCATTAATATCGCATATATGTATTTATATGTGCTAGCCAGTCAACCATTTGTAGCTGACAGGAGCGCTGCTTTTTGATAAGATCTTTGAAAACTGACTGATTCGTCAATCAGTAACAAATTGTTTTATCCTTTGTGTACGGCCCTTTGTGTACACCGCCTGAAGTATATTAGAAACAGTACACCAGGAATGGCCTGCAGTCATTTCTTCAGTGTTGTCACATGAAAAGATATAATAAAATATTTACAAAAATGTGAGGGGTGTACTCACTTTTATGAGATACTGTATGTGAATGAGTATGGGGTACATAGTTGTTGATTTACTAAAACTGGAGTGTGAAAAATCTGGTGCAGCTCTGCATATAAACCAATCAGCTTCCATGTTTATTATCAAAGCTTAATTGAACAAGTTGAAGTTAGAAGCTGATTGGCTACCATACACAGCTGCACCAGATTTTGCACTCTCCAGTTTTAGTAAATCAACCCCATAATATCCCTACCAATTCACAAAGAGGTTTCAAAAAGAAATAAAACCACACACACCGTTTTTGACAATACCTTTATTAAAAAAAATATATATATATAGTGTCCCCCGATGTAAATCCATTGTCAATCACAACACCCACCGCACCCAAAAAAAACGTTCCTGCCGACATGAAGGCTGGCTGCCTACTGCAGGCTAAGCCGTTTGACAGTTCTTATTTAGGTAAGGGTCAGGGCCATATGGCTACTTTACCTGGTGGCACCTCCCCCTTCTGACATCATGGACCGCTGTGGGGTTCCCCTTAAAATCCATACCAGACCCGAAGGGCCTGGTATGGACTGGTATGTTACGTTCACTAACAGCCAAATTTTAAAGGGAATTACAATACCTATAATTTAATAGTCAGTAATAGTTATTATTATTAGTTATTATTTCGTATTTTTGAATTTTCGGGTTTGCAGATTTTCAGATTTTCATTTCTATTTTCAAATTTTTGGACTTTCATTCTTATTTTCAGATTTTCAATTTTCGAATTTTTGCATTTTATTCGAATTTTCGAACTTCTGAATTTTCGTTTTCGGAAAAATTTGTTAAACGGGTTTTCGTTAATTCTAATATTTCCGAATTAACTAATTTGTTGATTTCATTAAAAAACTAATTCAGTACGAAACGAATTGCACATGTCTAGTGGTCATTTTTTCTGTGTGCTTTGGGTCATTGGTCACGGTAACCCTTCTTCCCATTGAAAACTTTCTGGCAGAGGGCAGCAGATTTTCCTCAAGAATTTGATTCTATTTTGCCTCATCCATTTTTCCTTCTATCCTGTCAAGTGCTCCAGTCCCTGCTACAGAGAAACAAAACAGGATATTACCACCTCAATGCTATACTGTAGGAATGGTGTTATTTGGATGGTGAGCTGTATTGGATTTCTGCCAGACATATAGATTGGTGTTAAGGCCAAAAAATTCAATTTTAGTCTCATCTGACCATAACACCTTTTTCTATGTGACCTCAGAATCTTCCAGGTGCGTTTTGGCAAAGCTCAGTCGTGACTGCATGTGACCTTTCTTGAAGAGTGGCTTTTTTTCTTGCAACCCTACCATGCAAGCCACATTTGTGGAGAATTTGTGACATTGTTGTCACATGCACACAATGACCACTCATTGTCATAAATTCCTGCAACTGCTTCAGAGTTGCTGTAGGCCTCTTGGTAGCCTCTCTGACCAGTTTCCTCCTGGTTCTGTCATCCAGTTTGGAGCGACATCCTGATCCTGGGAGGGTCTGTGTTGTACCAAATACCTTCTACTTCCTTATAATAGTCTTAATTGTGCTTCTAGGCATTGATAATGCCTTTGGATTTTTTTGTATCCATCTCCTGACTTGTGCCTGTCCACAACTTCATCCCAGAGATCTTTTGACAGTTCCTTGCATAGTTGATTGTTTGCTTCAGTTGCACTACCAGGAAATGTCATGGCCCAGGAAAACTATTTTCATGCAGAGCTAAACAAAATGACCACAGTTGATCACAGTTAAAAAGTCAAATGCCTTTGTTTGCAATTGAGAAGGTGATTAGCTACTCCAGATTGAGTTTACAAGTCATTTTTAGGAGTAGGGGGTGGGGGGGGGATCCTTTTTCCAACTCAGTGATTTTGTTTTTAAAATGTATTTTTTCTTTTCTGACATGTTCATGATACATTTTTCACTTCAATGTTCTAAGTTGCACTGAGTAAATACAGCTGGATAAAACAAAAACTGTGTCTGTCTTCATTTCAGGCTGCAAAGCAACAAAATGTGATTATTTTAAATGGGGGTGATTTTTTTCTATACCCATTGTATTTGCACAATTCCACCAGGACTCTTGTTGGGCTTTTGCTGATAATACCCGTTTGTACATTGAATGTATGTATTAACCACCCTTTCTGACTGTGCTATAGCTGAAAGATGGCTATAGCGTGGTCATCCAGTTCTACAAGATTTGGCAAGATATGCCAGACCTTCAGGGCGCACGCACCTTGTATATCACTGGCTGCACCCAGGGTGAATATCTCCTTCTGGGCCCCATCCTCATCCCACCCCATTCATGACATCACATGCCATTCTGACTGGAGTGCCATGCAGCCCCTCCCATACCCCCGGCTAGAGCATACCTCTCAACCATCCTGGATTCCAGACTATTCCGCAATTTGAAGTAAGTCCTGGGGTCCCGTAGATCAGGGCTGGAGTCCCGGAGCCTAGGAACTCAGTAGTGGTATCCTCAATGGGTGCAATGTGTGCTCTCACACACAGCACCAAGTGAGGATTCCTGGGAGAAGATCTGGCCGGCAATCTTTGTCCCCCCCGTGGCATCCTAGCAACCGATGATATCATTTGCAGGCCACCTCTCAGCTCTGCCACCGTCTTTGGCTCCCGATCCTGCCTGCCAGTGGCCCTGATCCTGCCTGTCAGCGACCCCCGATCCTTCCTGTTGGTGCTTCGTGAAGGGTAAAAGGAACTGAACTCCTTGTCACACAGAAGCACTCCACCTGCTTCTGTGTGTCTGCGCCAGGCAACCAGGGGGGACATGGCCCACATTTGCTGGTGGGTTCCCCGGGTCCCGGTGCCACAACTGCCCACATTGCTGTTTTACTGGGGTACCGGAGGTGTCTTCTTTTCCCACCTTTCGGGACTGTAGCATGGACAGGGATAAAGTGCTCTGAAACTCCTCCTTGGCTCCATGCTATAGTCTTGACACTCGGAGCTGTCAGGAGCTTTGTGTTTAAAAAAAGCACCTACATTTCTGCATTTGTGAGAGAGCTAGGGGGGAATTGGTGAGAGAGGTGGGGGGCATTATTAAGAGAGGAGGGGGGAATGGGTGAGAGAGCTGGGGGGGCATTAGTAAGAGAGAAGGGGGGAATTGGTGAGAGACCTGGGGGGAATTGGTGAGAGAGCTGGGGGGCATTACTAAGAGAGGAGGGGGGGAATTGGTGAGAGAGCTGGAGGGACATTAGTAAGAGAGGAGGGGGGGATTGGTGAGAGAGCTGGGGGGACATTAGTAAGAGAGGAGGGGGGAATTGGTGAGAGAGCTGGGGGGACATTAGTAAGAGAGGAGGTGTCAGGGTTGGGCTCAGCCCTTCTTTCTCAAAGCTCAGCTGTCGACTAATTGCCAGCTCCTTTCTCTCCGCAGTGACTCACCTGTTGATGATATCCTGCTCGTCAGTCCTGCCTACTTAAGCCGTCCAGCCCAGATGATCTCTGCCTCTAGAGATGCTCTCCTGTGTTCCTGTTAAAGACTTGCTTAACATTCCTTCTGGCTCCAGATCCTGCTTGCTGTTCTACTACGCTCATCTCTGGCTCCCTGACGTTTTGGCTTGTCTGACTATCCGTTCTGGTTTCTGAACTCTGGCTATGTTTTGAATACGTTTACTCTGTTTACCTTTTTATTATTATTATTAAACAAGTGTGATTTACCTGTACTTCTGTCTCAGTCTGATTCATGGTTTCTGACAGTAGGCGAAGGCCATGAATTCAGAAGATGCAGTCAATCCACTAGTTGGTAATATTTTTTCCAGGTTGAATGAGCAGGATCACCGCATGGATCAGTTTGCCATGGCGTTACAAACGCTCCTGAGTCGCACGGCACAACTGGAATCTCCCACTGTGGCTTCTCCGGTACAACCGTCCCTGCTGCTGCTCCAGTCTCCGTGCAGGCACCCGCCTCAAGTATTACCTCTATAAGAGGTATGTCTGGTTCCGCTCCGCTTCCCCCAGCGATTTGGGGGCGATCCAGTCCAATGCAGAGGATTTCTCAACCAGGTTGAGAGATACTTTGAGATGCTGCCCCAGGCATTTCCCACGGACAGAAGCAAAGTAGGTTTTGTGATATCTTTGCTTTCTGAGAGAGCCTTGGCCTGGGCAAACCCTCTATGGGAGATGCAAAAACCTGTTGTCTTGAGTTACCCAGAGTTTGTGGCTTCTTTTAAAAGGGTATTTGACATTCCTGCACGCTCCACTTCTGCTGCCAAGTGCCTCATGTTGTCAAACCATGAATCAGACCGAGACAGAAGTACAGTTAAAGTGGGGTTCCACCCAAAAAAACAAACATACCTGAAAAATTCTAAAAAAAAACCCAAAAAAAATTTGGATACTTTTTTTTTTTTTACTTACCTCTAAATGCCTGTTGCTAGGTGGTCCCTCGTAGTCTGCCTCTTCCTTTGCCTGGGCTGGTGACATCACTTCCCCCTCGGCACAGGAAGGGCTCCGCTCTGGTCCCTCCCTCCTGTCAATCATCTGGGACCCATTACAGGTCCCAGGTGATTGAGCGGCCAATCACGGCGCGTGGCGCCGCTCGCGCATGCGCAGTGGGTGCCAGGCTGTGAAGCCACAGCTTGGCGCCCACAGTTGAAATGCCGGTGCCGACGAGCGGAGGGGGGGGACAAGCGAGGCTTCGATCCCCCGCATCGCTGGACCCCGGGACAGGTAAGTGTCCAATTAAAAGTCAGCAGCTGCAGTATTTGTAGCTGCTGACTTTTAATTTTTTTTTTAATGGACCCCCTGGGTGGAACTCCTTTTTAATCACACTTGTTTAATAATAACAAAAAGGTAAACAGGGTAAGCGAGTCAATACATAGCCAGAGTTCAGTAACCAGATCGGGTAGTCAGCCGATGCCAATGTCAGAGAGCCAGAGATCAACATAGTAGTACAGCAAGCAGGATCAGGAGCCAAAAGGGATGTCAGCTGTGCAAGTCTTCAACAGGAACACAGGAGAAAGTGTCTGAGATGTGACCAAAGGCGAAGGCAGAGATGAAGTGAGCTGGACGGCTTTAAGTAGCCAGGACTGACGAGCAGATCATCAACAGCAGAGTCACTGTGGAGAGAAAGGAGCTGGCAATTAGCTGACAGCTGAGCGGCCAGCTCAGAGAAGGAAGGGCTGAGCCAGCCCTGACAGTACCCCCTCCTCAACGACCCCTTACTCTCGGAGGACCACAGGGCTTGAGGGGAAAATGTCTATGAAAATCACGGAGGAGGACAGGGGCATGTATGTCCGAGAATGAGACCTAAGAGCGTTCCTCCAGACTGTACCCTTTCCAATGCACCAGGTACTGTATGCACCCACGGAACCTACAATGGATTGTACTTCATACTCCTCATGGTTCTCAACCTGTATAGGGTGAGGACGTGGCACCGAGGTGGTAAAGCGGTTGCAGACCAAAGGTTTCCATAAAGAGACATGAAAGACATTAGAGATGCGCATACTAGGAGGAAGGTCCAACGCGTAAGCCACTGGGTTAATCCTGCGAAGGATACGGAAAGGCCCAATAAACCGAGGTGCGAACTTCAAAGAAGGAACGCAAAGTCGGAGGTTGCAAGACAACAGCCAGACTCTGTCCCCAACCTGCTAGTAAGGCGCAGGCAGGCGTCTGCAGTCAGCATGGAGTCTGTACCTATCATTAGCATGTCTCAAAGCCTCCTGAATTTGTGCCCAAGTAGAACGAAGACCACGGAGATGCTCCTCTAACACAGGAATACTCTGCGGAACAAACGAGGCAGGCAACACAGAAAGGTTGGAAACGGGGACAAACGGGAAGCTGAATTCAAGGCACTATTGTGAATAAACTCCGCCCACGGTAAGAGGTCTGACCAGTTGTTATGATGGTCAGAAATATAGCAAGGTAGGAATTGCTCCAAGGACTGATTGGCTCGTTCTGCTGCCCCATTAGACTGCAGGTGATACACAGAGGAGAAAGCAAGCGGAATACCCAACTGTGCACAAAAGGCTCCCAGAACCGGGATACAAACTGACTACCCCTGTCTGAGACAACCACCTTGGGTAGCCCATGTAAGCGGAAGATCTCACAAGCAAAAACAGAAGCCAGTTCCTTAGACGTAGTCAACTTCTTGAGTGGAATACAATGCAACATTTTCAAGAATCGGTCAACCACCATAAGGATAACTGTGTTGCCCTTGGGAGTTGGGTAACTCCACAATGAAATCCATAGACAGGTGGGTCCAGGGCCTCTCTCCATTGGGTATGGATGTAGGAGGCCCACTGGAAGGTGTTGTGGAGTCTTACTCTGAGCATACACGGAACAGGCAGCTACGAAGGCGGTTACATCAGCACGTAGGCTAGGCCACCAGAATTGTTGGGAAATGGCCCAAAAGAATTGATTCTTCTCAGGGTGGCCAGCAGCCTTGGGAGAATGGTAAGTCTGAAGCACAGCAGTACGGAGACTCGCAGAAACAAAGCAGCGGTCACAAGGTTTCTCAGGAGGAGCATCAACCTGAGCAGCAAGAGTTTTGTCACCCAAAGGAGAAGTAAGACTGGTGCGAACCGTAGCCAGAATACGATCAGGAGGAATCACAGGAACCGGAACCGACTCCATCTTGGAAGTGGAGGAAAATTGTTGGGACAAAGCGTCAGCCCTTACATTCTTAGTACCGGGTGTAATTAAAACTCGACAAGAAAAGAGCCCATCGGGCCCTTCTGGGAGAGAGGCGCTTAATCTCAGACAAGAATGTGAGATTCTTATGGTCAGTAAGAATGAGAACCAGCACAGTGGTACCTTCAAGGAGATGTCTCCATTCTTTTAGGGCTAAAAAGATCGCCAACAGCTCTCTGTCACCAGTTTCGTAATTGCACTCTGCCGGTGACAATTTCTTGGAAAAGTAGCCATACGGATGCATTGCGCACTCAGAGTTAGGACGTTGAGACAGAAGGGCGCCAACATCAATCTCAGAAGCATCAACTTCTAGAATAAAAGGCAATGTAGGATCAGGGTGTGGCAACACAGGAGCAGAAACAAAGGCAGCCTTGAGACTCTCAAAGGCCTCAATGGACTCCGGAGACCAACTCTGTGGGTTGCCGTCTCTCCTGGTCATATCAGTCAGGTTGACCAGAGATGAGAAGTTACGAATAAACTTCCGATAATAGTTGGCAAAGCCAGGAAAACGCTGCAGAGGATGTAAACCCATGGGTCGAGGCCACTGTAGGACCGCTGAACGTTTCTCTGGGTCCATCGAAATACTAGCAGTGGAAATGACATAGCCCAGGAATTTAACCTGTTCACAATGGAATTCACACTTTTCCAATTTACAATAGAGATTGTTCTCTTAGTCTCTGAAGCTCATGACAGACATCTGTGTGGTGGCTCTCCAGGAACTTGGAAAATATGAGGATATCGTCGAGATAAACCATCACACATAACTGCAACAAATCTCGGAGGACATCATTAATGAACTCCTGGAAAACTGCCGGATCGTTACAAAGACCAAAAGGCATTACGAGATACTCATAGTGACCTGATCTGGTATTAAACGCAGTTTTCCACTCGTCGCCTTCATTAATCCTGATGAGATTGTATGCCCCTCTCAAATCAAGCTTTGTGAAAACCGTTGCTCAACGGAATGGGATAGGAATTCTTAATCATGAAACGATTGAGACCCCTATAATTGATACAAGGTCTCAACTCACCATTCTTCTTCCTCACAAAAAAGAAACCAGGACCAGCAGGAGACAAGGATTTACGGATGAAACCTCAAGAAAGTGCGTCTGCAACATACTCCTCCATGGCCTTATCCTCCAAGACCGACAAAAGGTAAACCCGGCCGCGAGGGGGTATGGCACTAGGTTGAAGGTCAATTGCGCAATCATACGACTGGTGTGGAGGCAAAGTACTGGCTTGACCTTTGTCAAAGACATCGCTAAAATCGCGGTACTCCTCCGGCAGGGAGGAGAGTGAAGAGGTGCACAAGACCTTGGCTACCTTCTGGAAGCATCTCTCACTGCACTGTGGCGACCAGGACAGAACTTCAGCACGGAGCCAATCAAAAGAAGGGTTGTGCCTCTGTAACCAAGGATAACCAATAACCAGCGGAAACTTAGGCGAGGAAATAACTTGGAATTGGATTATCTCATGATGAAGGGCCCCTACGGCCATGGAGAACGGAACAGTCTCATGAGTCACCTGGGCAGGCTGTAGATTTCCCCCCCTCAAGAGCCTCAATGGCAAGTGGAGTGTCACGCAGCTGCAGCGGAATCGAGTGCTTCGATACAAAGGCAGCATCAATGAACAGGCCTGCAGCCCCAGAGTCGATTAGAGCCTGTATCTCGACGGATGACTCAGCCCAAGACAGGGTAACCGAAACCAGGGAAACTAGAGATGAAACAACACCACCTAAGGTCTGTCCGTGACAGGACCTCAAGGTTTGGGCGTTCCCTGGACGGGTAGGACAAGACTTCAAAAAGTGACCAGCCTGGCCACAATAAAGGCACAATCTCTCCCTCCTCCTAAGGGCTCTCTCATCTGCAGAGAGACGCGTAAAGCCCAAGTGCATGGGTTCATCTTCACAGACTGACTCAGCACCAGGAGGCATGGGAGGTGAGGGAGGCAAGGGTGGGACTGCAAAGCTCGGAGACAAATGTACAGGAGGCTTGCTCCAGTGCTCCTTAAAAGAGAGTCTTTCTCTGAGTCTGGAGTCAATGAGGATGGCAAATGTGATCAACCTCTCCAGCTCAGTGGGTATATCTTGGGCTGCTAACTCATCCTTAATGTTATCCGAGAGACCATGAGAGAAGGCAGCCACAAGGGCCTCATTGTTCCAAGTAACCTCTGCTGCCAGAGTACGGAATTCAATGGCGTAATCGGCAACAGTTCTCATACTCTGTTTGATGGACATGAGGCTCTTGGCAGCAGAAGCGGAACGTGCGTCAATACCCTTTTGAAGGAAGCCACAAATTCTGGGTAACTCAGGACCACGGGTTTTTGCATCTCCCATAGAGGGTTTGCCAGGCCAAGGCTCTCTCAGAAAGCAAAGATATCACGAAACCTACTTTGCTTCTGAGAAACCCTCTGCATTGAAATGGATAGCCCCCAAATCACTGGGGAAGCAGAGTGGAACCAGACATGCCTCTTATAAAGGTAATACTCGAGGCGGGTGCCTGCACAGAGACTGGAGCAGCAGCAGGGACGGCCTGCAACACAGGTTGTACCGGAGCAGCCATAGTGGAAGATTCCAGTTGAGCCGTGCGACTCAGAAGCGTTTGTAACACCAAGGCAAACTGATCCATGAAGTGATCCTGCTCATCCAATCTGGAAAAAATATTACCAACAAGTGGACTGACTGCATCTTCTGAATTCGTGGCCTTTGCCTACTGTCAGAAATCATGAATAAGACCGAGACAGAAGTACAGTTAATCACACTTGTTTAATAATAATAAAAAGGTAAACAGAGTAAGCGAGTCAATACATAGCCAGACTTCAATAACCAGATCGGGTAGTCAGCCAATGTCAATGTCAGAGAGCCAGAGATCAACGTAGTAGTACAGCAAGCAGAATCAGGAGCCAGAAGGGACGTCAGCCGAGCAAGTCTTCAACAGGAACACAGGAGAAAGTCTCTTAAATGTGACCAAAGGCGAAGGCAGAGATGAAGTGAGCTGGATGGCTTTAAGTAGCCAGGACTGACCCATGCACCCGGGCTTCACGCGTATCTTGTGGATGAGAGAAACCTTAGGAGGAGGGAGAGATTGTGCCTTTATTGTGGCCAGGCAAGTCACTTTTTGAAGTCTTGTCCTACCCGTCCAGGGAACGCCCGAATCTTGAGGTCCTGTAACGGAGAGACCTTAGGTGGCGTTGTGTCGTCCACAGTTATCCTTATGGTGGTTGACCGGTTCTCAAAAATGTCCCATTGTAGTCAACTTAAGAAGTTGCCCACTTCTAAGGAACTGGCTTCCATTTTTGTTCAGGAGATCTTTTGCTTACATGGGTTACCCAAGGTGAATGTCTCAGACAGGGCTAGTCAGTTTTTGTCCCAGTTCTGGGAGCCTTTTGTGCACAGTTGGGAATTCAACTTGCTTTCTCCTCTGCATATCACCCGCAATCTAATGGGGCCGCAGAACGAACCAATCAATCCTTGGCGCAATTCCTACATTGCTATATTTCTGACCATCATAACAACTGGTCAGCTCTCTTACAGTGGGAGGAGTTTGCTCACAATAGTGCCTTGAACTCTGCTTCCCGATTGTCTCTGTTTATGGCAAACTATGGTTTCCAACCTTACATGTTGCCTGACTTGTTTGTTCCACAGAGTATTCCTGCGTTAGAGGAGCATCTCCGCGATCTTCGTTCCACTTGGGCACAAGTCCAAGAGGCTTTGTGACATGCTAATGATAGGTACAGACTTCATGCTGACCGCAGGTGCCTGCCTGCGCCTTCCTACTAGGTTGGGGACAGGGTCTGGCTGTCATCTCGCAACCTCTGACTTCAGGTTCCCTCTCTGAAGTTCGCACCTTGGTTTATTGGGCCTTTCCTTATTCTTCGCAGGCTTAACCCAGTGGCTTACGCATTAGACCTTCCTTCTAATATGCTTATCTCAAATGTATTTCATGTTTCCTTATTAAAACCTTTGGTTTGCAACTGTTTTACCATCTTGGTGCCTTGTCCTCACCCTGTACAGGTTAAGAACCATGAGGAGTATGAAGTACAGTCCATTGTTGACTCCCGTAGGTTCAGTGGGCGCATACAGTACTTGGTGCATTGGAAAGGGTACGGTCCGGAGGAACGCTCTTGAGTCTCATCCTCGAACGTACATGCACCTGTTCTCCTCCGTGATTTCCATAGACATTTTCCCCTCAAGCATGGTGAGGGTAAAACGTCAGCTGTCGGCTAATTGCCAGCTCCTTTCTCTCCACAGTGACTCACCTTTTGATGATATCCTGCTCGTCAGTCCTGCCTACTTAAGCCGTCCAACATAGATGATCTCTGCTTTCACCTTAGTCACATCTCTAGAGATGCATTCCTGTGTACCACTTCAGCCCAGGACCATTTGGCTGGCCAAAGACCAGAGCACTTTTTGCGATTCGGCACTGGGTCGCACCCAAAACAAAATTGACGTCCTTTTTTTCCCACAAATAGAGCTTTCTTTTGGTGGCATGTGATCGCCTCTGCGGTTTTTATCTTTTGCTCTATAAACAAAAAAAGAGTGACAATTTTGAAAAAAACGCAATATTTTTACTTTTTGCTATAATAAATATCCCAAAAAATATATAAAAAAACATTTTTTTTCCTCAGTTTAGGCCGATACGTATTCATCTACATATTTTTGGTAAAAAAAAATCGAAATAAGAGTATATTGATTGGTTTGCGCAAAAGTTATAGCGTCTGCAAAATAGGGGATAGTTTTATGGCGTTTTTATTATTTATTTATTTTTTTACTAGTAATCGCAGCGATCTGCGATTTTTATCGGGACTGTGATATTATGTCAGACACGTCTGACAATTTTGACACATTTTTGGGACCATTGGCATTTTTACAGCTATCAATGCTATAAAATTGCATTGATTACTGTTAAAATGTCACTGGCAGTGAAGGGGTTAACCACTAGGGGGCAGTGAAGGGGTTAAGTGTGTCCTAGTACATGTTCTAACTGAAGGGGGGAGGGGACTGTGCAGGGGAGATGACAGATCATCTGTTCATACTCTGTATGAACAGACGATCTGTCTGTTCTCCCCTCAGAGAACCAGAAACTGTGTGTTTACACACGCAGATCCTGGTTCTCGGTGTGCCCCGAGTGATTGCGGGAGCCCAGCGGTGATCGCGACTGCCGGGCACTTGCATTGGCTCCGTGGGCGAGCAGGGGGCGCGCACGCGCCCACTAGTGGCCATCTATGGTACCGACGTACCATGATGGTGATGGCGATTCGTGCAGCCGAGCCAAGTTGCCGCAGTGCAACTGCGCCGGCTGGTCGACATGCGGTTAAAGACTTGCTTGGCTGACATTCCTTCTGGCTCCAGATCCTGTTTGCTGTTCTACTATGCTCATCTCTGGCTCCATGACGTTTTTGGCTTGTCTGACTATCCGTTCCGTGTTCCTGAACTTTGGCTTTGTTTTGACTATGTTTACGCTGTGTACCTTTTTATTATCATTATTATTAAACAAGTGTGATTTAACTGTACTTCTGTCTCAGTCTGATTCATGGTTTCTGACAGGAGGGGGGAATAGGTGAGAGAGCTGGGGAGTGGGCATTAGTAAGAGAGGAGGGGGGAATTGGTGGGAGAGCTGGGGGGGCATTAGTAAGAGAGGAGGGGGGAACTGGTGAGAGAGCTGGGGGGCATTAGTAAGAGAGGAGAGGGGAATTGGTGAGAGAGCTGGGAGGCATTAGTAAGAGAGGAGGGGGGAATTGGTGAGAGAGCTGGGGGGGGCATTAGTAAGAGAGGAGGGGGGGATTGGTGAGAGAACTGGGGGGCATTAGTAAGAGAGGAGGGTGGGAATTGGTGGGAGAGCTGGGGGAGGGGGCATTAGTAAGAGAGGAGGGGGGGGATTTGTGAGAGAGCTGGGGGAGGCATTGGTAAGAGAGGAGGGTGGGATTAGTGAGAGAGCTGGGAGGCATTAATAAGAGAGAAGGGGGGTATTAGTAAGAGGGAGGGGGGAAATTGGTGAGAGAGTTGGGACGGGCATTAGTAAGAGAGGAGAGTGGAATTGGTGAGAGAGCTGGGGGGGCATTAGTAAGAGAGGAGAGTGGAATTGGTGAGAGAGCTGGGGGGGGGCATTAGTAAGAGAAGAGGGGGAATTGGTGAGAGAGCTGGGAGAGGCATTAGTAAGAGAGGAGGGGGGAATTGGTGAGAGAGCTGGGGGAGGGAACATTAGTAAGAGAGGAGGGGGGAATTTGTGAAAGAGCTGGGGGGGCATTGGTGAGATATATCCACTGTATCCAGTTTAGCTAAATCTGACTGCAGTCTGTTCCTGGTGTACTGTTTCTAATATACTTCAGGCAGGCAGGTGATTCAGTTAGCTGCAGTGTATTTAATATATATATACAGTCAGTCTCGTGTATATATATATATATATATATATATATATATATATATATCCACTGTATCCAGTTTAGCTAGATCTGACTGCAGTCCGTTCCTGGTGTACATTTCTAATATACTGCAGGCAGGCAGGTGATTCAGATAGCTGCAGTGCATTTAATACATATATACAGTCAGTCTCATATATATATATATATATATATATATATATAGAGAGATCTGACTGCAGGCTGTTCCTGGTGTACTTTTTCTAATATACTGTTAGGCAGGCAGGTGATTCCGTGAGCTGCAGTGCATAAAATATATATACAGTCTCCTACATATATATCCACTGCATTCTAGTCTAGCCAAGCCTATATCTGACTGCAGGCCATTCCTGGTGTACGTTTTCAAATACACTTTCAGGCAGGCAGGTGATTCAGTGATCTGCAGTGCATTAAATATATATACAGTCTCCTACATATAAATCCACTGCATTCCAGTTTAACCAAGCCTATATCGGACTGCAGGCCATTCCTGGTGTATGTTTTAAAATACACTTTCAGGCAGGCAGGCAGGTGATTCAGTGATCTGCAGTGCACTAAATATATATACAGTCCCCTACATATGTATATCCACTGCATTCCAGTCTAGCCAAGCCTATATCTGACTGCAGGCCATTCCTGGTGTATGGTTTCAAATACACTTTCAGGCAGGCAGGCAGGTGATTCAGTGATCTGCAGTGCAATAAATATATATATATAGTCTCCTACATATATATATCCACTGCATTCCAGTCTAGCCAAGCCTATATCTGACTGCAGGCCATTCCTGGTGTACGTTTTCAAATACACTTTCAGGCAGGCAGGTAATTCAGTGATCTGCAGTGCATTAAATATATATATATATATATATATATATATATATATATATATATATATATATATATATATATATATATATATATATATACATACAGTCTCCTACATATATATATCCACTGCATTCCAGTCTAGCCAAGCCTATATCTGACTGCAGGCCATTCCTGGTGTACATTTTCAAATACACTTTCAGGCAGGCAGGCAGGCAGGCAGGCAGGTAATTCAGTGATCTGCAGTGCATTAAATATATATATACAGTCTCCTACATATATATCCACTGCATTCCAGTCTAGCCAAGCCTATATCTGACTGCAGGCCATTCCTGGTGTATATTTTCAAATACACTTTCAGGCAGGCGATTCAGTGATCTGCAGTGCAATAAATATATATGCAGTCTCCTACATATATATATCCACTGCATTCCAGTATAGCCAAGCCTATATCTGACTGCAGGCCATTCCTGGTGTACGTTTTAAAATACACTTTCAGGCAGGCAGGCAGGCAGGTGATTCAGTGATCTGCAGTGCATTAAATATATATACAGTCTCCTACATATATATATATCCACTGCATTCCAGTCTAGCCAAGCCTATATCTGACTGCAGGCCATTCCTGGTGTACATTTTCAAATATACTTTCAGGCAGGCAGGCAGGCAGGCAGGCAGGTGATTCAGTGATATGCAGTGCATTAAATATATATACAGTCTCCTACATATATATATATCCACTGCATTCTAGTCTATCCAAGCCTATATCTGACAGCAGGCCATTCCTAGTGTACTTTTTCTAGTAAACTTCAGGCGGTGTTTTGCTAATAAAGTTTTACAGCATGTCTGGAAGGCCACCAAGGAGAGGCAGACGCTTACAGGCCACTGAAAGAGGGCACGCAGGCTCTGTGTCTACAGCCAACAGTGCTGGTCGTGGACACGGTGCATCCTCAGCACGTGGCTGTGGGGCACGCCTGACCTTTTTTTCGACATTTGACCGTGTTGATCCACAACATGCAGAAGAGTTGGTAGAGTGGATAACTAAGCTGTCCTCATCCATCCTCTGTCACCCAGGCTCAGAGAAGTTTGCCTGCCAATGCAGCTGCCAAAGCGGCCTATTCCATCGGCTCAATGTCATCAGTGACTCCTTCCCTAGCCCCACCATCATTCATGGAGGAGTCCCCTGAACTGTTTGACCACAGTGTCAGATACATGCTGCGGGAGGATGCGCAGCGTTTTTAAGGCTCTGATGATGGTACCCAGGTTGAGGAAGGCAGTAACGTGAATCCAGAGAGAGGGGGTGCCCAAGAAGGACAAGAAACTGGCAGTCATGTTCCCCCAGCTGCAGCATACTGCCAGGTTTGCTCCAGTGATGAGGAGGGAGGGGATTATGAGGTCACTGATTCTACGTGGGTGCCTGATAGAAGAGAGGAGGAGGAGGCACATCTCCAACGAGGCAGGATGCCCTCCAGGGGCCAGCTTAAGGGCAGACACCTGACTGCATCACACTGCAGAGCTCCACATGTGCAGGGCACTGCTGACTCCCCGCGTATTTTGAAAAGTTTTTTGGTGTGGGCCTTTTTTGATACATGTGCAACAGATCGCACCGTTGCTGTTTGCAACATATGCCTGAAGCGTATCAAGCGTGGCCAAAACAGCAGCCACTTGGGCACCACATGCTTGACCAGACATATGTTGACCTCCCATGCAGTCCGTTGGCAACAGTACTTAAAAGACCCACACGAAAGAACAAGGCGGACCTCTCCTTGCTCCTCATCAGCTGGGACCTCCAACCCCACTATACCTTCGGTCCTCTCAGAAACCTGCAGTGAGAGGAATGAAGGTGTAGAATTAGGTGTGCCAAGTACTTGCGGGCAATCTGCTATCGCTACACCAACATCCTCATGCTCAGCGGCTGAATGCTAGCTTGGCTAAATTGCTAGCACTCCAACTGCTGCCTTTTCAGCTGGTAGATTCTGCCCCCTTTGTGAATTTGTGGAATGTGCGATACCTCAGTGGCAGGTTCCCAAATGCCATCTCTCTTCACGGAAGGCCATTCCGGCTCTCTACCAGCATGTGGAAGGCAATGTCTTGGCCTCGTTGCACAGGGCGGTCAGTGGTAAGGTGCATATTACCGCTGACTCATGGTCCAGCAGGCATGGACAGGGATGTTACCTTTCTTTCACAGTGCACTGGGTAACTCTGCTGGCAGCTGGGAAGGATGCAGACAGGGTGTAGTATTGTTGGAGCTTGTTCCGCTACCACGCCTCCAAATTGCTAGTAGTGGTGATTCTGCCACACCTCTCTCCTCCACCTCCTCCTCTTCTTCTTCCTCTATGGCCTCTTCCTCTGCAGATTTCTCCTTGGAACCAGCGGTGCTCCGTAGGCATTCAAGGGGCTACGCAAGCACTCAGGCAAAAAGATGCCATGCGGTGCTTGAGTTGGTCTGCTTAGGGGACAGGAGCCACACTGAGGCAGAGATTCTATTAGCTCTGCAGGGGCAGACTCAGAGGTGGTTGACGCCACGCCAGCTTCAGCCAGGAATGGTGGTTTGCGACAATGGCACCAACCTCCTCTCCGCCCTCCGACAGGGACACTTGACCCATGTTCCCTGTTTTGCTCCCATACTTAATTTGGTGGTGCAGCGGCTCTTGTGCAGGTACCCAGGCTTACAGGATCTCCTGAGGCAGGCCAGGAAAGTCTGTGGGCATTTCCGTCGGTCATATAATGCCAGTGCTCGGCTAGCTGACCTTCAAAAGGAATGCAACCTGCCCAAGAATCACCTAATTTGTGACATGCCCACTAGATGGAACTCAACGATGGCAATGCTACAGTGGCTGCACACGCAGCAGAGGGCCATCAATGAGTACCTATGTGAGTATGGCACCAGGACAGGGTCAGGGGAGCTTAGCTTTTTTTCAACACGCCAGTAGTTACTGATCAAGGATGCATGCACTGTCCTGTAACCCATTTGAGGAGGCCACGAGGATGGTGAGCAGTGACAGTGCATGCATCAGTGATACTGTCCCTCTTGTCTTCCTGTTGGAGCACACGCTTTGTGGAATAATGGACAGGGCACTTGAGGCAGAACAGAGGGAGGAAGAGGAGGACTTCCTTACCTCTCAAGGCCCCCTTTATCCAGACAGTATTCCTGCGGGCCCGCCGATAACACAGGAAGAGGAGGAGGAGGATGAGGATTGTGTCAGCATGGAGGTGGAGCCTGGCACTCAGCATCAGCAGCAGTCTTCAAGGGATTGTCTTCAGTCCCCAGAAACCCATGGACTTGTACGTGGCTGGGAGGAGGTGGCTGTGGATCATGTCATCCTTAGTGACCCAGAGGACTCCGGATCAAATGCCTCAGCAAACCTTCTCTGCATGGCCTCCCTGATCCTGCAAAGCCTGCGAAAGAACCCTCGGATTCGTGGTATCAAGGAGAGGGATCATTACTGGCTGGCAACCCTCTTGATCCATGTTACAAGGGTAAGGTTGAGGAATTTATCCAGCCTTCGCAGAGGGAGCAGAGGATGAAACATCTTCGGGAGGCCTTGCAGAAATGTTTGTGCAATGCATTTCCAGAGCCTGGGAGGTTACAATTTCCTGGTCCTCCTGGACAACGTGTTGCTGAGGCTTCGGTCAGTCACAGAATGAGCGGTGGAGAAGGTGGCCGTCTGACCGATGTGTTCAGACAATTCTTTAGTCCGCAGCCCCAAGCTCTGATCAGTTCCAGCAACCATTGCCAGCATCTGATTTACATGGTGCAGGAATACCTAGGGGCAAGATCAGACTTGGAGACCTTTCCAACCGAAAATCCACTGGGTTACTGGGTCTTGAGGATGGATCACTGGCCAGAGCTTGCACAATATGCAATTGAGCTACTGGCCTGTCCTGCATCCAGTGTTCTTTCTGAACGCACATTCAGTGCTGCTGGAGGCTTTGTAACCGATCACATAGTGCGCCTGTCCACAGACTCAGTTGATCAGCTCACCTTCATAAAAATTAATCAGTCTTGGATCACCAGGTACCAAGCACCTGATGCTGATGTAACAGGGGCGTGTAATTACAATTTTTGCTATAATATTTCACAGCAGGGCTTGTTCTTACCCTCAACTAGAGTATCTGTGAGGGGTTGCAGTGTTGTGGCACCACCACCAGTGCCTAAGGCCCAATTTTTCTGCCCCTGTTTAACTGGGGCATGTAATTACAATTTTTGTTGTAACATTTCACAGCAGGGCTTGTTCCTGCGCTCAACTAGAGTATCTGTGAGGGGTTGCAGTGTTGTGGCACCACCACCACTGCCTAAGGCCAAATTTTTCTGCCCCTGTTTAACAGGGGCATGTAATTACAATATTTGCTCTAATATTTCACAGCAGGGCTCGTTCCTGCGCTCAACCACAGAATCTGTGAGGGGTTACAGTGTTGTGGCACCACCACCACACCACTACCAAAGGCCCAATTTTTCTGCCCCTGTTCGACAGGGGCATGTAATTACAATTCTTGATATAATATTTCACAGCAGGGCCTGTTCAAGCACCCACCAAGAGTAACTGTGTGGGCTTACAATGTTCTGGTACCACCAACACCTAAGGCCCAATTTTCTGCAGAGTATATAGGGCAGGCCGTATAGTATATACAGGCAGTTCCCTACTTTCAAACATCCAACTTACAAACAAATCCTACTTACAAATGGAGGGAGACAACAGGTAGTGAGAGGAAATCTACCCCTAGGAAGGGAAATTCTCTCCTGTAAGAGTTAATATGGGAAAAAGGTGTCTCCGTTGATGCTTTATCACCAATCCTTGTTTTTCTAATAACCCCAGATTTTCAAAATCCAATTGTCATTGGGACAGAAAGTGAGGTGAAATCTTCTGAACAGGGGCACAGACAGCGAAACAAATGTTACAGGGGTGTAAACCCTTCCCTATGTTATCCAAAAATCTTAAAAATTGATTTTTTGGCTGGAGCTACACTTACAAAATGTTCCTGTTCCAAATTACAAACAGATTTAACTTAAGAACAAACTTACAGTCCCTGTCTTGTTTGGACTGCCTGTATACTGCTGTTCAGAGTACATAGGGCCTGGGGGCACGCCTTTTTTTTTAAATTTGGGTGCAGGTTTCCCCTTAATATCCATACAAGACCCAAAGGGCCTAGTAATGGGCTGGGGGGGTACCCATACCGTTTTTCTCAATAATTTTCATCCATATTGCCGGGACCCGACATTACATTACAGCCGCAAGCAGTTTTAAATGACTTATATTCCTTTAGAAATGTTATTTTGTGCAGGGACTGTTCTAAACACCGGAAACACGCGCCATTATACAAGCATAATATAGTCACCCCCAGGTACGATATTTAAATGAATATTTCACTTTTATTGTTTCACTTTAAGCATTATTAAAATCACTGCTCCTGAAAAATGGCCATTTTTAAAACTTTTTTTGCATTGATACATGTCCCCTGGGGCAGGACCTGGGTCCCCAAACACTTTTTAGGACAATAACTTGCATATTAGCCTTTAAAATTCGCACTTTTGATTTTTCACGTTCAGGTCCCATAGACTTTAACGCTGTTCGAATGTTCGTGCAAACTTTTGGTCCGTTCGCATGTTCTGCCGCGAACCGAACCGGGGGAGTGTTCGGCTCATCCCTATTGAGGAGGCTGATTTCAGCAGATGTCAAGGTGTATTGACTTGCACTTGCTTGCACTGAAATCTAGGTCTTCAAGCAACCTTTTTCTCTTTGTGTGGTGACCCCTCCTCGTCCTATGCTTTCTTGAGCTGTGCCAGCTGGTGGTGGTAGACCTGGGCCTAAAAGTGCTGCTTGGAACTTTGTCGAGTCTGAAGAGGAATTGCCAGATATGGCATCAACAGTGGAGATAGTCGGATGGTAATTCTGCGTTGCTGAGGATGAGAATCAGGGGTCAAACCACACATTCACCCATAGAAACAGTTGTTGCTGTAATGAAACTAAAGGATAATTTTTATTTTAGGCTTAAAATAAAAAAGATGTTATACTTGTCTGCTCTGTGCGAAGATATTTCACAGAGTGATCCCCTCCTCTTATTGCAGTCCTCCACTTAACAAGCTGGGTGCTCTATAGACACACACAGTGCTGGTAAGCCATGCCCCCTTTCTTTTCACAGCAGTTTGAATAACAGCAGCTCTCAGTTTTTCCTACGAGATCAGGAAGTAGGGTTGCCACCTGTCCAGGATTTGCCCGTACAGTCCGGGTTTGTGTCTGGGTTTCTGCCTGCTCCTGTCGGCTTCCAGTGCTTTTGATTATATTGGTAGGGGGCGCTTTAACTCACTGCACAGGCTTAGCACCATCACCGCCTCTACTCTGGATCCTCCAGCCTCCCCCTTGGGCAGAGCTCGGGATCGGATCGGCTGTCCTGGTACAGTGGAGGAAAAGAGAATGGTTTTGGTAGCGTGGAGAACACAGTGTCAGACTTCCACGTACCTGACCGATGAGCCCGATATAGCAGGGGAAGGCCTCCCTTACGTATCTGTCTCCTGGCCTCTGGTAGTATGGACAGGAGGCACGGGAGCACAGAATGGTATGAGGGCCTGGCGGGTCAGCAGCAGGAGGATCCCGGTGAAGATGGCTTGAAGATCAACCAGACAGCTGAAGCACAGGCAGCAGGTGCAGAGTAGGAGTGGAGCAGGCAGGTCGGGTCACAGGCAGGGTCGGCAACAGGCGGGCAGTGTGGTACAGAGGAGCAGGCAGATTCATAGTCAAGACAGGCCAGGGTCAGATGCAGGCAGACGATAAAGGGATAATCCAAAGGGCAAGCCGGGTAATCAGGAGATCAGACATTCAGACAGGTAAGCAGGTGCAGGCATACAGGGAGCTGCAGATCAGACAGCACCGAGCCAAATGTGCTGACAGCCTAAATAGGCAGATTGGCGGCAAGCACCGTGCGTGCACGCGTGCCGACGCGCACACGCGCGCGCCCACGCACACACGCACGCGCCCGCACGCTGGCACCCACAACGGCGCGCAAAGGCACGCGCGCGCTAGCGCGCCCCAGTGCACACCAGCACAGCGTCTGCTCTGGGAAACTCTCTGACAGTCCCCCCCTCAAGGACAGCCTCTGGATATCCAACTGAGCCAATCTGGTGGCGTGGGCACTCCTGAAAGCCCTCAAGAGCTCTTCGGCATGTAGATTGCTTTCTGGCTCCCAGGAATTATCTTCCGGTCCATACCCCCTCCACTTGATTAGATATTGCATCTGATTGTGCCTTTTCCTGCAATCCAGAATAGCCTCTACTTCAAACTCTTCCTCGTTATCAATAATTATGGGCTCCGGTGGATCAGTATTTCAGCCAGTAAAGGTGTTGGGGATAACAGGCTTCAACAGAGATATATGAAAGACTGGATGGATCTTCAGAGTACCGGGTAAATTGAGTTCGTAAGTTACGTCGTTAATTTTCTTTTTAACTGAGAACGGACACATAAACTTAGGGCCCAACTTCCTTGAAGGGCAAGCCATTCTTAGATTGGTTGTGGACAACCAAACCTGGTTGCCAGGTTCCAGGATAAGCTCTCCCCGCTTCTTCTTGTCAAACATCTTCTTATTATACTCTTGGGTCTTAGCCATGGTTTCCTGCAAGAGTTTGTTGTTGGTAAGGAAGAATTCCATGGTTTCAGAGACCGCAGAGATAGCACACTCGGGTAAAGAACTGGGCAGGAAAGAAGGGTGGAGGCCGTAATTGGCAAAGAATGGCGTTTGCTTAATGGCAGAATATTATTGTAGGAAAACTCAGCAATAGGCAGAAGAGAGACCCAGTCATCCTGTGAGAATGTAGAAAAGCAGCGCAGATACTGCTCCAAAGTCTGATTCGTTCTATCCGTCTGCCCATTAGTCTGGGGATGGTAAGCTGAAGAGAATGCCAACTCGATTTCCAGAGAACCACAGAGAGCCTTCCAAAACCTGGAGGTGAACTGAACACCACGGTCAGATACGATACTTGACGGGACTCCATGCAGCCTCACAATTTGCCTGATGAAAACCTTTGCTGTTTCCATAGCCGAGGGCGTGCCTTTCATAGGCAGAAACTGAGCCATTTTGGACAATCTGTCTACGACAACGAAGATGGTGGAAAAGCCTTCTGCCTGGGGAAGCTCCACGATGAAATCCATCGAAATCATCTTCCAAGGTCTTTCTGGGACGGGTAAAAGTCTTAGTAATCCCCAGGCTCTTGTCCGGCTATTCTTACTCCGTGCACAGGTAGTACAGGATTCCACATAGCTTTTACAGTCACTTGCCAACTGAGGCCACCAGAATGTGCGTTGTATCAGCTCTGCCATTTTTAGCACACCGAAATGTCCGGCCATCTTATGGTCATGGCAGAGCTCTAACACTGCCACCCTCAGATCCTCAGGAACCACAATTTTGCCCTTGTGCCAGAATAAGCCATCTTGGGCCCTCACCTCATCTCCAGAAAGCGGGGTCCAATCCAAGGAGGCTTGTTTTATTATAGAAGATCCCCTTGGAGTAGTAGAAAATTTCCGGGAGGGAGAATAGTGTCCGGATGCAAAGATTTGCCAGAATCAAGGAACATACGGGGTAGTGCATCCGGTTTGATATCCTTGGAACCTGGTCTGTACGTGATATGGAACTGAAATCTCGAGAAAAATAGAGCCCACCTCGCCTGCCGTGGTTTCAATCTCTTGGCCGTTCTAAGATACTCCAAGTTCTTGTGGTCGGTGTAGACCAAAATGGGATGTGCAGAACCCTCCAGTAAGTAACGCCACTCTTCCAGAGTGGCCTTGATTACCAGAAGCTCCCGATCTCCAACATCATAATTTCTCTCCGCTGTGGAGAGCTTGCGTGAGAAAAAAGCCACTGGGTAGAGAAGGACCTTGACGCCTTGCCGTTGGGACAGCACAGCTCCTACTGCAATCTCTGAAGCATCTAACTTCGAGAACAAATGGTAAAGCAGGATCCGGGTGTTTCAATATAGAAGCAGAGGTGAATAGATCTTTGAGTTTTTCGAAGGCAGATTGCGCCTTAGTGGACCAATGGAAACGGTTCCCTTGCTTGGTTAATTCGGTGATGGGGGCAATTATTGCAGAAAAGCCCCTGATGAACTTCCTATAAAAGTTGGAGAAGCCAATGAAGCGTTGAACTCCTTTCTTATCAGAGGGAGCGGGCCAGTCCAGAATGGCAGATATCTTCTGGGGGTCCATTTTAATACCTTCGACAGAAATAATTAGGCCTAGAAACTGGATGCATTGAAGTTCGAATTGACATTTTTCTGGTTTAGCGTAAAGTCCATGCTTCCTGAGTCGAGCTAAGACATTTCGGACGTGCCTGCGATGATCGGTAACTGAGGAGGAGAAGATCAGAATATCGTCTAAATAAACAATAATGTATAAGTCCAGGAAATCACGGAAAATGTCATTAACAAAATGTTGAAACATTGCACAGGCCGAAGGGCATAACAAGGTATTCAAAGTGCCCGAATCGGGTACGGAAAGCCGTTTTCTATTCATCTCCTTCCCGAATACGAATTAAATTGTAGGCACCATGGAGATCTAATTTGGTGAAAATTACTGCGGATCCCAGCCTTTGGAAGAGTTCGGGCCCTAGGGGTAGCGGATAACGGTTTTTGATAGTTATCTTGTTTAATACCCGGTAATCAATACAAGGACGTAAGGAATGGTCCTTCTTCTCTACAAAAAATATGCCAGCACCAGCCGGAGAGGTGGATGGGCAGATAAAACCTTTTTTCAGGTTCTCATCGATGTAGATTTTTAAGGTATCCAACTCCTGCTCTGTTAATGGAAAAATCCTCCCAAAGGGGACTTCCGTTCCAGCTTCCGTGCTCTATCGGGCAATCGTAAGGCCTGTGAAGAGGAAGGGTCTCTGCTTCCTTCTTACTAAACACATCAAGGAAATCCTGATAGGGTGCAGGGATCACCTGCTGTAACTCGGTGTCAGTGTCCAGGCAGAGGAGCTGGGTAGATTTAACAGGCATAGTGTGTAGACAGTGCTGCTGGCAATATTTGGAAAGGAACTTGATTTCCCCACTGGTCCAGTCAATGCTAGGATTATGGGCCTACAACCACGGCATCCCCAGGATGATGGAAAAAAGAGGAGAAGAGATGGCATCCAGACGCAGGAGTTCTTGATGGTTGGAGCCCATGGTGGCCAGCAAAGGGACGGTCTCCTGCATGACAGGACCGGAACGAAGGGAGGAACCATCAGCGAGATGTACAGCAAGTCCCCAAGTTTTAGGCTGAAGAGGAATGTGGTGGTTGGCAGCGAAGGTCAGGTCAATAAAACAGCTGCAAGCTCCTGAGTCAATTATGACCGAGACTGGGATATCCCTTCCTGGTAGCTGTAAGATGATGGAGAGAGCAAGGTGAGTAGCAGGATTAGGCAAGGCAGATGCACACACTGAAGTGATTGGAAGAGACTTACGTGTCTTGTTAGGGCAAGACCTCACGTAGTGTCCGGACTCCCCGCAATACATGCAGAGATTGTTGACTCGTCGGCGCTGACGTTCTTTCAGAGTGAGGGAAGGACGGAGAAGACCAAGCTGCATTGGTTCGGGGGTATCAAGAACCGGAGTGGCTGGTGCAGGAAAAGACTGTCCGAAATAGCTGGGAGAACTCGGAACCTTGGGGAGCATCCAGGTGGGGCGAAATTGACTGGTGAATCTCTCGGAGTGACACTCCCTGAGGCGTTGGTCGATCTGGACAGACAGATTGATGAACTCATCCAGAGTTTGGGGTATTCCGACCCGTGCCAGCTCATCCTTCAATGGATCAGATAACCCCATGCGGAACTGGTAACGCAAGGCAGCATCATTCCAGTCTGTGTCAGAGCTCCACCGCCTAAATTCCACCACGTAGTCCTCTGCTGCTCTACGCCCCTGTTGAAGAGCGTGCAAAGCAGCCTCAGCAGTCGCAGTTACTTGGGGGTCTTCATACAACTGGGACATAGTGGCAAAAAAGGCATCGAGGTTATCAAGGAATCCAGATTTTTGCTCCAAGAGGCAGTGAGCCCAGGTCTGCGGTTCACCGGATAAGAGAGAAATCACAAAGCCCACCTTGGTTGCTTCCAGAGAAAAGGTGTGTGGCTGCAGGGCGAAGTAAAGTTTGCAAGCATTGCGAAAAGCCCGGTATTTACCGCAGTCCCCAGAAAATCTTTCGGGTATAGGTACCCTGGGATCAGGAGGTAGCATTACTACTGAGGGTGCAGATGACAATCCGGCAGAAGAAGCACCCTGAGGGTTGGTAGGAGCAGACAGGACTTGGACTCGTTCTTCCAACCTTGTATAGCCTTCCTGAAGGCTCTTCACGGCTTGTGTGAGACCCGCCAGGTGTCTACACAGTTCCTCTATGGGGGAGGTTCCCTGCTCGGGCTCTGACATGGCTGTCCGATACTGTCAGACTTCCACTTACCTGACCGATGAGCCCGATATAGCAGGGGAAGGCCTCCCTTATGTATCTGGTTCCTGGCCCCTGGTAGTATGGACAGGAGGCACAGGAGCACAGAATGGTATGAGGGCCTGGCGGGTCAGCAGCAGGAGGATCCCGGTGAAGGTGGCCTGGAGATCACCAGACAGCTGAAGCACAGGCAGCAGGTGCAGAGCAGGAGTGGAGCAGGCAGGTCGGGTCACAGGCAGGGTCGGCAACAGACCGGCAGCGTGGTACAGAGGAGCAGGCAGATTCGTAGCCAAGACAGGCCGGGGTTAGATGCAGGCAGAAGACAAAGGGATAATCCAAAAGGGAAGCCAGGTAATCAGGAGATCAGACGTTCAGACAGGTAAGCAGGTGCAGGGATACAGGGAGCTGCAGATCAGACAGCACCGAGCCAAATGTGCTGACAGCCTAAATAAGCAGATTGGCGCCAAGCGCCGTGCACGCGCCGATGCGCACAGGCGCACACCGACGCACACCAGCACAGCTTCTGCTCTGGGAAACTCTCTGACACACAGCAAGCACTGGAAGCAGCAGTGACCTCACTCACAGCCATCTGTACTGTGTGGGATTTCTTCTTTCTTATCTGCTACTGTGAGCCACCCCCCCCCACACACACCGTGACCAGAGCTGCTATGTGTGTACAGCTCTCTGGATGTCTTCACTCACTACTCACCATTCACCTTCTCCAGAGGGTGGAGGGGGCAGCTGCTTGCAGTCTTCCTGGCCAGTGGTCTCTTTCTGCTAGAGGGGGGTGGGCAAGGTCCCCTCCTATCAACCTTCTGCAGTCTTCTCAGCAAGTGGGTCTTTTTTTAACTGGAGAAGAATGTAGGGTACTTTCTATGTTCCTGGATGGGGCCCCCCCCTTATTAGCCCCCCTCCAGTCCTCCTAGCTGGGGGTCTTATTTACCTGGAGGGGGTTCCTATGTTTCTGGATAGGGGTCCCCCCTTATTACCCCCCTGCAGTCCTCCTAGCTGGGGGTCTTTTTTAACTTGAGGGGAGTTCCTATGTTTCTGGACAGGGTCCTTATTACCCTCTCTGCAGTCCTTCTAGCTGGGGGTAGTCTTTAAGTGGAGGGGGCTTCCTTTGTTTCTGGGCGGTGGTCACGTCTTAACACCCCCCTGCAGTCCTCCTAGCTGGGGGTCTTCTTTACCTGGAAAGGGGGAGGTAGGGGAGTTCCTGTATTTCTGGATGAGGGTCCCCTCTTATACCCCCCTGCAGTCCTCCTAGCTGGGGGTCTTTTTTAATTGCAGGGGGGAGGGAGGAGAGTTCCTGTATTCCTTGATGGAGGTCTCCTCTTATCACCCCACTGCAGTCCTCCCAGATGGGGGTCTTCTTTAGCTGGAAGGTGGAAGGAGGGGATATCCTGTATTCCTGGATGGGGTCCCATTTGATCACCCCCCTGCAGTCCTCTTAGTTGCGGGTCTTCCTAGAGGGGGGAGGGATGAAAGTGCCAGTATTCCTGAGTGGGGGTTCCCTTCTGATCACCCCATGCAGTTCTTGTATTCAGGGGTCTTATTTAACCTCGAGGGAGGAGGATTCCTCTATTCCTGGATGGGAAACCCATCTCATCACCACCCTGGAGTCCCCCTGATCAGGGGTCTCTTAACTGGAAAGGGGTTCCTGTATTCCTTGTGGGGGGTTTCCCTGTATTTGTCTGTATTCCTGAATGGGTGGGAGGGGGTCCCTTCTAATCATCCCCATGCACCTTGTTAAGGGATCTCCTTCTCCTGAAGTGGGGTCAGTATACCTGTAAGTGTGTGTGTGCGTGTGTGTGTGTGTGTGTGGGGGGTCCCTGACTCCAGTTGTCTTTGGGGACAGACTGACCTTGTTTGATTTATCTATGCCCCTTAAGCTCCTCCCATCATGCGCCGCATTACTACTCTTCTTGGGGCACCCAAAGGTGTCGCAGGTCTTTTACAATCCTATACTGTATACTCCATAAAAAAAAAAAAAATTGTCGTGTGCCGCCAAAGTGTTCAGGGTGAAAAGGTGGCAACCCTTCCAGGAAGTGAGATTAGCGGTACTGCAAACAGGACAGCGCTGGAGCAGTGACAGGAGACAGTTAGGGATAGGGGTGGATAGAACAGGTATTTTGGGGCATTTTTTACCTTAATGCAGTAAGGTAAAATAATGTTTTGGCTTTAGAACCACTTTATTGAGGATTTATTGCTTTAAAACGTTTTTTTTTTACTGGAAAGACTAAAACTAAAGATGAAATGTATTTCTTTGGAGTTTGTTGATCTTTGTACAAGTACAGTACCTAAAAAGTCCTAAAAAGTTCCTCTATTTGGGGTGTTTTTTTAATTGTAAGAAAATGGAAACATGGTATTTATATGCTGCAGCTGCATCGTACAGTTAGAAGTTATCCTTCTCTTTACAAATGATAGTCACTTGTAACACTCCTTATAGTACTGAAAAACTTGCAGTCACAATATGTATTAGGACAGGTGGTAATTAATGCTTGATAATGAGCGGCAATACATGCCAAAATAATAGGTGCATATTCAGGAAAAAGTCAGGCAAGTTCTTTGATCATAGTACATAAGTTCAAATGTAAGTTATCCATAGAACACCTTTAGACATCATGACACTTGATGATAATGTTTCCCACTGATAAATCCAATATCAAAAGCCATTAACTGAATTTATAAATGCTGTAATATACAATATGTGGGTAGTAGGGGGTCATGTGATGGAAGTCACGTCCTCCAAATTTTCCCTCCTTGTTGGGTGACAAGCAAGGGTCACATGAGAGGCCTATGCTGGGATGAGTTCTTCTGGGCTATGCAAGGCACTTAGGTTGGGGTCAGTGCCTTACACATGGGGTACCTTTACTTGCACAGATGATTGTTCTTTAATAAACTCTCTTGATGTAATTATACATCACCGCGGTCACTGATGCATTTAAGAGGGACACACAGAGCCAATGCCTTCTCCACCTGTCCAGCGTATCACTACTACCTCATTAACAGTATAGAGCCCCGGTGTGCACCTAGCGCTGACTCCAAAGCAATGTCCATAGAAACATGGATGAGTAAGTATGGGGTGGAAGAACTTGACTGGCCTGCACAGAGTGCTGACCTCAACCTCTGAACATCGACAAACCCGGACCGGACATCAAGTGGATAAAGCGATGGCTAATGCGTTTTGGGGGAGAACCCCCTTCCTCAGAGCTGATCTGATCATATTACCCGCTTAGGATCTGAGGAAGGGGGTTCTCCCCTGAAATGCGTTAGCCATCGCTTTATCCACTTGATGTCCGGTCCGGGTTTGTCGATGTTCAGACCTGCGTACCTGCAGCATTGTCAATGCCTGTCATTCATGCTTGTTTGTGAGTATATATTTTGCTGTTTTACACTTTAATAAAATGTTACCAGTGGTAATGCACTAGGTCGGTGCGCCCTCCTTTCTTTCTTTTTTCTTTAGTCTGTGAATACCCATTATTCTGAGGAGGACTGCGAGACGGCAGATACCACTGAATGTATTCGGTCATACCACACATTGAGGAACTAGACACCTGAACGCAGGAGAGATTTCTATTTTTGTTCGCAAACATTTCCATAGACACACTCTTAAACCTTGTGGACAGCCTTCCCAGAAGTGTTGAAGCTGCTTTAGTGCCTGTATAGAGTAAAAGATTGTCATATCTTTAGTCCAAAATATGTCTCAGAACTTGCAAAACTGTCACAGGTAAATCTTCAGGATTCCAGGTACAAGGGTCACAAATACACAGTACAAATGTTTAAAAAAACTTTGCTCAATGAAAGGCAGCCTGATTTCCACCCAATTGTGTCACTTATTTGCTTGATAAAGATCCCCCAATTTATTTGGACTTTAATAAGCTTAACATTTTTCCAGATCTCCTACCTCCCATCCATGATTACTCAGGTTCATTTCTACTCCACAACCTTCAGTAACCAGATACGTTTAGTAAATGCTGGAACTGCAAACTGCCCACCCACATATTGTTACTGCCTTCAAAAATGCTGGAAAAACTTAAACATATTCAAGACATTTGTTACAATTCAAAAGCAAAGTTTTATTCCATCAGCTAGACTTTTTCAAACATGAATCAAAATGTTAGAATTGTTGTTTCCTTTTTAACACTTTATACAGTGCTTTAAGTAGTAACCAATATGATGCATATTATCATCTGTTTATAATTTAAGAAACATAAATGTTTGTATACATGGGTTTTATTTTCACCCTGTGAATCCACCAGTTCTGTTCATAAACCAGTTCCATTGCCAGAGATCCTTCCTTTGGATTAAGTTGAGCTGAGATGAGCTGCTTCTGTGGTATCTGCTGACTGAAATATAAAAGAATGGAATAACTTAAAACTGTGGAATTTTACAGGAATCTTTGTTTTACTCTTAGAATGGTAATCTTTACTTATAGAGTGGTAAGAATGTAAAACTCCCTTCCACAGTTAGTGCTGTCAGAGGGGAGTGTAAATAGATTCAAAAAACCTTTAGATGTGTTTCTTAGTGAACACCATGTACAAGAATATGGAAAACAGTAGTCCCACACACACAGGTTGAACTGGATGCAGACTTGAGGGCTAACTTCTGCTGAAGATTTAAATCGGTATTAAACCCAAATGTGAACATTTATTATTTAGAATTGGCTGCTGGGAAGATTTAGTTTGGTTCCTCTATAAACAGTGTAGCAGGTATTGATTGCTCAGGGCTGCTCAAGCTTTCACAGGTTGCTGTTCTGTTACTTCCCCTGTCATCTAGTGAAAAAATTGTTAGACCCCCGCGCTTATAGTGAAAATGAAAAATGAGGAGCTGCAGCCTCTATCAATAAATTCACCCTAAGGTAAATCTAGGAGAAATGTGAAAAAGAGGGGATAGGTATGGCGCTGCTCTTATTAAAAGGTGACCTACAACCTCTAAATACTGTGTAGCCTGTGGTGTGGGAGGAAACTTCCTGTCCTGTGTTCTCCAAGTGCCTCCTTGTCTGCGATGTAAGTGGTCTCCTCACTGTTAAACTATATAATAATAATCATTAAAAGCAAAAACAGTGTTTAAAAACAGGAAACTGGAGTGATCTACGCTTCACAGCTCGAAACCAGAAGTGATGCAATGACGCTTGATAGTCCCGTACTATTCGTTTTGTCAATGGGACGTCCAGGGTACATTGACGAAACGCGTAGGGAGGGACTATACAGTTTCATTGCATCACTTCTGGTTTCGAGCCGTGGAGCGTAGATCACTCCAGTTTTCTGTTTTTAAACACTGTTTTCGCTTTTAATGATTTTTATTAAATAGGTTAACAGTGAGGAGACCACTTACATCGCAGACAAGGAGGCACTTGGAGAACACAGGACAGGAAGTTTCCTCCCACTCCACAGGCTACATAGTGGCTCATACTGTGAAGGTGAAATACCTCCTGGTGGGGTGAATAATAGCAGTGAGTGCGTTTCTTATGGGGCACTGTTTTCCAAGAAGCACAGAACAATTTGAAGGAGCACATTGTCACTTTATTGGACTTTTTTTTTTATATACACCAAGGTTTAAGGACGGTATATGCATATTTCTGAATCCAGTTTCACAGCAACAATATACACCAGTCATATATGTTGGATTTTTTTGCACAATAATGTCACTTTGAATTGCAGGTTTTGCACAGGACTGTGTTTATTTTATTTTATTTTCATTTGAACATAACAATATATATTATATATAAGCGGTTAGGAAGTTTACACAGTAGGATTTTTTTGTGGATATTTGTGAATATACAATTATTTATTTTCTGCACTTTTATTGTCACTTTTTGCACTAAATGCACCTGTGACACACACCCCTCAAGTATTTAGAGGTTGTAGGTCACCTCTTAATAAGAGCAGCGCCATACCTATCCCCTCTTTTTCACACGTCATCTAGAGCAATGCTTCTCAACTCCAGTTCTCAAGTACCCCCAACAAGTCATGTTTTCAGGCTCGCCATTATTTTCCACAGGTGATTTGATCGGTTTCACTTCCTTAGTAATTACCACAGCTGTTTCATCTGAGGGAAATCCTGAAAACATGACCTGTTGGGGGTACTTGAGGACTGTAGTTGAGAAACATTGATCTAGAGACTTCTAGAAGCATAGCTGGAGGGAGAACAGGACAGGCAGCCTGAATATTTATGGGATTCAACCAATCCCTGGGGAGGTGTGCCCATAAGGTAGAGGGAGAGACCATAAGTAGTCTGAGGCCTATGCAGCAAGGTACAGTGTTCCTGGGTCCAGTCCTGCAGGAGGAGAACCCTGTGCAGATGCTTAGCCCCTGTGGTATGGACGCTAGAGAAACCAGAGTAAAGACTCTGAGGTCCCAGCTTTGCTCAGCTGCGGAGGCTACCACAGAGATTTTGTTCAGGGATTGAGCTGGGTCAGGAGGAGGCTCACTGGAGAGATTCAGGAGGAAGTTGGTGGGAAGAAGTCCAACTGTCCTGTGGTGGTGTAAGTCTACATCTTCCTCACTAGGAAGAGCCTGTGGATAAAGGCAGGAGGCAATTAGAGGCCCTGTGACTGAGTGAGTAAATTATCCCCCTTCCTTTTTTTTTACTAAAGACTTCTAAGGGAGTACAGGTCACTATCAGAAAAAGTAATCCTGTGGGACAGTCAAGTGCAGCCAGCAGTGTGTGGAGAGCAACCACAAGCACAGCCAGCTGTGCATAAGGCACAGCCAGAAGTTAATGAGTCCCTAAGTTTGCTCCAGTTACAGTTTACCAGGGGTATCCCATACTCCCTATCCTCATCCAAGTTCCTGTAGCCATTAGCCACTAGGTGTCGCCATTTTTTACTCTGGCTGGACTTGCCCTTATCCAAAATGGCCACCATGGAATCTGTCCATTCCCTGGGTGGCTTCACAGGCTGTGGCCCATGTTTTGGTCTGTCCCAGCGGTTGCGCAGCTCCACAGGGAGAGCATGGTGGCGGATACGTCGCCTTTGCTCTCGATGTCTGATTGGCAGCGCACTGCACGGCTATCATCCGTGTTTGTGTGTTTTTGTCCCTGCGGGCCGGTCCCGATGACGTCACACATCAATTGGCGTGGGGCGGCACCGGGCAGGAGCCCCTGTGTAGATAAGGAAGCATTACCGTGAAGACAGCACATGCTGCTGCAACACGGCTGAATGTGTCTCTCTCTGTGTCCCTCTGATTGCTGTCTTTTAAAACGATTGGTGAGTAGTGGCTACACAGGCCTTTTAATATCAGCTTTTGGAGTTTTCAGGCACAATACACACTGTCCATTTGTGACCTTCCCTTATAGGGACTCCCCTGTAAACTTAATGGACACGTATTGAATGCCTGGTGCAAGTTTGTTTAAATACTAAATTACAAGGTGAGTCAGCTGAGTACTAATCATGTATACCCTATTGGCCATGCCGTTATCCATACTTACTGTTGCTTTATATATTAACCACTTCAATACAGGGCACTTAGACACCTTCCTGCCCAGACCAATTTTCAGCTTTCAGTGCTGTCGCAGTTTGAATGACAATTGCGCGGTCATCCATCACTTGTACCCAAACTAAATTTTTATAATTTTGTTCCCACAAATAGAGCTTTCTTTTGGTGGTATTTGATCACCTCTGGGGTTTTTATTTTTTGCTAAACAAGTAAAAAAAGACCGAAAATTTTGAAAAAAATAAAAGTTTTGCTTTTGTTTCTGTTAAAAAAATGTGTAAATAAGTAAGTTTTTTTTTCTCTTTCACTGATGGGCACTGATAAGGCGGCACTGACAGGCACTGATACCGCGGCACAGATGAGGTGGCACCAATGAGCGGGCACTGACGGGCACTGATGATGGGCACTGATATGCGGCACTGATGGGCCTGGTAGGCGGCACTGATGGGTGGCACTGATATGCAGCACTGATGGGCATTGATAGGCGGCACTGATGGGCACTCATGGGTGGCACTGGTTGGCACTGATGGGCACTGATAGGCGACACTGGGCACTGAAAGGCGGCACTGCTGGGCACTGATGGGCACTGATAGGGTGGCACTGATAGGCGGCACTGCTGGGCGCTGATAGGCACTGATACGTGGCACTGATGGGCACTGATATGAGGCACTGATAGGCATCCCTGGTGGCACTGGCAGTGGTAGGCAATGGAGTGGGCACTGATTGGCAGCTGCCTGGGCACAGATTGGCAGCTGCCTGGGCACATAGTGGTATTTCCCTGGGGGTCTAGGGGCATACCTGGTGGTCCAGTATGGATGGCTTCCCTGGTCCTGGGCGGCTTCCCTGGTGGTCCTGGGCAGGATCCGAGGGGGGCTGTGTTGATAAACAATCAGCACAGACCCCTCCTGTCAGGAGAGCAGCCGATCGGCTCTCCACTACTCGCGTCTGTCAGACGCGAGTGAGGAAAAGCCGATTACCGGCTCTTCCTATTTACATCATGATCAGCCGTGATTGGACATGGCTGATCACGTGGTAAAGAGTCTCCGTCAGAGACTCTTTACCTAGATCGGTGTTACGGGGTGTCAGACTGACACACCGCAACAACGATCGCCGCGATGAGCGCCCCCGGGGGCGCGCAGTGGCTCGATATTCCTGATCATGTCATATGACGTCCGGTCAGGAATATCAAACCACTTTGCCGCCGTCATTTTGTAATAGAGCGGGCGGCAAGTAGTTAATCAACAGATTTGTATGGTACGGCATAATTGATGCCCCACCCAGCTTATTTTGTCTAGTGGATTTGACACAGTTGAGAGATCACTTTGCGGCTGCCACTATTGCCTCCGTTTGCCAGTAATTTTTGGCAATTGGACGGAATTTAAGGTAGAGTTGACATCTTTCTTTCCCTATGTTTTACATATATATCCTTAGAGACTAGTATTACTATACATGTCTGAGGTCTGGGACATATTCTTTTTCCCTCTCCTTCTCTTATAGCATTTGTTGGATATGTCATCAGAGCATCTTTTGGACGTCTGTTGAACTCATATATTAGTAGAACAACTGTGGGCCACTTAATGAAGCTTTGCACTATCTGAGTATGTGCAAAGAAGAAAATGGACAGGCGAACCATGTAGTAAAAAGGGGGAGTGCCACATCCGATAATTAATCCAAGAAAAAACTGGGGTTCCCATAAATGGACTTTTTAGGCACTTGAGGATCAGCAGACAACTACAAACGTGTCTATAAAAATAGTCTCTTTATAAAATGTATATTTTTATAGACATGTTTGTAGTTGTCTGATGATCCTCAAGTGCCTAAAAAGTCCATTTAGGGAAACCCCTGTTTTTTCTTGGATATCTGAGTATGTGTGGTTATCTCTCATCACAGTAACCTTTGGTTGTTCCCTGAGGTTACACATATACTGGCATGGCGATTAATTATTTATCTATTATAACGTTTTTTTAGCCACTGTTGCCACTGTTGACTAAACTCATAATGTCTTTATTTTATAATAGACTCCCAGCTAGGGATGAGCTTCGAGTTCGAGTCGAACTCATGTTCGACCCGAACATCAGCTGTTCGCCAGTTCTCCGAACAGCAAACAATTTGGGGTGTTCGCGGCAAATTCAAAAGCCGCGGAACACCCTTTAAAAGTCTATGGGAGAAATCAAAAGTGCTAATTTTAAAGGCTTATATGCATGGTATTGTCATAAAAAGTGTTTGGGGACCTGGGTCCTTCCCCAGGGGACATGGATCAATGCAAAAAAAAGTTTTAAAAACGGCTGTTTTTTCAGGAGCAGTGATTTTAATAATGCTTAAAGTGAAACAATAAAAGTGTAATTGTAAATGGGCGCATGTTTCCCGTGTTTAGAACAGTCTGACAGCAAAATGATATTTCAAAGGAAAAAAAGTCATTTAAAACTACTCGTGGCTAATAATGAATTGCCGGTCCGACAATACACATAAAAGTTCATTAATGAAAACGGCATGGGAATTCCCCGCAGGGGAACCCCAAACCAAAGTTTAAAAAAAAATGACGCGGGGGGTCCCCCTAAATTCCATACCAGGCCCTTCAGGTCTGGTATGGATATTAAGGGGAACCCCGGCCAAAATTTTTAAAAATGGCGTGGGGTCCCCCCAAAAATCCATACCAGACCCTTATCCGAGCACGCAACCTGGCAGGCCGCAGGAAAAAAGGGGGGACATGAGAGAGCGCCCCCCCCTCCTGAACCATACCAGGCCACATGCCCTCAACATTGGGAGGGTGCTTTGGGGTAGCCCCCCAACACACCTTGTCCTCATGTTGATGGGGACAAGGGCCTCATCCCCACAACCCTTGCCCGGTGGTCTGCGGGCGGGGGGCTTATCGGAATCTGGAAGCCCCCTTTAACAAGGGGACCCCCAGATCCCGGCCCTCCCCCCTGTGTGAAATGGTAAGGGGGTACAAAAGTACCCCCTACCATTTCACAAAAAAAATGTCAAAAATATTAAAAATGACAAGAGACAGTTTTTTACAATTCCTTTATTTAAATGCTTCTTCTATCTTCTAACTTCCTTCGGTTTCTTCCTCCATCTTCTTCTTCTTCTGGTTCTTCTGGTTGTTACTCCGGTGTTCTCGTCCGGAATCTTCCTTCGCGGTGTCTTCTTCCCTTCGTCTTCTGGGCCGCTCCACATTCAGCATGATGGGAGGCTCCCGCTGTGTGACGCTTCTCCTCTTCTGACGGTTCTTAAATAACGGAGGGCCACCCGGTGACCCTGCCCCCCTCTGACGCACGGCATGTAACAGGTGACCCCGCCCCCCTCTGACATCACGGGGAATGCCACAGGAAAGTCCCCGTCAAGTCCCCTACGTCAGAGAGGGCCGTTATTTAAGAACCGTCAGAAGAGAAGAAGCGTCACACAGCGGGAGCCTCCCATCATCCTGGATGCGGAGAGGCCCAGAAGACGAAGGGAAGAAGACGCCGCGAAGGAAGATGCCAGGCGAGAACACCGGAGGAAAAAACAGAAGAACCAGAAGAAGAAGAAGATGGAGGAAGAAACCGAAGGAAGATAGAAGATAGAAAATTGAAGAAGCATTTAAATAAAGGAATTGTCAAAAACTGTCTCTTGTCATTTTTAACATTTTTGACACTTTTTTGGTGAAATGGTAGGGGTACTTATGTACCCCCTTACCATTTCACACAGGGGGGGGGGCCGGGACCTGGGCCGGGGTTCCCCATAATATCCATGCCAGACCTGAAGGGCCTGGTATGGAATTTAGAGGGACCCCCCCAAGTCATTTTTTTTTTTCTTTAATTTCGGTTCGGGGTTCCCCTGTGGGGAATTCCCATGCTGTTTTTATCAATGAACTTTTATGTGTATTGTCAGACCGGCAATTCATTAATAGCCACGAGTAGTTTTAAATGACTTTTTTTCCTTTGAAATGTCATTTTGCTGTCAGACTGTTCTAAACACGGGAAACATGCGCCCCTTCACAGGCATACTATAGACACCCCCCAGGTATGAAATTTAAAGGAATATTACACTTTTATTGTTTCACTTTAAGCATTATTAAAATCACTGCTCCCGAAAAAACTGCCGTTTTTAAAACTTTTTTTTGCATTGATCCATGTCCCCTGGGGCAGGACCCGGGTCCCCAAACACTTTTTATGACAATAACTTGCATATAAGCTTTTAAAATTAGCACTTTTTATTAGTCATGTTCGTGTCCCATAGACTTTAACGGTGTTCGCGTGTTCAAACAAATTTTTTCCTGTTCGCATGTTCTGGTGCGAACCGAACAGGGGGGTGTTCGGCTCATCCCTACTCCCAGCTACTTTTCCTCCTTTGTCTGCAGGGGGCTCCCGCGTCCCCAGCTGCAGATCCACTCCTTTTGAACTGCAGCCTGTGTTGCTACCTTCGGTAAGGGTTATGATTACTCTCTGGAAGGGACGCCATACTTTGCCACTATTTTGTTATTTCTGATCATGTTATGTAATGTTTTATTGCTTGTATCACGATTAATCTTTTTCTTTTATCTCTGTAGTATTATATGTTGTCTCTGTTCACACTATGCAATACAAAGCTCCTGAAGAAGCGGTGAATATCTGCGAAACATGTTGAGCATGCCAATTTAATTAACACAGGGTGAACTGGTATTGCCACTCTTTAAATCTCTACCCCCTCTTTTGATTGAACAGACAGAGATACAATTTTAGAAATATGTATGTTTTAACATGTCTATGTTAATTTAATAAAATGTATTTTCTTTTACATAATTGTGTATCTTAATCATTACGGTACCATTAAAGTCCAACAGCCTCAACCACCAAACTTTCCACTTTAATAGGATGTAGGTACCCCTTTTCTATTACTGAATCTAAATTTTCTGGCACTCCCATTAAACAAGCTCCTGTTCTAGAAAAAACCCCAAAACAACCCCTAGACTGTTTCCAGAGCCAGTGAATTAATTAAAAAAATGCTGTGTGCCTGACTGTGTGCGCTACAAATGGGAGTTAGGACCAAATTCACCAACAGCTCCTCAGGGAGTGTGCTACATATGCAGTATGATTAGAGGTTAGTGGCCCAACCCTCCCGAGGGGGTCAATCTGTGCAAAGCAGCTGTGTGGATCACGTTGCTCCATAATGTCCATGCTGGGAAAGTGAAAGTCTGAGCCTGTAAGGATGTAGCAGCAGGGAGCTGCAGGAGAAACAGTCAAAGTTGAGGAAGGTTCAGAGTTTAGTGCACAAACACTGGGACTGTGTGTTTGATGGTCTGGAAGGCCAAGGCAGGAGGCCTAAGCAGAAATACTACAGGGAAGAGCCACAAGGTGGAGTACTGTTTGTTTGTCACATTAATGGTGAGAACCCCTGCGAGGGATACTATTCCGATGTGAACTTTTACTTTCTTTTCAATAAAAGTGGGCTGAAAAAGAACTAAAACAGACTTTGAGGAGTTGAATGGAGTGGACTCTCTGTTTGGCGCTACCAATTAGCTAAAATACCCCATATAATCACAATATATAATATTTGAAAGCATGAGCAGAGTTTACTAATGAACACACTTCTTCTTACTTCAGCACATCTCCAACAAAGTCTATTTTTATCATTTGTATATTCCTCTAGCTGCACATTAATAAATTCCTCAAATTTTTCCTACTTTACTTCTCATATTTTTTAATTGTTGATCCTGCAATATATTCTAGGTACATCACTTCCTATAGATAAAAGTATTTACCTGCAAATTCTTGCCAAAAAGCATGTACAGTAGCTGAGATGTTCTACAGGGCTGGGAAAGGGGTGACAGGAGTGATGTTCTGTGGTGAGGAATAACAGTAGAGATGTTCTGCAAGGATGGGAAAGGGGTGACAGGAGTGATGTTCTGTGGTGAGGAATAACAGTAGCGATGTTCTGCAAGGATGGGAAAGGGGTGACAGGAGTGATGTTCTGTGGTGAGGAATAACAGTAGAGATGTTCTGCAAGGATGGGAGAGGGGTGACAGGAGTGATGTTCTGCAGGGCTGGAAGAATAGTTTGACAGGAAAAATGTTCTGCATAGCTGGAAGCGGGGTGAAAAAAGTGATGTTTTCAAGGAATGGGAATCCCTCCCTTCTATCACCCTTAACCCCCCAATGTGTGCAGGGGGAAAATGTGCATGTGGGCAGTTTTTCACAGAGAGGATCAATGTCTATGGGGCAATGTGTGTGGGGCCTGGGCTGAGGGGATTTGTACAGAGGGGGCAGGGTTGACAGAGTGTGCAGGGGAAAAGGGGGCAATGTGTACAGGGAGGTTGGAAATGTGAACAGAGGGGGAGTAGTGTGTAGAGAGAGACATAATGTACACTGGTATGGGGGGATATGTAGAAAATGGGGACAGTGTGTACAGTCAGTGAATATAATTTGCGCTAAATTTCAGGTTTCTTCATTGTTTCCTATCAGAATCTATTAGGCCATGGTCCATTATCAATTTAATTTAACCATTCCCACATCTCCCAATATATCCTTATGCATTTTATGTGCGTTGTTTTTAAAATCCTTACCCTCAATCCTAGGCAGCAACCACAGCAAGTGCACAGGCAGATCAGGAATACAGCAAGACATAAAAAGACGTATTCAAAGATCAAGATTCCAAATGCAAAATTATAAACTGTATCATCGCAGGCTTTAGGGCTGACCTTGTAGATTCTAAACACCCAGACACTTCCTAGAATAAGAAGCAAAATATTAGATCTGTTCACATCTTTCTTTCATAAATGGAAACGTTTGTACTGTACAATGGGTTTCTACACCAAAACACAGCCAGCAAAAAACATATAAGACCAAAACTAATATATTTTTTAGCTTTCACATTTATACATTTTTTAACACAATGGTAGCAAGCCTTTTTAACTTCTCATTACATTGATAACTTATTTTCCTGGCATTGCCACTGCCCCAAACACACATATACATACCTGGTACTGGATCTTTTACTCCTCTGGTGTCCCACATGGTACAGAGCTCCCTACTAGGTAACACATCTATAATGATTCAGTGATTGTGACTCTGGTGTCACCTCACTGCCACATAATCCATCCTGGAGCTTCATGTTTGCTTATGTCGGGACTCTGAATCAACACATGTTGCATTTGCATGTCACTTCCAATTGGGATCAATTTTAAAAGAAAGGAATATTCTAAAGATGTCAAGACCCACACACACAAACAGGATATGTGATATTAACTAATTAGGAACCTTTTACAGTTTACAAAAAAATGAAATTCTCACTACCCCTTGCTTAAAAAATGTTCAAGTCAATAATAATAATTAAAGTCCCACCTCATAGCCTATTTTACTAAACAAGTTTTAAGGGGGGTTTTCATTTGTACATACACTATATTGTCAAAGTATTGGGACACCAATTAACTTTAATGGCATCCCAGTCTTAGTCTGTAGGTTTCAATATTGAGTTGGCCCACGCTTTGCAGCTATAACAGCTTCAACTCTTCTGGGAAGGCTGTCCACAAGGTTTAGGAGTGTCTATGGAAATGTTTGACCATTCTTCCAGAAGAGCATTTGTGAGGTCAGGCACTGATGTTGGATTAAAAGGCCTGGCTTGCAGTCTCCACACTAATTTATCACAAAGGTGTTCCATCGGGATGAGGTCAAGACTTTGTGCAGGCCAGTCAAGTTCCTCCACCCCAAACACGCTTATCCAAGTCTATGCAAAAGAAAAAGGGGACTTTAAATGAGGCCCACATAGACATGTGCCTCCATCCCTGTTCAATTGTATAAAGGGGAGAGAGTTTGGGACTTTGAATGAGGCGTGTACCCAACAGCTGATGTAGTGAGCATAAACATTGTATCAATGCGTATGCAGAGGTATGAGTACATAAAGTACAGTCTTTATTAAATCACCCATCAACAGTTAGGCTAATGCTGAAACATGATACAACAGTTCACTGAATCAGTAATCACAGCAGTATTACAATAGACATAAATGAATAAAATCAAAACCAACACATAATATATAATAAAAAAAAAGGATTGCCGTGGTGGACACCCATTGGGAGAGCCCTGGCTGTTGGTGCTGTGTTTGTCAAAGAAGCCGATTTGTGAGTTATAATCCAATTCTGACATCACTCTTTTCTGGACTGACAATACTTTCCAGATGGATTGTTCTTGATGTATATACATTTTCTTTGTAGATAGTTGGAATGGATTTTCGTGATGTTTCACGAAATGCGTATAGCATATTGTGCTGCAATCCTTCTGGTTTTTTATTATATATTATGTGTTGGTTTTGATTTTATTCATTATTGTCTATTGTAATACTGCTGTGATTACTGATTCAGTGAACTGTTGTATCATGTTTTAACATTAGCTTAACTGTTGATGGATAATTTAATAAAGACTGTACTTTATGTACTTGTACCTCTGCATACACATTGATACTATGTTTATGCTCACTACATCAGCTGTTGGGTACACGCCCCATTCAAAGTTCATGTAAAGGCAGGTGTCCCAATACTTTTGACAATATAGTGTATTTTGCTATGCTCTGCAGACCTGGGTTCAATATAAAGTTGGCCCACATTTGCAGCTATGACAGCTTCAAATCTTCTGGGAAGGCTGTCCACAAGGTTTAGGAGTGTGTCTATCGGAATGTTTCTCAGTAGTGCATTTGTGAAGTCAGCCGCTGATGTTGGAACGAGAAGGCCTGGCTCGCATTCTCCGCTCTAATTCATCCCAAAGGTGTTCTAGCGGGTTGAGGTTAGGTCTCTATGCAGGCTAGTCAAGTTCCTCCACCCTAAACTTGCTCATCCATGTCTTTATGGATCTTGCTTTGTGTACTGGTACGCAGTCATGTTGGAACAGGAAGGGGCCATCCCCAAACTGTTCCCACAAAGTTGGGAGCATGAAATTGTCCAAAATGTCTTGGTATGCCGACACCTTAAGAGCTCCATTTACTGGAACTAAGCCCAACCCCTGAAAAATAACCCCACACCATAATCCCCCCTCCACCAAATGATTTGGACAGTGCAATTTTTAGATGCAGCTTTTCACACATTGGTGAACCTCTGCCCATCTTTACTTTTGAGATACCCTGAGTCTTTAAAATGCTCTTGTTACTGAATTGATGCCAATTAACCTAATTAGTTGCAAAATATTTGTCCAGTTCTTCCTGGTAAATACCAATTACTTTGTCATCTTTTTGTTGCCTAGTTCAAACTTTTTGAGACGTGTTGCTTCCATCGATTTTACATTTACCTTATTGTTTCTTAAAATTCAAAGTTTTCTCAGTTTAAATATTTGATATGTTTTTTTTTCCATATTATGTAAAAAAAACTGTTGAAAATATACATCAATGTAATCTGCAGGAGAATATTGCAATGTTGTACCCATTTTAAATGCAAAAAAAAGTATTAGCTCCACTTTTTGCTTAAGGCTCCATTCACACCCCAGCATTTTAGGGTTGCAGCAGAATTGCACAGCAATTAAAAATAATGCTACCTGAACCTGCATTTGTGATTGTAATGCGCTTTGAGATCACGGGCAGAATAGCAGTGATTCTGCTGCAATCCAAAAATACAAAGGTGTGAATGGAGCCTTAAGGGCTGTGTCTGGCAGCTGGTCCGACAGAAGCCGGCATGACTGAAAAAGGTCTGCCCATCAGCAACTAATCAGCGCTCAAAGCCAATGGCTGAGAGTGCTGACCAGTGCCTTCTGGTGAGGAGGCCGTCCCCCTGTCAGAACCACAATAGCTCAGCGGGGGGAGATTGCTTTACTAACATGGGGTTGTTAGTAAATGAATCTCCTTACAAGCGAAAAAAAAACTGATAGTGTGTACAAGGTTTAAAGCTCAACTGCAGCTAAAATTGTGAGAAATCTCTCCAAATAGATACACAGATTAAACCAAATTCAACATTTTAGTACAGTAGGAAGGATTACACAGTGTCTTCCTGTTCTGGTGAAAAACTCACAGGGACAGGAAGTGAAAAAAAAAATCATAAAAAAATTTACAGAATTTTTAGTTCTTCCCTATTCTATACAAGACTAAAAAAAATAGCTTAAGTTAGGCTTTAAAGGGAAGTATAAGTTATGCAAATGCTTTGGGGATTTGGAAGACTGGCACCTTCTGTACGTATAGTTATGCATCTCCATTTGTGTGATATAGTGCATTATATTTTTCATACATATACCTGCAATGAACCAACACAGTGAAAAGAGACCTAGAATTCCCTCTATGGCATACATTAACTTCACAAAGACAAACTTCAGCGGTAAAAGCGCAAATCCAACTAAATGAACTGCACCAGCCACTATAAGGTAGATTGGGATCATAGGCTCAATGCTGCATTTATCGATGTATAAAGCCCCTGTTGGCAAAAAAGAACACATTAATCACACACATTGTATTATAAAACTAGCATTATAATTAATTATGTGTAATTGGAAACAAATCAAATGTTGCAATTACCTATGACAATCATGGCTATGCTGAGTGCTGTCCAAATTACCACAGAGCATATCTGTGAACCTAAAATAGTATCAAATGGCATGTTAATTGTGAACAGTTATACCACAAAGCTAATAAAATGATGAAACAAAATATTAACAGCATCATAATAATCAACAGCAAAACCAGCAATAATTTTGATAACTAATAAAAAGTAATTAGCTTATTTAAACCATCAGCCCAGATATTCATTTTTATTTGTCTAGTGTTTCCCAAACGGAAATGATGCAGTGATACTCCTTCCTGTTGCAGTGGCGCTTTGCCGGTGGTATGGCGGCGCTGCCCCATTGATTTCAATGGGCAGGGGCGCTTTAGGAGCGATGTGTACCCCTACTTATTCACCCAAAAAACTGTCAAAAATAAATAAAAACACTACAGGGGTTTTTGACAAGTCCTTAAAAAAAAAAAAGTCCCCTGATGTATACCTATTGTCAATTACAACACCTGCCAGACCCGGAAAAAGAAAAAGAAACGCTCCACACTCATTGAAGGCAGACCGCCAAATGCCTCCTCCACTGTCTGACAGTTCTAAATTTGTTAAGGGGCACTGGTGATGTCACCTGGTGGCCCCGCCTCCTCATGACATCACCGACTCAACATGCATCGGTCATTGAGATTCCTGACCTGCCAGGCTGCATGCTCAGATTAGGGTCTGGTATGGATTTTGGGGGGCACCAGGCCATTTTTTTTACATTTCGGGACGAGGATTCCCCTTAAAAATGTTATAATTTTTTTTGCGATTTAAGTGAAAAAAGAACAAAACTTTTGAAAAAAAACACACTTTTTTAATTTCTATAAGGCCTCTTGCACATGAAACTCCTGTTTGAGCATCTACTTTTTCAGAAATTTTCGCGCATATGCGCTCACGCAAAATTGCACAATTTTGCGTGAATGCATATGTGCAAACTCATTCTTGCATTCTTGTTCTGCAGTATTGAAATGATCGTGCATGAGACGTAAATTACTGACCAAAAATTAAGATTTTTCTATTTTATTTTTACTGAAGAATGCACGGTGCATGTTTACACGCTTGTGTGCATAGGCACATTACAATTAATGGGCTGTATTTTAGCTTAGTAAAAAAAAAATCTGTACTGAGCTTTTTCAAGCTGCACTGTGCAAGAGGCCTTATACAATTTTGCAAATTTTTGTTAATAAATTTGGGCCCCTGGTTGCCTACCCCTGGTCTACAGGCTATGGTGCAAATCAGTGAAAATTGATCACACCTGATGGCCTATCTCATTTCTTGAGGCCCTGAAATGTCAGGACAGTACAAACACCACCCAAATGACCCATTTTTGGAAAGTAGACATTCCAAGGTATTTAGTAAGAGGCATGGCGAGTTTTTTGAAGGTGTAATTTTTTTCCCACAATTCTTGGGAAAATTAAGAAATTATTATTATTATTTATTTATTTTTTACACAAAATTGTCATAATACAAGTTATTTCTCACACACAGCATATGCATACTTCCAATTGCACAGCATAATACATTCTGCTACTCGTCCTGAGTATGGGGATACGTGTAAGACTATTTCACAGCCTGGCCACATAGAGGGGCCCAACATGCAGGGAGCACCATCAGGCGTTCTAGGAGCATAAATTACACATCTCATTTGCTAACAACCTATTACACTTTTGAAGGCCCTGGAGCACCAGGACAGTGGAATTACCCACAAAATGACCCCATTTTGGAAAGCAAACACTGCAACATATATTCTAATGCCCTGTACACGCGGTCGGACATTCCGACGACAAAATCCATCAGATTTTCTCCGACGGATTTTGGGCCACACTTGTCTTGCATACACACGGTCGCACAAAGTTGTCGGAAAATCCGATCGTACTGAACGCGGTGACGTAAAACATGTACATCGGGACTATAAACGGGGCAGTAGCCAATAGCTTTCGTGTCTTAATTTATTCTGAGCATGCGTGGCACTTTGTGCGTCGGATTTGTGTACCCACGATCAGAATTTAAACGATCGGATTTTGTTGTCAGAAAATTTTATATCCTGCTCTCAAACTTTGTGTGTCGGAAATTCCGATGGAGCCCACACACGATCGGAATTTCTGTCAACACTTTTTCCATCGGAAAATCCGACCATGTGTACAGGGCATTAGAGGCATAATGAGTCTTTTGAACGTCATTTTTTTTCCACAAGTTTTTGAAAAATGAAAACATATTTTTTTTTTACAAATGAAAAAGTATTTTTTTTTTTTTTTTTTTACACAAAGTTTTCAGTTAGTGGGTAGAGGGGGTGGGGGACGAAACAGAGAGTTAAAGATTGAGAAGAGCCGACGGGAACTGGATGACAAAGTATTAATATGAGAGACAAAGTATGCTTGTTTGGCAGCATGGAGGCATGAATTGTATTTTAGAAGGGCAGATATATATAGGGTGAAGTTTGCAGGCATTTGGTTTTACGCCACAGTCGTTCAAGAGCACGACAATGTCTCTTGAGATTTCTAGTGTTGTCAGTTTGCCAGGGTTGTAATGGTTGGGGCCTGATCCTCCGTGTGGTTAGAGGAGCAAGTGCATCTAGTGATGATGAGAGTGAACTGTTGTAGACAGAGGTGGCCAGGACAGGACAGGACAGGGGAGAGATTATGTCATATAGGTGGTCAGTAGCAGAATAGAGAAGAGAAAGGTTAAAGTGGCAAAGATTCCTACAAGTAGTTGTTTGCTGCTTGGAGGGATGGGTGGTTGGAGGCAAGGATACAGTGAAACTAATGAGGTTGTGATCAGAGAGAGGAAAGGGGGTGTTTGAGAGGTTGCCAGGGTTGCAGAGATGGGAGAATACAAGGTCAATGGTATTACCATTGGAGTGAGTGGAAGTATGTGTCCATTGGGTTAAGTCAAAATATGAGGTTAAGTCGAGAAGTTTAGCTGTAGTTGGGCTGTTAACATTGACAGGAATGTTGAAGTCACCAAGAATTATCGTGGGTATTTCAGAGGAGAGAAAGTAGGATAGCCAGGCAGCAAAGTCATCAAGAAAGCGCGATACCGGTCCAGGAGGCTGATAAATTGCTGTAATCCTCAGAGAAAGAAGAGAGGGATAGAGAGGGAGGGATAGAAAAGACTTGGAAGGTGCTTTGTGGGGATAGAAGGAATCCAACTCCACCTCCTTTCTGTCTGTTGGGTCTGGGGGAGTGAGTCCAATGGAAGCCACCATGGGAGAGGGCAGCAGGAGAAGCTGAGTCAAAATTTTGAAGCTAGGTTTCGGTTATGGCGAGTATGTTAAAGCCATGAGAGATGAAGAGGTCATGTACAGATGTTAGCTTGTTACAGATAGAGTGGGCGTTGCAAAGGGTGCATGAGATAGGTGGGTTGCTTTGAGGAAGCAGGGGGATAGAAATTAAACTGAGTGGATTGCGGTGGTTGCCAGAGGAGGAAGGTTATTGGATATGTGGCTTGCAGTTGGAAAATGGTGAACCAAGATTAGGAGAAATATCACCTGAGACTAGGAGAAGGAGGAGGGCAAGGAAGGCAAGATGGGTGTGGGATGTGCATAAGTGCACGTGTCTAGTGGCCCTGGTGTTTATCTCAGCATGTGGGTACAGCAAATGCAGGAGATGATGGGTACAGTAGTAGGGAGAGGGTAGGAGTGAGGGTGATATGTGCATGCTGCAGGGTAGAGAGGAAGGGTAGAGTAAGGATAATTTGAGGATCAAAGACATCGATGTGAGAAGGAAGAGAATGAGGAGCATGTTAGTGGATAGAGATTGGGAATCTGACTTGATATAAAATAAATGTCAAATGCTGGTTTGCTTGTCGTCTTGCAGAGTGGAGCAGTTGTATCTTGTTGTATCTTCATCCAGCTTTAGTTATCCTGCTTTCGTTAAACTGCGGCAGTGAAACTGCGCATCACTTGTGACAGAGCCACTCAGGAAAGAGCCATGGTGTCTGCACCACCCCATATGCTGCTTTAAATTTATAGGGAGACTGAGCAGGAATGCATTTCTCAATTGGTCATTATTGGGTCTGATTTGAGACTCCTGAATATGGGAGAGAAGACGGCCAATACCAGACCAGCTACAGACACAGGCTAGGGTCGTAAAGCTAATTACCTCTCTTTATCACTCAAGCCAAATGGGGTTGTGAATCAATCACCAGTAATGTTGCTATTGCAGTGTGGTTGTTATATAGCTAGCATTAAATATAGAAGTTTAAAAACATGACAGCAGAAGACATTTACCAAATATGATACAGCAATGTCAGTTCAGTAGAGAGTACAGATGGACAGAAGACATTTACCAAATATGATACAGCAATGTCAGTTCAGTAGAGAGTACAGATGGACAGAAGACATTTACCAAATATGATCAAGTGAAAGTCAAAAAAATTATAGCAAATGGGTTTACTATCCCTTTAAATGTAAATACATAAATATAATAAATGCATACATTTTATTTATATATCTATAAATAGATATGTATTATGTATATACAGTATGTATGTATTTATGTGTTAAAGTTTTAAAGGGCTATCAAAACTGTTGCTAGAATTTTCAGACTGTTACATGATATAATAGATCAGTGTTGCTCAACCGGGATGCTATCTTGGTTCCACTGGGGGGGGTCCGGATTTCCCTAATTCTGCATCATGGGTTACCAAGGTGCAGACATGCCAGCTGCCAGAACCATAATCAATGATGCTCTAAGGCCAGGCCACACAGCGTCATTTTCTATTATGGTAATGGGAAGGCTTGCCCATACCATGACAATGCATGACTTTGATCTAGGAAGGACAGCATGCAGGGCTGCCCCCAGCATTATGGAGAAGACTAAAGTTTGCCCCTCACAGGAATGCTAGAGCCAAAAGGTACGGCTGTGATGTGAAGAGGGTACTGTGTGACTGGAGGACTCTGTGATGGGTGGGGAGTGTGACTGGGGCACTGTGTGATTGGGGGGCTATGATTGGAGTACTCTGATGTAATGGAGGGACTCATCTATAGGGGAATTCTAATATATAGGGTTGACGTGATGGGGGGCTCTCGTGTATAGGGGTGACTTTGATATGATATGGGGACTCTGATATGATGGGGGCACTCTGATGTGATGGGGTACCTCTGAGGTAAAGAGGGCTCTCTGATGTGTTGGGGGGACCCCTGATGTAACGGGGAGCTTCTGACACTAAATTCCTTAATGCAGTTGCATGCATTGTCCCAGGCCAAGGTTCCCATTGTTAGGCAGGACATACATGGTTCGAATTTCAATCTAATTTTCTTTCGAAAATCTTTTCAAAGAATTTTCATTCGAATTTCGCACCATTAGTGGGACACAGCAACGGCTGATTTTCATGCTGCTATCGGATTTGAGTGATCAGACATGTTGGAAATTTTCGGAAAAACTAACGATTTTCTAATCAATGATGGGAGAATTGTGTGAGAAATATAATTGAAAAAGGAATGCACATGAGTGCAAGAAAAGAAAATTCCCTGAAAGAAAAGAAGATTCCCAGACACAAAAATTCTTTTCTGTAGCAACATGAGGTGAAATTCAAGGCTTGGTTGGCCAAATTTTGAAAATCAATGGTGGCACCATCGGATCACAAAACACATGAAATTTCTGACTTTGAAAAGAAAATTTGTTCGGAATTCGACCATGTATGGCCTGCCTTAAGTAACATTTATATGTTTTACATTTACTCAAGTGCCTTGAGATTTTGCATACTTTTAAAGGGTGCCATGACTGAAAAAACAATTGAGAAATGCTGTATTAGATAACCACAGCTTCTGGGATCCTAAGTTGATGGAGAAACATTTTGCTTGCTAACATGCCATTAAAGTGGAGTTCCAGCCAAAAATACACAGCGCAGTAGAAAACCGTCTGTGAAGCCTGAAGGCTTCACTGCTGGTTTCCCTTAGTTGCAAGGGTGGGGCCTGCACCCGAGCTCATGGACGAATCGGCTTCGGGGGGGGGACATTGCGGGATCTCTGGACAGGTAAGTGTCCTTATATTAAAAGTCAGCAGCTACAGTATTTGTAGCTGCTGACGTTTATGCTTATTTTTTTTAGGCTGGAGCTCTGCTTGTGTTTTGATGTAGGGGTAAGAAAGAAACATCAAACAGCACAGCAGCACAATAGAGATAAAAGGGCTTGTTTCTAGAATTGCACAATATAACAGAGGAGTACAATATATTCGTAATCTTTTATGGTCATTTACCACAGGGCACATACATTTCACAAAGGCCTTAGTTATAATTGAGCTGATTCTTCCACATTCAGCTTTGAAAAATTCAGTCCATTGAGTTTATTGCCACACTATCCATTCATACAATCATCTTCATAGAAAAATGTAATCCAGCTGCTTTCATTTATTTATTTTTATTTAAATGTTGTCTGCTTAGCTCAGCTATATATACATGGTACTTTATTAATCGGACATTTTTTCCTGTATATATTTTGTACCATATAAATGTAAATATAAATATAAATTTCCACCAATGGCTTCAACAGATTACATTAGGAATTTCTTTATAGAGGATCATTCGAAATTCTGGCCACATGGATTGCCAGCGAATGGCCAGAGTGATGTTTACTTTTATTTGTTTCTGTACATTATGCACATTATGAGTTTACATAATGATGTAATTTGTGGTCAGTTAGTTCAGTTACTAACAATGACGGTTCACATCCTTCTGTTACTGTGAAGATAGAGGCTGTTCCTTAAACGGAGTGAGAAATGACAATGGTACTTTACTCAAACCTGCAAACTTACTCAATGTGCTCCCCTATGTCTTTGAAGGATTACCACCTTTGCCTAACTTTAACTGCACATTTGTGAATACTAAACTCTTTTTAGACCACTTTTTTGATATTGCCATCATTCACAAGGGCAAGGGAAATTTGTGTACAGTTTATTATTTTCAGAATTTCTGCATAAATGGCTCCCAAAATGTGATCTGATGTTTATCTTGAGAACAGAACAAAAGATTACAGCGCACACATACAGAAATGTCATTAAAATCCTACAAGGCTATTTAACCACTTCAGCCCAGGAAGGATTTGCCCCCTTAATGACCAGGCCATTTTTTGCGATACGGCACTGCAATATTTTAGCAGACAATTGCGCAGTCGTACGACGCTGCACCCAAATAAAATGTATGTCCTTTTTTTCCCCACAAAAAGAGCTTTTTTTTGGTGGTATTTGATCATCTCTACGGTTTTTATTTCTTGCGCTATAAACAAAAAAAGACCAACAATTTTGAAAAAAAAAACAATATTTTTTATTTTCTGCTATAAAACACACGCAATAAAAAAAATTTGAAAAATCTAATTTCTTCATCAATTTACCCCCTGATGAGAACTGGATACCATGGATTACCTTCTCTGACCGTCAGTGAGCTCCAGAGAATAGGTAGACCATTTGACCCTGCAGAGGGCTATATCTGCAATTGTTTGTGACCTCACTAGTGATACAAGGTTCACATTATCTGGCAAGAGTCCCCATTTACAGAGTGATTATCACAGGAAGAGTTGCCTGTTTTCTCTGGTGGTGGAACTTCTAGGATCACAATATCCTGTTGGATTTTACATTTTGGGAACTTTATTGTATTTTCTAGAACTTTATCTTCATTTTGTTTAATATTTTATTTCATATATATACTTTTTCACTTTTTCAATACCAATGCGTTGTTTTTTCAATAGGTACCAAGTCACTACTCTATGGTAAATTTGCAGTTTATTATTGATTGAGCGTGACTATTTTGTTTTTTATTCAGCAATTTAGGCCAATTTGTATTCTGCCACATATTTTTGGTAAAAAAAAAAAAAAAAACAATAAGCGTATATTGATTGGTTTGCGCAAAAGTTATAGCGTCTACAAAATAGGGGATAGTGTCAAGTTCTCACGTACCTGACTGATGAGCCTGATAGTGCAGAGGAAGGCCTCCCTTACGTATCTGACTCGCGGCTCCTGGTAGAGCAGACAGGTGGCACGGGAGTCCTGAATGGTATGAGTGCCTGGCAGGATCAACAGCAGATGGGTCAGATGGCCGGCACAGCAGACAGGACCAGCAGGCTGGATGGATCAGCAGACAGGTGAGCAGACTGGATGGATCAGCAGACAGGTGAGCAAACTGGATGGATCAGCAGACAGGTGAGCAGACTGGATGGATCAGCAGGCAGGTGAGCAGACTGGATGGATCAGCAGGCAGGTGAGCAGACTGGATGGATCAGCAGGCAGCTGAGCAGACTGGATGGATCAGCAGGCAGCTGAGCAGACTGGATGGATCAGCAGGCAGGTGAGCAGACTGGATGGATCAGCAGGCAGGTGAGCAGACTGGATGGATCAGCAGGCAGGTGAGCAGACTGGATGGATCAGCAGGCAGGTGAGCAGACTGGATGGATCAGCAGACAGGTGAGCAGACTGGATGGATCAGCAGACAGGTGAGCAGACTGGATGGATCAGCAGACAGGTAAGCAGACTGGGACTGAAGCTGGATGGCTGCAGTAGGTAAGTATAGTAGACTGGAGGAGAGTCTTGGAATGTCAGGCAGGCCGGGTCGATAATCAGGCTGGCAACAAAGGTATAAGAGGAGCAGGCAGAAGGATTTGTCAAACAAGCCAAGGGTTAGATGCAGGCGGATAACAGGAACAGTCTCAAAACAAGCCAGGTCAAACAGGAGCAGATATCAGATCTTCAGGAAACACATACACAGAGCTGCAGATCAAACAGCAAGGACACAGAGCTGCTGAGGTGTTTAAATAAGGCAGCCTGTTGCCAATCACTAAAATCAGCCTGGACTAAGTTAACCCTTAGGTGGCAGATCCATGACTTTGCCCCCTCCTAAAGGGCAGCCTCCGGATGCCCAATTGGGCCAACTTTACATCATGGGATCTCTTGAAGGATTGCATTAGTTCTTTAGCATGAATATTGCTTTCAGGCTCCCAAGAGTTATTTTCCGGTCCATACCCCTTCCATTTAATTAGATACTGAACCTGATTGTACCTCCTTCTACAATCCAAGATTGCCTCCACATCAAATTCCTCCTCTCCATTGACTATTACAGGCTCCGGTGGACCAGTATATCGTTCAGGGAAGGGATTCGGAACAGCAGGTTTCAAAAGAGTCACATGGAAGACGGGGTGAACTTTAAGTGAATTGGATAATTCAAGCTCATAAGCTATGTCATTGATCTTTCTCTTTACAGGGAAGGGGCACATAAACTTAGGGCCCAATTTTCTTGAGGGGCAAGTCATTTTCAAGTTCACTGTAGACAACCATAACTGGTTGCCGGGTTCCAGAATTAGTTCTCGTTTTTTCCTGTCAAAGATCTTTTTATTGTACTCTTGTGTTTTGGTCATGGTCTCTTGTAATAGTTTGTTGTTTTTAGAGAAGAAATCTATCATTTCAGAGACTGCAGGGATTGAGCATTCAGGTATGGTACTAGGCAGGAAGGACAGGTGATAGCCGTAATTAGCAAAAAATGGAGTTTGATGGCAGAATGGGAAGTGTTATTATAAGCGAACTCGGCAATGGGGAGTAAAGCGACCCAGTCATCTTGTGAGAACGAAGAAAAGCAACGGAGGTACTGCTCCAGGGTCTGATTGGTTCTTTCCGTTTGCCCATTCGTCTGAGGGTGGTATGCGGAGGAGAAGGCCAATTCGATCTCAAGGGACCCACACAGAGCTTTCCAAAACTTGGAGGTGAACTGGACACCCCGGTCAGACACAATGTTGGCTGGGACTCCATGGAGCCTTACAATTTCTTTGATGAATATTTTTCAGTTTCCACAGCCGAGGGTGTTCCTTTCATGGGCAAAAAATGGGCCATTTTGGACACCCTGTCCACCACCATGAAGATGGTAGAAAAACCCTCTACCAGAGGGAGTTCCACAATGAAGTCCATTGAGATCATTTTCCAGGGTCTCTCTGGAACGGGCAATGGCTTCAGTAAACCCCAGTCTTTTACCTTGCTGTTCTTGCTTCGGGAGCAAGTAGTACAAGACTCCACATAACTCTTACAGTGATCTACCACCTGAGGCCACCAGAATGTGCATTGTACCAGTTCGGCCGTCTTCAAGGCACTGAAGTGCCCAGCCAGCTTGTGGTCATGACAGAGCTCCAATACTGCCACCCTTAAGTCCTTAGGTACAACAATTTTACCTTCATGCCACAGTAGGCCATCCTGTGCCTGTAAGCTGGTTTCAGAAGACAAAGCAACCTCAGCAGAAGCCTGTTTGATTTGGGATAGCAGATTCTCCTGTAGTATGAGAAAGTTTCCTGAGGGAAGGATGGTGTCTGGAAGTGTGGACCTCTCAGAGTCGTTGAACATACATGAGAGTACATCTGGTTTTGTATTCTTCGACCCTGGCCTGTACGTTATATGGAATGATAATCCAGAGAAAAAAGTGCCCACCTTGCCTGCCGTGGTTTTAATCTCTTTGCTGTTCTCAGATATTCTAAATTCTTGTGGTCCGTATAGACCAGAATGGGATGTGCTGCACCTTCAAGTAAGTAACGCCATGCTTCTAATGCGGCCTTGATGGCCAAAAGCTCACGGTCTCCCACATCATAATTTCTTTCCGCTGTAGATAATTTGCGGGAAAAGAAAGCAACTGGGTAAAGTAGGGCTTTAGCTCCTTGCCGTTGAGACAGCACAGCCCCTACTGCAACTTCCGAGGTGTCAACTTGAAGAACAAACGGTAAGGCAGGGTCAGGGTGCTTCAAGATGGAAGCTGAAGTGAACAGTTTTTTTAAGGGCTTCAAATGCCGATTGCACTTTGGGAGACCAGAGGAATCGGGTTCCTTGTTTAGTTAGTTCGGTAATGGGGGCAATAATAGCAGAGAACCCCCTAATAAACTTCCGGTAGAAGTTGGCAAACCCAATGAAGCGCTGAACCCCCTTCTTGTCCACAGGAGCTGGCCAATCTAAGATGGCGGTGACTTTCTGGGGGTCCATCTTGATGCCTTCAACAGAGATTATCAGGCCTAAGAACTGGATACTCTGAAGTTCAAATTCGCACTTCTCCGGTTTGGCGTAGAGGCCATGCTGCCGGAGTCGGGTTAGCACATTTTGGACATGCCTACAGTGGTCATCTACTGTGGAGGAGAAAATCAAGATGTCATCCAGGTACACAATGACGTACAAGTCCAGATAGTCACAAAAAATGTCATTGACAAAGTGCTGAAAGGTGGCTGGCGAGTTGCACAACCCAAAAGGCATGACTAGGTATTCAAAGTGCCCGAATCGGGTACGAAAAGCCGTCTTCCACTCATCTCCTTCTCGAATATGGATAAGGTTGTATGCTCCCCGGAGATCCAGTTTAGTGAAGATGACTGCAGTTCCCAGTCTCTGAAACAGTTCGGGCACAAAAGGCAGTGGATAACGTTTTTTGACAGTAATCTTGTTTAATTCTCGATAGTCTACACAGGGGCGTAGTGAATGGTCCTTCTTTTCAACAAAGAAGATGCCTGCGCCAGCCAGAGAAGTAGATGGGCGAATAAATCCTTTCTTAAGGTTGTCATCAATATAGTCCTTCAGCGTGTCCAACTCAAGCTCGGTTAAAGGGAAAATCCTTCTGAAGGGGACCTCAGCCCCTGGTAACGTTCAATAGGGCAGTCGTAGGATCTATGGGGAGGAAGGGTCTCTGCACCCTACTTACTGAACACGTCCAGAAAATCGTGGTATGCCACTGGGATTGATTGGCAGAATTCAGGATCTGTGTCAAGGCAGAGTAAGGGTGAAGGGTTGACTGAGGCCTCTTGCAGGCAATGTTGCTGGCAATAACTTAAAGGAAATTTGATTTCTCCAGTGGTCCAGTTGATGTGGGGATTATGGGCCTGTAGCCAGGGCATACCTAAGATGATGGGGAACAGAGGTGATGAAATGGCATCCAGGCGTAAAAACTCTTGGTGATGGGAAGCAATGATAGCCAGCAAAGGGACAGTCTCCTGTGTGACCGGACCAGATTTAATGACAGAGCCATCAGCAAGATGTATGGCCAGTCTCCGGGTCTTTGGTTGAAGTGGAATGAGGTGTTTGGCTGCAAACGTCAAGTCTATGAAACAGCTGCAGGCTCTGGAATCAATTATGACAGATACCTGGATACTCTTTCCTGGGAGCTGTAACATGATGGGGAGAGCAAAGTGAGAGGCTTGGTTAGGTAAGACAGGAACATGCATTGAAGAGATTGAAAGGCACTTACGCATCTTTGCAGGACAAGACCTCACATAATGCCCGGGTCCCCCACAGTACATACAGAGGTTATTGATTCGCCTGCGCTGTCGTTCCTCCGTGACGAGAGAGGGACGAAGCAAACCCAACTGCATGGGCTTGGAGGAATTCGGAGCCGGAGCAACTGGAGCGGAAGGAGTCTGGCTAGAGAAACTGGGAACTTTAGGTAGCATCCAAGTTGGCCGATATTGACCTATGGATCTTTCGGAGTGACGTTCCCTTATGGGGCGTACACACGGTCGGACTTTTCATCTACAAAAGTCCGACAGCCGGTCCGACAGACTTCCTGCGGACTTTCGGCGGACTTGCGGCAGACTTTCTAATGAACGGACTTGCCTACACACGACCACACAAAAGTTTGACAGCCTAGTACGCGGTGACGTACATCAAGTCCGGCGAGACTATAAAACGGAAGTTCAATAGCCCGTACGACACCCTTTGGGCTCCTTCTGCTAATCTCGTGTTTATCTCGTGTTAGTAGAAGTTTGGTGAGAGACGATTCGCGCTTGTGAGACTCGTATTTTTCAGTTCGTTTTAACTGTTGTTCAGTCTGTGCTTGTGAGGTTTGTATCTGCTTTTCAGTGCGTTTGGTCAGTTGGCATTGAGAAATCTTTGTTTTATTGTCCGCTCGTTCCTGATTTTCAGGTCGTTCTTCACAGGCCTTGCTGTTCTTCAGTGCGTTCTGTTAAGTGCGTTCTGACCAGCCGACCGTTTTGAAGCCATGTTACCTGTACGTACTCGTCGTCGAGCTCGTGCATTGTATGTGCTTGGTGCTGTAGTTTATTCTTCAGACCAAGACCAGTCCATGAACAGGGCGAGGAGGAGTTCATGGACCAAGAATTGGTTGCTCCAGCGTGACCAGTTCTGTCACATGCCATTGCTCCGTGAGATCCGTGAGAATAATCCTGAGGATTTCAGGAACTTTCTCCGGATGACGTACCCCGTTTTTGATCGTTTGGTGGCTTTGCTGACCCCCTATATCAGCAGGCAGGATACCTGCATGAGGCAAGCCATCACTCCGGAGCAGAGGCTAGTTGCCACGTTGCGGTACCTGGCGACGGGGAGAAGCCTGCAGGACCTCAAGTTCTCGACAGGCATCTCCCCCCAGGCTCTGGGGATCATTATCCCAGAGACCTGTTCTGCCATCATCCAGGTCCTGCAGAAGGACTATATTAAGGTAAGAATTTTTTCTTTTATTAGCATCACATGTTCTTTTATTTATTCTTTGATAGTGTAATGTATTTCTTAGCTCAAACACTACTTACCATCATTGTAATCTAGTGTGAATGTCCCCTTTTTCTTCTCACGCATGCTTGATTTGTTTCATGTTCTTTTTTGTCATGCATGTATATTTGCCTTCAATAACCTCTCCAGCATACAATGCTGGTCACATATTCACCTTGTCTTCTCAGTTTGAATGTATTTAGTCAGCTGCATTGTATTTTGTTTCCCCTAAACTCTATCCAAATAGTGTGCTTATAATTAGCTTGATTTCAACCCCCCCCCCCCCTAATAATTTGCTAGAATCTTCTGTGGTGTTGATTTTTAAAAAGCAAATATATGTTGCACTTTGCAAAATGCATGTGCACTCTACAAGTGCATTTGCTCCAGTGCTTTAGTAAATGAGCAGAAGCTCTGCTGATTTCCATCATCAAATCATATACAAGCCACAAAGTGTTTTCATTAATTGCCCTTGCATGTGGTTGTGTACTCCTTGCAACATGAAAGCCTTTTTACCTTACCTCATTTACTTAAAGCTGGGGAGCAACTGCACTTGCAGAGTGGAACAACTGCAGTCTTGTAGCCTTTTTAGTCCATAAATCCCTGTGTGTCCTAAAATTAATATTTTTTGGTAATTTCACCACCCCCTAAAATGTAATCAATGTTCCATCAGAGGGGGTGATCAATCTGATAAGTGTGCCTTTCAATATTCTTTCTTCCAGAAGATATACATTATTTAATGTTATACTGATGCTGTGGAATAATGTTTTTAATTGTATAATTTTCTTGCCATGTTCGATTCAAAATTACTGATTTTTGTTTTCTTGTTTGATTCCCCAGTTTCCTTCAACGCCACAGGAATGGCAGACTGTGGCATCCCATTTTGCCACCCGTTGGGACTTTCCCAATTGTGGAGGGGCTATAGATGGGAAACATGTCCACATTGTGCCACCACCCCATTCGGGGTCATACTATTTTAATTATAAGGGGTTCCACAGTATAGTTTTAATGGCGGTGGTGTCGGCACACTATGAATTTCTATATGTGGACGTGGGGAAGAATGGCCGGATGTCGGATGGAGGAGTATTTGCCCAGACAGAGTTCTGCCAGCGTCTCCAGAGTGGTGGCCTGGGATTGCCACCTGATGCGGATAACGTGGAAGGACTCCCCTTTGTCTTCATTGCCGATGAAGCCTTCGCTCTGAGCAAGCACCTCATGAGGCCATTCCCCCAAAGAACCCTCACCCCGGAGAGGAGGGTTTTTAATTTCCGGCTGGCCAGAGCTAGAAGAGTGGTTGAGAATGCGTTTGGGATTCTGGCCAGCCGGTTCCGCCTGTTTCAAACCTCCATTAATTTGGCGGAATACAAACTTAATTTTATCGTTTTATCGTGCTGCATCCTGCACAACTTTTTAAACAAACATTCTCAAAATTATATGGTGCCAGTTGGGCCTGAGGCCGGACTTATCGTTGATAATCTTACGGGCCTGGATACTGTCCATACTGGCTTGGCCCCCCAAAGTGCTCGTCAAGTTAGACAGCAATATGTTAATTATTTTATGGGTAGGGGGGCCATTGCAATGGGCCAGGATATCTAAAGATTTAAAATAAAAACAATCTTGATGAAATCTTGAATTATATTTATTGCTTGCCTTTCTTTTGGGCTTTCTCCTAGGTTATGGTCGAGCAGTTGTAGTGCCAACTGTATTTTCCTTGTAAATTTCTAAATAAGCTCCATTGCTACTGTAAACCACTTTTTTGAAATTTATAAACAAACTGATACTGAGCATTGAAATAACAAACCACACATTTATTTAATTCAAAGCAGATGTTTTTAATCTTTGGTATCCATTCAGTTATGCATTTAGTATAAAATGTTCCTAGCCAAAAATATAAAGATATATTAAATAAATTTAGAATAATATAATTAGAGTTAAATATTTTTAGATAATCAAAAATAAAATTTGTTGGGCATTTTGATTTTAGCAAACAGGCCTTTTTTTTTTTTGGTGTTTTTTAAAATCCTTTTTTTTGTTTTCTTGGTGTTTTTTTAAAATCCTTTTTTTTGTTTTTTTTGTCTTTTTTCAAATCCTTTTTTTTTTTGTTTTTTAAAATCCTTTTTTTTTGTTTTTTTTTGTCTTTTTTCAAATCCTTTTTTTTTTTTGTTGTTTTTTAAAATCCTTTTTTTTGTTTTTTTTTTTGTCTTTTTTCAAATCCTTTTTTTTTTTTTGTTGTTTTCTAAAATCCTTTTTTTTGTTTTTTTTTCTCTTTTTTCAAATCCTTTTTTTTTTTTTTTTGGTGTTTTTTAAAATCCTTTTTTCAAATCCTTTTTTTTTTTTTTTTTTTTTTTAAATCCTTTTTTTTGTTTTTTTTTTGTCTTTTTCAAATCCTTTTTTTTTTTTTTTTTGTTTTTTAAAATAATTTTTTTTTTTTTTGTCTTTTTTCAAATCCTTTTTTTTTTTTTGGTGTTTTTTTTAAATCCTTTTTTTTTTATTTTTTTGTTTTTTTTGAAAAATAGGCCTCCTTTTTTAAATGTTGTTAAACAGGCATATAATTTAACAGAAAATAATAAAGAGAAGGCCCAGAATGGGGTCATCAAACCAGGAAATGAAGGACATGATCGATGTTTTGTGGTTTAAAAAAGGGCATTTAGATTCGACCCAAAACATCAATCATGTCCTTCATTTCCTGCTGCATACGATCCAGCCGATTCCGCATTTGATCGATCTCCCCATTCCAGGCCATTATTTGAGCAATTAGCCGCTGGGCACTGTCTGTGGTGAAATAGTCACTTGGACCTAAAGTGGAATGAAAAAAAAAATATGTTTAGAAATATGCACACATAGTTTACCTTACCATAAAGCTGGTGTCTCAGACACTGACCTGGTGGGGTGCCCATGTCGCATACTTCCTGAACATCCTCGGGGGTGGCGCTGTTGCTTGACTCAAGCACAACCAGATCACCTAAAATAGAGTAGAAAAATTACATAAAATAAAAGGCAGCCATGCATAGATTACCGTAAGCTGGTGTGTCAGACACTCACCTGGTGGGGTGCCCATGTCGCCCACCTCTCCTTCCTCCACATCCTCAGTGGGGCTTGGGCTGATTTCCCAAGTATGTTCTTTTGCTGGGGGGGGACTGGGTTCCTCTTGTTGGCTGAGTGATTTTTCCCCTATGTGAAGCAAAAAATTAATATACTTAGCACACAGATATTTTAGTACATACTAATCTTCAAACATTTGTAGTGAAGTGGTGTACAAATTGTCTGTTTTTGTGTAGAGTTCCTAGTAGACTTCAAGATTTCAATTTCTAAAGACATATCAAGATGGATAGATATCAATATCAAAATATATCAAAAAATCTTTGGATCTCTCTCTCTCTATATATCTATAACTAAATATAAATCTTCAATCTCAAACAAAATCTAAATCTAAAAATAGATATTAATTTAATTAAAAAAAAAAAAAAATTCTATATCTATCTATATATCTACCTATATATCTATATACATACCTATATATATATATATATATATATATATATATATATATATATATATATATATATATATATATATATATACACACACACACACACATATATATATATATATATATATATACATATATATATACATGTATTTGTATATATATATATGCATATATATATATGTATATGTGTGTGTATATATATATATATATATATATATATATGTATATATGTGTGTGTGTGTGTGTGTGTGTGTGTGTGTGTGTGTGTGTGTGTGTGTGTGTGTGTTATATATATATATATATATATATATATATATACATATACACATACACACACACACACACATATATATATATATATATATATATATATATATATATACACACACACACATATATATATATATTATATATATATATATATATATATATATATATATATATATATATATGTCTATGTGTATATATATATATAGAGAGAGATATATATGTATATATTATATATAGATATGTAACGATGTTTATTAAAAGATCGTTTCAAACGATGAAAACAATCGTCTAGGAATGAAAAGCACATGGAGCGGTATACGAGGTAATCAACACAAGATGAAAACACAGGTACTTACTTTTTTGCAACACTTTACGGATCCGTCTGAACTGATCCGGCTCCCTGAGTTTCAGGTCAGACCATCTTTTTCTAATTTGATCCTTGGAGCGCTGTACCCCAAAAGAAGCCTGTAAAGTGTCCACCACCTTCGCCATTATTTTGGCCTTGCGCAAATTTGGCCGGGCGTACGGCCCATACTTTCCATCATAGTCCTTTTTTTGAAGAATGGCCACCATCTCCACCATCTCTTCAAAGGACATATTTGAGGCCTTAAATCTAGGCCTCACAGATCTTGACGTTCCGGCCTCCGGGCTTTTTTCGCTACCTGAGGTAGTTAACATGTCATGTGTCTCCGCCATTATTCACCCCACTACGCGCCGTAACTAAAAATGGGCGGAGAACATGAGTTAAAATCGAACGTCAGGGGCGGGCGACGCAGGCGGAGTTTCACACATGCGTAGTGTATAAAGAGGGGCCTTGCGCACGTGTCGTACGTACGTTCTGTGCGTAGAATTAAGGGGCGGAGAACATGAGTTAAAATCGAACGTCAGGGGCGGGCGACGCAGGCGGAGTTTCACACATGCGTAGTGTATAAAGAGGGGCCTTGCGCACGTGTCGTACGTACGTTCTGTGCGTAGAATTAAGGGGCGGAGGACATGAGTTAAAATCGAACGTCAGGGGCGGGCGACGCAGGCGGAGTTTCACACATGCGTAGTGTATAAAGAGGGGCCTTGCGCACGTGTCGTACGTACGTTCTGTGCGTAGGTGATAGTGGACCGGGACGCTACTAAACGAAGGTAATTTAAAATTTATACTTTTGGTCAAGACTTTGTAGCAAGCGGCCTATATGGCTTGACAGATTGATGAGGCCTACATAGGGATAAGATGATGAGGGTTTAGCAGAAACCCAATAAAAGTGTTTTTTGTCTTGTGACTTTATCTTTTATACAGACATTATGAATCCCCTATTTAAGGATCCAGAGTTCCTTACTGCTTTTATTTCTAAATATAGAGAGATGAGGAATTTGTGGGAGGTGAAACACCCACAGTATTATGCAAAGCATGTGAGGAAGTCAACGCTGGAGAGACTTCTGGCCTTTGTCCAGGCGACCATCCCGGAAGCAACAATGGAGACATTGCTCAAGAAAATTGGGGTCTTGAGGAACATGTATAAGAGGGAACATAAGAAGATCCAGGAATCAATGAGATCAGGAGCATCAGCAGATGATGTTTATGTACCCAGGCTGTGGTACTACAATCAACTCCGTTTTCTTGATGACCAGACTGAAGCCAGGGCATCACTTTCAACCCTTCCCTCCACCCTTCCCTCCACCCTTCCCTCCACCCCAGCAGAGGCTGATGAGGAGCAAGCTGGGTCTTCCATCCTGGATGAACCGGATATGACCATCTGGAGTCAGGTAAATTATTTTAACAAATATTTACTGTACTAATATTATTGATGTTAACTGGATGTTATAATTGTCTAAAATAATTTTGCCCTCAAAATTGTGTATACATATAAATTGACAGTAGTGGCTAAATATGTTTGGCACCTGCTTGAAATAATTAGGGTGTCTGATTAGACTCTTTTATTAAAGAGATGTATTCACATTGAATTTGCTAGTCATGAGAAGCAAACTGTGTGTCATTGATGAACCCAAAAAAATATACTAAAACTATTGTCCTTTTTTTATACACAGGATGAGTCCATCCAGGAGGAATGTGGGGAAAGTGGCAGGCAGGGGGAGACCGGGCCCATGGACAGCCTGGAGGAGGCCGGATTCACCATCATCCTGGAGGAGGCTGGGCCCAGTGTCAGGCAGGAGGTGGCTGCTCCCAGTGAGGTGGCTGGGCCAAGTGAGGTGGCTGGGCCAAGTGAGGTGGCTGGGCCCAGTAGGAGCCTGACCGAATCCCAAGTGCCTCCCCTCCACCTTCCCAAAAAAAGGGCCAGGAAGGGGACGGTCACACAGGAGGCATCCCTGCGCCTCATGCAAGAGGCCACCCGTTTTTTAAAGAGCCCCCCCGAAGCGGAAGAGTCCTATGGCTGCTACTTAGCCAGCAGGCTTCTTCAAATGGATTGGGAGCAGCGCCTCATTTGTGAGCGACTATTTGGGGAAACAATCCAGAAGGGGCTGCAGGGCACGCTAACACGAAACACCCAACTACATGAGGCAGCCCCCCCTCCTCCTCCTCCTCCTCCTGCCACAACTGAAACACCAGAGCCACAGCCTCGAAAGAAGGCTACAGGGAAGGCTGCAGGGAAGGTTGCAGGGCAGCGTGGAGGAAAGGCTGCAGGGAAGAGAAGAAAGTGATGACTTGGGTTCAGTCTGGTCTGACAGAAGACGCAGGCTGTTGTAGTACCACAGTCTGGGGACATCTATATCATCTGCTGGTGCTGTTGATCTCTGGGATTCTTGGACCAGATTGTGCTCCCTCTTATATGGACTCCTCAAGATCCCCATTTTCTTGTACACATACTTTTTCCAGCGTTGACTTCCTCTTTATTTTATTTAGACCATAAATAAATGGATCTTTTTTGAGTTTAGGTTTTTTATTTTAAATCATAGATTTTAGACACAATGTTTTAAATTAACAAGGGACAACAATCTCATTGATTTTGCAAAAACACACCAAAAATAGATTAAAATAATGTTAATAATGTTCGGGTGGTAAGTATTTAAAAAAAAAAAGATACATAACCAAAAACGGTTCTTTGGGTTAACTTTATATAAAAAAAAATAACAAATCACTATAAAAACAAAAATTATAAAGGGTTCTTTGTGGTAACTTTACAAACATTAAAAAAAATTTAACAAATATATATAAAAATGGGTTCCCTGTGGTAACTTTACAAAAAAAATTATAGATAAACAGAAAAAAAGTTCCACAACAATCATAAAATAAATATCTGGATAAAAATTACAAGAAAAGATGACTCCACCAAAAAAAAAAAAATTTTAAAAGTATTATTAGTATGGAAACATTGTTTTGAAAAAGCATACCATGTCATTCATGAGATCAAAGAGAAAAAGAATCCAGAAATCTGTTTGGGAGAACTCTGTTTGAATATGAACAGCAAAACATCTTCGTTCTTTATAGCATTCGTAAAGAAGACATTAAATGCGCTGCATTCAACGATCACAGATTTTGCAGCGTGAGGAATGTGCTACCTACAATACGAACACTAGTTTTACTAGATCGAGTGCTTCCGTTTAGTTTTTGCTTATGAGCATGCGTCGTTTTTTTGTCCGTCGGACTAGTATACAGACGAGCGGATTTCGGGGTCCGTCGTAGTTACGACGTAAAGATTTGAAGCATGTTTCAAATCTAAAGTCCGTCGGATTTGAGGCTGAAAAAGTCCGCTGAAAGTCCGAAGAAGCCCACACACGATCGGATTACCAGCCAGCTTTAGTCCGTCGGCGTATGTTGGACTTTTGTAGACGAAAAGTCCAACCGTGTGTACGCGGCATAAGACGTCGGTCAATCTGAATTGACAAAATAATAAGTTCGTCCAGAGATTGGGGTATCCCTTCTTGTGTCAGTTCATCCTTTAGAGGATCAGATAGTCCCATCTGAAATTGGTAACGAAGGGCTGCATCGTTCCAATTGGTATTAGAACTCCAACGCCTGAACTGGGCCACGTAGTCCTCTGCCACTCTGCGGCCTTGCTGAAGTGCATGTAATGCGGCCTCAGCAGTGGCAGTCTGCTGGGGGTCCTCATAAAGTTGTGACATAGCGACAAAGAATGTGGTGAGGTTGTTTAATGATTCAGCCTTTTGTTCCAGAAGGCGATGTGCCCAGACTTGGGGTTCACCGGTCAACAGGGAGTTAACGAAACCCACTTTAGTTGCTTCCAGAGAAAAGGTGCGGTGTTGTAGGGCAAAATAGAGTTCACAAGCATTACGAAAGGCTCTGTATTTACTACGTTCACCCGCAAATCTTTCGGGCGTGGGTACCCTTGGTTCTGGTGGTAACATCACTACTGAAGGTGCAGATGAGATACCAGCTGAGGTAGCGCTTTGAGGGTTGGCGGGAGATGACAGAATTTGAACTTGTTCTTCCAGCCGAGTATATCCCTCTTGTAGATTTTTAACAGCTTGTGTCAAACCCGCCAGGTGTCGGCACAGTTCTTCCATGGGGGAGGTTCCTCGCTCGGGCTCAGACATGGCTGTTTGATACTGTCAAGTTCTCACGTACCTGACTGATGAGCCCGATAGTGCAGAGTTAGGCCTCCCTCACGTATCTGACCCGCGGCCCCTGGTAAAGCAGACAGGTGGCACGGGAGTGTAGAATGGTATGAGTGCCTGGCAGGATCAACAGCAGATGGGTCAGATGGCCGGCACAGCAGACAGGACCAGCAGGCTGGATGGATCAGCAGACAGGTGAGCAGACTGGATGGATCAGCAGACAGGTGAGCAGACTGGATGGATCAGCAGACAGGTGAGCAGACTGGATGGATCAGCAGACAGGTGAGCAAACTGGATGGATCAGCAGACAGGTAAGCAGACTGGATGGATCAGCAGGCAGGTGAGCAGACTGGATGGATCAGCAGGCAGGTGAGCAGACTGGATGGATCAGCAGGTAGGTGAGCAGACTGGATGGATCAGCAGGCAGGTGAGCAGACTGGATGGATCAGCAGACAGGTGAGCAGACTGGATGGATCAGCAGACAGGTGAGCAGACTGGATGGATCAGCAGACAGGTAAGCAGACTGGGACTGAAGCTGGATGGCTGCAGTAGGTAAGTATAGCAGACTGGAGGAGAGTCTTGGAACGTCAGGCAGGCCGGGTCGATAATCAGGCTGGCAACAAAGGTACAAGAGGAACAGGCAGAAGGAATCGTCAAACAAGCCAGGGGTCAGATGCAGGGGGATAACAGGAACAGTCTCAAAACAAGCCGGGTCAAACAGGAGCAAATATCAGATCTTCAGGAAACACGTACACAGAGCTGCAGATCAAACAGCAAGGACACAGAGCTGCTGAGGTGTTTAAATAAGGCAGCCTGGACTAAGTTAACCCTTAGGTGGCAGATCCATGACAGATAGATTTATGGCATTTTTATTATTTATTAATTTTTTTACTAGTAATGGCAGTGATGATCGTTTTTTAGCGGGACTGCGACATTGCGACAGACAGATGGGACACCTAACTGACATTCGTGACACATTTTTGGGAATCAGTGACATTATTACAGTGATCAGTGCTAAAAATATGCACTGACATTGTACAAATGGCACTGGCAGGGAAGGGGTTAACATCAGGGGCAATTAAGGGGTTGACTGTGTTCCCTCAGTGTGTTTCTAACTGTGTGGGGGGTGGGCTGCCTGGGACAACACACAGATCCATCTTCCTGCATAGCAGAAAGACAGGATCTGTGTGTGATCCCTGACAGAACGGAGATCTGCCTTGTTTACTATGGCAGATCCCCGTTCTGTCTCTCTGTGGGTAACGATCGCTCCCCCCGCTGGCTAATTGGCACGTGCGCGCCCACAGATCACCGTGTACGAGCCTGACGTATGCCTACACAATTTGCGCAGCCGAGCCAACCTTTAACCGCTTGCTGACCAGCCGCCGTATACAGTAACTGTAGCGGCTGGTCAGCAAGCGGGTAAAGCACCTGAACATAATAAGCAAATATGGGGATTTAGTCTCACCATATGGCCATTTTGGGGTACTTTGACACAATAGTTGGCTTAAGCGCTATATGGCCATATGGTGCGACCAAATCCCCATATTTACTTATTTGCTTATTGTGTTCAGGTGCTTTAAATAGCCTTGTAGGATTTCAATGACATTTCTGCATGTGTGCGCTATACTTTTTTGTTCTGTTTGTATGGTCTTATAGCAGCACCATCTTTGATGTGATGCATAGTTAGGGTGTGCCCCCAAGTCTTTGTTTGTCTGATGTTTATCTTATCACGATATTAGGCAAACCCAATCAACCTCATGTAACAAAGTGCCACTTGGCTGCCTAATGATCATTTTATTCAAATATCTTTCTACAACCATGGATGTTCGCAGTGTGGCAACTGGAGGAACAACTGTTCATTTATGACCTAATAACTTACAAATGGGCAAATCCTAATAGAACACATAATTTAAAGTGGGAGTAGACTTCCATCCCTTGCTTTTACCTATAGGTAAGCCTATAATAAGGCTTACCTATAGATAGTGTAAATATCTCCTAAACGTGCAATGTTTAGGTGATATTTACTGTACATGCAGCCAGTGACATTGCTGGTGCATGTGCTCTGAAGGAATGACCACCCAGGCCCTTTCTTCAAAGCCCTGTGCCGCACATGCGCTGAATGTGACATCATCACAGCTCCGGTCAGTCACACAGCCAGAGTCTGCGATGTAGTCCCAGGGGAGGGAGCGTGCACGCACGGTACACCCCCATCAGAACGGCTCTGCAGAAGGGGCAACCATCTGGCAGAAGTACAGGAAGTGGGGAAAACGAACCCCCAAAAAAAATTTAAAAACGAAAATGAAGGAAAAGGTAAGTGAAAACACACTACACTACCTAAAAAGAGCAGGATTAGCAGAAAAAAGAGGCCTCTGCCTCTGGGAGTTATGCTTATGGCCATTAGTGTCTTTCAATGCCTAATAGGACTTGTTGTTTTGCAACAGTTGGAGGGCCAAAGTTTACCTACCCCCGGACCAGGGTCGTCTTTAAGGCAGGGCAAAAGGGGCAGCTGCCCTGGGCCCTGTCATTATTGTGGGGCCCAAAGCAGCTGCCCCATACTTGCCAACTATCCCAGTTTAAATTCCCTCATCCCTTGAGGTTTTAGTCCAGTGCTGTGTCCTGATATTTCAGTGTGAAGTTCTGGTACTAATGCTGCAGAGCTCTGCCCTTTAGTGTACAGATGACTCACCTGCAGACCCTGTGTTTACATGTAAATACCAGCATTAATATGTAAATAGTGGCTGCATTTATATATAAATAGCGGCGGATCTGCAGCATTTATATGTAAATAGAGGCAGTATTCATATGTTTATCATGCCCCCCTGAGGTCATATCCACCATCACCTATATGGAATGCTGCCCACTGGGGAGATAAAGGGGCACGCTGGAAATTGATCACACCCACCCCTCCCCCCAGCACTGCTACTGATCCCAGGATTCCTAGGATCCCTAGGCGTTTTCTGTCTATTAATGGTGTGCAGGCAGTGAGGAGATGATGTGCTGTAGCCTCTAGCAACCAATCAGTAAGCAGTAATGATGTGCAGTAACCTCTAGCAACCAATCAGTGAGAAGTATTGATGTACAGTAATCTCTAGCAACCAATAAACAAGCATAAATCATGTGCTGTAGCCTCTAGCAACTAAGCAATGAGCGGTAACGATACTCTGTAACCTCTGGCAACCAATCTCAATCACTGCCTGAACCGATTCAGTAAATGGATTTTAAGTCTAGCTGCTATTTATTGTATGTCTCAAAGCAGGTGGAGAGCGAAACTGCATGGAGGGGGGGCCCAAGAAATTTTTTGCCCAGGGTCCAATCAATATTAAAGATGGCCCTACCCTGGACTATGGACTCTACACACTATTCGCCATAGTGTAAGCCCACGTTCTCTTGTCTGTTTGACCTGTCTGCTTTCCTGGTACATTTCTACAGTGTTTTTAATCAGCATGGTTAAGCTTCCTCCCTTTACTATCCTATGACTACTACAAATCTCCCTTTCTGTAGGACAACATGTGGTGCAATTGCACGCTTTAGCTTTAAAATCGATTAAACACAGAATTGTGGAAGAACAAAGAAAAGCTTTAATGGCTGTTTTCTAGAAAGGTCTATTGGAAAACATTATGGGTGACTTAGTTGGTATATTGTTGGCCTTATCCCGGATTCCCATGATTACCTATCTGCTCTTCTGATTATGACTTGCTTGTGTTTTTTGGTTCCTGGTTTCCATCTCTCTCTTACTAGCCCTGACTCTGCTTGTGCTAAAATGGGTCTGAACTCCGATGGCCCCAACTTCAGGCTTACCCTAAATTTCTTCATAAACTGACAAACTTGTACTGTAGTTCATGTCAAGAATTCAAAAATGGGCAGCCACCATGCACCAATGTCAATGAAACTTAATGCATTATTTGCACAAGACGATCAAACAACATCTGCCTGTCTCCACAAACGTATGCATTTTCCCTATTGCAGGGCTAAGAGGTTTAGATGTGAAATATCTAATGTGCAATAAATAGATGTATTTTCACTGACATTGGTGTGTGGTGACTGCTCTTTTTGAATTACTGTTGGAAAGCAGAGACAAAGTCATTAGCAGAACCAACACCCATGATTGTGCACCCCACCTACATGCAGTTCACAAACTGTAATAATTATGCTGTGCTTCCTAAACTTGTTCAGCTCAGATGGACACAAAACAGACACCTTGGTGGTAGACCATTTATGAAAGTGTTGCAAGAGCTGAAAAATAGTAGTCTTTTTAAACAAGCAGGTATGCTGTATTTGATTCAACTGTCCCCTGTCTGTTATTATTCTATTATATTCTATATCAATATTTCTCAGTTCAGCTTTATGTTTAGGCTAGCTGTAGGTTACCCCCACATCTGCGTGCCTTTCTGCATTATACGCTGCTTACGGTTACAACATATTTTGCTATCATGCTGGCTGTTACTATAAATGCCACACCATTGTTTCCTGACAGTTAGAGCATGTATTCTGCTTTGCTTTAGTGTTGATTCTTCACATAAAACATCATAGGCAGCATTTATCAGGACTAAGGATGAACTTTGGGTTTGAGTTGAACATGAGTTTGACCTGAACCCAGCATGTTCACAATTAGATGAACTAGCAAACAAACTTGTGGGCGGGGCATACTCACCCTGCGCATGGGAGTACCTTTCACCATGCATATGCCCATCAATGCCCTGGACCAGGCAGGGACTGCAGTCACGTGAAAATCCAACATTAAGGCAGTTCCCCGACTAAGAGATGAGCCATCATGCTGTGTGAAGTAAAAGTGCAGAATTCATCTGAAAAATTGATGTCCCATGTCACTGCACACTGTGCCTTAATGTAAGTTGCATTAGGAGGGATGCTGCTGAGCCTGTGCCCTCTCCACCAGTCCAGTTAGCTCACTCCTAGTAACAGAATGGGGTCCCGCCATGAACATAGCCTAGCCTCATACTGCACTTGTTAACTCCTATAAACTGAAAACCTTGTGTAAAAAAAATTGTTAGTTTTCTTTTGGTATTTTCGAAAAATTGTGGCAAAAAATGTAGTCTTCAAAAGACTCACCATACCTCTTAAAAAATACCTTGGGGTGTGTAACACAAATGTGAATGTAGGTGTAACATAAATGTAAGAGTAGGATATTTTTTGCCAATATCTGGGTGCTGACGTGATCTGTAGAAGAAGTGTACTTGTAGACATAGTTTAATTCTTTGTTACTAAAGGGGTTGTAAACCCTCAAGGTTTTTCACCTTAATGCATTCTATGCATTAAGGTGAAAAACCTTGTGTGATGCAGCTGCCCCCCCCCCCCTCCAAGCCCCCCTTTTACTTACCTGAACCCGGTCTTTCCAGCAAAGGGGAAAAATACACCAGCTCCAGCCAGTGTCTTGGGCCCTGATTGGATAGATTGATAGCAGTGCAGCCATTAGCTCCTGCTGCTGTCAATCAATTCCAATGACGTGGGAGCCAGGGGGCGGGACAGTGTCCTGCTGTCTGTGTCAAACGCAGCAGCAGGACACGGGAGCATGCCCGCATGAGTTCCCTGAGGGAGAGTGGCTCTCCAATGGGGCACTCAAGAAGAGGGGGAGCCAGGAGCGCCACTGAGGGACCCCAAAAGAGGAGAATCAGGGCCACTCTGTGCAAAACCCTTGCAAAGAGAAGGTAAGTATGACATGTTTGTTTTGTTTTTTTGTCTTTTTTAAACAAACCTTTTTAAAGATACAGTATTCACTGTATTCATAGACATATGTTCACCAATTGGCATATGAAAAGGACAGAGGAAGCTTCTAGGTTGACGCCTAGATGCTGATAAAATTATCCCATTCAAGTAGACATAGATTTCTCACCTTTGTTAACTTCAAAGAAAGTCCTAGTCATTTTGGCTACAAGAATCAGCATGGGACGGTGAGGAAGCCCCGAACTGTCTGCCAGCTTTGATTTATACCAACAGATCTGAGGAATATATTTTACCTCTCATAAAAACTAAAATATTAGTTCCAGACAGTGTTAATTTCGTCGACTAAAACATTTTGGTTGACTAAATAAATACTATTTTAGTCGACTAAAATACGACTAAAACTAAAACAACTGATATGACTAAAATACAACTAAAACTAAAATAGCTTTTTAGTCAAAAGACTAAAATGGGACTAAAACTAAAATGCCATTTTAGTCAAAAGACTAAGACTAAAACTAAATTGAAATTTGACTTCAAAATTAACACTGGTCTGTAGTGCATGTTCATACCTCAATGCCATAAATAATAACATATTAGATTTTTCACTCATAATGAGTTTGGAAATTTTAGAGAAATGTTTAATTAATGCATTACAATTTAATTACACCCATTAGATTTTAGACGACTAAAATTAGTTTTAGTCGATTAAAATGTACTGGAGATTTAGTCGACTAAATACGACTAAAACTAAAACAATTGCAGAAGACTAAAATGGGACTAAAACTAAAATGCCATTTTAGTCCCAAAACTAATGCCGCGTACACACGGTCGGACTTTTCATCTACAAAAGTCCGACAGCCTGTCCGACAGACTTTCGACAGACTTTTGGCGGACTTTTGACGGACTTTTGGCAGACTTGCGGCAGACTTTCTTACGAGCGGACTTGCCTACATACGATCACACAAAAGTCCGACGGATTCGTACGTGATGACGTACACTGGACTAAAATAAGGAAGTTGATAGCCAGTAGCCAATAGCTGCCCTAGCGTGGGTTTTTGTCCGTCGGACTAGCACACAGACGAGCGGATTCCTGGGTCCGGCGTAGTTACGACGTAAAGATTTGAAGCATGTTTCAAATCTAAAGTCCGTCAGATTTGAGGCTGGAAAAGTCCGCTGAAAGTCCGCTGAAAGTCCGGGGAAGCCCACACACGATCGGATTGTCAGCCAGTTTTAGTCCGTCGGCGTCCGTCAGACTTTTGTAGACGAAAAGTCCGACCATGTGTTCGCGGCATAAGACTAAAACTAAATCGATCACGGTCTAGACATTGGGGACGGGCGTTTATCTCATTGACAACGGATGGCAACGGGACGATATTTCCTACACCATTACTTTTTTGCATATATAGTCCTTGTGAAGATTTTTTTCCCAAGCCGCAAATGAATAAACCAGATGATTGACGTTCATTTCTCTGGCTGGGGCTATTTCTAGCTCCATCCTGCTCCACTTGGATGAAGATTGTATGGAGATCGTATATTGAGGAGAGACTATAGGAAGATTGAGGGACTATATTCATTGATGTGCCCCCCCTTTGGTACCATTTGGAGGACTTGGGTGGATGAGTGGAGACCCGCCTTGTATCACTGTGTCTATTTGACATAAGTGCCTGTCCGTGAGTCTAATTTCGCCACTGGTCTAGAATATCTACGATGACCGTTATGGTATGATCCCTTCCTGACAAGTGCCCCTGACGAAGGGACGTATTGGGTCCTGAAACGCGCCGGGCTGTGTGGACCTCATACGGGAATCTATCACCATAGACATCAGTGTTTTTATTGGTTTGGAAATTGTAAAATTATATATTTGTATACAACCTTTGAATAAATCATTTTTTATGGTATGTTGTACTTCGTTGCCTTTAAAGACCCAATTTCCTTGGGGGTATCTCCGTTTCTATGCAAAACTAAATCAAAATTTGCTGCCAAAATTAACACTGGTTCCAGAAAGATGAAAATAATTCCTTCTGATTGTACATATTTTACACATTTCATGTAAAACTGTATTTGTAGCATATGCAGAATCCCAGAGAAACACGCAAAACAGTTATAGGGTGCCTGAGTGCGGCAGCAGGGAGTGATTGGTACTGCCATGATCGGACTGATGTGCTTGTGTCAGAAATCCTATCCATGACCCAGCAATCAGAACAGTCCAGGGTCCATTTGATCCTGGTCACCTCAGAACACAAACCGTCCTGTGGGCTGGGACAGGAACACCCCCCAAGTCCATATTCCAAGAAATTGTGAAGCATGGTATATGGACAGGGTGATTCCCACAAAGCCGGTTCAACTGGGAAAGTATGGATGTTTTCGACATGCTTCTGTCAAAGGATAAACTTTAGGAAAGGTTATTTCTGATTTTATCCCTTTTTGTTTTTATAGTGAATAGCGAATTGTGTAGGTATTTTGTCATTTTTTTTGTAATTCTTTTTTCTCTGTATATATTTTATGCACTGCCCACTTTTGGGATATTAAATTATAAAATTAATTAAGTGACTTCTGTGTGCTAAGCTAGGGCTCTTATCCACTTTAGAGATTGTTGCATTTGAGCATTTGAATCTGTATGTAAGCACACTGTGTTGGCAGATTGGATGCATATTGTAAACCAGCAGATCTGCCAGACAAAGATCTGTGTGTGTGCTGTTGCCTAGCAGACCAGTCTGTGGACAAATGGCTAGGTGATGGCAAAGGACCGTTTGTTGTGTGTCTGGTGTGTGGGTGTGTGGACAGTGAGAGGAGTGATCGACACCGGGGTTCTAGCTCGTAGCATAGCTAAAGGAATCCTAGAAGGGTGTTTTAATTGCTTGACTGCTCCCCAACCCTTATGCCCCATACACACGGTCGGATTTTCCGACGGAAAATGTGTGATAGGACCTTGTTGTCGGAAATTCCGACCGTGTGTGGGCTCCATCACACATTTTCCATCGGATTTTCCGACACACAAAGTTTGAGAGCAGGATATAAAATTTTCCGACAACAAAATCCGTTGTCGGAAATTCCGATCGTGTGTACACAAATCCGACGGACAAAGTGCAACGCATGCTCAGAATAAATAAAGAGATGAAAGCTATTGGCCACTGCCCTGTTTATAGTCCCGACATACGTGTTTTACGTCACCGCGTTTGGAACGATCGGATTTTCAGACAACTTTGTGTGACCGTGTGTATGCAAGACAAGTTTGAGCCAACATCCGTAGGAAAAAATCCATGGATTTTGTTGTCGGAATGTCCGAACAAAGTCCGACCGTGTGTACGGGGCATTAGAGTGCACCAGATTGTGTGTAAGATTTGTATCTGCCTGTTTCTGGTCAGCCAGCTGGACTGGAGTAGAGTCTCCCTCTAGCAGTGGCCAGAGGTAGTGAGGGATGTGAAAGTATCATGGGCAGTCTTACTTGCTTAGAACAAGTTCACCCTCATTCCCTCATACCCCAAGTCAAGGATAACCCTCCGGTTAGCTAGCCATTGACAGGGTGTTTACTCTCCAAATGGCGGTCAATATGTTTTATGTTTTTACTGTCCTGGTGCTCCAGGGCCTCCAAAATGTGATAGGTAGTCAGCTTTGTAAAAAAAAAAAAAATTATTTAGTTTCATTTCCAAAAATTTGTGGCAAAAAACTACAACTTCAAAAAATTCACAATGCCTCTTACTAAATACCTTGGACTGTCTACTTTCCAAAAAGGGGTCATTTTGTTTTTTTTTGTACTGTCCCGGCATTTGAGGACCTCAGGAAATGAGACAGGCAGTGTTTTACGTAGTGTTTTTAAGAAGATATAGTAGAATACATTTTGGCCTAAATGTATGCAGAAAAATAATTTATTTGCAACGTTTTATAACAGAAACTAAGAAAACTTTTTTGTCAAAGTTTTTGGTCTTTTTTTTATATAAAAACAAATGACCAATCACCAGTGGTGATTAAATATCACCATTAAATATCACCAAAAGATGTTATTCAAAGTGTGACAGCGCTGAAAACTGTAAAATGGCCTGGGCAGGAAGGGGTCTTGAAGTAGTTAAAATAATTTCACATTTTAGTGTTTCACTTTAACCATTACCAAAAATTGGTGCTCCCCATCAAACTGAATTTTTAAAAATGTTTCTTTGTCTTGGCAAGTTCCCCAAGGCAGCGCCTAGCCCTTCCTCTGCCATATGTTTGATAATCATTTGCCAAAGTTTAGTCATGTTTGCCAAACCTGCCTCCAACCAAACCCAGGTACATTCAACTCATTACTAATCCTAGGGTTCCACAGAACCCTGGTCAAAAAAGGCTGATGTATGTAGTTGCCTACAACTTCAAAAAAAAATCCTTCATGTGAATACAGGAAATCCTGTGAAAAGTCCTGTAAGTTCCAAGTCAATCTTAGTTAGGTCAATCCTAGATAAATTGTCAGAGAATTTCTTGCAGAGGTAAAAGAAATATAAATTTGAACCCTGAAGCTGAAATCTGGGATAGTTAAAAAATAACCTTTGCAGTAGCCCCCCCGAAACAATACAAGGGTTTAATGCTTGTTTAGTCTAGGGGTAGAGAAATAAGCATTATTACTTACCTTACCCCTTGCTGGTCCTGCATTTTAAGTGATCAAGTCAGGAAGCCGGCAACCAGCATAACAGTGAAGGGAAGCAGGTTTGGGAGACCAGTCTTGCAAGTAAGAGAATGCCTGAAAGATGGAGGAATAGGTAATACTGCTTGTGTTTCTACACCTAGACTAAGCAATCATTTAACCCTTGCAGTGTGTGGGCTGAAGGTACACAAGGTACAATTTTTATTGGTGTCCAACCACTGTACTCATTAGCTCACCTGTCCTTTTCAGCATCTCAGATCAGTGGAAATTCTAAGCCCAGCATCCCTTTTTTAATGTCACATGAAGAAAGTGTTAAAAAGGTGGTCTAGCAGTCCACCTTTTTTAGTAAAAAAAAAAATATACATATTTTTACATATTGTTACTGCTCCTGCACAAAATTACTCTAGAACCTTCTTTCAAATCTGTCTTTGACTGTCCTATCTGGTTTAGTCAAGAAGTGCTGGCTAGGAGCTGTAGCAGGGCAATACATTTACACTGCTAAGGCAGCTGAACAAAAGTATAGCCCAAAGAAAAAAAAAGAAGCGCGTGGGGAACAGGAGCATAGGAACATGAACAGGAGCACAGGGAAGCCAGGCAAGTCAGGGTTAATATTTTGCCAGGCAACTTGGGGCTTCAGGGGATTGGGCAGCCAGCGTGGGGGAGGGACTGCAAAGCTAGGAGTGTGGGGAGACAAGTGGAACCGGACATCCGGGGTGAGGACACGAGGAGGAGAAGCATTCTTCTGCGGCTCTCTCATGGCAGACTCCCGGCATCTAGCAAAGCAGCTCTGCTCTATGGTGGATTCGATAGGGATCGATTGGCTGCAGGGTCAGATCACAGCCATGCTAGGGACATCTGCCACAGCTTCGGCCAGTACACAGGTGCAATGCGCTCGACGGGCACGCCCCCAGACTGTTTTAGCCCTTCGCATTCCCCACAAGCTCAGCACCACTCAGGGAGCCCGGACTCGGACCCTCCAGCCCAGCCGGCTCAGCCTCCTCTGGCTAGCTCCGGTGCAGGCGCTGCGAGGAATCCCTGTTGGGGCGGAGCTCTGAAGGAGGGGGACACAGCCCTGCGCCGTCCCCAGTTCTGGCTAGGTGGAAAAATCGTGAGCATGCAGCCGCCTCCCAGGGGGTCGCAACAGGAGTGGTGGCTCAGCGTGGGAGGAGTCACCTTAAGGGTCACGGCCAGTCAGGCAGAGCAGCCGGAGACCCCCTCACCCCCAGATCTGGATGGGATCAACGGAGCTCCAGTACAGGTCAGAGCAGCAGGGCATCAGGGGGATGAAGAGGAGCCACACAGCAAGGGCTGGGCACGCCAGTCCTGAAGGGCAGAGGCGCAGGAGTGCGGCGTATCTTCACCAGTCCTAAATCCGGATGATCGCCAGGATTCCTCGCGCTCTGAGGGGCAGCTGTCCATTGAGAAAGATGGGGTCGCTATACTGAGGTCGTCAACGGTGGATTCCGGAACGGCGGGTGTAGGATCCGGTCCTGGGATGGCCTGGTAAGTCCATTTTTAATGTTGTCTCTTCTTTGCAGCTTTCTGTGTCCCCTGTGTCATGTGTTAGGGGTGGGCAGGGCCTGGGGCGGGGCTGGTTCTGGTATCCCTACCTCTCTAGTGGGCATGGCCTCTCCCCCTCCCCCACCCATGGCCGGCGGGCCCAGGGCCCGCCATGACGGGAGATTCCACAGCCATCCATGACCTTTAGGTCAGGCTGCGTTCTTTGGTGCAACGCTTTGATGCGGGTTCGTCTGCGAGCTCTGCGCCGGTGACGGCTTGGGTTCCGGACTCGCTGGGGGCGGTCCGGCCGGTTCCAGCAATTTCTGTGCCTATGCCTGGTCAGGTGGCTAGAGTGACGTCGGGGGATACGGCGGCTCCGGGGACGAGTGTCTTTGCCTCTGCGAACCCCCCGAGGAAAGCTAGTAAAAATACAAACCCTGTTCGCTTGGCCGATTTGGCCAAATGCGAGGTGTATGTCTGTTTTGAAGGTCCTTTGGGTGTGCACCTCAAATCTGAGATGCGGGAAAAAATTTGGCGGGGGGATCTTCACGTTGTTGTCCCTTGAAAAGTTTAACTTGGATTGGGTAAAACCGGAAGAGTCCAAGAAGGAGGATGAAGAAAAGCGTTGTTATCGTCTGATTCAGTGGACGTTTAGCAATTGGCTCCAGGCCTTCGCCATCTTTGCAAACGTTATCGGAGAGAAATCCCCTGAGAATTGTTCCCCTTCTTTTTTGTTATCTGGATTCCATTAGCGAGGCCCAGAGGGTTTATAGGGGTGCGGCTTGGCTGAGGTATGACGAACAGTTTCGTCAACGTAAGGCGATATGGCCATCGTTATGCTGAGATCATAAGGACATCAGTTTATGGATGAAACGTATGTCCTCTCCACGGGCCTTTACTTCATTTTTTCCAGCGGGGGTCGGGAGTCCGACCGCCCTCGGACAACCGGCCGCAAACCGCAAGTGTTGGCAGTTCAAAAAGGGTTCTTGTATATTCAGCACCAGCTGCCGATACAAACACGAATGCTCTCACTGCGGGGGGGCTCACCGTTGTTTAAAGGCCAGCAGGGCCCGTCCCAGCGATACTGTGGGAAAAAGGCAGGACCACGGTTAGGGTGCACAGGATGTCCCCCTTTCTGTCAGAAACCATGAATCAGACTGAGACAGAAGTACAGTTAAATTACACTTGTTTAATAATAATAGTAATAAAAAGGTAAAAAGAGTAAACATAGTTAAAACATAGCCAGAGTTCAGGAACCAGAACGGATAGTATGACAAGCCAAAACGTCAGGGAGCCAGAGATGAGCGTAGTAGAACAGCAAGCAAGATCTGGAGCCAGAAAGAATGTCAGCCAAGCAAGTCTTTAACAGGAACACAAGAGAGCGTCTCTAGAGATGTGACCAGGGCGAAGGCAGAGATCATCTGGGCTGGACGGTCACTGTGGAGAGAAAGGAGCTGACAATTCGTCGACAGCTGAGTGGCCAGCTTTGAGAAGGAAGGGCTGAGCCCAGCCCTGACACTTTCTAAGTAGATATCCGGATCGGTCTGCAGCTCGGTTGTTGCAGGCGGGTTTCACGGAGGGCTTTTTTGATCCCTTGCTCCCTTTCTCAGATCCCCCCCGCAGCTTGCGGTCGGCTCTTTTGAAGTGGTTTCCGAAAAACCCGCTAAGGAGGTGTTAATGGCCCTTTTACTCATCTCCTTGGGTAATTTGGTGGTCTCTCCTTTGGGTGTCGTTCCAAAGAAGGAGCCCAATAAGTTTCGCCTTATACACCATATTTTCTTTCCAAAGGGCGTGTCAGTTAATGATGCTATTGACCCTGAGGTGTGTGTGGTGTCTTATACCTCGTTTGATGCCAATTTTTTTTGGGTAGGGCACTATGGCCAGGGTGCCCTTATGGCTAAAACTGACATCGTCGGCTTTTCAGTTGCTACCAGTTCACCCGCGCAGCTTTCATCTTTTGGGTTGTAGATGGTTGGGCGCCATTTATGTGGATCGCTGCCTGTCTATGGGCTGCTCCATCACTTGTGCCTTTTTCGAGACCTTTAGCTCTTTTCTCGAATGAGTAGTTCGGGATGTGGCGGGGGTCAATTCAGTGATTCATTACTTGGATGACTTTCTGTGTGTTGGCCCTCCCTCTTCGAATTTATGTGGTATTTTGCTGGCTATGGTTCAGCACCTCACGGAGCCTTTTGGTATACCTCTCGCGGCGCACAAAACAGAGGGCCCCACGTCATCTATCAAGTTCCTGGGTATAGAGATTAATTCCCAGGCAATGGAGTGTCATCTGCCTGACGACAAGTTTTGTGCTCTTAAGGATGAAGTTAAGTTTGTTTGGCCACTGGCAAACACAAGATTCAGCTCCGAGAGCTACAGTCGCTCCTCGGTAAGCTTAATTCTGCATGCTGTATCATGCCGATGGGCAGATTTTTTTTGTCGACGTCTATTGGCCGCTACTGCTGGGGTCAGTTCGCCCAGGCATTTTGTTCGGCTGAATAGGGAGCATAGGGCCGACCTGCTGGTGTGGCACGAATTTTTGGGTACTTTCAATGGCCGGTCTATCTGGACAGAGGGGCCGGTCAGCAACTATGATCTTGAGCTTTTCACGGATACCACTGGTTCTACGGGCTATGGAGCATTCTTAGGGGTCGTGGAGTGCTGAGCGCTGGCCTGCCAAATGGCGGGAGGCGGGATTCTTAAAGAATTCAGTGCTTCTGGAACTTTTTTTGCGGTCATGGTCGCCATATCACTTTGGGGGGAATCGTTTCATAACAAAAAGGTATGTCTCCACTGTGACAACCGGGGTGTGGTGCACGTCATTAACTCTCTGTCTGGGTCCCCCCCCCCCGGTTATACGTCTTTTGCAATATCTGGTTTTGTGTTGTCTTCAGCAAAATGTGTTTCTGTATGCTGTGCATATTCCAGGAGTGGAAAATACGTTGGCTGGTGCCCTCTCTCGCTTTCAGTTGGACAGGTTCCAGGAGTTGGCACCTGGCGCGGAGCAACATGGAATCCCTTGTCCTCTTCTGCTGTGGCAAATTGAGTTGGAATCGCCTCCGGTTTGATTCAAAGCTCCTTGAGTGAGTCGACATGGTCTTTCTACACTAAGGTCTAGAGGGAATGGGGGGAGCTGCTACAGCGGGTGGGGGTTGACATGGTCAGTTCTGAGGTCAGACATCTTGTAATTTATTTTGTTTGTCTGTGTTTCGCTGCCGGCGTGTCCATTTCTGCTATGAAACGGAAGTTGGCCAGCCTGGCCTTCCTGTTCAAATTGTGGGGCATCCCCGATCTTACCAAAGATTTTCTGGTAAAACAGGCCCTGAGAGGTTATCGAAAGGGTGCTCGGAGGCCGGAAGGCTGCCGGCCTTATCACTTTTGACATCCTACAATCCTTGTTTATGCAGACAACTGCGGTGTCTCCATCCAGTTTCAAAGTTTTGTTATTCTGGGTTTACGCGGTGGTGGAGTACTTACAGCTTCGCCCCATAGTAACTGGTTCCTTTCTTATTTATTTGGATGGTTTGGCTTTTGTCTAATTTTCAGTTTGTGTCTGTTCCCCGGCGCTGTCTCACGGCTGCCGGTCTGGAGGCAAGTAGCTATTCTTCTCATTCTTTCCGCATTGGGGAGGCCGCTGAGGCTGCCCGGTGGGGATTGGATAACGCGGTCGTGAAACATATCGGCAGGTGCATCGTGTGGATTTTGGGACACTCCTTTGTTCATTGGGGGGCCAAGAGAGCTGATGTCCAGCCTAATGGACGTCAGCTAGGCTTCCCCAGGTCCAAGGCTAGCATTAGGTGGATAGAAATTCCAGGGGTTGTTATGGAGCAGGGTGGTCCCGGAGGTACATAGGGTCTCAAGGTGGGGTAGGCCCCCGACATTCTGGTCTTGCACGCTCAAGGTAATGATCTGGGGGTCTGGTCCAGCCGACACCTCATCTGAGACGTCAAGTTTGATGTGCTCCAGCTGCAGTTGGCCTTTCCTCATACTGTGGTGGTTTGGTCTGACATGGTAGGTCACACAACTTGGCGTTTTGCCAGGTCTATGGCAAAATTGAACAGGGCCAGAGTAAAAGTTAAGGAGGTTGGGAGGATAATAGCACAAAACAGCGATTTCGTAGTACGGCACCAGGAACTGGAGGTGGATACATGGCGGCATCTCCGCAGTGACGGGGTTCATCTGAATGCGGTGGGCAGCGATCTGTGGCCCCTGGGTTTGCAAGATTGGGTACAGAGGGCATTGCGTTTTTGGTGGGGCACAAATGTGTGAGGTTTCACACTTTGCGCTGTGGCGGTTGGGTCTTTGGAGGCATTTTAAAACAACCTGCTGTGAATAGATTCTTGGGACCCATCTAAGGTATGGTTCCCCGGTGGAATGCCAGTTATGGTAGATTAACTGGTAGTTACAATGGTGGTACCTGCAGCTACAGGCATCCCGCTATTGTTTTTTACAGGAGATGATCAGCTTTTATGTAAAAACCATCCGAGTGGTTAATTAGCCACTGGATTGCTTTTATAGACAGTGCTATGTGTTGTGCCCCGCCCCCCCACTCTCCCCCCCTCTTTCGCTGGTGCCTCTCCGGAAACTTCGTCCCACCGGAGAACCCGGAACTGAAGCCGACTTACCATAGACCCATTGGAGGACCAGAAGGTCTCCGATGAGCTCTCTGGTATAAGAATCCAGAAGCGACGAGTACTGTAATTTCCAGTTTCCCTGGATGTAAACAGCACCATTTTTAAATCTTAAAAGCATTTGATTACACCGATCTTGGTGCGATTGGATGCTTTTAAGGGCAGAGAAGACATCTGGGGTCTATTAGACCCCAGATCTCTCCATAACGAATACCTGTCACTGCCTATTGCTGTCACCAATTAAGTTTACATTCCTTGTGACACCAATAAAAGTGATGCGAATGCACGCGCTGGTCCCGCAGGCATACGTAAACGGCGATCGAACCACACATGTGAACGTTTGAACGTCAGTGTGAGAGAAAAAGTTCTAACACCAGACCTCCTCTTTAACTTTCCACTGGTAACCTGTAAAGGCTTTTAAAGAGAAGCCTATGGAGATTATTAAAGGGGTTGTAACGGTAAATTAAAAAAAAAAAAAAAAAAACAACAAACATGTTATACTTACCTTCACTGTGCAGCTCGTTCTGCACAGAGTGGCCCCGAACCTGCTCTTCTGGGGTCCCTCGGCGGCTGTCTCAGCTCCTCCCCGCAATAACTAACCACCTCATGCGAGCTCCCTCGCATGGTGGTTAGTTATTGTGGGGGCGCTCCCGTGATACAGCCGGCGGCTATAGCCGCTCGCTGTATCACTCGGCCCCACCCCCGGCGCACCGCGTCATTGGATGTGATTGACAGCTTTTAATCCATCCACTATAGCCAATCAGCGACCAGGCTGAGTGGCGGAATGGAGGTCGGGAGCGAGCGGCCGAGTTTCGAGGTGTCAGGTAAGTAAAACGGGGGGGCTGGGGGCGGCGGTATTATCAAAAGTTTTTTCACCTTAATGCATAGAATGCATTAAGGTGAAAAAATGTATACCTTTACAACCCCTTTAATACTGTCATTTGGCACCATTCCGCAAGCGTGCACAATTTTAAAGCATGATATGTTAGATATCTATTTACTCGGCGTAACATTATCTTGTTTATTTTACCAAAATTGGGTATTATATTGTTTTTATGTGAAATAAGCTTATTTTTTTCAAAAAAACGGCATTCTAAAAACCGCTGTGCAAATATCGCGCGACATAAAAAAAATTGCAAAACAATATATATAATGTGTGGGGGTCCTAAGTCATTTTCTAGTAGCTTATTTTTACATGTAAACAAAAAGTGTCAGAAAAGGCCTGGTCTTCAAGTGGTATTGGCAAAAACCAAAAACATCATTGTAGCCAAGTGCTTGGCTAAGAAGGTGAGAGAAACACCGGCTGCAAGAGGAGCAAGCAGCTCATGAAGAAGAGTTCAATAGATAGTTAGTCAGCACTGCACTTTGGGAACTGTAGTCCAGAGGAGAGAGACTCAACTGTAATCAAGAGCTTATGAACTGCATATCCCAGAGAGAGATTGCCAGGAGGAGAGGAAAGAGCATCTTCTCAGGCTGTACAGGATACAGCTTCCTCTTGCCATGAAGGAGCCCGGAGAGTGCACATAGCTGCCCAGTGTGAACCACTACTGCTGCATAACAATAACTTTAGAAGAATTCAGAGTGCTGAGTCCAAGTGTGCTGACAGCCAGAGTTACCTGGGTGCAGAAAAGAGAGTGGACTAATCTCTTTGTGTGACCAGATGGTGAGCTATAATATTACTGGGACTAGTGAGCTGCTTCTGTGGGGATTTACTATCTCCTGCAAGAGAGACTAAGCCCATTAGTAACAGACATCTAATAGCCTTATTACTGCCTGCAGGCTTGACTGGGAATATTCTTATGTGCACCAATAGTACAGATTAGCCTCAATGCTACTCAGCTGAATAGTTAGGGCTAAAGACTGTCCCTTTACAGAGGCTACACAGAAACTTTCACCTATTGCCTATGTTAAGAGGGACCTCTCAGGGGACATTGCACCATATCCTAGCCATTCTCCTAGAATGCACACTCGACCAGTTATAGCACAATTATTCACATTGCAGTTAATGCTTTTATGTACTGTTTATTGCTGACTTTGCTGATACATGAGTTTTTTCCAGTCTAGTGGTACGGAACTCTATTCTAAGTTACTTTGGCATAGTTATTATACTGTCTAGCAAAATGTGTTTGAACCTACTTTCAGTGTGTTCATTTATGCTCAAACCACCCTTTATTGTAACCCATACCAATACATTGAGTTAATTTAACACTAAACGATCTTGTGTCTATTTCCCAATATTAATTCACAGCTGAGTTAAAGGTATCTACACTTTTGTTACTATAAGTGGTTGCCCTTGAAGTCGTTGAAGTTGTTCTTGAAGTCGAGGCACAGATCAGAGAACCCAAATTAGCAAGCAGCTCCTTCAGGGGTAGCAACGTGGATGGGGGAACGGGGAAATTTTTTTTTTTATTCAACCTATTGGTTGAATGAAAAAAAATGACTAATGTATGGGCTGCCTTAGTCCATTGCAAAGTTACTTTAAATACTACATTAAATTCCACAATTGCTTTTCAATAATAAACGCAATGTCTGGAATGCAGCCACCATAATGACAGAGACTCATGTAACTGTCAAGCGTGACCTTATCTTTAAGAAAATTCACACCCAAAGAAGGCGGTCATACAAATATTGAAAATCAGTTTAAAGGCCATGTTCACCTTTAGCAACATGTTACACCTATATTTAGGGTGTAACATATAATATGTTGCTACAACCCCCCCCCCCCCACCCACCCACCCCCAGAGTTCTCCTCTTGTGATAGTGGGCAGGAATTCCTCTCCTCCACAGCTGCGGATTTAAAATCTACGTGGCTAAGTGGGTCTCTTCTCACACAGCCACATCATTCATTTACAGCAATCTGTGAATAAATTAACTATATATCCCATCTGCCACCATATTAAACAGCTTGGAGTTTTCAATGAACTCCGAGTGCACTGATCAACACCCTCGTAGTCCATTGACACTTCCTACAGCTCTGAAACTGACAGCCCATACAGAAGTAAAGCTGCAGGAAATGTCTGCAGGAGATCTTGGGTGCAAATGTCTCCACCGATCTTGGGTAGAATGCTTTGCAGGCTCTTGAGAAAAATGCACATTTAAAAAAAATTACAACAAATGCAAAACTTGTGCGTTTATTGTTTTTTAACCACTTCTGGACCACCACACGCCAATATACGCCCTGATTTTGACGGGGGATATTGTTGTTATGGCAGCAGCTAGCTGCCATAACCCCAGTATCCTCGTGTTCAGCCAGCAGTCCGCTTCAAGATAAAAGTGGTCTCTGCGACAGATTCGCTGCAAGATCACTTTTATCGGCGGTGGGAGAGGGTCCCCCTCCCGCTGCGCTCTGGTGCCCTCCACCACAGCTTACCGGAGGCGTTGGCAGCGGCGGAGGCGATCGGATGCTGTGCCTTCCTTGGCATGAAGACGAGTGAGGGGAAGATGGTCCCCACCCGTCTCCAAGACACTGCAGGGCGAAAGTGATGTCAAAACGTCACTTCCGCCCATAGCTCTTAAAGGGCCCTTTTTTTTTATTCTTTTTTTACATGACAATTTTTTATTTTTTATTTTTTTTTTAATGCATTTTAATGTAAATATGAGATCTGAGGTCTTTTTGACCCCAGATCTCATATTTAAGAGGTCCTGTCATGCTTTTTTTCTATTACAAGGGATGTTTACATTCCTTGTACTAGGAATAAAAGTGAAACCATTTTTTTTTTTTTAAAAAACACTGTAAAAATAAAAAGGTAAAATAAATAAGAACATTTTTTTTTTTTTAAACGCACGCCGAGCTCGTGTGCAGAAGCGAACGCATACGTGAGTAGTGCCCGCATTTGAAAACGGTGTTCAAACCACACTTGTGAGGTATCGCCATGATCGGTATAGCAAGAGCAATGATTGTAGCCATAGACCTCCTCTGTAACTCAAAACATGCAACCTGTAGAATTTTTTAACCACTTAAGGACCGCCTCACGCCGATGTACGTCGGCAAGGCGGCACGGGCAGGCAAAATCACGTACATGTACGTGATTTGCCTCCCGCGGGTGGGGGGTCCGATCGGACCCCCCCCCCGGTGCCCGAGGCGGTCCCGTTTTGTTCCCCAGCGATCGGAGTGGAGGGGGAGGCCATCCGTTCGTGGCCCCCCCCTCGCGATCGCCGCCGGCCAATGGGAACACTCCTTTGCTGCTGTATGCTAAACAGCAGCAAAGGAAGTGATGTCATCTCTCCTCGGCTCGGTAGTTTCCGTTCCGGCCCGAGGAGAGAAGACAGGTATGTGAGTGCACCAACACACACACACACACACACACAGTAGAACATGCCAGGCATACAAACACCCCGATCCCCCCCCCGATCGCCCCCCAATCACCCCCCCCCCCCCCCCCGTCACAAACTGACACCAGCAGTTTTTTTTTTTTTTTTCTGATTACTGCTAGGTGTCAGTTTGTGACAGTTACAGTGTTAGCACAGTTACTGTTACCCCACTGTAGGTCTAGGGTACCCCCCTAACCCCCCCTAATAAAGGTTTAACCCCTTGATCACCCCCCGTCACCAGTGTCGCTAAGCGATCATTTTTCTGATCGCTGTATTAGTGTCGCTGGTGACGCTAGTTAGGGAGGTAAATATTTAGGTTCACCGTCAGCATTTTATAGCGTCAGGGACCCCCATATACTATCTGATAAATGTTTTAACCCCTTGATTGCCCCCTAGTTAACCCTTTCACCACTGATCACCGTATAACCGTTACGGTTGACGCTGGTTAGTTTGTTTATTTTTTATAGTGTCAGGGCACCCGCCGTTTATTACCGAATAAAGGTTTAGCCCCCTAATCGCCCGGCGGTGATATGCGTCGCCCCAGGCAGCGTCAGATTAGCGCCAGTACCGCTAACACCCACGCACGCAGCATGCGACTCCCTTAGTGGTATAGTATCTGATCGGATCAATATCTGATCCGATCAGATCTATACTAGCGTCCCCAGCAGTTTAGGGTTCCCAAAAACGCAGTGTTAGCGGGATCAGCCCAGATACCCGCTATCACCTGCGTTTTGCGCCTCCGCCCAGCCCACCCAAGTACAGTATCGATCGATCACTGTCACTTACAAAACTCTAAACGCATAACTGCAGCATTCGCAGAGTCAGGCCTGATCCCTGCGATCACTAACAGTTTTTTTGGTAGTATTTTGGTGAACTGGCAAGCACCGGCCCCAGGCAGCGTCAGGTTAGCGCCAGTACCGCTAACACCCACGCACGCAGCATACACCTCCCTTAGTGGTACAGTATCTGAACGGATCAATATCTGATCCGATCAGATCTATACTAGCGTCCCCAGCAGTTTAGGGTTCCCAAAAACGCAGTGTTAGCGGGATCAGCCCAGATACCTGCTAGCACCTGCATTTTGCCCCTCGGCCCAGCCCACCCAAGTGCAGTATCGATCGATCACTGTCACTTACAAAAACACAACGCATAACTGCAGCGTTCGCAGAGTCAGGCCTGATCCCTGCGATCGCTAACAGTTTTTTTGGTAGCGTTTTGGGGAACTGGCAAGCACCAGCGGCGTAGTACACCCCGGTCGTAGTCAAAGCAGCACTGCAGTAACACTTGGTGACGTGGCGAGTCCCATAAGTGCAGTTCAAGCTGGTGAGGTGGCAAGCACAAGTAGTGTCCCGCTGCCACCAAGAAGACAAACACAGGCCCGTCGTGCCCATAGTGCCCTTCCTGCTGCATTCGCCAATCCTAATTGGGAACCCACCGCTTCTGCAGCGCCCGTACTTCCCCCATTCACATCCCCAACCAAATGCAGTCGGCTGCATGAGAGGCATTTTCTTTATGTCCTCCCGAGTACCCCTACCCAGCGAACCCCCCAAAAAAAGATGTCGTGTCTGCAGCAAGTGCAGATATAGGCGTGACACCCGCTATTATTGTCCCTCCTGTCCTGACAATCCTGGTCTTTGCATTGGTGAATGTTTTGAACGCTACCATTCACTAGTTGAGTATTAGCGTAGGGTACAGCATTGCACAGACTAGGACACACTTTCACAGGGTCTCCCAAGATGCCATCGCATTTTGAGAGACCCGAACCTGGAACCGGTTACAGTTATAAAAGTTAGTTACAAAAAAAGTGTAAAAAAAAAAAAAAATATATATAATAAAAAAAAATAGTTGTCGTTTTATTGTTCTCTCTCTCTCTATTCTCTCTCTATTGTTCTGCTCTTTTTTACTGTATTCTATTCTGCAATGTTTTATTGTTATTTTGTTTTATCATGTTTGCTTTTCAGGTATGCAATTTTTTATACTTTACCGTTTACTGTGCTATATTGTTAACCATTTTTTTGTCTTCAGGTACACCATTCACGACGAGTGGTTATACCAGAATGATGCCTGCAGGTTTAGGTATCATCTTGGTATCATTCTTTTCAGCCAGCGGTCGGTTTTCATGTAAAAGCAATCCTAGCGGCTAATTAGCCTCTAGACTGCTTTTACAAGCCATGGGAGGGAATGCCCCCCCCCCCCACCGTCTTCCGTGTTTTTCTCTGGCTCTCCTGTCTCAACAAGGAACCTGAGAATGCAGCCGATGATTCAGCCAGCTGACCATAGAGCTGATCAGAGACCAGAGTGGCTCCAAACATCTCTATGGCCTAAGAAACCGGAAGCTACGAGCATTTCATGACTTAGATTTCGCCGGATGTAAATAGCGCCATTGGGAAATTGGGGAAGCATTTTATCACACCGATCTTGGTGTGGTCAGATGCTTTGAGGGCAGAGGAGAGATCTAGGGTCTAATAGACCCCAATTTTTTCAAAAAAGAGTACCTGTCACTACCTATTGCTATCATAGGGGATATTTACATTCCCCGAGATAACAATAAAAATGATTAAAAAAAAAAAATATGAAAGGAACAGTTTAAAAATAAGATAAAAAAAGCAAAAAAATAATAAAGAAAAAAAAAAAAAAAAAAAAGCACCCCTGTCGCCCCCTGCTCTCGCGCTAAGGTCTGTCGTCAAACGTAAACAGCAATTGCACCATGCATGTGAGGTATCACCGCGAAGGCCAGATCGAGGGCAGTAATTTTTGCAGTAGACCTCCTCTGTAAATCTAAAGTGGTAACCTGTAAATGCTTTTAAAGGCTTTAAAAATGTATTTATTTTGTTGCCACTGCACGTTTGTGCGCAATTTTAAAGCATGTCATGTTTGGTATCCATGTACTCGGCCTAAGATCATCTTTTTTATTTCATCAAACATTTGGGCAATATAGTGTGTTTTAGTGCATTAAAATTTAAAAAAGTGTGTTTTTTCCCCAAAAAATGCGTTTGAAAAATCGCTGCGCAAATACTGTGTGAAAAAAAAAAAAATGAAACACCCACCATTTTAATCTGTAGGGCATTTGCTTTAAAAAAATATATAATGTTTGGGGGTTCAAAGTAATTTTTTTGCAAAAAAAAATAACTTTTTCATGTAAACAATAAGTGTCAGAAAGGGCTTTGTCTTCAAGTGGTTAGAAGAGTGGGTGATGTGTGACATAAGCTTCTAAATGTTGTGCATAAAATGCCAGGACAGTTCAAAACCCCCCCAAATGACCCCATTTTGGAAAGTAGACACCCCAAGCTATTTGCTGAGAGGCATGTCGAGTCCATGGAATATTTTATATTGCGACACAAGTTGCGGGAAAGAGACAAATTTTTTTTTTTTTTTTTTTTTGCACAAAGTTGTCACTAAATGATATATTGCTCAAACATGCCATGGAAATATGTGAAATTACACCCCAAAATACATTCTGCTGCTTCTCCTGAGTACGGGGATACCACATGTGTGAGACTTTTTGGGAGCCTAGCCGCGTACGGGACCCCGAAAACCAAGCACCGCCTTCAGGCTTTCTAAGGGCGTGAATTTTTGATTTCACTCTTCACTGCCTATCACAGTTTCGGAGGCCATGGAATGCCCAGGTGGCACAAAACCCCCCCCAAATGACCCCATTTTGGAAAGTAGACACCCCAAGCTATTTGCTGAGAGGTATAGTGAGTATTTTGCAGACCTCACTTTTTGTCACAAAGTTTTGAAAATTGAAAAAAGAAAAAAAAAATGTTTTTTCTTGTCTTTCTTCATTTTCAAAAACAAATGAGAGCTGCAAAATACTCACCATGCCTCTCAGCAAATAGCTTGGGGTGTCTACTTTCCAAAATGGGGTCATTTGGGGGGGTTTTGTGCCACCTGGGCATTCCATGGCCTCCGAAACTGTGATAGGCAGTAAAGAGTGAAATCAAAAATTTTCACCCTTAGAAATCCTGAAGGCGGTGATTGGTTTTCGGGGTCCCGTACGCGGCTAGGCTCCCAAAAAGTCCCACACATGTGGTATCCCCATACTCAGGAGAAGCAGCTAAATGTATTTTGGGGTGCAATTCCACATATGCCCATGGCCTGTGTGAGCAATATATCATTTAGTGACAACTTTATGCAAAAAAAAAAAAAGTGTCACTTTCCCGCAACTTGTGTCAAAATATAAAATATTCCATGGACTCAATATGCCTCTGTGTGAGCAATATATCATTTAGTGACAACTTTTTATAAATATTTTTTTTTTTTTTTTGTCATTATTCAATCACTTGGGACAAAAAAAATAAATATTCAATGGGTTCAACATGCCTCTCAGCAATTTCCTTGGGGTGTCTACTTTCCAAAATGGGGTCATTTGGGGGGGTTTTGTACTGCCCTGCCATTTTAGCACCTCAAGAAATGACATAGGCTGTCATAAACTAAAAGCTGTGTAAATTACAGAAAATGTACCCTAGTTTGTAGACGCTATAACTTTTGCGCAAACCAATAAATATACGCTTATTGACATTTTTTTTTACCAAAGACATGTGGCCGAATACATTTTGGCCTAAATGTATGACTAAAATTTAGTTTATTGGATTTTTTTTATAACAAAAAGTAGAAAATATCATTTTTTTTCAAAATTTTCGTTCTTTTTACGTTTATAGCGCAAAAAATAAAAACCGCAGAGGTGATCAAATACCATCAAAAGAAAGCTCTATTTGTGGGAAGAAAAGGACGCAAATTTCGTTTGGGTACAGCATTACATGACCGCGCAATTAGCAGTTAAAGCGACGCAGTGCCAAATTGGAAAAAGACCTCTGGTCCTTAGGCAGCATAATGGTCCGGGGCTCAAGTGGTTAAACGTCGCCTATGGAGATTTTTAAGGATAAAAGTTTGTCGCCATTCCACGAGCGGGCGCAATTTTGAAGCATGACATATTGGGTATCAGTTTACTCGGCGTAACATTATCTTTCACAATATTAAAAAAAGTGCTCTTGTAAGACCGCTGTGCAAATACGATGTGACAGAAAGTATTGCAACAACCACTATTTTTTTCTCTAGGGTGTTAGAAAAAAAATATATAATGTTTGGGGGTTCTAAGTAATTTTCTAGCAAAAAAAAACTGTTTTTAACTTGTAAACAACACATCTAAAAAAGAGGCTCAGTCCTTAAGTGGTTAAACAAAGGTAAACTTAGACTTTAATGCGTTTTATCTATTTAAATAATAATGTGTTAATAACTGAAGAAGCAAAAAAGGTGGGACAGGCACAAGAAAAACAAATAATAAGAAAGACCAAAAAAAAAAAAAAAAAGAACTAGTTATTTTGTAATGCACTCACATAAGACACAGAACAGACAATCACACGTCATGTGTAGGCACCCCTTTTGCTTTGTCCTAGGGTTGCTATACAATTGCTTCAAAAATGCATCCAAGAAAATCAGTTATTGTTTTAAAAACATTCTGCTGAATATAGTTACATAGTTAGAATGACACAAGTCCCTCTAGTTTATCCATTTGAATAAAAAATAGAAAACCTCTTTATACACAATCCTATACTCACAGTTGATTCAGAGCAGGGCCGCATTTAGCCTGTCTAATGTGGAATGCAGTAAAAAAATTTGGGGGGGGGGCAGAGGATAGGAGGTCAGCAGGGCAGTGTACAGAGGATCGGTAGGGTAGAGGATAGGGTAGGGCAGTGTACAGGGGCTATTGGTTTTTAGGGCAGTATACAGGGGGCAGCAGGGCAGTGTACAGGGGATCAGCAGGGCAGATGACTAGGGTCAGCAGAGCCAAGGACAGGGGTCACCACTGGCAGGGCAGAGAATGGGGTCATCGTTGGCAGGGAGGAGGACAGGGACCATAGCTAGAGAGGCAGAGGATAGGAATCACTGTGTGTAGTTGGTTGCTTTGTTGCAGTTCTGTGATGCCGCGTACACACGGTCGGACTTTTCGTCTACAAAAGTCCGACAGCCTGTCCGACAGACTTCCTGCGGACTTTCGGCGGACTTGCAGCAGACTTTCTAACGAACGGACTTGCCTACACACGACCACACAAAAGTCCGACGGATTCGTACGTGATGACGTACACCGGACTAAAATAAGGAAGTTCATAGCCAGTAGCCAATAGCTGCCCTAGCATGGGTTTTTGTCCGTCGGACTAGCACACAGACGAGCGGATTTCGGGGTCCGTCGTAGTTACGACGTAAAGATTTGAAGCATGTTTCAAATCTAAAGTCCGTCGGATTTGAGGCTGAAAAAGTCTGCTGAAAGTCCGGAGAAGCCCACACACGATCGGATTACCAGCCAGCTTTAGTCCGTCGGCGTCCGTTGGACTTTTGTAGACGAAAAGTCCGACCGTGTGTACGCGGCATGAGACTTCCTGGTCAGAAGGGCAGTGTAGCTGCAGCAGCCAGCTAAACACTGTGTAGATTGTGACTGTGTGTAAAGAAATGTGATTTCAGCTGTGTGTAGTGTGGGGAGGAGGAGATGTGTGCTGGGATGGGAAAGGAGCTCAACTACTGGCATTCGGAGTTTAGGGGGGGAAGTCATGGAGCTTAAGGGGGCACAAATAAAATCTGGGGGGGGCGCAGCCCCCCCCAGCACCCCTCTAGATCTGGCCATGATCCAGATGATCCAGGGAAAGAAAAAACAATAAAGCATGATCCAATTTGCTCAAATGGTGGGTAAATAAATCCTTCCCGACCCCTGGAGACAAATAGATGTTCCCTGGATCAACTAGCCCTGGTGTTATTACCTAGAAATCTTACTATCCAGTTATATTTTGTGCATTTAGGAATACATCCAGTTCTTTTCTAAAACAATCTACTGAGCTGGCCAGAATTAATTCTAAAAGGAGTTTCTACATACCACATTTTCACAGCTCTAATGCACACGATCGGACATTGATCGGACATTCCGACAACAAAATCCATAAATTTTTCCAACGGATGTTGGCTCATACTTGCCTTGCATACACACGGTTACACAAAGTTGGTCGGAAATTCCGAACGTCAAGAACGCGGTGACGTACAACACGTATGACAAGCCGAAAAAAATTAAGTTCAATAGCCAGTGCTGCTCTTCTGCTTGATTCCGAGCATGTGTGGCACTTTGTGCGTCGGAATTGTGTACACACGAGCGGAATTTGCGCGAACGGATTTTGTTGTCGGAAAATTTGAGAACCAGATCACAAATTTTGTGCGATGGAAATTCCGATGGAAACTGTCCGATGGAGCCTACACACAGTCGGAATTTAAGACAACAAGCTCTGATCGCACATTTTACGTCGGAAAGTCCGACCGTGTGTACGAGGCATTACTGTGAAGAAGCTTTCTATATGTGGAGGTTAAATCTCTTTTCCTCCAAAGGTAGAGAGTGCCCCCTTGTACTCTGTATTGAAAAAAAGACGTGCAAAAAGGAAAAAATTGTTTTGTTTAGTCTCAGATAGATTTGTTATATTACTGATTTTGTTTCATTTTTCGACCGAATTCCAGTTTATCATAACAATTTGAATTCAGATCGATCGAAAAATGATCAACCGATTCAAATTCTGTGCGAAGATTAGCCGGTTGTTAAGGAGCGGGCCGGGAAGCTGGCCACCACTTCCTTAACAACCGATGACTCTGGGCTTTCTTACTGAGAGCTGAAACGTAAACAAAAGAATGCCGGCAATGAAAAATTCAGAAAAAAAAACAGCACGGGGTTCCCCCCTCAACCCATACCAGGCCCACGCCAAAATTTTAAATAAAACTGCGTGGGGTCCCCCAAAATCCATACCAGGCCAGAAAAGGGCGGATGAGCAAGCTGCCTCTTCCCCACAATCCTGGCCGGTGGTTGTGTGGAAGAGGGGGCTTATCGGAATCTGACAGCCCCCTTTAACAAGGAGGACCAGCTGTACTGCTGTATGACAGACACAGATCCTATTGTTCCTCCCACCTCTGCAGTACTACATGCTTCTCCTTTTCCTCCTTCCAGCTGCGCTGCAGGGGGATCAGTTCTAGCATCTACACCCCTTCTTTTTCTAAATGAACACTGTGACCGATCCTGTGTTCATTCATCTGTAAAGCATAGTAAACCGCGTTTATTATGTTTCAGTTTGTGAATTAATAGGAAGCCTCTGCCACTGCAGCTGTCACACTTAGCCAATAAACAGCCTCTTATTGGCTATGGGAATTTATAGGATTTGCCCACTGCCTGCTGTCAATCACAAGTAGGGCTTAGAATTGGTATTAGAGTTGGTCTTACTTACCTCCAGTTTAGTTCTGGAGGTTATTCTTTTTTAATTTAGTGCACTTTTTTAATTTGCTGCTCATTTCAGAAAAACTACTAAAACTGTTGACAGGGATTTTTGAACATTTACAGATGCCTTCTCCCAGCCTAACCCCACAGTACAGTTCCGCAGTACAGACCTTCTCCCCCAGCCAAACCCCTCAGTACAGACCTTCCGCAATACAGACCTTCCCTCCTAGCCTAACCCCCCATGCAAACCCATCAGTACAGACCCTCCCCTAGTACAAGTGCCCCCTTCTAACTTAACCCTAGTACAGATTCCCCCCAATACAGACCCTCCCTCCGAGTAAAACCCCTCTGAACAGACCCCCCCAGTCAGTGGCATCGGCAGGGGGGGAGTGGATCTCCAAAAAGCCCTGGGTCTCGGGCAAGCACGGTTCTATTATCAGCCTGAGAGTCGCCGCCGAGCGGGGACCAATCTAACCCAAGCGCGGCCAAGTGACATAGCAGATCCCGCCTTCTGGAGCCTGCAGCGCCTATGATGGACGTCCCACTGGTCCAATACAGGGACCAAGGGACGTGTGACGTCCATCATAGGCACTGCAGGCCCCAGAAGGCGGGAATTACAATGTGGCCGCCACACCACTGTGAGAAGATCCTCCCTCGACGCTCGGGCGGCTCTCCTCTCCTCTTGTGTGTCATGGCTCTGGCTGCCTGGAGTGCCTGGCCCTGCTGTCTACTCTACGGGCGCGCCGCACACTACGGCTGAGCTGCAAGAGGAGGAGGTCACATCACCTGAAGTCAGGTAGGTCAGTCTATCATGTCATTGTGGGTCAGTGAATGTCAGTGTGGGTCAGGTAGGTCAGTGTGTGTCAGTGTGGGTCAGTGTATGTCAGTGTGAGTCAGGTAGGTCAGTGTAGGTTAGTGTATGTCAGGTAGGTCATTGTGGGTCAGGTAGGTCAGTGTATGTCAAGTAGGTCAGTGTATGTCAGGTAGGTCAGTGTGAGTCAGGTAGGTCAGTATGGGTCAGGTAGGTCAGTATGGGTCAGGTAGGTCAGTATGGGTCAGTGTGGGTCAGATTGGTCAGTGTGGGTCAGGTAGGTCAGTGTGGGTCAGGTAGGTCATGTGGGTCAGGTAGGTCGGTCTGGGTCAGTGTGGGTCAGGTAGGTCAGTGTGGGTCAGGTAGATCAGTGTGGGTCAGGTAGGACAGTGTGGGTCTCCTCTCGTGTGTCATGGCTCTGGCTGCCTGGAGTGTCTGGCCCTGCTGTCTACTCTACGGGCGCGCCGCACACTACAGCTGAGCTGCAGGAGGAGAAGGTCACGTCACCTGAAGTCAGGTAGGTCAATCTATCATGTCATTGTGGGTCAGTGTATGTCAGTGTGGGTCAGGTAGGTCAGTGTGTGTCAGTTTGGGTCAGTGTATGTCAGTGTGAGTCAGGTAGGTCAGTGTAGGTTAGTGTATGTCAGGTAGGTCATTGTGGGTCAGGTAGGTCAGTGTATGTCAAGTAGGTCAGTGTATGTCAGGTAGGTCAGTGTATATCAAGTAGGTCAGTGTATGTCAGGTAGGTCAGTGTATGTCAGGTAGGTCAGTGTATGTCAGGTAGGTCAGTGTGGGTCAGGTAGGTCAGTATGAGTCAGGTAGGTCAGTATGAGTCAGTGTGGGTCAGGTAGGTCAGCGTGGGTCAGGTAGGTCAGTATGGGTCAGGTAGGTCATGTGGGTCAGGTAGGTCGGTGTGGGTCAGTGTGGGTCAGGTAGATCAGTGTGGGTCAGGTAGGACAGTGTGGGTCAGGTAGGACAGTGTGGGTCTCCTCTCGTGTGTCATGGCTCTGGCTGCCTGGAGTGTCTGGCCCTGCTGTCTACTCTACAGGCGCGCTGCACACTACAGCTGAGCTGCAGGAGGAGGAGGTCACGTCACCTGAAGTCAGGTAGGTCAGTCTATCATGTCATTGTGGGTCAGTGTATGTCAGTGTGGGTCGGGTAGGTCAGTGTGTGTCAGTGTGGGTCAGTGTATGTCAGTGTGAGTCAGGTAGGTCAGTGTAGGTTAGTGTATGTCAGGTAGGTCATTGTGGGTCAGGTAGGTCAGTGTATGTCAAGTAGGTCAGTGTATGTCAAGTAGGTCAGTGTGGGTCAGGTAGGTCAGTATGGGTCAGGTAGGTCAGTATGAGTCAGGTCGGTCATGTGGGTCAGGTAGGTCGGTGTGGGTCAGTGTGGGTCAGGTAGGTCAGTGTGGGTCAGGTAGGTCAGTGTGGGTCAGGTAGGTCAGTGTGGGTCAGGTAGGACAGTGTGGGTCAGGTAGGACAGTGTGGGTCTCCTCTCGTGTGTCATGGCTCTGGCTGCCTGGAGTGCCTGGCCCTGCTGTCTACTCTATGGGTGCCCTGCACACTACGGCTGAACTGCAGGAGGAGGTGGTCACATCACCTGAAGTCAGGTAGGTCAGTGTATCATGTCAGTGTATGTCAGTGTGGGTCTGTGTATGTCAGTGTGGGTCCGTGTATGTCAGTGTGGGTCCGTGTATGTCAGTGTGGGTCCGTGTATGTCAGTGTGGGTCCGTGTATGTCAGTGTGGGTCCGTGTATGTCAGTGTGGGTCCGTGTATGTCAGTGTGGGTCCGTGTATGTCAGTGTGGGTCCGTGTATGTCAGTGTGGGTCAATGTATGTCAGTGTGGGTCAGGTAGGTCAGTGTGGGTCTCCTCTCCTCTTGTGTGTCATGGCTTTGGCTGCCTGGAGTGCCTGGCCCTGCTGTCTACTCTACGGGTGCGCCACACACTACGGTTGGGCTGCAGGAGGAGGAGGTCATGTAACCTGAAGTCAGGTAGGTCAGTGTATCATGTCAGTGTAGGTCAGGTAGGTCAGTGTATGTCAGGTAGGTCAGTGTAATGGTCAGTGTATGTCAGGTAGGCCAGTGTATGTCAGGTAGGCTAGTGTATGTCAGGTAGGTGAGTGTAATGGTTAGTGTATGTCAGGTAGGTGAGTGTAATGGTCAGTGTATGTCAGGTAGGTGAGTGTATGTCAGGTAGGTGAGTGTAATGGTCAGTGTATGTCAGGTAGGTGAGTGTAATGATCAGTGTATGTCAGGTAGGTGAGAGTAATGGTCAGTGTATGTCAGGTAGGTCAGTGTATGTCAGGTAGGTCTGTGTGGGTCAGGTAGGTCTGTGTGGGTCAGGTAGGTCTGTGTGAGTCTCCTCTCCTCTGGTGTGTCATGGCTCTGGCTGCCTGGAGTGCCCGGCCCTGCTGTCTACTTTATGGGCGCACTGCACACTACAGCTGAGCTGCAGGAGGAGGAGGTCGCGTCACCTGAAGTCAGGTAAGTCAGTGTAGCATGTCAGTGTGGGTCTGTGTATGTCATTGTGGGTCAGTGTATGTCAGTGTGGGTCAGGTAGGTCAGTGTGTGTCAGTTTGGGTCAGTGTATGTCAGTGTATGTCAGGTAGGTAAGTGTAATGGTCAGTGTATGTCAGGTAGGTCAGTGTATGTCAGTTAGACCAGTGTATGTCAGGTAGGTAAGTGTAATGGTCAGTGTATTTCAGGTAGGTGAGTGTAATGGTCAGTGTATGTCAGGTAGGTCAGTGTATGTCAGTTAGACCAGTGTATGTCAGGTAGGTTAGTGTAATGGTCAGTGTATTTCAGGTAGGTGAGTGTAATGGTCAGTGTATGTCAGGTAGGTGAGTGTAATGGTCAGTGTATGTCAGGTAGGTGAGTGTAATGGTCAGTGTATGTCAGGTAGGTGAGTGTAAAGGTCAGTGTGGGTCAGTGCGCGTCAGGTAGGTAACACACCCCCCCGGTGCTGGGCTTGGACTTTGGGCTGAAGCCCCTGTTTTTTTGCCACCTAGCAACGCCCCTGGCCCCCAGTACAGACCTTTCGCAACACAGACGTTCCCTCCTAGCCTAACCCTACATACACATCCACCAATACAGACCCTCCTCAGTACAAATGCCCCCTCCTAACTTAGCCCCTCAGTAGAGATTCCCCCCCAGTACAGACTCTCCCTCCCAGCCAATCCCCTCAGCACAGACCCCACCAGTACAGATCCTCCCTCCCAGCCTAACCCCGCAATACAGATCCCCAGTACAGTCCCTCTTTCCCAGCCTAACCTCTCAGTACAGAACCCCCAGTATAGACTTTCTGTAACGAGCCCCTGCTCCCTCGATTCCACTCTCCTGACACTCCTCTGCAGCTATAGAATCAGATTGCAGATCGCAACATCTGATTGTTCGGTCATCCGATGCTCCGGGATTAGAACTATAGTTATGTGCCGTTTGAATCCAGTTGTGATAGCTCAGAACAAACACCAGGCAGGCTGTATGTAAGTTCAAACAGGAATCTCACTTTTATTGGATGCACACAACACACTTTTATACACAGCAGTTTGAACACCCAGCCCCCAACAACCACTTTCCTATTGGTCAATTGTAAAGTACACTTTAGTCTTCAATTAGGTCCTCTTGGCCATGCAAATGAGGACTTGAAACAGGGTCAGCAGGAATTGGTCCGATAGCTTGAATAGGAGGACTGTTATGTGTAATGACACAGAGAAGCCCCAGGGGGTAATTAAAGTACATAAACAAACAGTCAAATACAGAACAATGCATTCCTTCCAGACCATGGAGCTGTCTGGAGGGGGTTAGCCTTAAAACAGGGCAGAAGATCCCCCCACTGTGTAATAGAATCAAAGGAGAAATACTTCAGTATTTCATGCTTCATGACACCTTCTGCAGTACAGACCCTCCCTCTTAGTCTAACTCCTCCATACAAACCTACCAGTACAGATTCTACCTAGTAAGAATGCCCCCATGCAACCTAGCCCCTCAGTATAGATTACCCCTAGTACAGACTCTCTCTTTCAGCCTAACCCCTCAGTACAGGTCCCCGGGTACAGTTGCTCTCTCCCAGCTTAACCCCCCAGTACAGACCTTCCGCAGTACAGACCTTCCCTCCTACCCTAACCCCTCCATAAAAACCCATCAGTACAGACCCTCCCCAGTACCCTCGCAACCTAACTCCTCAGTACAGATCATCCCCCCAGCACAGACCCACCCTCCCAGCCAAACCCCTTAGTACAGACCCCACCAGTGCAGACCCTCTCTCCTAGCCTAATGCCTCAGTACAGATGCTTCCTCCCAGCTTAAAGTGTTACTAAACCCACAACAGTAAAGTCAGTCTGTATATGCAGTAAAGCATGCTTGTAATACTCACTGTGGAACCTAAGGGGTTAATCCTCTGCATTGTGTAAAAAGGCTGTTTCCAAAACATATCCGGATAAGACAGAACTACTTGAGACAGGCTGCACATGCTCAGTTTGGTGTGTATTGCTAGAGAATTTTTTTTTCTTGGGAGAGTGCATGTGATCAGCACAGGGCCAATCAGCACTGTCCAGACAGAGGGTCAGGGGTCCTTACAAGCTTTAACCAGGTACTGATAGACATCACAAGACTGCTATATACTGCTGATGAGAAAAAGTATTTAGCAGTTTATATTTACTAAAATAATTGCATCTCAATGTTCTGTGTACTGTGGGAGACCAGATATAGTGAATGCAGGGCCCTGGGTTTAGTAACACTTTAACTCTTCAATACAGACCCTCCAGTATACCCCCCCCCCTTCCAATCCTAGAACCCAAGTAAAGATAACCATTACAGACCCCTCTGTTACTTGACTCCTCTCAGTACAGACCTTACCCAGTACAGACTTCTTCACCCAGCCTAACCCCTTAGTATAGACCTCCTCAGTACAGACAACCCCTCCCAGTCTAATCCCTTAGTGTAGACCCCCCTTCAGCAGAGTTCTGCTCCCCCAACTTACCACATGCAGTGGCAGTTCAGAAAGAGGGGAAGTCTGCCACTCATCTGTGTCATGTGACCAGAGTTGAGTAGGCTCTCAACTGCAGCTGTCAGATGAGCAGAAGCACCACTGGAGTTCTAGTATCATAGGCACTGCAGTGCCCTACATGGTTAAACACAAAAAACAAATGTTAGGAGGCTGACTGGCACCCCCAGATTGCCAGTACATGGTGTGGACTACACCCCCTAAATATGTCACTGCCCTAGGATGTGCTGCAATGTTTTCTGTTTGTCAGATTCTATTAACAAATCAATTCATATGTCAGAATTACTTACCTGTGGAGCTTTTATTATTGGGTGAAGAATCAGACATAGTATGAGTGTTTCTGAAAAAAATAATATTTATGATAAAATAAAATAGTCATACTGTATGTTATACTTTAAAGTAGGACTATAGGAAACACTTTTTTTATTCCATTTTGTATAAAGTAAGGGAGTGTTATAACCTGTCAGTTTTTTTTCCATCTGTGTCTGATTGGTGAGATTTCCCTTCATTTCCTGTCCCATAGCCAAAACAGGAACCCTGCAATTCAAAGGAGATCTCTTGGGGCCCCCAGGTCACCAGAGCTAGTATCCTCACTGGAAGATTTCCCATCTATTACTCTTCCCGGGACAACTCAAAATGTTTCTTTTAGTTTCACTTTCAATGACAATGGTAAACAGGACAAATAGAAGGGTTGTATCTCCCTAACATGGGCAGAGGTAGCAAAAACATAGAAAAAGATTTACCTTTAGTTATATTTTAAGGCTGGGTTCACGTTGATGCTAATTGGATGCGGGTTTCCCCGCATTCAGTTTGCATGTTAGGAGACTGTGACCGGCTCTTTTTGGAGCCAGTTCACACAGCTCCGTAGTGGCTGTGGTCCGAATTGAAGAAGGGTCCTGTGCATCTTCTGGTTTGTTTCAGGTGCGAATTCAGCCAAAAATTCGGACCTGATTCGCACCTAAAAAAAGGCGAACAGGAACAGGGACACACCGGACCCCCTGCTGTGATCTGCTGCCGCAGCTAGTGTGAACCCAGCCTAACAGGTTCCACTCTCTTCTCAATGAAAATAGTATTGATGCACTTAGCTTTAATAGAATATAAAAAACATTTTTGAATGGAACAAGAAATGATAGATTATCTGGGGAGAAAAGAGACTGTTGTCACTAGGGGAAACAGCATGCATCTACCCTGTTGCCTGCTACTTGTCATTCTACCACCATGTGGTACCACTTTCCTACCTTGCTACAGCCTGCTTTGTTCCAGGTTTAGGAGGTATAAGGCTTGGCTCACACCTATGCGTGTGGCTTCGGGTGTGGGAATTGCAGCGATTCTCACATTCACACACATTCACAACCACACGCAGTGAAAAAACACTGCTGTGTGAAAACATCTGGGGCTGCCATTGATTTTGAATGGCACCTCCATGCATATACAGTGGGGACAGAAAGTATTTAGACCCCCTTAAATTTTTCACTCGTTGTTATATTGCAGCCATTTGCTAAAATCATTTAAGTTCATTTTTTTCCTCATTAATGTACACACAGCACCCCATATTGACAGAAAAACACAGAATTGTTGACATTTTTGCAGGTTTATTAAAAAAGAAAAACTGAAATATCGCATGGTCCTAAGTATTCAGACCCTTTGCTGTGACACTCATATATTTAACTCAGGTGCTGTCCATTTCTTCTGATCATCCTTGAGATGGTTCTACACCTTCATTTGAGTCCAGCTGTGTTTGATTATACTGATTGGACTTGATTAGGAAAGCCACACACCTGTCTATATAATACCTTACAGCTCACAGTGCATGTCAGAGCAAATGAGAATCATGAGGTCAAGGAACTGCCTGAAGAGCTCAGAGACAGAATTGTGGCAAGGCACAGATCTGGCCAAGGTTACAAAAAAATTTCTGCTGCACTTAAGGTTCCTAAGAGCACAGTGGCCTCCATAATCCTTAAATGGAAGACGTTGGGAAGACCAGAACCCTTCCTAGAGCTGGCCGCCTGGCCAAACTGAGCTATCGGGGGAGAAGAGCCTTGGTGAGAGAGGTAAAGAAGAACCCAAAGATCACTGTCGCTGAGCTCCGGAGATGCAGTCAGGAGATGGGAGAAAGTTGTAGAAAGTCAACCATCACTGCAGCCTTCCACCAGTCGGGGCTTTATGGCAGAGTGGCCCGACGGAAGCCTCTCCTCAGTGCAAGACACATGAAAGGTCGCATGGAGTTTTCTAAAAAACACCTGAAGGACTCCAAGATGGTGAGAAATAAGTTTCTCTGGTCTGATGAGAACAAGATAGAACTTTTTGGCCTTAATTCTAAGCGGTATGTGTGGAGAAAAACAGGCACTGCTCATCACCTGTCCAATACAGTCCCAACAATGAAGCATGGTGGTGGCAGCATCATGCTGTGGGGTTGTTTTTCAGCTGCAGGGACAGGATGACTGTTTGCAATCGAGGGAAAGATGAATGCGGCCAAGTATAGGGATATCCTGGATGAAAATCTTCTCCAGAGTGCTCAGGACCTCAAATTGGGCCGAAGGTTTACCTTTCAACAAGACAATGACCCTAAGCACACAGCTAAAATAACGAAGGAGTGGCTTCACAAAAACTCTTTGACTGTTCTTGAATGGCCCAGCCAGAGCCCTGACTTAAACCAAATTGAGCATCTCTGGAGAGACCTAAAAATGGTTGTCCTCCAATGTTTACCATCCAATCTGACAGAGGATCTGCAAGGAGGAATGGCAGAGGATCCCCAAATCCAGGTTAGAAAAACATGTTGCATCTTTCCCAAAAAGACTCATGGCTGTATTAGATCAAAAGGGTGCTTCTACTAAATATTGAGCAAAGGGTCTGAATACTTAGGACCATTTTTTTTCTTTTTTAATAAATCTGCAAAAATGTCAACAATTCTGTGTTTTTCTGTCAATATGGGGTGCTCTGTGTACATTAATTAGGAAAAAATGAACTTAAATGATTTTAGCAAATGGCTGCAATATAACAAATATAAGGAAAAAAAATGAACTTAATATACAGTGGGGTCTGAATACTTTCCGTTCCTCTGTAAAAACGCAGTGCATTTGTGTGTGCAGGAACCACAAGGCTGCGTTTTGAAAAAGGTGCATCCTTTTTTTGCGTGAAATGCAGGCACGGCAGCAAATTCAAATGAATGGGCTGCTGTGCCCAGGCAAATGCAGGCCCCAAAAATTCCAGAGATGTGGGTAAGTGTCTCCAGATTTCAGCTGCTGCTTAGTACATCACCTGCATGGCCAGTCCCTTCTCAGCATATTAATCAAGCTCATTCGTTTAGCTGTGCTCAGACCAACTACAGTTGCCTGAGTAATAGATGCATTTTTTAGCCCAAGGCTCTAATCCGTGTAAAGCTGGCTTTACACTATTAAAGTTTTTTTCAAAATATTTAAATTATTAACAGCAAAGAGCAACCCTCTTTTATAGATGCATCATACTGATCCTCTCAGCTGTGATCTTTAACCACTTGCCACCCACCGGCAGTGATATGACGGCCAGGCGGCGCGGCTCTCGTTCTGAGAGGGCATCATATGACGCCCTCGCCTTCCTGGCCCACCAGGGGGCGCGCGAGCTCCGCGAGCGGCAATCGCGCATGCCCGCCGTGTCACTGGGCACCCGATGCGTGTGCCCGGTGGCCGCAATGTCCGCCGGGCACCCGCGATTGCCTGGTAACACAGCAGGACCGTGGATCTGTGTGTGTAAACACACAGATCCATGTCCTGTCAGAGGAGAGATCGGTCTCCTCCCCTTGTGAGTCCCCTCCCCCTTCAGTTAGAAACACTCCCTAGGAACATAATTAACCCCTCGATCACCCCCTAGTGTTAACCCCTTCCCTGGCAGTCACATATACAGCAATCACTGCATTTTTATAGCACGGATCGCTGTATAAATGTGAATGTTCCCAAAAATGTGTCAGAAATGTCCGATATGTCCGCCACAATATCGCAGTCACGATAAAAAACGCAGATCGCTGCCATTACTAGTAAAAAAAAAAAATAATAAAAATGCTATAAATCTATCCCCTATTTTGTAGACGCTATAACTTTTGCGCAAACCAATCAATATACGCTTATTGTGATTTTTTTTACCAAAAATATGTAGAAGAATACATATAGGCCTAAACTGAGGAAAAACTTGTCACTCTTCTTTTGTTTATAGCGCAAAAAAATAAAAACCGCAGAAGTGATCAAATACCACTAAAAGAAAGCTCTATTTGTGGGGAAAAAATACTAAAAATTTCATTTGAGTACAGTGTTGCATGATCGCGCAATTGTCATTCAAAGTGTGACAGCGCTGAAAGCTGAAAAATGGCTTGGGCAGGAAGAGGGTGAAAGTGCACTGTATTGAGATGGTTAAGCACACTGTTGGGTAGTGAATTTTACATTTAGCCTTGCTGGCATGGGTTACTGTGACCTTGAAATCATTGATGCAGTGTGTCTTGTTTGTCACACCACTTGTTCCACTTTGCTGTGTTTTTGACTGCTGTTTACTCCTTTTTTTTATTGTAAAACTAATAAAACTTTTGTAAAACAAAATGTTTTAATTTAGGCACCACTCATAAAGGAACCATAAAGAAAAACAGAGTTCACAAGTGCAATAAAGGAAATGGGAGGTCTAAATGGGATGGGATTGAAGGGGCATGGTTAAATAAATCAAAAGCCTTAAAATATGCTTTGATTGCTGTGCCACGAGCAAGAGTCTCACAGACATGTGTAAACCTCAGCACAATCATTTTCTTGGGTACACTTAAAATAGACAGAGAGCTAGCACTTCGTCTGAGCCTACCTTAGAGATAAACTTCACGAAAATAGTCAAAGACTGCTTAGCAACCAGCAACTGTTTATATAGTGCGCAATATAGTGTATATAGTGCAGGAATCTGTAATGTGCAATATAATGTATATAGTGCAGAAGTGCAATATAGTGTACAGTAAAACCTTCGTTCCAGAAACATGCTTGTAATCCAAAGCATTTGTATATCAAAGCAAATTTCCCCATAAGAAATAATGGAAACGCAAATGATTCGTTCCACAACCATTTATCCATAGGTCCTTCAGTTTATAGTCCATGTAACAAGATGTGCAATGTGATAGATTGTGTAACCATAAAAAGGCCATCCACAAATGGGAGCCTCCACAAGGGGATTAGAAGCAAAATCTAGCAGGAGCTACAGAGTATAAAATAGAAGAGAGACGCCTCTTAGTGTAGCAATATGGTTACATTTAATGAAGGTAAAACATTTAGCAACTCACATGATTGATGATTAGAAGAGGCACATCTATGTATGCAGGCATCTGGGGTAAAGCTGTCCACATAGACCGTCCTCCACACTACTGGCTCTCACTGCTGTCAGTCTGCAATCATGACCGGGAAGACTACCCTGCAGTAGAGTGACTAAACCGCTCATGAAGCGCAGCGTGGAAGGGACAACGTAGATGGCGGTGAGGAGGATGGTCTATGTGGACAACTTTATCTCGGATGCCTGTATACTTATTGTTTATCAATACATTCGGTGCAGCACAGTGGTGTAGTTGTTAGCACTCTCGCCTCGCAGCAGTAGGGTCGCTGGTTTGAATCCCAACCACGACACTACCTGCCTGGAGTTTCCATGTTCTCCCTGTGCCTGCGTGGGTTTCCTCCGGGTACTCTGGTTTCCTCCCACACTCCAAAGACATGCTGGTAGGTTTATTGGCTTCTGTCCAAAAAATTAGACCTGGTATATGGGTGTGAGTTGGGGACCTTGGATTGCAGACCCTGTGGATGTGGTGGAGCGCTGTGTAGATTGATGGCGCTACATGGGTACCTTAAATATATTAAAAAAAGTAATAATAATATAGTTGATGGGACGCAGTGTGTGGGGATGGGGACAATTGTGGGTGCTCACTCAGGTTGAACTGGATGGACTGGTGTCTTTATTCAACCTTACTAACCATGTAACTATGTAACATCACTTTTATATCGTTCAAAACAGTTGCTTGTCTTGCAACAGGAGTCTGTTAAGCTGGCCATACACAGATAGTTTTAAGGTTGAGGGATCATCCTCAGCATTCAGACTTTATAAAGAATGCAACAAGAAATGTAAGGGTGCAATTAGGTCGGCTAAGATAGAACATGAAAGACACATAGCGGAGGAGAGCAAAAAAAATCCCAAGAAATTCTTTAAGTATGTAAACAGTAAAAAAGGGAGGACAGACCATATTGGCCCCATAAAGAATGAGGAAGGACATCTGGTTACAAAGGATGGGGAGATGGCGAAGGTATTGAATTTATTCTTCTCCTCAGTCTTCACGAGTGAATCGGGGGGCTTCAGTAACCAAAACTGCAGTGTTTATCCTCATGACACAACACAGGAAGCACCTCCATGGTTAACAGAGGACAGAATTAAAATTAGACTTGAGAAACTTAACATTAATAAATCACCGGATGGCTTGCATCCGAGGGTACTTAGGGAACTCAGTCAAGTGATTGCCAGACCGTTGTTCCTAATTTTTACAGACAGTCTATTGACTGGACTGGTACCAGCTGATTGGAGAAAAGCCAATGTAGCACCAATATTTAAAAAGGGCCCAAAATACATCGCTGGGAATTACAGACCAGTTAGCCTAACATCAATTGTATGTAAACTCTTGGAGGGGATGATAAGGGACTATATACAAGATTTTAGTAATAAGAACGATATCATTAGCAGTAATCAGCATGGATTCATGAAGAATCGTTCTTGCCAAACCAATCTATTAACCTTCTATGAGGAGGTGAGTTGCCATCTAAATAAAGGAAGGCCCGTAGACGTGGTGTATCTGGATTTTGCAAAAGCATTTGACACAGTTCCCCATAAACGTTTACTGTACAAAATAAAGTCCGTTGGCATGGACCATAGGGTGAGTACATGGATTGAAAACTGGCTACAAGGGCGAGTTCAGAAATCAATGTTAAAACACGCATTAAATTCCCTCACTGTGGAAACATAAGGAACTGCATATCAAACATTCAAGGTTCTGTGTATTCCTCCCATAATAAAGGTCAACCCTTGTTGGCAATCACAGAGGTCAGACATTTCTTGTAGTTGGCCACCAGGTTTGCACACATCTCAGGAGGGATTTTGTCAAACTCCTCTTTGTAGATCCTCTCCAAGTCATTAAGGTTTCGAGACTGACGTTTGGTAACTCGAACCTCCAGCTCCCTCCACATATTTTCTATGGGATTAAGGTCTGGAGACTGGCTAAGCCACTCCAGGACCCTAATGTGCTTCTTCCTGAGCCACTCTTTTTTTGCCTTGGCCGTGTGTTTTGGGTCATTGTCATGCTGGAATTCCCATTCTCAAAGCACTGGCTGAGGGAAGGAGGTTCTCACCCAAGATTTGAAGGTACATGGCCCCGTCTATCGTCCCTTTGATGCGGTGAAGTTGCCCTGTCCCCTTAGGAGAAAAACACCCAAGGCATAATGTTTCCCCCTCCATGTTTGACGGTGGGGATGGTGTTCTTGGGGTCATAGGCAGCATTCCTACTCCTCCAAACACGGCGAGTTGATTTGATGTCAAAGAGCTTGATTTTGGTCTCATCTGACCACAACACTTTCACCCAGTTTTCCTCTGAATCATTCAGATGTTCATTAGCAAACTTCAGATGGGCTTGTACATGTGTTTTCTTGAGCAGGGGTACCTTGTGGGCACTGCAGGATTTCAGGATTTGGATTATACCATACTATAAAATGTTTCCAGAAAGACACCTTGTACAGGGGTAGGATAAAATACTGACTTAGGTCTATGCTGGATGGGAATGGTATGATTGGAGAAAATTTCATGATCAGGACTTCCACTCTCAAATAGGGGATCCCCTAACATGCCCAAAGTGAATAGATATTATTGATCAAATGTCATTTCTGTGGTTATGTCTGCAAAATTGTCATCAGGGGATGGCGCTGTATGAATGGCTCGGTGCTTCAAAACTTTTCAACAGTGAGGTTCCTAATGAAGTCCTTACACAGTGTAGTGTAAAGAGATTGGGATTAGCTGATGAAGCAAAATTTAGGCCTTTACTAAGTAGAGACTCTTCAGAAAGTGTGCAAGATGATAAAATAAATATTTCTATTGTGCTTGTGTGCTCGGTTTTTTGCAAGCCCTTGTTTTTCCCTACTTTCCTTCCTCTTCTACTAGTTTTCTTTTTAGGAGGTTGGAAAGGGGGGCACCCCCTGAAAAACTTCTGGTGCCTCCTGAGACGTGGTATAGTCCTTTATTCGTGAAGGTGTTTTTTTAAGAGCCTGCAATGCAAGTAGATATAGAGTCTTTTGGACCTAGATCTTTTTGTGGTATAAGAGGTTTAACCACTTCAATACAGGGCATTTTCACCCTCTTCCTGCCCAGGCCAATTTTCAGCGCTGTCGCATTTTGAATAACAATTGCGCGGTCATGCAACACTGTACCCAAATGAAATTTTTAAAATTTTTTCCCCACAAATAGAGCATTCTTTTGGTGGTATTTGATCACCTCTGTGTTTTTTTTTATTTTTTGTGCTATAAACAAAAGAAGAGTGACAAGTTTGAAAAAAAAAACAACAAATTTTTAACTTTTTGCTATAATAAATATCCCAATTTAAAAAAAAAGAAATACTTTTTTCCTCAGTTTAGGCCGATATGCATTCTTCTACATATTTTTGGTAAAAAAAAAAAAAAAATCGCAATAAACATATATTGATTGGTTTGAGCAAAAGTTATAGCGTCTACAAAATAGGGGATAGATTTATGGCATTTTTATTATTTTTTTTTACTAGTAATGGCGGCAATCTGCGATTTTTTTATCGTGACTGTGACATTGCGGCGGACACATCTGACACTATTTTGGGACCATTCACATTTATACAGCGATCAGTGCTATAAATATGCACTGATTACTGTATAAATGTCACTGGTAGGGAAGGGGTTAACACTAGGGGGCGATCAAGGGGTTAAATGTGTTACCTAGGGAGTGATTCTAACTGTAGGGGGAGGGGACTCACAAAGGGAGGAGACCGATCAGTGTTCCTCTGTACTGGGAACACACGATTGGTCTCCTCTCCCCTGACAGGACGTGTTTACACACACAGATCCACGTCCTGGCTCTGTTACCGGCAATCGCGGTTGCCCGGCACGCGCCCCCTAGACGGCCGGAAAGCCCAGGATGTCATATGACGCCCGCCCAGGACGGGAGATCCCTCCTGCGGACGTCATAAGATCTTGGGATCTTCTTTGCAGGTCTGGGAATGAACATGAAAATGATGGATATGCTAACTGTCCACAACCTGACAATGGTTATAGCTTACATTTTGTCATATTGCCTATACTGAAGTTATGCTTAGGGTTCAAGCTCATAAGAGGAGGTGGATATTGTTTAGGAGAACTCTTATGTAATGGACCCATCATTTTGAATTTGTAATTGTCACTCCATGTAAAGACCGGATTATGTCAGTAGTTCTCCACATCTCATTTATATTTTCCTAACTTTCCTTTGATATAATCCTCATATTTAGTAGTTCTATTCTTTCAAAGTGCAGCAATCAAATAGGAAACATTGCTAAGATAAGAAATGAGTTTCCTTTCCCAATGTTGAATAATGAGTTTAATCCATTTGTTGGTACAAAACTCAGCTAATTCGTCCCAATCTTTGGTCAGATCATCCTCTAAAAAAACACAATGTTTGAGGATGTGCAAATCTCTAGGAGTGATTTTGAGGTCTAAGTACCTTTTAAGAATGAAAATGTCCAACTATTGTATAAACTTAGCAGGAACATCAAGTTAATTCCAACCTGACCTATTTCATTATTCAACTTTACAATAGATTTAAGAAAATGGAAAAGTTCTTTCTTGAAGCATTGGGGCATTTATCCTACAAGACCCACTCTCTAGAAAACACAAATTTGCCTATTATAGGGCCCACAATATTAAAAGTCAGCTGGCCCTGAGTAAAATTCAGCATGGGCATCCGCAAGGGGGGGGGGGCGAGGTGGTCAAGTGCCCCCCCCCCCCCCCCCCCGGAATCAGGGATCGACAAGGTGTCCACACACGGACAATGGTGTTCCTGAGCAGTCCTTGCAGGGTCCGCTGTGACCGCCACAGACTTTTTTCTGAGTCTGCTGCTCTCTGACATACTGAGTCCCTCCCTCCCTCACCCCCAATTGGATGGCCCGGGCCTGTGTAGAGGGAGATATAGATCCAGCCGTTGTGGCGCCGGCCACTCTAGTGAAGTGGTGGTGGAGCCCTGCCTGCGTGCGGTGTGATCTGTGGGACTGTCTGGGGGGGGGGGGGACTGTGCTGTGCAGCAGCCGCCCAGCGTGGGAGATGGAACCGGAGAACAGGCAGCCTGAGCCAAGGAGGAAGCAAAGAGGACTCATGGAGTGGAAAATATATATATATAATGTATTATTTGCAGGGGGAAAGGCTGGAGAGTGTGGAGTGTGGAGCTGCAGGAAAACCTGGGGATTCTATTCTATATACAGGTGAAAAAAAGAAAAGAGTAAGAAGACTAAGTAAAGGGGGATCTATTCTATGGGGGACCTGCCCTGGCCTGGCCTACACGAAAGGGGTATCTATATGGTATATGGTAATGACTAAGCCCCTTCATGACATTGTCGAAAAGTGGCGGAGCATGGGTGACCCTAAAATGATGCCCCCTCTGAAAAAAGTTTTGGTGACACCCATGCTATTCAGCCCTATCTTAGGGATGGTTCAATGCCACAAACCTACAGTAAATGATTTACATGCAAACTTGTTACACATAGTCAAAGATCATTTGCTGGAAATGGAAACTCTTTTTCCATTTTCACTAATATGTCCTCACTATCGCACTCCAAGTAAGCTTCCAGTGAGATTTTGTCATTTAACCTTTTTGCTGCCAGAGCCGTTTTTGCATTTTTTGCACACTTGTTTAACCACTTCAATACAAAGCATTTTCACCCTCTTCCTGCCCAGGCCAATTTTCAGCTTTCAGCGCTGTCACGCTTTGAATTACAATTGTGCGGTCAAACAACACTGTAACCATGACATTTTGAGCATTTTTTCCCACAAATAGAGCTTTCTTTTGGGAGAATTTGATCACCTCTGCGCGATACATAAAGAAAGACTGACAATTTTGATAAAAAACACAATATTTTTTACTTTTTGCTATAATAAATATCCCAATTAAAAAAAAAAAAAAAAAACATATTTCTTCCCCAGTTTAGGGCGATATGTATTCTTCTTCATATTTTTGGTAAAAAAAAAAAAAATCACAATAAGTATATATTGATTGGTTTGCACAAAAGTTATAGCACCTACAAAATAGGGGATAGATTTATGGCATTTTTATTTATTTATTTATTTTTTACTGCAATATTGTGGTGGACAGATCGGACAGTTTTGACACTATTTTGGGACCATTCACATTTATACAGCGAACAGTGCTATAAAAATGCACTGATTACTGTATAAATGTCACTGGCAGGGAAGGGGTTAACACTAGGGGGCGATCAAGGGGTTAAATGTGTTACCTAGGGAGTGATTTTAACTGTGGGGGGAGAGGACTGACTGGGGGAGGTGACTGATTGGTGTTCCTCTGTACTGGGAACACATGGAACACTGGGAAAACACAATCGGTTTCCTCTCCCCAGACAGGACGTGGATGTGTGTGTGTTTACACACACACATCCACATCCCTGCTCTGTGACCGGCAATCGCGTCTGCCTGGCAGACATCGCGTCTCCAGGCACGTGCATCGGCCGCCAGGCACGCGCATCGGCCGCCAGGCACCCGCGAGGCTTCCCCTAGCTTCCTGGAAGACGAGGACATCATATGACGGCTGCCCAGGATGAGAGAGCCACCTTGCGGCTGTTATTTGACTATGCGGGATGGGAAGAGGTTAAAAAATGTTAAAAAAAATATGTTTAAAAAATCATTTTAGGCCTGAAGATTACACAAATCCCCCAAATATTATATACTTTCTGAAAGCAGACACCCTATAGAATAAAATAGTGGTAGTTCCAATTTTTTATGTCACACAATATTACCGCAAAAAATAAACTAAGTGAATTTTAGAGAAAACAAACACAATAAATTAACCACATCTTTGGTAAAATATAAAAGAGGAGGTTGTACCAAGTAGATAGATACCCAACATGGCAAACCTTAAATTTGTGTGGGCCAGTGAAATGACGACAAACTTCAGTACCCTATATTTTCTAGAGGCAATGCTGCAAAAGCACCCTATAGTTCATCAGTTTAGTGTTACGAATGAGGTCTTGTGCTAGAATTATTTCTGTCACTCGGCCATGCGTGGCGATATGTAACATGTGTATTGCAATCGACGTGAACGTTTACGTTCCTACGTGCGTATATGTGGGGGTGGGGGGGACCTTAAAATGTTTTGGGGGGATTTAATGTGCTTAATTGTAAGTTTATTTTACAATAAAAAAAAAAAAGTCCTCTATGTGATGATTTTTTGGTGACAGGTTCTCTTTTAATGAGACAGTCTTTTAGACCCCGCATGTCTCCTCTGGGCTTCACTGAATGTATTACAATGCAGATCGCATTGCAATACATTCCTTCCTGGCTATGCTGGCTGGGGAAAGTTACAGGGTGACCCGGAAAGGACGTATATGTCATACATGTCGCTTTCTGGGTCACCAACAAAAAGGGAAGGAGAGCGGCTGTTACTGGGGGTGTGTGGAAGCAATTGGGTGGTAGGGCAGCTACCTGAATGCTTCCACCTGACAGGAAGGAGCTTGTCAGTTTTACACACAATCCCAGTGGCTGCAGCCATCGGATTGTATGTGAACCCACCGCTGTCAGGTCCATACTACATAGGGACCTGGCAGCGAACAAATGTATAGTGCACTAAGAGTATACTATAGTATACTCACCTGCCCTCTATCTATCCATAATAATGCATGTGCTTCCACTATGGAGGCTCTCAAATAGTTAGGATTGCAGATAATACCTGGTTGCCGTGAAGTGGGTCTGCAGCTTATGCATGTATTTGCAAATATTTTCAATGCATACTGTCAGACAGGATAATTTGGTTGGTTGCAGGTTGGTTAGTAAGTTGAGCTGGGAATTTTCCTTGGTTTTGTTTGACATGCATCGCCTTTTCATGTGCTCCTTGCTGCAAAGGCCAGTTATGGGGGGGGGGCAGTGGCCATTTGTTTGTACTGTTGGAATACTGGTGAGGGGATGTACTGGACACCTTTGCTGCCATTGTGTTATATGCTGGGTGTCCAGTGCACCCCTGTACCTTTAAGGAGGGATGGGCTCCCTCCAGGCTCACATGCCCTCTATCTATCCATTATAATGCATGTGCTTCCACTGTGGAGGCTCTCAAATAGAGTTAGGACTGCATATAATACTGGGGTGCCGTGAAGTGGCTGCGCAGCTTACACATGAATTTGCAAATGTGTGCGAACTAAACCCCTGTTTTTAACGCAAACTGTTAGACGGGATAATTTGGTTAGTTGCAGGCTGGTCGGTAAGTTGAGCTGGGAATTTTCTTTGGTTTTATCTGATATATTATAATGCGTTTTCCATACAGTTCCCATTAGGACATTTATTTAGGCATTTGTTTATTTATTGTTCACTTATGCACATTCATCTTAATACATAATATTCATAACTGACTTTTAATGTTTCTCAGCTATAGACTCCATGATTTTTTGTATGTCTTTTAATGCATGAAATCATTTCCTCTTTTTTTTTTAATGATAGTGGTACTATGTTTTTATTAATCATGCTTAATTGTTTAATTTTTTTACATATACTTATTTTTTATCATTTTTTAAAATCATTTGTATAAATGTATATAGGTCTGTTGCACAGGGACGTAAAAATGTACTAATGTTCATACTCAAGATCTTATTGACAAAAATATCCTGAGTAAAATGTTTTCTAAAGACCTTGTGTATATTTGCACATTGGAGCAAAAAGGCACATAAGCGTATAGAAGCTTAAAATAAACGTGTTTAGGTGCGTAAACACGTAATATATTGTATGGGACAACTTCATCACCTAATGTTTTTATATGTTGTGTTCTCCCACTATTTCTGTACTATGCAGGATAATTGTTCGCATAGGTAATGTCACCTTAACCACTCGGCGCCCGCACTATAGCCGAAAGACAGCTACATCGCAGCGCTTAATTGCCGGCAGGGCGTCCCTGGACGTCCTCCTGTTTACTTGTTCCCCGCACGCCGGGCGCGCATCGGGGAAAATCTGTGTTGGCCGTGTCCCTTGGACACGGCCAATCACAGATCATGATAAATGGCCAATCACAGCGGCCATTTAGCACTCGATCGGCATGTCCAATGTGAGATGATCTCAAATGTAAACATATGAGATTATCTCTCATTGCCGTCTCTCCCTCCTCACACAGAGACCGCGTGTGAGGATTAAGAGTTTCTGTGCTGCAGCGTGAGTGAACTCTAAATAAAACACAGTGCCCACAGTACCTATCAGTGCCATCTGTCCCCAATGCCATCTGTCCCCAGTGCCACCTGTCCCCAGTGCCACCTATCAGTGCCATCTGTCCCCAGTGCCACCTGTCAGTGCCATCTGTCATCAGCGCCATCTGTCAGTGTCAAGTGCCATCTGTTATCAGTGTCACGTCTCATCAGTGCCATGTATTAGTGCCATCTGTCATCAGTGTCACATCAGTGTCACGTGCCATCAGTGCCACGTATTAGTGCCATCTGTCATCAGTGCCACATCAGTGTCACGTGTCATTGTCCTGGTGCTCCAGGGCCTTCAAAAGTGTAATAGGTAGTTAACAAGTTAGATGTGTAATTTATGCTCCTAGAACATGTGATGGTGCTCCCTGCATGTTGGGCCTCTCTATGTGGCCAGGCTGTGAAAAAGTCCCACACATGTGGTATCGCCAAACTTAGAAGGAGTAGGAGAATGTATTTTGGGGTGTCATATGTGGTATACACATGCCATGTGAGAGAAATAACCTATTACAATGACAATTTTGTGAAAAAAAAATCTTCATTTTGCAAAGAATTGTGGGAAAAATGACAACATCAAAAACCTCACCATGCATCTTACTAAATACCTTGGAATGTCTACTTTCAAAAAAAGGGGTCATTTGGGGGGTATTTGTACTTTCCTGGCTTGTTCGGGTCGCAAGAAATGAGATAGGCTGTCAGTACATCAGGTGTGATTAATTTTTTATGATTTGCACCACAGCTTGTAGACTCTCTAACTTTCACACACCAAATAATATCCACTAATTTAGGTTCTTTTTACCAAAGATACGTAGCAGTATAAATTGTGGCCAAAATTTATGAAGAAAAATTAATAATAAATAATATTATTTAAAATAAATACAATTTTCTGTCTTTTTTCATTTATAGCGCAAAAAATAAAAAAACCAGAGGTGAACAAATACCGCCAAAAGAAAGCTCTATTTGTATGAAACAAAGGACAAAAAAATAAATTTTAGTACAGTATTACATGACTGGATAATTGTCATTCAAAGTGAGAGCACTGACAGCTGAAAATTGGTCTGGCAGGAGGGGGGTTTAAGTGCCCAGTAGGCAAGTGGTTAGCTACTTAAAACCTTGGGATTAGTGTTTACATGTTTACTGTTATTTTTGTTTACTTTTGAATTTCTTTAGTCTCACGACTACAGCGCTCTTACATATAGTATGTTTCATTAAATTACATATAATTACATTAGATTAACGATACGTCTCCTGTAAAACCACGCCTATTTAAAATGAATGAAGTTGAAGTTGTAGTAGACTGGCAGCTCTATTCTTCCTAAGACTTTTGTGAATGGTCCCTAGGGAAACATAAACACAGAATAAATCATGGAAGTGCTACTCCACCTAAAAGTCCAGAATAAGTCTTTATGTAATTGCCAACTGAAACTAGCGCATATCAATGGTTGCCAAGGTCCCCCTTATTCAGGGCTGAATAGGATCACAAGAACTAGAGCAAGATATAAAGCCTCCAAGGTGTTTATTATTAATTAGTCGTCCTGATGTCACTTTCAAGTCCAGTGGCACTTCTATACTAGCAATAGGAAAAGAAAATGCTGCTCCAGGTGAGTAATGGAACCAGGTAGGCTGGGGAATGGACTCCTCCCAGGGGTGCTAGCCTCGGCTCACTGGCCATGCAATTTGGATAAAAAGAATGGATGGCTGCACACCGAGGTAGTGATGAATCTCTTTATTGTAAACTCTGTAACATGCAGGGCCGTCTTAATAGCATCATGGGCCCCTGGGCAAAGTAATGCTCTGAGGCCCCTACAATGGACACAGTGCAGGTATACAGACATCAAGTAGGTAGGAGGCAGACAAGCGGAGCTTCCCCTTTTGAGTGGAGCTCCACATTAACTACATGAACAATTATTCTGTACAGCAAAGAAACAGTGGGAAAATACTACATACATAAAGTAACAAAGCTGTCCTGTGCATATAATATATCTGCTAGATTGATGCCTCCCCAGCACTATGGCCCCTCTACACCCTAGATACCCCCCCCCAGCACTCTGACCCCTCTACATCCCAGATATCCCCCAGCACTCTGACCCCTCTACACCACAGATATCACCCCAGATATCCCCCCTAGCACTCGGACCCCTCTACACCACAGATATCCCCCCCAGCACTCTAACCCCTCTACACCCCAGATATCCCCCCAGCATTCTGACCCCTCTACACCCCAGATATCCCCCCAGCACTCTGATCCCTCTACACCCCAGATATCCCCCCAGCACTCTGATCCCTCTATACCCCAGATATCCCCCCAGCACTCTGATCCCTCTATACCCCAGATATCCCCTAGCACTCGGGCCCTTCTACACCCCAGATATCGCCCCAGCACTCTGATCCCTCTACACCCCAGATATCCAACCAGCATTCTGATCCCCATACACCCCAGATATCCCCCCAGCACTCTGATCCCTCTACACCCCAGATATCCCCCCAGCACTCTGATCCCTCTATCCCCCAGATATCCCCCCAGCACTCTGATCCCTCTATACCCCAGATATCCCCTAGCACTCGGGCCCTTCTACACCCCAGATATCGCCCCAGCACTCTGATCCCTCTACACCCCAGATATCCAACCAGCATTCTGATCCCCATACACCCCAGATATCCCCCCAGCACTCTGACCCCTCTACACCCCAGATATCCCCCCAGCACTCTGACCTCTCTACACCCTAGATATTCCCCCCAGCACTGTTACCATATACCATAACATATCCCTTGTATTGTGACCCCACTACATCCCTGATACCCCCTACACTGTGGCTCTCTACATCCCTGATACCTCTAGCACTATAGCCACCCAAGCTACCCCAAGCATTGCTACCCCTATACACCCCAGATCTCCCCTCAGCATTGTTTTTCCCCATACAACCTTGATATCCCCCAGCACCATTATTCCATCCATTTAGTACCCCCTTTTCCAATGGACATACAGTGCATGTAAACTTTTGGCTATGTGCCCACCTCCAGGACTGGACTCTATACTTATATCATATATTATTATACTTATACCAATCAAGCAGGCAGAAGGAGGGGCAGAGGAGGGAGCATCCCCCTGGGCATTCCAAGCCCTTCGGTGCAAACAGTGCTGGACAGCTGGGCTCACCATGACACCATCCACAATGCTACTTCCGCAGGGCGGCTCTCAGTGCTGCTGACTCAGAAGCTCCCACTCCAGCTCCTACCCCGTGGCCTCTGAGTCCTAAGAATTCAAGCTGCATGGGGCAGGGTCAGAGCATCACTGGCACTTCAACCCTGCCCCTCCCTGCTGGCTGTGAAATAATAGGTATCGCTCTGCACAGCACAGCGCACTGCTGCCAGCCTGCCTCCCCTGTGTATCCATCACTCTCAGTGCCATCATGGGGCCCCCAATTTCAGGGCAGCGTGGGCTCAAGGATCAGCTGCTTTGGGGAAAGTCCAGGTGCCCCCCATGTAGCTGGGGCCGGCCCCTGGGCAGTGCCCAGGTGTGCCCACTCATTAAGACAGCTCTGGTAACATGAATATCACCACAGGACAGGCAAACAGGTACAGGTAGACGAGCTTCACACAGCAACGTTGCGCTTATTCATTATTATACTATACTATATGCTGTAATTTTTTTCTCGGACTGTCTTTTTCTCTATGAAGATTAGCATGTTATTAATAGTACATACTGATTCTAATTCACCCATTGTCAATCATTTCAATTAATAAATGCTTTCACTTTCATGTTTGTGTTTTGTATGAAGTAGTAGAGGTCAAAGTTGAAAACAGAGATACTATTAACTATATGTGAATAACAGAGTAGAGAACAAAAAGGAAAACAGTTGGGACTTTATATGAGGCGGTGACCTGGTAAGGTCAATTGCCTCAATCCCGATCTATATGTCAAAAAGACATACATCTGTCAGCATGTATAAGTTTTGATATTAATCGTTTATAATCATGTGGCAACCTGTCTATATTGTATGTATAGATTTACATTTTTATGAATTGTACCAGTTATTATAATTGTATTGGATATACACTTACTCATGATTATGCGTTTGTATGTTAATTTATATAATAAACTGAATTCTTTATACCTACGTGCTTCAATCAAAGTCCCAATCCCCTTTCCCCTCTTTTTTGAATAACAGAGTAGATGCTGTCTGTCTATTGGATTATTCCTGTCTCCTCTGATTTGGTGAACAGTTATGTCTGTAAAGAATAATCATCTTTGCTACTTACATTTTGCTGTACGAGTGCGAGTACTAGTTGTACGAGTTGTTTGTCTGCTTCATCAGTTGTTCACTACTTCCTTAGTTTTTTTTTTATATAGTCATGGCCCATCCCAGGGACCTCCTTCCCACTGAATCGAACTAAAACAAAAGCTGAAAATAAAGAGAGATTGTTTAACAGTCAAGATATGTACCTGCACCCTTTCACATATTTTGAAAGGGAGTAAATTAAACAAAAGAAAAATAATTATTACAAGGATTAGCAAGGCATTCAGGGCGTGCAAGGAATTCGGCTGTCAATGCATTTTTTGTTTCTAACAGTGTTTACTGTTTGAAGGTGAACTTTAGCTTTACTTACCCCACCCCCCTCTTAAATAATTGGATGTTTTTCCCTTTTGAACAAAAATCTTTTCCACCTTTTTTTAACTGCTTTGAAGCCTATGCCAGAATTTTGTTATTCAGATTTAGAATACTTTTCTACCCCTAATGCCGCGTACACACGACCGGACTTTTCGGCATCAAAGGTCCGACGGAATGAATCCGTCGGACAATTCGATCATGTGTGGGCTTCATCGGACCTTTTCTGTCTAAAAATCCGACGGACCTTAGAAATAGAACAAGTTTCAAATCTTTCTTATCGAAAAATCAGTTCGTCTGTATGCTAGTCCGATGGACCAAAAACGACGCAAGGGCAGCTATTGGCTACTGGCTATGAACTTCCTTATTCTAGTCAGGTCGTACATCATCACTTTCGAAACGATCGGACTTTGGTGTGATCCTATGTAGGCAAGTCCGTTTCTTTGGAACTCCGTTGAAAAGTCCTTCGGGGTTCAGTCCGACAAGAAGTCTGCTCGTGTGTACGCCGCATTAGGGAAATTCCCTGATGCCTCCTGAGACCCCCCACAATTTACTGCAGAGTGCTTAATTTTGTGCATGTGCATGTACTTTAGGCCTTTAGGATCTGGCACATCTGTGCATGCGTGGGGAATTTCCAGACATGCTCAAACAAGCTGCAAAGCCCCACAAATTGCACAAATTGCATGTGCGCACATGTGTGGAAATGCACTGTACGTGTGCAGATGTGCTGTAGGTCTCTGCCAGGTCCTAAAAACCAGGCAGAGACCTGATGTACATCTGCCCACATGCAAGATACTCAAAGATGGTGGCCTCCAGAGCATATGTCTGTGCGGGTGCAGGTGCTTTATGCAATCCCTGGAGCACAGTTGCATACAGCCACATCTTCTAATTCATCTCAATGGGTGGCTTAGGGTCCAAAGAGAGTATTTACGCAGGCTACACATGCTGTATGGCCCCTGCAAGGCTGTGTGCATGAAGCGATACAATCAAATGTCAAGCATTATGTGAGTAGAAATAGAATTAAACCGCCACAGCAACAATATTACTAAATTATAACTATCTTGCAGTATATTGCTTTTTGACTTTCTACCCTTTTTGCTAAATGTATATTCTTTTGCACATATCTGGTTTTTAAATCTGTGGTGTGCTTTAATGTCACGCAAGATACATTTTCTTTATAATGTTAACTCAAACTTCCCAAGTAACCGCAAAGGACTCTTCCAGAGAAAGAAGGAAAGTAGGTTTAAAAATGAAGAAGGTTCTAGGTTTATTTTCTGTGGGTGGGAACATTGGATGAAGGTGTAGGAGTTGCCACAGGTGCAGATAGAAAAAAGAGTCATACGTGTGCAGAAGAAAGGAGGCAGCAATATAAGGGGTGTATAACTGAGTAATGCTAAAGCTTTTTAATTGCTCATTTTCACTTTTTCCAAATCTATTTACAGCCTTTTGAAAAAAAAAACATGTTGTCTACTGGTCTCAATAGCTCAAGGTACAATTTATGCACAGCTGAAAAGACTCTGCAGTGACTTAACGCTCATATAATTGCTTATTCTGAAGTCTGAGGCAAACTTAACCAAGAACTGGGCTGTGCTTTGGGAAACATTTGTCATGTTTGTTAATGTTTATTTGTAGAATGAGTGCATATAGTAATTTAACAGGTATGTGTCACGTCTACCCCAACGCAGGATGTCAGACACTATAGCTAGCTACTGTGTGCTTCACCTATAGCAGCCTCCTTTCCCTTAAGGCAAGCAGGGCTACCGATACTTGGTTGCCCCCAGGACTTATACACACACTGCTATAGTGCCTGGCCACCATGCCAGGGCAGATGCAAACTAAGCAAACAGACTACTAGCAGTTAGCAGACAGATAGCGTGGTTCTATGACAGTCCGGGTAAAAGGCAGGCTGAGTTCAGGGAAAAGTCCAATATCCGATCCAGGTCATACACAGGGAAATACAAACTAGCAAAACAGGGAAGACAAATGGGGGGGCTCGATCAGGAACAACGCAGGTATCACTGTCTATCACAAGCAAGGGACAGAGCATTTGGCTTGCTTATAACAGGTGACTGACCATATCAATTACCTTGCAGGTGGACACAGACAGGGAGAATGTAATAGCCAAAACCCGGATGCTGGAATGAGGAGCAGGAGCACTTAAGTAATCAAAATAGAAGAAATGGCGGCACTCCACAAATTGATCAAAATTCTTTATTGGAACATCCCAAATGCTTACAGGAACAGAGTGCTGGTACAGGCGTTTCATACACTTCAGGTGCGCTTAATCATTAACGTGTTTAGCACTTAAGTGATCCTGACATTACCCCCCCCCCTCTGAGGAGGGGCCCCTGGACCCTCAAAGACAAGCTGGACATCCAGCACAGGACCATCAGACAAGCAGGATTGCTGAAACATGAGCAGAATGCAGAGAGCCCTGAAGCAAAGTTTGAAAGCCCCACCTGGTCGAATGAGGCAGTTTATCCAAATGATGGATTGAACCTCAGATCGGTTACAAAGGGTGTAGTAGAAGCAGAGTGAGGCCAGGTTACAGAAAGTCCTGAATAAGAAAAAGCAAGAAGCTCAAAGGGCATGGGCTGGCATAACTGATGCAGTGGCCGATCCAGGGGGCTTGAGTTCTGAGGACTTAGAGGAAGTTTCCAAACAGGGCTCAAGGCTGCGAAACAACAGATACGTTTGGCTTCTAGGAGGGGAGGATTCAGGCTGTGGCAATTGGCTGTAGAGGTGACCTCTAGAGAATTCTAGAATTCTAGAGAAGCGTCTTTTGCTATAACAGAGTCATATAAAGGCACATGGTTATGTAACCTGGAGTCACATTTGGAAACATTGTCATGATCTGGATCTGAATAGGACAGTAATAAAGGCACATGACTGGTACTGGCCACACAAGAGTTATAAATGGGCAACTTGTCGCATTTTATTTGCAATTCTGGATGCAGGTCTGGGACCAGGACCTAATCTCCTCTGTAGCCCAGTCTATGTGCGGGTTGTGAAGTTTAAACCAGGGATACCCTAAGACAGGGCTCAAAATTTCAAGTCCTGAGCTACTACCCAGGCCTCAAAGGTTACTCGCCACCAGTTGCCCTGCCCAACCCCTACCATGCCCCGCACATAATCACACCCCAGAATTATGTTATAAAAATAGATATTAACAACTTTATCTGTGTCCTCATTGCAGCCTGTGTCCCCATTGCAGCTATATGTCCCCAATGCAGCTATGTGTCCCCAGTGCAGCCTGTGCCCGCCAATGCAGCCTGTGCCTGCCAATGCAGCCTGTGCCCGCCAGTGCAGCTTGTGTCACCAATGCAACCTGTGCCCGCCAGTGCAGCCTGTGTCTGCCAGTGCAGCTTGTGTCCGCCAGTGCAGCCTGTGTCACCAATGCAGCCTGTATCCGCCAGTGCAGTCTGTGTCCCCATTGCAGCCATGTGTCCCCATTGCAGCCATGTGTCCCCAATGCAGCCTGTGCCCCCATTAGGGATGGGCCGAAACACCCCCTCCATTCGGTTTGCACCAGAACATGTGAACAGGCAAAAAATTTGTTCGAACATGCGAACACCGTTAAAGTCTATGGGACACGAACATGAAAAATCAAAAGTGCTAATTTTAAAGGCTTATATGCATGGTATTGTCTTAAAAAGTGTTTGGGGGACCTAGGTCCTGCCCCAGGGGACATGTATCAATGCAAAAAAAAGTTTTAAAAACTGCAGTTTTTTTGGGAGCAGTGATTTTAATAATGCTTAAAGTGAAACAATAAAAGTGTAATATTCCTTTAAATTTCATACCTGGGGGGTGTCTATAGTATGCCTGTAAAGTGGCACATGTTTCCAGTGTTTAGAACAGTCTGACAGCAAAATTACATTTCTAAAGGAAAAAAAGTTATTTAAAACTACTTGCAGCTATAATCCATTTTCGTAAACGGGTGACCCGCCCCCCTCTGACACCATAGGGAAAGCCATAGGGAAGTCCCCATGCGTCAGAGGGGGGCAGGGTTACCGGGTGGCCCCGCCCTCCATTATATAAGAGCTGTCACCTGAGCAGAAGCGTCACACAGCGGGAGACTCCCATTGAGGCGGATCGGAGGACGAAGCGGAGAAGAAGCCGGAGGAAGATGCCGGACGAGAAGACCGGGGGAAGAAGCGGAGGAAGATAGGGGAAGAAGCGGGGGAAGAACAAGATGGAGGAAGAAGAAGAACACCGAAAGAAGACCAGAAGAAGATGGAAGAAGAAGTGCGGAAAGAAGAAGACATTAATAAAGGAATTGTCAAAAACCATCTATTGTCTTCTTTAAACATTTTTGACACTTTTTTTGTGAAATGGTAGGGGATCATTTGTACCCCATTACCAATTCACACGGTGGGGGGGCCAGGATCTGGGGCTCCCCTTGTTAAAGGGGGCTTCCAGATTCTGATAAGCCCCCCGTCCGCAGACCCCCACAACCAGCGGGCAAGGGTTGTGGGAATGAGGCCCTTCTCCCCATCAACATGGGGGGGCTACCCCAAAGCACCCTCCCAATGTTGAGGGCATGTGGCCTTGTACGGTTCAGGAGGGGGGGCGCTCTCTCCTCCCCCCTCTTTTCCTGCGGTCTGCCAGGTTGTATGCTCGGATAAGGGTCTGGTATGGATTTTTGGGGGGACCCCACGCCATTTTTTAAAAAATTTTGTCACGGGGTTCCCCTTAAAATCCATACCAGACCTGAAGGGCCTGGTATAGAATTTGGGGAGACCCCCACGCATTTTTTTTCAAATTTTGGTTCGGGGTTCACCTGTGGGGGAATCCCATGCCGTTTTTATCAATGAACTTTTATGTGTATTGCCGGACCGACAATTCATTATAGCTGCGAGTAGTTTTAAATGACTTTTTTGCCTTTAGAAATGTCATTTTGCTGTCAGACTGTTCTAAACACGGGAAACGTGTGCCACTTTACAGGCATACTATAGACACCCCCCCAGGTATGAAATTTAAAGGAATATTACACTTTTATTGTTTAACTTTAAGCATTATTAAAATCACTGCTCCCGAAAAAACTGCTGTTTTTGAAACTTTTTTTGCATTGATACATGTCCCCTGGGGAAGGACCCAGGTCCCCAAACACTTTTTATGACAATAACTTGCATATTAACCTTTAAAATTAGCACTTTTGATTTCTCCCATAGACCTTTAAAGGGTGTTCCGCGGCTTTTGAATTTGCAGCGAACACCCCAAATTGTTTGCTATTCGGCGAACGGGCGAACAGCCAATGTTCGAGTTGAACTCATGTTTGACCCAAACATAAAGCCCATCCCTAGTCGCCATTGCAGCCTGTGTCCCCAATGCAGCCATGTGTCCCCAATGCAGCCTGTGTCACCAATGCAGCCATGTGTTCCCATTGCAGCCTGTGTCCCCAATGCAGCTATGTGTCCCCAATGCAGCTATGTGTCCCCAGTGCAGCCTGTGTCCACCAATGCAACCTGTGTCCGCCAGTGCAGCCTGTGTCACCAATGCAGCTTGTGTCCACCAGTGCAGCCTGTGTCCCCAATGCAGCTGTTTGTCCCCAATGCAGCTCTGTGTCCCCATTGCAGCTCTGTGTCCCCATTGTAGCTCGGTGTCCCCATTGCAGCTCCGTGTTCCCAATGCAGCTCTGTGTCCCCATTGCAGCTCTGTGTCCCCAATGCAGCCATGTGTCCCCATTGCAGCCTGTGTCCCCAATGGAGCCATGTGTCCCCAATGCAGCTCTGTGTCCCCAATGCAGCCCTGTGTCCCCAATGCAGCTTACCTGTGTAGGGGAAGGGAGAGGAGAGCCGCCACCGCCTGGTTGATCAGAGTGCGGGGAACATAACAGCTTTAATTTCAATAGGTGTGTGTTCCCCGCCACGCGCCATAATATACAGCCCCACCCCCTTGTCCATGCACTGTGATAGACAGATCACCCGTCCAATCCTGAGACAAAAAGGAGGGGCTGTATATGACGGTGCACGGTGGAGGACACACAGCTTTTGAAATTAAAGCTGTTATGTTCCCCACACTCTGATCAACCAGGCTCTCCTCTCCCTTCCCCTACGATCGCTCCAACAAACCCAGGCTGCCGGCGGTGCTCGCCCACCCGCCCCCAGGCAACCCACACTCGCCAGCCCTCAAAATCCACTTGCAAAATGCGAGCAGGCGAGTGGATTTTTTGAGGGCTGCCCTAAGATAAGGGGATGGGCGGGAGATGAGATCAAGTAGAAGGTAATTGTCTCCCTATGAAATTCCCCAATGGGCGGAAGAGAGGCGGTGAGAAAACTTGGCAGAGCTAAATTGTGCAGGAACAAATAGTTTACCTCTGAGGGAAACTGACACACTATAATCTATAGCAGCAGACCCCATCCTGAGATCTCCTTCTAGCCTTTTCCCCAGGGGATAAATGGGTAGCGCCAATTTGCATGGGCTTATCCTCCTGGAGAGGTTGAGAGGGCTCGGGAAATTAAGAAAAGGTGGGCAGTGTACTAGGGGGTAAAGAAACAAACCTCTCTGTATGCATTTCCCATAAAACGCCTGTCTGTACGGATGGCTACTTGCATGGCTTCATTCAATCACTTTGGTTCAGGGTAGTGTACTAAGGAGTCTTTGATGGAGTCTGATAAGCCTAACCTGAACTGGCTTCTTAGAGCGGCGAAAATCAGAACAGTATTGTCCAGCGGTGCGTTTATCCTGACGTAATGAACTAAGCTTAGCTTCAACTGAATGGGCACGTCAGGATCATCATACAGTAAACCTAAGGACTTGAAAAAAGCTTCAACTGACCCTCTGGCTGGGTCATCTGCGGGGTGACTAAACGTCCAAGACTGGGGGTCCCCCTGCAACCATGTAATAATCAGGCTGATCTGCTGTGCTTCAGAACCAGAGTGTGGCTTAAGCTTAAAGTATAGCATACAACTATTTTTAAAGTTGGAAAACACATGGGGGTCACCAGAAAAACGATCAGGCGGGTTAACTTTGGGCTCTGGCTCCTATGTTACTGCTGGAGGTGCGTTTACATGCACAGACAGTTCCTGGACTTGGCATGTCAGTTTGCAAATTTCCTCAGCAAATAAGCAAGCCTGTGTAGAGCCGATCTTGACATAAATGTTCTTGTTATAGGCTTGTGATAATGTCACGTCTACCCCAATGCAGGTGGTCAGACACTATAGCTAGCTACTGTGTGCTTCACCTATAGCAGCCCCCTTTCCCTTAAGGCAAGCAGGCCTACCGGTACTTGGTTGCCCCCAGGACATATATACAATGCTATAGTGCCTGGCCAACACGCCAGGGCAGATGCAAACTAAACAAACAAACAGACTACTTTCAGTTAGCAGACAGATAGCGTGGGTCTATGACAGTCCAGGTAAAAGGTAGGCTGAGTTCAGGGAAAAGTCCAATATCTGATCCAGGTCATACACAGGGGAATCTAAACTAGGAAAACAGGGAAGACAAATGGGGGGCTCGATCAGGAACAACGCAGGTATCACTGTCTCTATCACCAGCAAGGGACAGAGTGCTTGGCTTGCTTATAACAGGTGACTGACCATATCAATCACCTTGCAGGTGGACACAGACAGGGAGAATGCAATAGCCAAAACCCGGTTGCTGGCATGAGGAGCAGGAACACTTAACCACTTCAGCCCCGGAGGATTAGGCAACTCAATGACCAGAGCACCTTTTACAATTTGGCACTGCGCTGCTTTAACTGGTAATTGCGCGGCCATGCAATGTTGTACCCAAACAAAACTTGCGTACTTTTTTCCCCACAAATAGAGCTTTCTTTTGATGGTATTTGATTGCCTCTGCGATTTTTATTTTTTGCGATATGAACGGAAAAAGACCTAAAATTTTGAAAAAAAATGATATTTTCTACTTTTTTAATAAACTCCATTTTAGTCATACATTTAGGCCAAAATGTATTCAGCCACATATCTTTGGTAAAAAAAGTCAATAAGCGTATATTTATTGGTTTGCGCAAAAGTTATAGCGTCTACAAACTAGGGTACATTTTCTGGAATTTACACAGTTTATGACTGCCTATCTCATTTCTTGAGGCTAAAATGGCAGGGCAGTACAAAACCCCCCAAATGACCCCATTTTGGAAAGTAGATGCTCCAAGGAAATGGCTGAGAGGCATGTTGAGCCCATTGAATATATTATTTTTTTGTCACAAGTGATTGAAAAATGACAAATTAAGAAAGTACACAAAGTTGTCACTAAATGATATATTGCTCACACATGGCAAGGTTATATGTGGAATTACACCCCAAAATTCATTCTATTGCTTCTCCTGAGTATGGGGATACCTCATGTGTGAGACTTTTTGGGAGCCTAGCCGCGTACAGTACCCCGAAAACCAATCACCGCCTTCAGGATTTCTAAGGGTGTAAATTTTTGATTTCACTCCTCACTACCTATCACATTTTCGAAGGCCATAAAATGCCAAGATAGCACAAACCCCCCCCTCCAAAATACCCCATTTTGGAAAGTAGACACCCCAAGCTATTTGCTGAGAGGCATGTTGAGTCCATGGAATATTTTATATTTTGCCACAAGTTGCGGGAAAATGAATTTTTTTTTTTTTGCACAAAGTTGGCACTAAATAATCTATTGCTCAAACATGCCATGGGCATATGTAAAATTACAACCCAAAATACATTCTGCTGCTTCTCCTGAGTACGGGGATACCACATGTGTGAGACTTTTGGGAACCTAGCCGTGTACAGGACCTTGAAAAACAAGCACCGCCTTCAGGCTTTCCCCATTTTGGAAAGAAGACACTTCAAGCTATTTGCTGAGAGGCATGTTGAGTCCATGGAATATTTTATATTTTGCCACAAGTTTTGGGAAAATTACAATTTATTTTTTTTTATGTGGAATTACACCCCAAAATACATTCTGCTGCTTCTCCTGAGTACAGGGATACCACATGTGTGAAACCTTTTGGCAGTCTAACCGCATACAGGACCCCGAAAACTAATCACACATTTCAAATCATACATTTTTGATTTCACTCCTCACTGCCTATCACAGTTTCGGAGGCCATGAAATTCCCAGATAGCACAACCCCCCCCCAATGATCCCATTTTGGAAAGTAGACACCCCAAGCTATTTGCTGAGAGGCATGTTGAGTATTTTGCAGATGTTCCCTGTTGGGACAGGAGAGTCCGAGAAAACCATGGAAGACGGTGAGGTGTTTAAAAATAAAACATTGCAATCTGTACCTAAAAAAATATATGCCGAGGCATGGGGGCAATCTGCCCCTAATGTTAGGAGCAAATCGCTCCTCTACCCCTGCCCCCATGCTTCGGCATATATGCTCTTTTTTTTTAACTGTGGTGGTGAAATCACCTCTGACAGCGCTGGAGTCACGGCTTTATGTATCGTGGGAGCAAACGCTGTTGCTGTCAAGATAAATAAACCCGTGCTGCAGCTGAATGGCGTACCTACTAAGCAAATGATAGTTAACAAAAAACATACTATACCTGCAAAGCAAATGCAATAAAACATAGTAAAAATAAAACAGAGAGAGAATGATAGATATAGAACAATAGTGAGTGAACAGTAGAGTGGACAGTAGAGAGCGAACATAAGAGAGAGAACAATAGAGAGAGAGAGAGAGAGAGAGAGAGAGAGAGAGAGAGAGAGAGAGAGAGAGAGAGAGGGAGAGAGGGAGAAAAGAAAAATACAACCACAACTATTTTTGTCTTTTTAATTTTTTGTGTTTTTATGTGTGTTTTTCTTTTTTTTTTTTCACTTTTATAAAAACTGTAAAAAAAACTTCAAACTGAACATTGCAGATTAGGGTCTCTCAAAATGTGATGGCCATCACATCTTTCGAGACCCCGAGACCCTGTGTACGCATGCCTAGGACTGTGTGGTGCTGTGGTGCTGTACCCTACGCTAATACTCAACTAGTATGTGGTAGCATTCAAAACAGTCACCAATGCAAAGACCAGGTTGTTCAGGACAGGAGGGACAATAATAGCAGGTGTCACACTTATATCCGCGCTTTCTACAGATAAGACATCTTCTTTGGGGGTTTCTTTGGGTAGGGGTACCAGAGAGGACATGCGGAAAATGCCTCTCATGGAGCTAGCTTATTGCATTTACACTGGGAAGTTGGGCCAAAGCACTGTCTGGAAACAGAAGGGCTCTGATGATCTCTTCCTGGAATTTAAGGAAGGATCCAGTTCGTCCTGAAGCTTTGCATAACACAAAAGCATTCAGCAAAGCCAATTTAAATAAATAAACAGACACTTTTTTTGTACCACCGTCTGGCCTTACGGGCAATTAGGTACAGCGCCAACAACTGGTCGTTGAGGTCCACCCCTCCCATATTAAGGTTATATTCGTGGACATAGAGGGGTTTCTCCACAACACCAGTCGCCGTAGGAATTTGGACCGTCGTGTCTGCATGAAGGGAGGACAGAACGAAAACATTCTTATTATCCCTCCACTTCACAGCAAGCAAATTGTTACATCTCAAGCAGGCTCTCTCCCCCAGCCTAAGATGGGAATCTACAAGCCGCTGGGGAAAGCCCCGGCGATTAGATCGCAAGGTGCCACATGTGCCAAATTGTTGATCAATCAAGTGACTAAAAAGAGGCACGCTTGTGTAATAATTGTCCACATACAAGTTGTACCCCTTTCCGAATAAGGGTGACACCAAGTCCCACACAATCTTACCAGTGCTCCCTATGTAGTCAGAGCACTTCTCCAGCTCTATGTAACTATCTCTTCCCTCATAAACCATAAATCTATATTTATAGCCTTTGGCCCTGTCACAGAGCTTATACATCTTGACCCCGTATCTGGCACGCTTGCTGGGAAGATACTGTTTGAATGACAAGCAGCCAGAAAACGTAATCAGGGACTCATCAACGCAGACAACTTGATGGGGAGTAAACAAGGCTGCAAAACGTTGGTTGAAGTTATTTACGAGGGGCCGAATTTTGTAGAGCCGATCAAATTCAGGGTCACCCTGAGGATGTCAGAGTTTATTATCGTTGAAATTCATGAACTGCAAGATCTGCTTGTATCGTGTCCTGGTCATGGAGGCAGAGAACACGGACATATGGTGAATTGGGTCAGTGGTCCAATATGACCACAACGCACTCTTTTTAGTTATGCCCGTGAGGAGGGATAGGCCCAGGAAGGTCTTAAATTCGGAAACCGTAATTGGTTTCCAATCTCTGGCAAAGGTCAGCTGGGGTTAGTGGCGATGAATTGACCAGCATAAAATCAACAACGTAAAATCAACTGTTTCCACCTGAATTCTGGGTTGGCCAGTGAATGGGAGAAGTACGGGTGCTGCAGAAGTGGTGGGTTCCCAATTAGGATTGGCGAATGCAGTAGGAAGGGCACTATGGGCTCAACGGGTCTGTCTTTGTCTTCTTCTTGGTGGCAGCGGGACACTACTCATGCTTGCCCCCTCGCTAGCTTGAACTGCACTTATGGGACTCGCCACGTCACCAAGTGTTACTGCAGTGCTGGATGTATGACCAGGATGTACTAGGCCGCTGGTGCTTGCCAGTTCACCAGAAGGATGAGCGGCGCTAGTACTGGCTCTCTGCTCCATACGAGGGACTTGCGATTCTTGCACCTCAACGACAGCAGAAGAGGAACGGGGTCTGGTATGCCTGACCTTGGCAGGGACCACAACTCCGTCGTCAGAGCTATCTGTCAGGGTGTCTCTGCTGTCTACAGGTTTGTATTCTGAGCCTAAATCTGACAGATGAGTGACTTCCTCTTCACTATCTGTCATGCTCAGAAACGTGTAGGCCTCTTCACTAGTGTACCTTCGATTTGACATTTTGGTCTCTAAATTTACTGGTACACTAGTGAGACTCACAAGAAAAAAAGCACCTGACTGTCAGTGACTGATTCAAACGCTACCAAAAAAACTGTTAGCGTTCGCAGGGATCAGGCCTGACTCTGCGAATGCTGCAGTTATGCGTGTTGTGTTTTGTAAGTGACAGTGATCGATTGATACTGCACTTGGGTGGGCTGGGCTGGGCGGAGGGGCTAAACGCAGGTGCTAGCCGGTATCTGGGCTGATCCCGCTAACACTGCGTTTTTGGGAACCCCAAACTGCTGGGGACGCTAATATAGTTCTGATCAGATCAGATATCGATCCGTTCAGACAGTATACTACTAAGGGAGGCATATGGTGCATGAGTGGGTGTTAGCGCTACTGGCACTGATCTGACGCTGCCTGGGGCGACGCAGACCCTATCTGCCGCTAAAACCTAACTTATATCACCCGCCGGGTGATCAGGGGGTTAAACCTTTTTTGGGTAAAATACGACGGGTGCCTGACGCTATAAAAAATAAACTAGCTAAACTGCATCACCCGTGACACTTATACAGTGATCACAGGTGACGGGGTAATCAAGGGGTTAAACCTTTATTTGGGGGTTAGGGGGAGTTTCTAGACCTATCTGGGCCTAAGACTGTTAGGTGCGATTCTAAGTTAATCGCTCTCCTCTTTGTACTGCTGATTTCAGATCTTATACTCTTATAGAAATGAGACACAGAAGACTTTTCTGTAGTTCAATTCATAGCATGTGCACCTCGTTACAATGCCGATGCTGTTGCTGCAGAAATCTTTATTCTTGCAAAGCTTTTATACAGTACAGAAAAGATGACGCAAAAGCTTCTGTGTTTTAACAGATTACCAAAAAAAGATAAAACAACCTCTTTCTGTCACAGGATGATTAGCAAATACATTTTTCTGTCACGGGATGATTACAAATAGAGGAACCCATACAGTTTTTATTACAACATCTCCTAGTTTCTAACTAAAGTATGAAGACAAGTTAAGTGGAACTCTGACTCTGATCTTATCAATTTCCCCCTTTGACATCATCCTTCTCCAAACTCTGGGTCCTCAATCATGAGTGATAGTCAGTATTTTCCTGAGTGCTTTCCCTGACTGCGGGTTGTCAGAGGAGAACAGGTCTTCTTTTGCTATTCTCATCCCCCAGGTCCATACCAACATCTCATGGATGAAGAGAATCAAAGAGAAGGGTGACGTCAACTTTCCCTTAACCATAATCCAGAGTCAGATTTCAATACCTGCCTCTCTCCAGTCTCTTAGCTCTTGATCGTATCTTCCGATATACACAGATATTTAAAACTGTCATTATAGCAAATGAAAGCATAAGTATTAATATAGGACTCAACATCCAATTAAGTATAGTAGTGGCTGTAGGGGACCATCCACTGAAAACATCGTACCAATGGTGTGTTGTTTCATCTCTTATTTGTGAGGATAAATGTATTAATTTCCCTTTATCTATAACCGCAGATATTAGATTATTTTGAAGGGTATGTTCTTGTGTCTCTATGTGTTTTCTAAGTATTTCGGACTCATTTAAGATTTGTGGTAAGGGCTCTAATGATATCATAAAAGGTGTAGTATCAGTAAGATTATCTACCGTCCATTCTAAATTAAATATTCTTTGTGCATCTGGTTCAAAAAGGAAAGTGTCATTCTGCCATTTAAGCATTTTAACATTCTTTACGCATCCTGAAAAGGGGGCCGTTTTATTTAAACTTTCCATAGTTTCCTGATCATTTGTGACTAAACAAATATGTTGTGGTCCTATCTCCATAAATCTGTTTCCTACACCTACTGGTAATCTCTGAAACCTACATATGTTAGATTGATGTTTCAATAAGCAAGGTTCATAGACTGGAGAACTTCTTCCACAGGCTATTCCCTTATTAGTTTTAGCACATAGACTTAGATCATGAGTCATGTTTTGTGTACCTACATAGTGTCCATAGATCTCAGGGTACCAAAATTCAGGTAGATCCTTCCCAATCAGGAGTGGCATTACTATTAACTTACACATTATCTCAACCCTCTCTACTTTATATACATCAAATCTTCCAGCACACCATCTCTCCCCACATTAAACTTCGTTTCCTGGTACTTCAAACCATGTACTTTCTAAATTTAAACCCTTGAAATAATTCATCCAAGTATGATAATTCCCCGATCGTAGCTCATCTCGAGCTCTATTAATCTGAATGTGGTAAGATAGTGTAGAAAAAGCACATTGAGTGATGTTTATGAACTTCTGATTCGTTTTCCACAACTCCAAACTGGCTAGTGCTGTGTGATTAACCATAATATCGAGATATTTAGTTAATTGCACCTGGCTAACTTGTGTTTCAAATGTTGTAGGTAACCATTTGCTTGTGATTATTAACCACTTCCCGCCCTCCCTATAGTGGATTGACGTCCGGGAAGTGGTTGTGTTATCCTGACTGGACGTCATATGACGTCCAGCAGGATAACATGCCGCAGCGCGCCCCCGGGGGCGCGCATCGCGGCGATCGGTGGAGCGGTGTGTCAGTCTGACACACCGCTACACTGATCTTGGTAAAAAGCCTCCGGCGGAGGCTCTTTACCACGTGATCAGCCGTGTCCAATCACGGCTGATCACGCTGTCAATAGGAAGAGCCGCTGATCGGCTCTTCCTCACTCGCGTCTGACAGACGCGAGTAGAGGAGAGCCGATCGGCGGCTCTCCTGGCAGGGGGGGTCTGCGCTGATTGTTTATCAGCGCAGCCCCCCCTCAGATCACCCCACTGGACTACCAGGGATGCCACTAGGACCACCAGGGAAGGGGCAACATGGATGGCCAGGTATGTACCCCATGGCCATCCACATGTGCCCAATCTGTGCCAATCAGTGCCCACAAATGGGCACTGATTGGCACTATTATGTCCATGATATGCCCAGATCTGCCCAGCAATGCTCTATCAGTGCCACCTGTCATTGCCAATCTGTGCCACCTGTCATTGCCCATCAGTGCCACCTGTCAGTGCCCATCTGTGCCCATCAGTGCCCACCTATCAGTGCCCATCAGTGCCACACATCAGTGCCACACATACGTACCCATCAGTACCACCCATATATTCCAATCAATGCCACCTACGAGTGCCCATCAGTGCCGCCTATGTGTGCCCATCAGTGCCACCTATGAGTGCCCATCAGTGCCGCATACCAGTGCCACCTATCAGTGCCCATCAGTGCCACCTATCAGTGCCCATCAGTGCCGCCTATCAGTGCCCATCATCAGTGCCCGTTAGTGCCACCTCATCAGTGCCACCTCATTGGTGCCACCTCATCGGTGCCCATCAGTGCCGCCGTATCAGTGCCCATCTGTGCCGCCGTATCAGTGCCCATTATTGAAGGAGAAAGCGTACTTATTTACAAAAAAATTTAACAGAAACAAAGAAAAACTTGTTTTTTTTTGAAATTTTCGGTCTTTTTTTATTTGTTGCGCAAAAAATAAAAACCGCAGAGGTGATCAAATACCACCAAAAGAAAGCTCTATTTGTGGGAACAAAATGATAAAAAAATTGTTTGGGTACAGTGTAGCATGACCGCGCAATTGTCATTCAAATTGCAACAGCGCTGAAAGGTGAAAATTGGGCTGGGCAGCAAGGTGTCTATGTGCCTGGTATTGAAGTGGTTAAACTATCAGCTATGTGACTTCCTGCACGTTTCCACTTATTTTGTATCATTTCCATCTGTATCCCATTCATTACTCCCATTCCGGTTCCTGCAGCCCCGAGAACTGTATACCTGTATACCATACCATCCTCGTCGATACCTACACTCTGGTAGCTGGGGAAAAGTTACATTAAATTTGATTTTTGTTTTCTGTTGTGATACCGAAACATTTATGCAAGATTTAGGAACAGGAGTTAATACCGAGGATTCAAAGATGATGGGTAGAGCGTCCTCTATCTTTATATCGAAACCATAATGTTGCCATTGTATATATCCTCCTGTTGTGTTGTCTGATTTCCTTACCGGTACAAAATACCATGCTGCACAAATATAGGTTGCAGATTGATTTGTACTAATAGGACCTGTTAGATTGAATTGTTCACTTCCTCTTATTGGTCTGGGACCCTTTCCCTTCTGTAGGTTCTCATAGGTTTGGGAATTTGGGGTAAAAATTAACTTTAGAGTTTTGTCATATACCTCCCTCCATGTTTCAGATGGACCTAACTTATGACATTTATGTGGTGTGTTACTAAAAGGCCATGCTAAATTTTCCCTCCAGTGAAATGTTATGTTTACTTGTGCTTGTGACTTAGCTTTTATCCACACTACTGGTAAATCCCTATTCTGCATCATGTAAAAAAGGACCCTCCTGCCCTGACACCGTGAAATTTCCCACAGTATACCATTCATAATAAGGATATTGCGTTATACTCTTATCCTGATTTATCCATCTAAGATCAGTACTGTTTTCATGTACTGTTACATTGATACCTGGAGTCCATGTGTAAACAAACGTTCGAAAACATTCAAGCACTATTATAATAGTTAGAAGGATCGTCATTCTGTTTCTCTCGGTTCAGGACTCTTTTTGCAGTGTGATGCGTGGATCCAGGCTGCTTTTCCCTCCAACTTGACCGATGTGGGCGTGGTCAGCAGTACTTGGTATGGTCCTTCAAACCGTGGCTCTAAAGCTTTTCTGGTATGTTTCTTTACATAGACCCAATCTCCGGGGCTCAGCGAATGAGTACCTGCTATAGAGTTGGGATCTGGAAGGGAAGAATACACATTCTTGTGGACCTTGGTTAGATGCTGTTGCAATTGTATCACATATGCAGTCAAACTATCACATTGCAATTGCATACTCTGTGGAAAGTATAAACCTAATCTAGGTGCATTCCCAAAAAGTATCTCATATGGGGACAACCCCATTTTTCCTGTTGGGCTATATCTTATGGAAAACAAAGCCAAAGGCAGGCATTCAGGCCATGGCTTGTTTAACTCTTGCATGGCTTTCTGTATTTTTAACTTTATTGTCCCATTCACTCTTTCTACTGACCCTGAACTCTGTGGGTGATAAGGGGTGTGGAAACTCTGTTGAATCCCTAACATGGTCATCACATTCTGCATTACTTCACCTGTAAAGTGTGTCCCCCTATCTGATTCAACTGTTTCTGGTAGCCCAAACCTTGGTATCAACTCAGTGATCAGTTTCTTAGCTGTGGCTTTTGCCGTGGCTGATTTTAACGGGTAGGCTTCTGGCCAACCTGAAAATAAATCGATGCACACAAGTACAAATTCAAAGGGGCCACTTTTTGGCAGCTGTATGTAGTCAATTTGCAGCCTCTGAAAGGGATATTGGGCCCGAGCTTGGTGTTTTCGTGGCGTTTTTACCTTTTGTCCTGGATTATTCAGGAGACAGATTTGGCATGCTGCACAGTAGTTTTTGGCCATACTACTGAATCCTGGTGCAAGCCATCCTTGGTTCACAATTCTATACATGGAATTGGAACTGACATGGGTAGGTAGGTAGGTGGATTGCCGTGGCCATGGCTGGGTACAGAGAGGCCGGTAGGCATACTTTACCTCCTGCCCTCCATACATTGTCAGGGTCAATTTGGGCTCCCATCCTTATCCATTTGTCCCTTTCACTGTCTGCCGCTTGCTCCTGTAGCTTGCTCAACTGTTGCCATGAAAGCTTTACTGTACTTACCTCTGCCACTGCCACTGTCTCAGGGTCCATCTCTTTCTGGGCTGCCTGTTTCGCGGTTAAATCTGCAAAGGCATTTCCTTTTGCTTCCCTTGTCTTTGCACTTGTGTGTGCCGCTACCTTCAAGATGGCTACCCTTTTAACTTTTTGAAAATGTGTCAAAACCCGTTTTATTCTTTCCGCATGTTTTACCAGTGTACCTGCTGCTGTCAGATACCCTCGAGCTCTCCATATATGGCCGAAATCGTGCGCTACGCCATAAGCGTAGGCAGAGTCAGTGTAAATATTTCCTTCTTGCCCTTGCAAATATTCTAGAGCTTGTTCTAAAGCTTTTAATTCTGCTTCCTGTGCTGACATGTGGGCTGGTAAGGGCTGTGCTTCAATCACCTGTGTATCAGTTACTACTGCATATCCTGTGTGATATCTCCCTTTATCATCAGCAAATCTGCTGCCATCTATATACAAAGTGTGCTCAGCGTCTAAAATTGGTGTATCTATAACATGAGGGAACCCCATTGTCACTTGTTCCATGAGCTGAAAACAGTCGTGCTCAACTATCTCTTTAAACAGAAGAGTGTCAGCTTCCTCATCTCCTTCCTCCCTATTCCCCCTTGTCAAATCTGGTGACTGAAGAGGCAAAAAGGTGGCCAAATTTAAAGTTGTACAGAGCTGAAAAGTGACATTTGGAGGTAAAAGTAAAGTACACTGTAACCTTAGTTGCCTAGCCATTGAAATGTGTTTGGGCTGTACTTGAGACAAGATTGCATGTATGTCATGTGTGGTTTATGTTCTATGTCAGTGTATGGGGGTGGGATGGCTGAGCTGGGGTCAACCAGAGCCTCAGCATTTTTTTTGTTCTTCTATCCTTCATGTCCCAACCATCACAATCTGGGTTATATTTCCACCCCTCTTCTTTCGCTCTATTAGAGACCTTAATTAAGCATTGAACCTGACGCATCCATTGCTTCTCTAACACCTCTCCTTGTCTGTCCTTTTTTATTTCCTTCCACACGTCTAGGTCTAAACCCGCTGCTCCTTTTACTTTGAATTTATGAAGTATGGTTTTTAAACTTTGTGTTTCATCTGTCTCATATATGTTCTTATATGTTATTAATTATCACCGTATAGTGGGCCACAGTTCCTTGACGGGGTTTTGTATGTTTCTGACCCATTCTAACAGTCCGTGCCTAGGTAGCGTGTGGGACCCTGTTATATGTCCCAAAATAAAAAAGAAAAAAGTGTGTGCGGGACCCTACAACAGTTCCTCGCTGCCTTCCTCCTAGGGTGCTAGAATACTAAAAACCTCTCCGGGATGAGATTTCTGAAATCGAATTACTTTATATGCTAGCCAACTAACAAATATTACAACCAGAATGGTGGCTACAACATATACAAGCATTCCTTTAAGTGGCCAGGTATCCGACTAGATCTCCGGGCTTATGGAGACCTTATTCCCCCCCGTATCTGGGATCCCTCTCGTGCACTCTTATCCCTGCTTTATGGAGCAGACAGGGCTTATACTCTCAACCAGTCTTATGGTTTATGACTTAGATGTGAAGGTTAAGCATAGGCGTGTGACCCCCCCGAAAGGGCGCTTTCACTTGCCTAGTTCGGCAATCCTCCTTCTAATTCATACCATCCTAAACATGGCTCATTCTTTCACTCAACATGGACAGACAACAAATTATCAGCAGAACAAAGGATTTATCTACAGCAGTTCAGAACTCACCCCTACAGAGGCTGCAGCTTACTTTATGGCACACTGCATGGAGAACCGTTTCTGACAGAATGGCTAAAGGCACAAATCAGGGAAGCACAGAATATAAGAAGAAATAAAGCTTTCTCTTACCTGCGCAGGTTTTTAATCTGTGGTTCCCGGAATGCCTATTTCCTTTTGTTCCGTCAGCCTCGTTCGTCCACCTCTTGTAGTTTCAGTGGTGAGTCCCTGTTCAGGTGCCAAAAATGTTAGGTGCGATTCTAAGTTAATCGCTCTCCTCTTTGTACTGCTGATTTCAGATCTTATACTCTTATAGAAATGAGACACAGAAGACTTTTCTGTAGTTCAATTCAGAGCATGTGCACCTCTTTACACTGCCGATGCTGCTGCTGAAGAAATCTTTATTCTTGCAAAGCTTTTATACAGTACAGAAAAGATGACGCAAAAGCTTCTGTGTTTTAACAGATTACCAAAAAAAGATAAAACAACCTCTTTCTGTCACAGGATGATTAGGAAATACATCTTTCTGTCACGGGATGATTACAAATAGAGGAACCCATACAGTTTCTATTACAACATCTCCTAGTTTCTAACTAAAGTATGAAGACAAGTTAAGTGGAACTCTGACTCTGATCTTATCAAAGACTAATTACCCTAATGCTGATTTTTTGTCACTAATGACACCAGTACAGCGATAAAAAAAAAATATGAATGCTCTACTGGGTGACACAGAGACAGGTGGTGAAGGGGTTAACTGGGGGGGGGGTGGGTGATAGGGGGATAAATTGTGAATTGTGTGGCTACGTGACCTGGTGTCAGTGTAGTGTTGTGCAACTCACTTTTAGATGCTCTCTCTCCTCGGTCTGGAACGGAAAAGACCGACACAAGGAGAGATGACATCACTTCCCCTGTCTGTGTTTACAGTTACACAGACAGGGGAAGGATCTCATTTGACAGGACCGATCACCGGGTCCAGGCCAGATTTCATTGGCCTGGAGATTGATCAGTTCTAGATCGAATCTGATCATCCGCCCGACGTAGCATGACTGCGATTTGCCTGCCCATGCCATTCTGCCGCAGTACAACTGCGGCGGCTGGTCGGCAACAGGTTAAGTGATCCTGACAGTATGAAACAGAATTTTTCCTTTAGTTTTATATACAGTGGGAAGCATTATAACCCCTGATGGATTACTGTATATTGAGAATTGGTATTTGGGGCTCTGTTAGAGAATATGGATGAGGTACTGGCTGTTCTCTGTTTGGCAAACAAGCAAACTAAATAGCCTGTTTGTCCACCTGCCAAAGCAAATATTCAGTTGCTGCAGAAAGTCATTGCTACCACCACTAAATGTGACCACTTCCTGTTCAAAACTGTGCAACCCTTTACCCGCCTCTCCACCTCCTCCAATCAGAGAACACTTTGCATTCACTTTCTATCTCTCCAAAGCCTAGCACTGATCGCTGCCCTATCTCTATCTCTTCCCACAACCATTTCTCTGCTCTGCAGCATCCCAAGGGAAATTTTGTTGCCTGGCTGTCATACTGATCCTCTGTTTTGAACAGTTTTTGAGTATCTGTCTAAGAACAAGTATGTAGCAAGTGAGATCACCACTTCTAGCCTTCATGTTTGCTGGCCGGCCAGATTTCCAGAGGAAGCTAAAATAGGTGTAATGTAGTTCAAGATTTTTGTAAAGCTGATGACAGTAAACATGATGTAAGTAAATATATTTATTACACTTTTGGATCCATACCATTAGGCTATTTTTTATGTAGCAAGGTCCCAGGCCTCCATCAGTCTAGTAAGGACCTCCAGGGCCAGAGATAGCTGACATCCTTCTGTATATGGTGGGTTGCATGACATGGTGGGTGTAATGCAAGGTAGATTGATTGGGCGCCAGACACTTCTTGAATGCAAAAGAGATTTTATTTCTCTTAATAGACCTTTGAGAGAAAGGGTTAGGGCCAGGACACCCTTAGGTAGTTGCAAGATTAATTGGCAGACTCTGCGACTTCAACAGGAGGACAGCCATGCAGGGAAAGGCATCCAGCAAGACGCCACATCTGCATGTGTAGAAGTGCTGTCTCCTATGGCAATAGTCTTTAACAGTTCCTAACACAAAGTGTAACAGTTCCTTCACTTCCACTACAATCACTTCTTGTAGTTCTTCAGCTCCCTGAACTCCCAGTCTCTCACTAGACTAGTTGATTCATTGCCACTGAATCCCTTGAGCTCCTCCAATCTTCACGGTAGTATCTTCCTCAAGCGTTACCCCTGCCTCTCTGCTGAGTCCCTAGCTTTGCCTTCAAGATACTTCTCAAGCTTTACCCCTCTGGCCGGCTTGGTCCCTGGCTTGACACACAAGGCTGCTCTGCAAGCGTCACCTCCGCTGGCTGGGTCCCTGGCTTGATACCCACTGAAGTTTCCCGACTCTTCACCATCCCCAGTTGGTGAGAATACTGCTCCTGTACTTGCTTCAGCTACTCACTGTGGTTCCTGGTAATAAGGTGGTTGGTCCCTTAGTGACGACAGCTTCCCGTCTACCTCCGACCACTACGGGTTCTCCGGCTGGCAGAACTATCACTTCTGGTTGAACTGCAAGCCGCAATCCAAACCCTGCGCTGCTCTCTTGCTTCTGGATAAGCCCTCAGACAGCCTAGCAGCCAGATGTGCCCAGGATGGGCCCAAACTCCGGCCTAGCAACCCGGGCAAAACAACACACGTCCACCCAGACAGCCATACGGGTTGCACAGAACCTTGATCACCTGACTCCACCCAAATATATAGGCTTTCCCAGCAGGCCAAGGGATTTAAGAAAACCCCTGCCCATTGGCTGAGATACCCCATATACCCATAATTGGACCTTGCATTGCCTTTCTCATATCTAATGCCATCAAGTACCCGGTAAAACAGAGAAGTGCAGCAATTACATAGTGAAATCAATTGATCCTCAACAAATAGCCAAGGCAGCAATACCTGGCAGGTAAATTTAGGAGCAACCCTGCCTAAACACCAGGGTGCTACATTTATTGTATGTTTCCAGATTTGCTGGTGGATGACTTTCTATGTGCACCCTTGGAGGAGTCTGCAGTGTTTGAGACTGAAGTGGTCTGGTTAGATAAAGATCACACAGAAGTAAAGGGAGGCCTGGAGCAGGTGGAATGAAGTGAAGCTAGCAGAAGGCCGGCATGACAGGGGGATAAGGGTACAGCAGGGGATAAATGGAAGTTGTTTTAGAATTATTGTGAGGGGATTGGGTAAAGATAATGTTGAAGGGGGAGGGGTTTAGGTTATTTAGGGGTCAGGAGGGGTGTCCCGGGCAGCATTGCGGGGAGAATTACAGAGAAGAGGAAGTTTCCCACCCACCCTCCCTGAATATGTGGTTATGTATCTTGGGTTAATGTTTTATTTACAGGTGGTATGATGGATTACGTCGTGGCAGCAGATGAATGGCGGTGGTGGTGGTCTTTGATGGTGGTAACTAACCCAGGAGATGGAAGTGTGGGGGGACTCAACGGTTATGGGCCCCTATTGGTGTGTACAGTTAACACTGATTAGCTGAAGATGGTAATGGTGACACTGCGGGTAACGAGTTGTCTTTGGGCTGATGTCATTACGGCCATAGGCCTATTATGATAGAAGGCCCGCAGTGTAGATGTGGAACAGAATTTACGTTGGGAAGTGCCGTCATTGACCACCAGGAGGAGAAACTGACAGTTGATTTTGTTACATTTAAAATGTTACAGATATATATATATATATATATATTTTATATAGATTTATATTGGTTAATAAAAGGCTGCTATGGCCAGTTTTACTCCAACAAGGTGTGGTGTCGTCACTATAGTTAAGGATAACGGGGACTTAAGTTGGGGTATGATAGATGGCGGCAGCCATTAAAGGGAAAAGGTGTGCATCTTATGTACACTGGTCATGATGCTTTTGTGCAGATTCAGCATGTTTTGATGATTACTGAGTGGAAATTATGTTTGGCTCTGATATTACATCATGTGGCATGTGTTAAAACCCCTACCTGTCTTCTATGTGTGGAACACACTCTCAAGAGGGTAAGAATTTATAAACCATAAAGCAAACAGTGGCAAGATTTGCTCTACAGCAGAACATCTCAATGCTCACTGACACACTATAGTATTTACAGATTAGACTGCTTGTTGCATCCTTTACTGTAGTTAGTAGGTGATTCATTTTTACTCACTGGATTTTATTGAACAATGAGGGCTGTAATTAGTATAACAGGAAATGTAATCCAAGGTGTACTTAGTGCTTTGTATGCAGTAGCGGCCTGTCTATTAGGGGTGCAGGGGCGCTGCCCCCCTAATCCATGCATCCAGCCCCTAATCTGCAGTGTGCCAGACTCATGGATTTAAATTATTTTTTTTCTGAAGCACATGATTAGAGCCTGAGGCTCTAATTGGCTTAAAAATAGGGTGGGCTCTGGGCGCAGAGCACTGCACCCTGAGCCCACCCAGTTGTGTAACAATAGCGAATTAATATTCGCTATTGTCTTCCTGATTCTCCTCCTGGCCAATCAGGAAGCGGGTCTTAAGACCCAGTTGGTGGAGAGGAAGGAGCCGAAGCTGCTAGGTGGGGTGAGTGTGGGCTGCTGGGGCGACAGACGAGCGAATGATGGGGTAATGGGTGGTGTTAGCTACAGGTGTCTTGTTTTCCACCCCCCCCAAAAAAAAATATACAGCACCAGCCGCCACTGAGTTTATGGTATAATTTTGTATTTCAGTTTTCAATTTTGTTGTACCACAAGCAATGTTTGGTACGCACTATTTGATGTGTAATTGCACTATTGTGTATATTTGTGATGTTTGTAGATACACATCTGTTTTGCCCTCCTTGGCATACACTAATTGATTCATTTGTTTCTTTTTTATTGCACATGTTTATATATTATTGTATCAATTTATCTGCAAAGCTTGGTAACATATATCTGAATTAGGGTGACCACATGTCCCGGACTGCCCGGGACAGTACCGCAATCGGCAGGTCTGTCCCAGGTCCCGGGCACCTTCATTCCGGGACAATACAGTTTCCCGGAATGAAGCTGACAGAGAGGAGCAAACCCCGCTATAGAGCTGGCGCTCGCTCCGCCTCCATCATCATCTGAGTGACTCTTCTAATGGCCAGGCCACTGGTTGCTACAGCCGCCTGGCGTCTAACAACCAGTTACGTAACGGCCGGGACTCCCTGCCCTGCATTCAAAGCGGAGGAGGAGTTAACTTCCTCCCCCTCCACGCCTAGTGCTCTCCGCATGGCCGGCTCCACCTCCACCACGGATGCCCCCACTCCACCCACCTCCTCTATCATCTCCAGACCGGCTCCGCCTCCACAGATCTGCATGCAGCACAGCCCACAGTGTACAGTCCAGGACTCACCGTGTCAGTGTCGTAGAGGACTTGCTAATATAATGTGGTCCTGTAATGCCCCACCCCCCCGTACTGTCACAGTGGCACCCACCCACCTCCTCTATCTTCTCCGGGCTTGTGCAGGCTCCGCCTCCACCATGGATGTCAACTCCACCCACTTCTATCATCTCCGGGCCAGCTCCGCCTTCATCATGGACTTCTGCCGTCACAAACCTCCTCTATCATCTCCGGGCTCCAGCATGCTTTAAAGCAGGGGACTCCCCAACCCCTGTGCCACACTAGCCACTGGGAGGAGCCACAGCGGCAGGGGGGGGGTCCACCTTCCCTGGGGAGGCCAGGGCACTGGTGTGTTAGACTGGTGGCAGGCTGTGGTGGCAAGCAACACTCTAAGGTGGGCAGGCTGCGGTGACATGTGAAGGTGACAAGTGACATACTGCATCTGGTAGCAGGTAACAGTGGCAAGTGACAAGCTTACGGTTCCCACTGATTCTGCATTATGGTGAGTTGAACTATTTCCTTGTCAAAAGAAGTTTATTGAGTATACAATGTTATAAAGATACATAAAGTAAGTTTACAAGGATCTATAAAGTAAGCTCATTGTTTTACAGTAGGGTTTATATAGGTAAATATCATGAAATTTCAAATATTAAACATTGGGTTCACGTAAACCTAAATTAAAGATATATATCATTTCCTTAGTTACTTTTGTAGGTATTTAAATGATTTATACCTACTATACATATTGTTTACAAGTAGAGTGTATATAGGTCAAATAAATTCTGATAATGAGCTTTAATCGTAAGGTGGAGAAAAGGAAAAAGAAAGAAGAAAAAGGGTTGAAAGGTAGAGGTATGGTCCACAAGGTTGTCCCGCTCGTCAGTTTATTATTCTTTTTAGTTCTCTTTGAAGCTTTAGAATGGCTGTCTCTGTAAGTCATTTAATCTGTTACCATGGCAACAGGACAGAGTCATTGAAGTTTGACAGGAACTGTTGTTTTATCCAAGGATGCCAAAGTTTTTCAAATTTTGGAATTTGATTTTGATCGATGGCTACCATCTTAGCATGGGACATTGTATTATTCATTCTGTGAATTGTTTCTGCTAGTACCAATGTAGGAGATTTCCATGCCTTGGCCACTGTTTGTTTTGCAGCCGTTATTAGTTGGATCATAAGTTTGAATTGAGAGAGTGTTAACCATTCCGGTTTTAGATTAAGTAAAGTTAAATATGGATCTGGTTGTATTATTTTTTTAAATATTTTAGATGCAATCACGAAGACTTCCTTCCAGAAGGTTTGGATTACTGGGCACGTCCACCATATGTGTAAATATGTGCCTATTTCTGGGCATCCTCGAAAACAAAGAGCTGAGGTATTAGTTGAATATTTTGCCACTCTAGCGGGTACAAGGTACCAGCGAGTTAGGACTTTATAATTTGTCTCCAGTGCTAAGATGTTGGGTGAAGATGACTTAGATGTGAGCCATATGTTAGACCAGTCCGTGTCTTCTAAAGTTCGTCCCAGGTCCTCCTCCCACCTCTGAACGTAAGAGGGTCTATTAAGATTTGGTACTCCATATAATTGATTATAAAGTGATGAAATTGTACCTTTAGCAAATGGATCTTTTGTACAGATTGATTCAAAAATGGATAATTGGGATAATGGTGTATCCCCCTTTAGGAATGGTGTATAGAAATTTTTGATTTGGAGATATCTAAATATCTCAGAGTTTGGTAGATCATATTTTCCTCTAAGCGATGGGAATGAAAGGAATGATTTAGATGCTATGAAGTCATTTAGTGTCTGAATGCCTGATGTTGTCCAAGCTTTAAAAGAATTTGGGTAGATCCATGCCGGATAAAAGGCCGGATTTCTGATAAAAGAAAGGAGAGGATTGTGTGGAGATTGTAACTGATATTTGGTTTTTAGTTTATCCCAGAGAGATAAGAAGTGTTTAGTTATGGGATTATGAATTTTAAAGCGGTCTTTAGGATCAAGCCATAATAAATTTGATATTAATAGAGGGTCATTTTCTGAAGCCTCTATAAATACCCATAATGGGATTTCCTGTTTTGCATGGTATTTGGACAGACTGGCCAAATGTGCCGCTCTGTAGTAGTTAGTAAAATTAGGGTATCCCAGGCCTCCTTTATTTTTGGGAAGATGTAGTGTGTGTATAGGTATACGTGGTTTAGAAGAGCCCCATATAAACGAAGTTGCTCTTTTTTGTACTATTCTCAAAAAATAGGAAGGAATTGGAATAGGGAGGACTCTGAATAGATAAAGCAATTTGGGTAGAATAGTCATTTTGATTGCATTAATCTTCCCCATCCAGGATAAAGGAAGTTGCGACCATTGTTTTATTAGATTTGTGATCTGTCTTAATACAGGAGGATAATTGGTTGAGAATAAGTCAGAATGAGAGGCTGTTAAATGAATTCCAAGATATGGGATTGATTTTTCTGCCCATGTGAATGGGAACTATTTCATTATATATTATAATGTAGTAATAGAATCAATGTGCTTCAATCATCCTGGACACCATATCAAGCATGGTGCTGGGATGATTTAAGTGCCAACACCAGCCATTCGCCCGACAAATCACCCGCCGCCAAATTTCCCATCAACCTACATTCTCCCATCCCCCAACCTAACCCCCCGGGGGGGGGGGTTGTCCCTGAATGGCAGTTTGGAAATGTGGTCACCCTAATCTGAATCCACCCTGTAGCTGTTAAAGCTGCATTTTTTTCTTGCTGACCATTTGCAATCAATTAAGGCAATTGATAGGCGGAGTCTATGGCATTCAATGATACTATTTCTTTTCAAAAGTTCTGTGTTTTAATGTAGTCATGACTAAGGCCTTGTAGGCCGAAACGCTTCAACTTGTTTTATCTGCGTTTGTACACTGTGGTTTTTCAATAAACATGAAGATTTTTAAGAGCAACAACTGGCTGTGCAGATCATCTGAATGGATTGCTGCTTACAGAAAAATGACTGGGGATCAAGCACCCGTGAGCTCTACTGATATTCCTGTATATATTTCTCTTGTGTCTGTTATTATTGTGTATATACCTGACTATAAAAACTGCAAAGAATATAGCAAAAGTCATTGTGAACTCCTGCCCCCTGCTGTTTATCTGAAAGTCATACTGATTTCCTTTTACTTACTCCATGCCTCCTGGGAAAGTCGCCTGCTACAATCCCAAGATCTGAGTCATTATTGCAGTAAGAGATACAGTAAGTCAAACACATGAGCAGTAAATGACATAACTGAGGGACCTGCAGAGTGTAGAGGCTCCGATTATCTATAAAAAATGACCAAACACCACATTTTATTTGGAGTCTAATGGCCATAGCCTTTTATTACAAACCATTAAATACAACATTCACAAGAACACAAGTTTAATGCATATAATACAGTCAATGCATAACAAATAAACCAACCTCAGCTTATGCCTGGTCTAAGGTCTTTGAAGGCCTATATACTTACAATTAACCGGTTGTATCTGCCACCTAATCAAAGGCCCCCAGCCGCAACTACACCGGCTCAGGGACAATTAACCACCTATGTACTATCAGATACAACCTAATTAATACCCTGATGTTACCAACGTATTGCTAGGAAGGGACACCCATACCTCAGATGGGCCCAACCTACAGTTTTTCATAGTTAGGAAGGGACACCCATACCTCAGATGGGCCCAACCCACTATTCTCCACAGTTAGAAAAGAACACCCATGCCTCAGACGGGCCCAACCCACTATTTTCCACCGTTAGGAAGGGACACCCATACCTCAGATGGGCCCAACCCACAATTTTACACCAATATTTAACCAGCACCGCCTTCAAATACCCAATAGACCCCTGCCTGCTGCTATGACAAGAAAATAAAAGGACCAAGAAATTGAATGGCAAGCTAACACAAAAAACCCCAAAACCCACTACAAATACCCCAGCACCTTGAGAAAGTAGGAGGCTCCCCCAAACCAAAACAAACAAGGGAGGGAGGGTGGGAAAAAACTGTCTGATGCTGTGAGGAGCTGTGACACGATCTACCTGTTGAGGCCCTTTCACACTGGGGTGGGGGCGGCGGTAAAGCGCCGCTATTATAAGCGGCGCTTTACCGTCGGTATTCGGCCGCTAGCGGGGCCGTTTTACCCCCCGCTAGAGGCAAAGAAAGGGTTAAATACCACCGCAAAGCGACTCTGCAGAGGCGCTTTGCCGGCGGTATAGGCGCGCTGTCCCATTGATTTCAATGGGCAGGAGCGGTGAAGGAGCGGTATACACTCCGCTCCTTCACCGCTCTGAAGATGCTACTAGCAGGACTTTTTTTCCCGTCCTGCTAGCGCACCGCTCCAGTGTGAAAGTCCTCGGGGCTTTCACACTGGAGACAAAGCAGGGGCACTTTCGGGTCGGTTTGCAGGCGCTATTATTAGCGCAATAGCACCTGCAAACCACCTCAGTGTGAAAGGGCCCTTAGCAAAGTATTGAAATCATGCTGGAAGTTTGTTGTATGCAGTAATATGGCTTATCAATGCCTGTCTTTACAGAATGGAGAAACATGAACACAGGAACAAGGAACATCCCAGTACATAGAGAGAGGATAGACAAACATCCTGTTATATCATAGATAACATAACTATACACTATAACACTACAGTGCCACCTGCTGCATAGACAGGCATAATGCATATGCAGTATATAGTTAGTTTATAAACAACTTTTCTGTTGTACTTTTCCAACACCCCCCTCCTCTCTACCCACTACAGGACACACCCTCTGCCTTGAACTCTTCAATCTGCTAAGCAGACTGCAGCATATCAAAATCACCCACTAATACTCTGCCTCTTCTGCAGGCCCCAGTCATGCTGGCCCTCCTAGTTTCACTCGGCTCCAGGCCATGTACTTTACTGAGGGACCTGCAGAGTGTAGAACCTCTGATTATCTATAAAACATTAAACACTTGACCAATCCCTCCTTCCAAAATGACCAGACGACACATTTTATTTGGAGTCGAATGGCCACAGCAGCCTTTTATTACAAACCATTAAATACAACATTCACAAGAAAACAAGTTTAATGTATATAATACAGTCAATGCATAACAAATAAACCAACCTCAGGTTATGCCCGGTCTAAGGTCTTTGAAGGCCTATATACTCACGATTAACCGGTTGTATCTGCCAACCAATCAAAAGCCCCCAGCTGCAACTACACCGGCTCAGGGACAATTAACCACATAAGTACTACCAGATACAACCTAATTATTACCCTGATGTTACCACCGTATTGTTAGGAAGGGATACCCATACCTCATATGGGCCCAACCCACAATTTCCCACAATTATTTAACCAGTACCGCCTTCAATGACCCAATAGACCCCCTGCCATAGCACACGATCGTGGCACCTTACGCACGTGTTGCCCCCAAAACTGGAAGGCCTGCTGAATACCCTCCTGCACAAAACTTGCTACCTCCTAGTTCACCTTTATCCTGGCTTTGTTGACCTTTTCAACAGAGCGAGCCATACACCACGCAGACCTGGCAACTATATCAGACCACACAACTTAGCCCAACCCAACAGATAAAGTAATGAGAAGAACAGTTGTCTGCACTCCAACCAGCTGACAACAGGCATTTCCTGAACACTGCCCTAAACTGGAATCGAGCCATTGCTGTCCCTTCCGCATGCATAAAGAAAACTCCCTGAAGATTTGACCAAAACCGTGAAAAAAAACCCACAACCTGAACAGTGTAAACTGGAGAAGAGGGAACCCCACAAAATTCAAGAACCCCTCCCTGACTGATCAGTGTTAGATTTTCTTAAAGAATACCCAAGTAGTGTCCCGTAACCACACATCCTGTACACTCAAACCACCCTCACCACGTTTGTTACGGCTTACCATTTCCCCCGCCCGAAAAGCCCCCCCCAAAAAAATGGCCAGCACAAAGACTGCCCAGAACAAGGTAACCTCATAGGCAGAAAAACCATGTGTACATCATCATCCTTACGAGAACACCCCCCATCCTCATTCACCATATCGCTCCATTCCTGACACACTCTAAAGTATGAGGACCAACTTGACGCACATACTAAATGATGAATTGAGAACTTGGAAGTGGCAATGCAATGCTCCACAGCTGCTTGGGGCATGGAATTCCACTCTGCTCCGCTTCCAGTGCCAACTGATGGAATCTGTCCCACTGGAAACGAGACAAAGCATCAGGCAGGAGTTATCAACTCCTGGAACGTGCACAATTCCATGAGTACAATGGGAAAACAGTTCCCGAACAGCCAAATTACGCCCTAAACCAACCTCCCTCCATTCCACTGGCCAACCAACTCTCAGCACTTAAAGGACCCTGACAGCAGGTTCCATAACCAGCAGTGCCAGTCGTGGCGGTGAACAGGTCTAGATCAAAATTGGAAATCACCTGCTCCAGCCAAAGAGAGAGACCATTGTAAGAAACCAAAAATTAAATTCTTTTAAATTAAATTAAATTCCACACTCGCGGTGACCGGAAGCGGATGGTGGAGAGAGAAGCGGAGTGAGAGAGCGAGTTTGTTCCGCTCCAGGAATATGAAGCCCCGTTGGTGATACAGCTACCCCGCTTCAGTAGTGACAGTCCCCTGTTTACTACCTCCCTTGTGGTATTGTCCTTAATCTGCATGTCCGCTGAGCCGTGCTGTCGGAGTGGTGTGATGATAGTGTGACGCCGCCCAGGGACAGCGTGAGGGGTCAGAGCTGGATGGATGCTGTGTACTCCTGCGGTGGAGAGAGAGGACCCGGAAGCCGATCGGTGTAGAGGGAGAAGTGGTGGCTGAACGCTGGAAGAAGCGCCGTCAGTCTGCAGGGCAGCTTCTCCGTGAGTGTTCCTTGATCAGGGTATTGGAAGGCAGGCTGGGGTGGAGGAAAAGAGCTGAGACGTTGTGGAGACCTCTCGTGTAATTGAACACAGACTGCAGGTCGGAGCATCAGACAAGGGGTCGGAATGGAGGTACAGTACTGATCCACTGTGATACTTTCTAGCTTCCTCTGCATCTCCCCTGCCTGGTAAACAGTAAAGACTGCTGTGGGGTTTGTTAAAGGACCCCAGCTGGACTGCAAATCTAGGAGGGAGACTAAGAAATTTGGGGGTGAGGCTCTGGAGCAGTGGGTGTGTGGAACGGTACAATGGTACGATATATAAAGACTTAAATCCGAGCATAAGCCCGTGGCTGAAGTAAAGTACTGCCAGCCTCTGATCCCCTACGAGTGGTGGGGTAGGGGGTATACTCCTCCCTTTTAATGGTTTTGCTTTTTGAGCTTGTGTCTTTTGCTTCTTCCCTCAGCTAAACAACTAAAAAATAGTTGTACCTAAAAATCCTTAACGGCTGGTGACGGTGGGACTGTGGGATGGTAGGACTGGTGGACTGTGTAGTGGGGTACATACAGAATATAGCCGAGTAAGCGGTTTAAACAATAGTTCAGTACTGGGAAGTGTTGTGAAGATTAACATGTCAGGAAGAAGAAAAGGAGATGAGCACCCCAATCAGGAAAAGATGGGATCCCAATCCCTACGGTCTGCTAAGGATAAGGAAAAGGAGAAGGAAAAGGGGTCTTACTCCACTGTGGCGGGGGCAACGGCGGCGGCGGTTGTAGCGTCAGCTAAACTTGAGAGAATGGTCCTCGCAGCGGAGCATACACCGAATAAAGGGGGGCAGCAAGTCCAGAATAAGTCAGCAGCGGATAGAAAAAGTCAAGGACACTCGGTTCTGTCCGTAGGTACCTCTAGTACAAAGAATCCCTCTATAAAAGGGTCAGGAGCCACCAGTAAAGAAATGGAGGCCCCGACTGCCCCAACCCCTACGGTAGAAGGAGAACCCTCCCTAAAAGACATTCTTTTGGCAATAAACGCATGTAATCAATCCTTGGGGATATTGGGAGACCAAATTAAGGATATCAAAGAAGAGCTGACCCTAGTACGACATGACCTTAAGAAAACAGCAGAAAGGGTGACGGAAGCGGAAAATAGAATAAGCCTAATAGAAGACGATTTGTTCCCGATTAAACAAGAAGCAAAGATCTGGAGAGAAAAAATTGATAAGCTTGCGGGGAAATTTGATGAATTAGAAAATAGACTCCGCAGGGACAATGTGGGGGTGGTGGGGGTCCCTGAGGGGAGTGAAGGTTCAGATCCAATTGCATTTCTGGAGGACTGGCTGGTGGGGGTATTTGGGGGAGAGACTTTCACTCGGCAGTTTTCAATAGAAAGAGCGCATAGAGTCCCGTTCAGACCCCCCCCCTCGGGAAGCCCCCCCAAGACCCTTCCTAGTGAAGTTTCTAAATTACAAAGATAAAGTAAGACTCTTGCGTAGGGCCTGAGAAATGGGGAAGGTCCTATATAAGGATGTTAGAGTATAATTTTTCCCTGATTTCTCCCCGGATCTACAGAAACGTAGAGCTGAGTTTCTGGGGGTTAAATGCAGCCTCCAGAAATATAATGTCATGTATGTCTCCTCTACCCGGCCAGGCTACGGATAAACGCACTGGGGGGAAGCCAGATTTTTGGGTCTCCAGCCAGTGCATTAGCATGGTTAGAGGAAAAAAAAGAACAATTACCCAGGAAGTAGTGGGGGAATCTTACTGAAATTAGTATGCACAAATGGGGCACAATGTTTTGTTTGCTTTATTAATATATGTTCATTGAATGGAGCGGAAAGGGAGAAAATAATGTAT